>NC_083726.1:44318254-44943254 GCF_028564815.1 Eubalaena glacialis
CCTAAGATGGGCTGAATGTATTTTGTGTTATTAACCATAGTCATCCAAAAATGGAAGTAACAACACAAAGCATGAATACAAGTGACAAGAATAACACAGCCAGAGAGCTTGAGTTCTGAAGTAGAAAGGGGAATGTAATAATAAGGATACTCAGGGGTCTCCTCTTATAACTCAGAGAGTAACTGAACATGTACTATCTTTTTGCAACACCAGCCTCCTACTGGGATACCTGGATACTATGTATTTCTGCTCTTAAATGTTCTACTCTCCACCCTGCTTTCCTTTCAGAAGTACCAGAGGAAGTGGGGTTTCAACTCATTTGCCCCTTTACTTGTAAATTTGTGTAATACATTTTGGAGGTCTTATTGTATCATTACTTAGATAGTCTAACAAAGGGCATTGCCTAAATAAACCTAGACTTCCCTTTTAAAATTCTAATAGTTACCATATGAATAAATATATTATAAGACAGCGGACAGATCCGTGGTTACAAATTAAGGTATCTCTTGGAATGCTTTACAAGAGAGGAAATTTTTCTCCTTCAAGGTTAAAATGGATTAAACAATAAAAAAAAAATGAGTATTGCCAAGAAGTTGATTTGCATCAGAAACCTTACCTTGTTTTCTCAATTAAAGTTACTAGGAGCCATGGACTATCCCATTAGGAAACAAACAAATTTGGTCAGACAGCATGTGATGAGATATTACCAAAATGACCTTGTGTGGAAAGTAATTATTGTATGAGTCATTTAGATCCATAAAAATAAGAATTTATTAAATCTTAGAAAATTGACTGATTTTAATGGGGTTTATCATAGAGATATGGTTGCCTTTTCATTTAAATAATGAGGACAAAAGTGATTTTTTTCTCACCAAATACTAATGAAACTAGCACTAGCATTAGCAAGGTGTACTATTGATGTAATAAATCTATTATTAAAAGTTGGTGAAACTAAAATTTTTATGAATTGACTCATGGTTTTTCCATTGATTAGATTAAATTTGGAGCTATTTCAAACCACAAAAAATCTAACTCTTAAGCTTTATTGGAACTCAATAATGCTTGTGATATATTTGGCTAGGTAGAGAGAAATAGATATATATAGCTGGAAAATAAGATATTAAAATAACCTTGTAAAAGGATGTGGAAAAAAAGACCCTATACTGTACCTCTTCCTAGGTATACTTCTTAAGTTATTAATGTAAGTAATGGTATATAGTTTATTTTATTTAGAGCATGAATGCAGCCATAATTCCATCAATTTTTTAAAATTATGAAGTCAGGAGTTTCAACATTTCGGTCAAAACTCTAACATTTTGGAAACCAATAATACAATCATAGCTGTCATCTGCCTTCTACTCAACCCCAACAGATTCCAGACTGGCTATGTGTTTTTCTTCTAAAGAGGCTTCCATTAATTCCCTTTCAGTCTTCAGATTAGAAGGTATACATGCTGAGGAACTTTTGCATTTTGTTCTCCTGAGACTTGTATTTAATGTTTGGAAACATTCACCTTTCCTACAGAGAGATTAAGGAGATTATTAAGATCCTGAAGGGGTGTTTTCTTCTGAAGGGATAATGTGAGGAGGAATCATAGCATCTCTGGACCGGAGCAGAGTTTAACCACCAACATTGGCCTGGTGGGGTGTGGGTTAGGATAAATAGATAAAACAAGAGAAGAAAACAAAACAAAACAAAACAAAGACATTTGGTTAGTTCACACTTTAATCAAAGTATAGATCTGATTCTATCACTCTCTTGCACAGAGCTTCAATATTGTTTTGGGCTTAGAGTTCAAAGTCTGTAGATTAAATTTAGGTCCCTAAATTATTTCTTTTTTGTCTGATCTTTCTAGACTCACATTCTTCTGCTCCTCCACATAAAACTATTGCTCAATAATACTACATATCTTGCTTTCTATCATTTCTATTCCTTCTCTTTCTTGATCCAGGAACACCTTTCCCTCCTTAAGTGATCTGGACTTTGGTTCAAGTGAACCCTCCCTGTCCTCCTGAGTTAGGCCTCTTTCTGTGCTTCTATAGGCACACGGTGTTTCTCAAACACAATACTTATACCTTTACAATAAGTATTACTTTACCCATCTCCCTTGTTTAGCACTTCAGTCTCTTTGAGGTAGAGAATATATCATATACATCTTTGTGGTATCAGTATCTCATATCTAATGTTTGCAAAAATGTAGATGTATAATTAATGTTTATGAAATGAATAAGAGCTGAGCGAGGCTCAGTTCTTAGACCAGGCTGATACTTTTGAACTTGAAAGTGGTCTCCAAGATCATATCCAAATCCTGAATTACACACAGGACCCAAGAGGTCAGGACTTCAGTGACAGACTGAAACCAAAACTCTAAATGAGGCTGAAACTAAGTGTTAATGCAGTTATTGCCCTGAGGCAACTTGATTTGTTGTTAAGTTTCCAGAAGGGCAAGGAAAGTAGACATGGTGAAGTAGTAGCAACTTCATAAAGATTTGGGTATCAGAGAGAGCATTCTAGAGAGAGAAACCAGGCTATGTATGACTCTCCCCTCTTCCCCTCCTCCCTGTCGTTGGCCTCAAATCTGTCTGTGGGGCTGCTCTACACTTTCTACCCTGGAAGCTGGCCACTGATGAGTTTTGCAGAATTTCAACAGTGACTTTACCCAAATGGCAAAAAGAACAGCCGTGAGCCAGCTTTGGTTAGCCTCTCTTTCCTAGCTTGCTGATTTCCTACTTAATTTCTCTTATAACTAATATTGTAACAGATTTTCTTTTTTATTTAAATAGATTCCTATGACAATCCTAAAACCAAACCACTATTTTCAACTCTAAATCTATTTTTCTGTTGGCTGTTATTTTTTATGAGCCACCTTTCCTCTCAGAATGCTTACAATTTCAATAGGCAGACAAAAAATAAAAGTGCTACTATATGTGAAATTGACATAGGGAAAAGTCACTTGTCCAGAATGTTTAGGAAGAACTTCAATACAAAATGGCAACTTTAATTAGGTTAAGTACCTCTAGTTTTATTTGGATTTATTGAGTTAAAAATCGTCAATTGAGAGGCATAGCAATATCTTAAGGATGATTACTACCTAGGTCTAGGTAGCCCGTAAATTTATATGTTCTCTGGAATTTTAAATCAATTCCGTGGTTTATTTAATAGAGGCATTCGAAAGTCATCTATTTCTGTATTTTTGGAATTTTATATTCTTCCTTCTCTAAAGAGATATCTTAGTTGCACATAGTTTATATGAATAATTCACAGTCTCCTAAATTTAGGTGCAGCATTTCTAATTGTGCATTAAGCAAAGAAACAAACAAAATACTCAAAATAAGATCATTTGTACCTACTTGAAACTAATGTAATATTATAAGTATAGAGGGAAAATTATTGTTAAACATGTTGACAACACTCAATTGAGTGTCATTGTGAAAGAAGTTTAATTTTGTGAAAATCTTACCTATCTAAGGAAGTGATACAAAATTACAAAGAGGATGGATTTCAGAAATTAGTATAGAAATATTCCTTTGACTTTGAAAGCTTTTTAAAAATGTATTTCCTACTTTCAATCAAAAGTTTTTTTCAGCAGAATTTAGCCAGCCAAGAACTTATTTTAGAAGTATGTTTATTTAAAAAATAACAATATTTTTATTGTTATTACTGAATGGTAACATTTATTTCAGAGAAGCTAGAGAGTTGTACAGACATTATATGCTTAGACTGAATAATCAAAGATATGGCAGTAGCTCTTTTATGATGATAGAATGTCATGTCGTAACAGATAACAACCTGTGCAGAATTATGAAACCAGGAAATGAGCTTTATAATACTCGGTTCAGTTCGCTGCAGGTTAGATCAGACTTGTTTTTCCTCAACATAAACAGTCATTTTTGTAATGAGGGATGTATTTGTATTCCCTTGAATGGGCACCATTCTGCCCACATCAGTAGAAACTGTCTTATCGAAAGATCCTAAATCCCCTAATAGTCTACAAGTTATATTTATTTGGCAGTTTTGACAGATTTGTGTTTTAAAATCATGTCAGATCAAAGCCATTTCAAGATCTTTGGTTCAAAACCCTTTACTGAAATAGCATTAAAGGTCTGATTGAAACTGACAAGCAAAAGAAAATTGCAAGTTAAGGTTGTCATTCTCAGGCATTCAGCAAGTTCCAGAGAAATTTTTGTGTTCTATAAAAGAGTTCCTGAAATGCTAATCATAAAATGACCTTTTGTATATAGGACTTACTTGATTTTTCTATTGGTTTTCCCTTTTAAATATCCTGACGTTTCATATCTTTGGGTTTCCCAGATGTTATCCATTTTTAAAACTTCAGCTATGGGGGGAGATTAAGCATCTGTAACACACACACTTAATAGGACTTCCTGAAGGATCTCAAGAAGGATCTTCTTGAAGGATATATTTCTGAAGTATCATTTTTTTGTAATTATAGAAGAATAAATCTCTCCTTTTTACCATTATTTGGTTTTATTTCCATAAATATCAGTTTGAATCATCTATGTTGAATCTATTTACCAGTGGTTAGCATAATTTTAAACCTTAATTGAATCCAATTAGATATCACATTGTCTTGCCACAGTGCTCACAAATGTCAAGGTCACTTTAATTCTTCTCCCTTTTGATGACATGATGTTTAGTAACAGCTATGAACAGTTAGGTAACAGGGGCATCAACAGAAAGACAAAGAGAGCTATATGCAACTTCACAACCAGTTCCATGACATATTAATTCTATATCAGCTATGTTACATATATCAAGTTGACATTATTTTAAGGAATAGCCCTACTGAGCTTTCATTTGAAAGAGATTTATATAAACAAAATCTCTGTATCTGGCATTCTATTAACCAGCACCTTAGCTAACTCTCACTTGGATGGAGGGTTAATTGTTTTCATGATGATAGCCCTGAGGAATTATCAATAGAGTATTCTTAAGTGTCTGCTGAAGGACAAAAGAGGTTTATCTGGTGGGGTACACTTTTAGTAGGAAGCATAGTTCATTGTTTTCTAATTCTTTGAAAGCATATAATACGCATGAGGCACATAGGATAACTTCCAATAAGAATAAGTTATGAACCTAACCCTTTAAGATAACAAAGAATGTGTTGGGTTTCCTTTCGAAGTGTTTATATTAAAAAAATAAATTTTTAAAAAGTGTACCAATATTTTTAGCATACTTCTTTATTCATAAACCTGGTGTGTCCAAGAAGAAGAGGGGAATGAAACATAATATTTATTAAGTACCTCCTTAGTAAATGTTAAGGACTATGGTTTAGGTTTTGCAGGTTGTGCCACATGTAATGGCTCCTGTCATGGGGTATAAGTGGGGATCTGAAATCCCCTCTCTCAGTTCCTTAAACCATGAGACTTTGGTGAAGTACGGAAGCATTTTTAGAAATTAGTCTGCCCAGAGCAAATGTTTATTTAAATTGCTTTCAAGACATCTTATGCTAGCAGAGACCCTGGCATTATGCAGTGCCTTTTACATAGATCAGAGAATTTTGAAGCTCAAATAGTAACTATATAAAGAGTTTATTATCTCTCTTCTTCAAGTGGGACACTAATGGCCAGAGTTACACAGATAGTAAATGGTGAAAATATGATTCTACTCCAGTCCTATAAAATTTATTTTCTATTATACCGTGAAAATGTGGTTAGGTACAGGAAAGCCGTGAGAAAGATGAAAATAAAGAAGTTAGCAAAATAAATGTAAGAATTAATGTGAAAAATACATCTGTTACTAATAGAATAGACTATTAATTTTAAAGCTTGTATTTTTAATATGTAATTTCCTCCCTCTACATTTATATGTCCTATGAGTATATTTTAGGACCTTAGTCTGAAAAATAAGTTTTTCAGAATACTTGTACTCTCCATTTATTTCCCACAAATGCTGTTTTAATCAGTATTTGTAATTTATAAAGTCATTTTCTTTTAAACTAAATTAATACCCAGACATCTTATAAAGGGTACATATAAACTAAATGTATTATAAATGCATTTACATGTTTGTATATTCTCATTTTATAATTCTGTATTTAAGAATATGTAAAGGATTTTTTTAAGTCCTATTTGTATCACCTTGAGGACTGAGATAAAATGGCAATGTAGGTATCAGACTGTGTGGAAATTTTTCTCTGAAAATATTTAATTCTCCTTGAAAGAATTTGCCTTTGCAATTTTTAATATTATGCAAGTTAAAGAGTGACTATGCTTTGTCTAAAAATGTATCATAAAATATTTCTTATACTAGAAAGAAGAATAATCTTATTTATTAATATTCTTTTATTGATTAAGTGCATTTTCTTAAGTTAGCTCCTAGGGCTTAGCTAATGATTGTTAACAGCCACATTTCTATACATGAATAAAGGAGCCAGAGAGAGAAATCTCCCACTCGTGAAATTTGTTGCAGAGGAGTCACTTAGATCCTGTTTATTGTTTTCTTGATGTATAGTTGGGGCTACTGAAGTTGACTTTACAGCCTCAAAAATTGACCCTCTGAGGCCCACCTGTACTTCTCTGGGTCTCCCTGAAATAGGAAAGATGCAGACAGTTTAGCTGAGGCATAGAGAAGATAACTCCTTATGGTCTTGAAGCTTCATTTATCCCCTAGGTCTGCAAGAAGCCTCTACCCAGAGGCTGAAGGTGGAAAGGAATGTTTTCTTTTCTTGTTATACCCAATAAAGGGACTTCCTTTCCTCTTTTTCAGTATTTGGTAATAAAGAATGGTTAATTAAGCCCAGTTATGATTAGATTGGAAGAACTGAAATAAGATCTTTGTAAACCACCGAAATTTGTCCACAGTAGTCATTGTGCAACAGGCATATTGTATAGTGAAATTTTGGCCCACTGGAATCATTCAACAGAAACTGTACACTAAGCCTGAGATGAAAATTGTTTTGATTTTTAGATTATATAAAAGTGAAGCTATGTTTTAGTTCTTTTGACATGTTTCAGTGGTCCTTTATTGTAATTCTTGAAGATATTTTCACAGAGAAATGTGCTTACTCCTGTATGTTCAAGCTCTTCCTTTCCACTGATTTCTTTCTTTCTGCCTATTTTGAGTATTCATACTCAAAATATCTTCTAAAAGAAGAGCAAAAACCAAGCAAAGACAAAGAGACCTTCCTTTAACTCTTCCACCCCTTCAGCATTTTGCTTTCCTGTTATGGTGAGTTTTGTGAAGAAGAGTTAGCCCTTCTTTCTTCTATGCCAGTCTTTCCTAAACCTAATTTGCTTCTGGGCCCAATACTCCCTTGAAAAGATTCCCATTCTGGTCATTGATTACCTCCCATTGTGGAAGTCCAAAGACCCATCTTAAGTTTTCTTTTATTTCTCCCTGATATTTGTAACTGTTAATAACATTCAACTACTCAAATTTTGTTCCTCCTTTGGCTTTTTGAAAATTAAACTTATCAGTACAAATATAATCATTTTGTCAGTAGACAATTCCCATAGGAGTAAAGCACACTTAATTTGTCTGGATAGCTTCACCTCTTATAATTTCTAACTTCTGCTTTCTACAAATTAACCTCATTAAATAATTCCTAACAAAATATATCTGTACATTTTGTTTGTTTCACCTCAGAAATATAGCTTGAACCTATTTCCTTACTCCATCCTGATGGCTGCTGCCATTGCTTTAACCCATGCCCTTGTCTTCTCTTGCTTAGTTGATTAGAATATACTCTATTTAGTTTTTTTCTCCAAATTCCTTCCTTCTTATTAATTAAAATTTATTAAAAAATAAAGATTGATTATGTCACTACCATGCTTAAAACTTTCCTTAGATGCCTGTGGTGAACAGAAAAACAGACAATGTTTATTATGGCATCTAAGACCATTCCCTATTTAGATCCAACTCATCACCCATCATTTACTTCACAAGTAACATGGCCCCACTTTCTATACCATGGTTTACCCCTCCAAGTATGCATAATTGACTAAACTCTACCTCAGACTTAGTAGAGTCTTTTAAAACTCTGTACCTCTTCCACTTTTTTCCTTCCCTGGGAAGTCATTTTCCAGCTTCCTTGCTTAAGAGGTAAACACTATGATCATTCCATTAGACCCAGTTTACTTTAGTTTAACAGAAGTTTTGTAGGGGCTCTCTATGTGCATAAGACTGAGAATATAAAGAATAAATGATTTTCTCTGCTCCGAAAGAGTTCACAGTCTGTAAGGAGAATGTGAGAGATATTGACTAATTGATAGAATATCATGGAAACCCAGGAAGGGAGTAGCTAATCAATGACACAGGGAGTTACAGTGATAGTAGCTACTACTTTTGAATACATTCTCCATAGTGATGATTTTTCAGATCTCTATATATTTAGAGCAGGTAGCTAAAGATTAGAATCTATTTTCAGTGCTGCCATAGGATTTGGGGTATGTTTCTTCTTCTAACACAACTAGCCATGCAGAAGAGAGTCAGGGAAAGCTTTTTAAAGGAGTAGGTGGAGTCTAATATTTTCTCCACAGTGAAGCCTTTCCATATTCCCCCAGGAAGAATTCACCTTTTCTGTCTCTCCATTCCCATAGAACTCCATTTATATCTGTCATGTTATACCAGTTATATCTGATCATGTTATATCTGATCTATCATGGGTCTTACCTATTGTAGGTGTTCAACAAGTGTTGGTTAAATGCGCATATAATGAATTTCTCAAATAGGACATAATATACTGCATTGTTTTATAATTTATCTGTTTACTTGTGTGTAAAATTTTAAAAATAACTGTATGTAAATACCTTGGTGGGTTAGAGACTTTGCCATAAACTATCTAGGTGACCCTGGACATGAGACCTAACTTCTTAGGCTTTTTTCATCCATAAATTGAAGAGGTTATACAAAAAGCTTTTAAAGTTTTTTAAAAGTCTAGAATTTCCTTTTCTATTAATTTGTAACAGATAAAAACTAATTGGAATATATTTCCTTGGTATATTTAAGGTAACAATATCACTTTTAAACCACATCTTGTTAAATTTGGAAATCTTTATTTTCAATTAACTAGTAAGAACAAGAAAACATAGGTTAATTCCAGGTCCAAAATATGTTAGATTTATTGAAATTAATATTTTAAGTTTATTTATTAAATGGTGAATGATTACTTAAGGAGAAAGAACACATGGCTTAAAATCAGGTCCATGTAATATAACTACATCATTCAAGTAGTAACAGAGTGTTATTTATTCAGTAACATTAATTGAAGTTAAGTGAGTTATTTGATTTGGTTATTATCCAAATCTTTCATTTTTATATGCAAATGAATTATTTCAACTGAGTAGCAGTTATAGTCCAAAGGCTTAAATTATCTAGGAAATTTTAGACAAAGGTTGTGACATTCGTATAATCCAACTTATAAATGAGCTTGCTCTGTTGAAAAAAAAAAAAATTACTATTTCTTCCAGTGGTGTGAGGAGCACGTTATAGTTTAAGCTTTGTTTTGAAGGAAAATATTAATCTTTACTGTATTAGACATCACATAAAAACAAAATTTGTAACATAACCTAAGGCAAACTAGAAATTTTATTGTGACACATTAGACATTGGCTAACTATAAAAAATAGTGCCAAATAAATGGTAAAGAAATCAAAAAATGATAAAGATGGCTGAAAAGAAAATATTACTATAAAGTTAGGTCTTCTTGAATTATTCTTATACTTCTATAAAAGAAGAATAATGTCTTATTTTTAATAGATATTTGATATTGTGTTTTAAGATAAGATTTTGATAATATATTTCACATTTTAAAAAAATTGGTGCAAATGGGATCTATAGCAAATTGAAAACATGAATATGATTTTACTTAAGAAAGTCATGAGAAGCCTGATCAAATGCTGTTTTTGAGCAGTTATAAAAATAAAAATTTAGAGAAAATGAATAACTGGCAATATCATACATATTTATAATATTATAAATATAAAATTTATAAAAACTATAAGTAATTAAATTTAAGTAAAATCACATGGTTATCAATTTCTAAAAAGTTAGAATTAGGTCAAACTGGGGCTTCACCTGAGGCACACCAACACACTGAATGACTACATTCGCACTGCTGTTGGGGTCTTTTGAAGAAACTGAGCCAAAAAATATTGATTGTTACTGTTTGCATCCCTACTAGGGATTCACTGAATCCCAGTGATTCAGTCTTGCATTACCAGTGAAATCCATTTTTCAAGTACTGATAATTATATTTGATTTTGTATTTTATAATGTAAATGCTAGCTAATAAGAAAATCAAATCAGTGAATAAAGATTATTAGATGCTCAAATGGTGAAGAAATTCACTGATATTAGTTTCTCTTTTCCACCTATCTAGTTGCCTATGTTATTTGGGGAAATATACACACAATTTCATAAGTTTTATATAACTTTTGTATGATATTTGTTGGTCCTATGCTACACACACATGTATACATAATGGAGTGTATACACTCACAATCTAAATAATGCATACCAAAAATTTTTGCCTGGTGTAAAAGTTGTAAATGGCATACTTCAATGAAGGGTTAAGTGCAAAATTCAAGCATGCAAGTTCAAAATTTAAAACAAGAGAACATTTTCTGATCGGTTAAATTCAAAGTTAAAAGGCTATACACCCTGTCATAAGAAATAAACTTGGAAATGACATTTTTGAGCATAATTTCTATTGTCATTTCTAAGTCCACTTTTGAAAACATCTATCTCATTGAAAAACGGTTGCCACTGCTGACAACAGTGAGCAAAAATTCAATGGAAAGAAATTGTAATCTAATAGCAACAGTAACAAAAAATTAGGCATCATTTCTATATCTTCTCTATAATGCACATAATTTAGAGAAATATTTATTGTCTTCCTAATACAATTATGTGAAACACTTAATATATACTTCTTGATCAGAAGAATTTAGTGTACTCAAGCTTTTTTCCAAGAAATGAAAAGTTATAATTATTTCAAGAAAAATTGGGACACCTTATTAAAATAGTCACAGCCATAACATGGAGCTGCATCGTGAAAGATAAAAGGTGTTATGGGGAGGTGATATTGCTTATCCAATGTGGCTTTTTTTGGCTTTACAATCTTTTAGAATCCAAAAAGAGACATTGTGTATAGCACCTTAGAGTTAGTAGTAACGTAATGGAATAAAGGAACAAAGGAGCTAATGAAATTATTTCAAAATGGAATTTTAGAGAGATTAAGTGACATACATATCAATTTTTGCTTCTCGGTATTTATCTATCTTGGAATCAGTCTAGTTTTAACAATTTAACAAAAGTTTCAAACATGATGGGAAGAGTTTTTATTATATCCCCATGTTAGGAACTTATAGTTAGGAAATCACTTTTATAACACCAAGAAAGTGAAAATTATGTAATTTTAGTTGTACTGTTTCAAAGTTCATCCAAATTATTATGAATCGTTTGTTGGGAAAAATAATAATTGACTGTGAAAATTAATACATTGGCAAGCTAAGGAAGTATAGACATACTTGATTAGTCTTGCCTCTGCATCTAATTTTTCTCATCCAGCTTCTTACATGCCTGAACATGTTTATCATAAATTGTGAAAGGATTTGTCCTGTCTCTGGTCCATACACATGTTCTGCCAAAATGTATAAAAAGAACCTTAAGGATCTCAAACATTTTCTTGAATTGACCACCAATGACTCAATGATTGTTTATTGAATGAAGTACTTGAGGTGATTTAGTTCATGACATGACAAGTTACTGCTTATTCAGCTCTGCTCCCCCTTCTGCCCTCAACCTGTTGCTAACACACTCCTATCAAGTTCCTCCTTCTTTCATTCTGGGTTTTGAAAATCATTTTTGTGTGCAGAATAATCACCCTTCCAGGATCAGACAAGGTAGGTGGGTGCTCTGAGAAGGCTAATAATTTGGCACCAATTCAAGCCAAATTTCTAATATATAAATTGAACATTGAATAACTTCTAATTTCCAACTTCTCATAATACTCACTTAATATGGAGTTTTCTCCATCTCATTGCACTGCCTGCAATTTTTTCTTGCTTCGAGACCAACACCCCGCTATTCCTCAGTTACCCTCCACTCCTGAATCTGACTCTGCATCCTTGCTTTCAGATCTCCTTCCCCATTGTATGTTTCCACCTTCTTAACATCTATTCTAACTCCTCCTGTGCCTACAACAGCCTGGACCATGATGCTCTTCTCTTCTTTCACCTGGTCCCAAGAAACCCACAGTCCATTCTGAGTATGAATTAACTAATTCCGTATTATGGACTGAATTGTGTCTCTTGCTCACCCTGCAAATTCATATGTTGAAGCCCTAAGTGTCAATGTGACTGTATTTGGAGACACAGCCTTTAAGGGAGTAATTAAGGTTAAATGAGGCCATAAGGGTGGGGCCCTAGTCCAATAAGACTGATACCTTATTATAAGAAGAGGAAGAGATACCAGGAATGAGCACACATAAAAGAAAGATCATGTAAGGACACAGGGAGAAGGTAGCTATCTACAAGCCAGGAAGAGTGGTCTTACCAGAAACAACCTGCCTTAATCTTGGACTTATAGCCTCCAGAACTGCAAGGAAAAATTTTATTTAAGTCAGTGGTCCCCAACCTTTTTGGCACCAGGGACCAATTTCATGGAAGACAATTTTTCCAGGGACTGGGTCGGGGGACGGGGTGGTGGGATGCTTCAGGCGGTAATGAGAACGATGTAGAGGATGGTTCAGGTGGTAATGTGAGCTATGGGGAGTGGCAGAAGAAGCTTTGCTTGCTGGCCTGCCGCTCACCTCCTGCTGTATGGCCCGGTTCTTAACAGGCTGCGGACTGGTACCGGTCTGCAGCCCTGGGGTTGGGGACCCCTGGTTTAAGTTACCTAGCCTGTGGTATTCTGTTATGGCAGCTAGACCAGACTAATAAACCCAGATTATAGTTCACTTTCCTGTCATTATTCCACCTCCTTGCCTAGGTGAAACCTAACTTTTCCTGAGATTGCTTTTAATTAGCAGTACCTGCTTTTGCCATGCCTTGAAAAGAAGTACTTTTCACTTTCCTCCCTGCTGCCAAGTTCATACCATGTTTTGAAGCTTTCCTCATTTGAAGTAAAGTTGGCCCCTGTAGTTTATGCATTTAGGCCATCCCTTTTCACTGAAATTACCCACAGAATTTTTGAACCTCTTCCAATCCCTCTTGTTAACATTAGACTTTTTCACCTAGATTTCTTTTAGTAAATGCTATTCTCTGAATCAATATCTGCAGAAACTCACAGTTCTTGAATTAATCATTTTCAGAACCCTTTAATTCCACTCTCCATATGTTATTGGATGGTCTTGGAGTTGTTTTATGTAAACTCCCTGCACTCTGGGCAAAGGAAGGCTGTGGTGCTTTTAAAATATTCCCCTAATTCTTGATATTTCTCCCTTCAAAAGGCAGTGTTTGATTTCTCTCTTTTGAATGTGGGCTGGATTTAGTGATTTGTTTCTAACAAATAGAATGTGGAGAAAGTGATGGTACATAAAGTAACTTCTGAGACTAGGTCATAAAAGACATCACCTTTCCTTCCTTGTTCTTTCTCTCTCTTGGACTCCTCACTCTGGTGTGGGCAGCTGACATGTTGTGATGTTATGAAGGCACTCAAGGAGCCCTATGGAAAGGCCCACATGGTAAGAAACTGGGGCCTTCTCTCAATAGACAGTAGGAATTTAGGTCTCCTACCAACAGACTGTGAGTGTGCTACCTTAGAAATAGATCTGCCAGCCCCAGTTAAACCTTAGGTGACCACAGCTGCTGGCTGAAATCTTGACTATAACCTCATGAGAGGCTCTTAGCCAGAACCCACCCAGACCCACCCTGACTGATATGAAATTGGGATAATAAATATCTGTTGTTTTAAGTTGCTAAGTTTTGGGGTAATATTCACATAGCAGTAGATAACTACAACTTTCATGTCTGGAAGCATGGGAGCAAGGAGATTAATTAGAAGACTGTAGTGATTTCTCAAAGAGATGATTGTCACTTGGATTCCAGTGAGTTAGTGAATTAGACTCTGAAGTGAGGAAGAAAGGGAGGTGCCAAGATGACCTCTCAGTTTTGACTTGAGTACCAGTGTTCCATCTACTGAGATAAAGAAAATGAAGGGAAGAACAGATTTGAGGGGAAAGAAATTTAAAAATTTGGTGAACCTACTTGACACCATGTCTAGTGACAATGACAAGAAAGCAATTGAGCAAGAATGCAGTCTAGAGCTCAGCGAGGTCAGGGCTGGGGATATAAATTTGGAATCAGAAGCAAATGGATGTAGGTTTTAATCATTGGACCATATCAGGTCGCCTAAACATAGAAAGGGATCTGGAGCCAAGTTGTATGTTGTTCCATCATTTGGAGATCAAGTGGAAGAGAGGAAGTAGCAAAGAAAACTGAGAGTATTGTCCAGAGAAGTAGGGAGAAAATTGGAAGAACATGGAAAATCACTTAGTGAGAGTGTCTCAAAGGGAGAGGGCCTTTAGTGTTTACTGCTTCTGAGAGTGAGGACATAAAAATATCCATTGGAATTGGCAACTGACTTGCAACTGATGACCTCTACAAGAGCCGGCTGCTCTAATTGGAGAAATATGAATGGAAGACAGACTGAAGTGAGTGGATGGCTGACTTTTAAACATTTTGTCTCTTTCTTATTGAATGAACAATTTCTATCTTTATTTGAGGCATTTGTTTCTTTTTATCTTTCCCCCCAAATAGATTACATGCTTTTTGTACATAAGAACTTGTGGTTTCTCCAGAATCTCAGGGCAGAGAGCCTTCAACTTAATAGTTGAACAAGAAATATTTATTGAATTGAATTAGACTCTTGCACAACCAACAAAATTATAGAACAGAGAAGAAAGAAAACTGTAGGTCATTAAAAACATCCCATGAAGGATTACTATAACCATTTGAGAAGGACTTATTAGGTATGGGGGTTCCTTCTCCAATCATAATTCTTTCAAAACCTTACCCTGTCTTAAAGAAATTTTCACATTTGCAAAATCAAAATCAACAAAGCCTGTTGGATATGCAAAAACTGTTAAATGGCATTAGATGGCTGATTTGCTTAGTATTCCTAAAATGTGTCCCTGATGCAAACAAAACAAAACAAAAATGACAAAGCAGAACAAAATAAAACAAAACCTAGATAAAATTTGGGCTGTTGCCAAACGGTTGAAGTTCTGAAAAGAAGAAATAAGGTAATAAAAAATGGGACGTTAACGAAAACCTAAAGCACAGTCACAGTTGTCTTTTCCTGATTGACTAAAACTTTTAGCACATATTTTAAAAGAAATGTTTTACCTTTAAGAATGAAAGCAATTCAAGTTGTGAGTGTCATTTTAGAGCTTACAGCATTTTTAAGATTCTACAGTGTGGAAAAGAGATACTTTGGGTTTCTTTCTAAGTCAGCATTGTGCAAGCTCAAGAGAATATTAACTGTAGGATTTTCTAGCTCTATTAAATATTCAGAAGCTTCCCTTTTGTTGTCTCTGTATCAAGGGCAAGTCCTGTAAACCCCGCTTTGGAAGCTCTGAAATGAGCTAAATAATCTGTGGAAACCACCATTTCTTTCTCTAGCTAGAATATATATTTTTTAAAAGTATGTAAAGGAGGAGAACCCAGCTCATACATGTCCATTCATGCAAGTTTCAGACTTTTTTAGATACTTTAGGGACAAAACGTATAGTTGACTTTGTCCAAATAATGAACACACAATTGCTTTCTATCCTGACACCTGTTTGCTTAGTTATTTTTGCTTATGTAGAATCAACATTTGGTTATTATATCAGTTATTTTATAAGGACCTTGAAAAAGTATTATATATAAAGATCCATAAGATAAATCAGGAATAAAGCTTAGGAATTTCATTTTCCCGGCTTTGCTGCTTTTGCACTATTTTTGAAAAAAGTTTAGCATGCGTGCGTGCATGAGTGTTTGCATGCATATATGTGTATAAAATGCTATTTATTGGAATACTGTAATATTTATTTTCTAAATATTTGTGTTCAGTAGAGTTTAAGATTCTTGTTTTGAAAAAAGGTGAATTCAGAGAAGCAATATATGTTACAAAACAGAGAGCTTTGACCTTAGTCTCTACACCTCGGCTCACTTTTCTTTAAAATGGGATAATGGAATCTACTGTGCAATATGTTTGCAGGATTAGAAGAGATGCAAATTATTTTTTAGGACAGATGCCCTCACTGAATTTTACCTGTTAATATTATTATTGCTCTTGGTTTTAGATTGTTATTTTTATTATTTTTGGTTGCTATTTTTAAATGACAAAGGCAGTGTTGCTCTTGGCATCTTAAAACTATCCCTAGTTTTTTAGATTATCACTTATTAATCATATAAACTGTCATTGGTGGCATAGCCCTGAATTTCTTACTTTCCTGATGTCTCTGAGGACAATGGACACTGAATTAGATTTGGGAGGTAGAATTAGTTAAAAACAGTATAAAACAATTGTGTAGTTACCATATTTTGCTGATTGGTTATGGAAAGAAAATGTCTATGATTTAGACAGTTTTATAGTATTTGGGAATGTTTGGTATTAGCTTTCATTACTAAGCTCTTATCTTCACAATTTCAAAATTATGGTCTGGTGCTGTATTAGCTGAATAACTTTTTATATTTTCTAGAATTGGCCCATTTTGTTTATTCTTATAGCAAGTAGAGCCAAAAAATTAAAAATTTGTAATGATCTCTATGAATAAAACTGGCTTACCCTTGTGAATGCAGTAATGTGTGTGTGTGTGTGTGTGTGTGTGTGTGTGTGTGTGTGTGTTTGCGACTCATACTTTTCAGCACCCACTAGTTTGTTAATCCCTTGCAATCTGGATTCTCTCCTATTTCTTCACTAAAAGTGCTTAATCAAGGGAAACTAAGGATGGCCTAATTATCTCATTCAAAAGTCCTTTCTCCATTTTTATCTTCTTTGAACTCTGCAGAAATGGGCATTGTTAATCCCTCTTCCTTGAAGCATTATCTTTCTTTTCTTATCTCTGACATTGCCCAGTTCTTGTCACTCAAACTGACAATCTGTTCCCTTATTAGTTCCCTTATTAGTCCCTTATTAGTCTTAGTTTATACTTTTCTTCCTAATCTATTATGTTTGTTGTTTTCATAAGCCTTCTTAAACATCCATTTGGGGGAAGTGGTTGGGTGTAAATAAGTGAACCAAAGTTGTGTTAAACTTTATGTTTGGCGTGGCCATAGTCTTTGCTATTGTCAATATTTATTAAGCACCACTCAGTACCATTGACATAAAATAGGAATAAAAATTCCTGCTGTCACAAGCTTGTGTTCAACCAAAGGAGGAAAAATAAAATATTACAGAAATGAGGGAAGTGCTATAGTAGAGATATGAATAGGAACCTAACAAGAAAGTGCTTAATTTTGCCTTAGATTTCAGGGATTTCTTTCAAAGACTAAGTGATCTCTGAGTTGAGTCTTGAATGTTAAGTAGTTCTTTGCCAGTCACACAAAGCGAAGAGGTGTATTTCAGGCAGAAGAACTGCATGTACAAAGGCATGAGGATTAGAGTGCCTGGTACATCATAGAAGATGGTGAGGTTCACAGTAGAAAGGTGTGTAAGGTCCACATAAAGAAATTTCTTGAATGACATAATAAGAACATTGTGTGTTATCCTGTAATTGGGAGCCATTAAACTATTTTAAGCAGATGAGTGACATAATCACATTTGTTCCCTTAAAGGAGTGCTTATTCCTAGTAATCCAAGACAAGCTAATTAATGGAAAATTAAAAGATAAGCCACTGGCATTGGGAATGGAGAGATGGGAGAAGAATACTAACTAGAGGTATTTCAAGTCTGAGAATCTACACAATTCAGCGATTCAATAGCCAAAGGTGTTGGGAAAATAAATAAGGAATCTAGGTACCAAGCTGGTTAATGGGTAAATGATGGTTCAAAATAACAGAAAATATAATGGAACAGGAAGATCAGATTTGAGCAGTATATTAGGCAGGTAGAGTTTGAAGTTCCTTTAAAATCTTCAATAATAAAATGTATAATAGTGTGATGGTTAATTTCATGTGTCAATTTGACTGAGCTAGGGATGCCCTGATAACTGGTAAAACATTATTTCTGGATGTGTCTATGAGGGTTTCTGGAAGAGATTAGCATTTGAGTCCATCCACTTGAGTAAAGAAGATCCCCCTCACCAGTGTGGGTGGGCATCATCCACTCTGCTGAGGGCCAAAAAAACAGAAGGGTGAATTAGTTCTCTCTTCTTGAGCAGGGACGTTTATCTTCTCCTGCCCCCGAACATTGGCACTCCTGATTCTTGGACCATCAGACTCAGACTGGGACTTACATCATTGGCTGCCCTGGTTGTGAGGCCATCAAGCTTGGACTGGGATTACACCACTGGCTTTTCTAAGCCTTCAGGGGGCAGACAGCAGATCATGGGACTTCTCAACCTCTGTAATCTTGTGAGCCAACCCCTCATAATAAATCTCTTTTTATACATCTATATATATCCTATTGATTCTGTTTCTCTGGAGAACCTGGACTAACAGAGCCATTGCTTTGATTACCTCCATATTATTTGTTAATTAACTGAGACTGAAGAACTGTATGGATTTGGAGAATTATGATTATAAATGACAAAGAAAAGGTATAACCTGAAGATTGACATTTCATGCATTGATGGCAGTTGGAATTGTGGAAGTAGATGAGATTACCCGATTTCCAGAGATTTCAATATTTACACTGTGGACGCAGATATTTCTGATTATTCCAGATTTCTGTAAATACCGAGAATTCCTTAGGTTAGAGTTCAGTTCATTCATGACAGCTTTAAAAGTATTAATATGATAAATGCATGTTTTTATTTATCTAGTAAAGCAGCTAATTGTATTGAAAATCACATTGGAGACCTTGTGATCTTGTATAGAGTCACTGTTGGGTCCTATTAGCTATATATAGAAGGGCCAGGAGATACCTATTTTCCTGGATTTAAGACATAACTCAGTGATGTGAGCAAATGCATTTTTAATAAAAAATAAATTTTTAAAAAGAATAGCATCTCTGAAAGAGAAAAAATAAAGTGAGAAGAGTGGCATTGTTTTACATTTTTGCAAATCTCATGTCTGACTTAATAGAAGATGGCTGGATTCTCATATCTCCTTATGCATTCAGTCTGTTGTAATAACCACATGTCATGTAGCTTCTGGAAAACGTTCCTGTAAACTGGTGTGACAATGACAAAGAAAAAGGCAAAAATCATTTTAATATCATTACAAAACTAATTTTGATTTTGTAGACCCAAACAAGGTTCTGAGGACCGCTAGAAGTCCCCAGGCCACACTTTGATAGCTGTTGATATAGTTAAATCGCTAGGGCAAGCAACATTAAGGTCGACCCCTCCCGATTTTAAATATGGCTTTTCTGCATCTCGTAACGAAATTACAAGTTACACATAGGCTTTTGTTTTGTGGAATATAGAAAATTTGCCTCTGCCCTCTGGGAAGAATTTGAACTATTTGCAAGATGCCCAGGATCTTCAGGTAGAGGAGGAATTGAAACTCTAGTGTCCTCTATCCACATAGGGATACCTGCGGAGGTAGACTAGAGTGAACTGGAAGGTCCTGACACAGGCTTTGTAGCAAGGAAGAGCAGATGTCCACTAAAAAAAATCATCTTGAGGAGGAGGGAATACTAAAGTCCTAACAAACATGTAAATCTGTTTGGGGAAGGGCCACATCCATTGGAGCTATGCCTGGGCTTGGAAGACTCTCAGGACTCAGTTACCTTGGCACAGGTCCTGTTTATAGAAAGGATTACTGAGCAAGCAGATATGGAAAAAAGAAAACAATATATGTGAGACCAAAGCTTGGGACACTCTGTGGTGTACAGCAGAGGTGACACTGCAGGGTAGACAGCCGTTCATGTCACTGGGTAGAGTGTGTTTTAACCACAGCACCATAGTGTTGAAAGAAACAGATTTATGAGTCAGCGAATCTTTGGCAGGTGTTTTAAAGCTAGTCACCTCCCGTCACCTTCAACTAATCCTCCCTTAACCTCTCTCACTTTCAACTGAGTAAAATCAAGGATCCTTAAATAATTCATTTTGGAAAGTAATTGTTAGTCTAAAGAAAGATGTACTGGGGTACATAGGGCTTAAAATGTGCCCCCCTACGTAAAATCCTAGATCATGGTGGTGTACATCATATCATTTCAAGACAAACTGAATCATTTAAAAAATAAATTTAAGACAAATTAATATATGCTAAAGATGGAAAATTTGGTTTGGGGAGAGTTTTCGATAATTGGAATTTAGGGTATACAATTCATGTTTATGTTGTGAAATGACTATATATAATCTGTTATTCTTATGACTCAAAAGGTATAGAATTTTTCTCCAGTCTAATGAAACAGTTTTAAAAATTATTTTCATGAAGTATGTTAATTGTACACTTTACATTTCATTGTGAGACTTAGAGAAGTAAAATGATATTGTATATTCATATTTGATGACTTTGAATTCTAGTTCCCTAACTTTGAATACAACAATCCATTATGATAAAACTAATATTATGTACAGGCCTCTCTTGCCTGTATCCTGGAAAATTATACTTGGGTGTGAGTGGATAGGCCTTGACTGTAAACAAGCAACTAAAATTTCAGTGAAATCAGTCCGTGGCATAGAAAAAAAAAATGCAGAGAATGGTATATATATTGGAAAAAGGTACCAAAAAACATGATTGAAGATATTTATTAGAGGCCACAAAAGTCTCAGTAGCCAAAAGAAATATTGGGGTATATTTTCTTGATTTACGGAATCTAAATCTTATATTGTTCTATGTCTTTTGGGTTTTTTGTCTATTTCTATGCCTATCTATATAATATATTTGTGTCTATATTTAATCTATACCTATTGTGTATAATACACATATATCCATACATATAACACATTTTATATGTAGATATAGACATAGAACATATAACTTGTTATAAACACACACATGATTATATACAGTTACCTGTAGCTTAATCTTCTTCACTGATTTCTGAGTTTAGTAACCATGTATGTGATCAGCTTTCTTCAATCTAATTCAATACGATAAATGCAGTTAAGTTTGTGGAACTGCTTTTAAATGGTGAAACTTGGATGAAGAGAAATTGATTTTACCAGCTTCAGAAGAAGTCAAAGTAATTGTCAACTCTGCATGGAACCAGCAGACACTGGTCTCTAGTTTTCCCTGTTTGGCTGGCTTTTGAGGATAGACTTACTAATGAAAGAGACTTTTTCTCTCTCTAGAGACCACATTTCTGTAAACACCACCACACTTGTTAATTACGGCAAAAGTAGTACATGGGACTTGAATACATACATAATTAAGAGCATCTGCTGAGGTTCAGGTGCTGTAGAAAAGAAAAATTGCGAATGTATAATTTCTATGGACAAATAAAATCAGCTTAATGGTCATTGAGAATGAAGATCCAGGTTTAATCCTCTCTTGGTCATTACTTTCTTTGAATTTTGTTTTAAAATTAAACTTAAAATACATGATTAAAATTTTGTGAAAAATGTAAACTTTACAGGCATTTATAAAATCAGTTATGATTCTCCATTAGCAACACACTCGCCTGAGGCCACTCTTATACCCAGACATCACCACTGCTGAGAATATAGTGTTTCTGTTTATTTGCATACACTAGTTGTACATAAAGAAAGAAATGGGATTGGACTGTGTGTATTGTTGTGCCACAGCCATTTAGAATAGAATCTGAAACTTAGTATTTACTATGAGCCACTTGTTATTGTTTAATATGTTTCATTAGTGATCATTCTGGGTCAGTATGCACTGAACTACATCATTCTTTGTGATGCGATTTTATGACAATACTATGACTATGAATATTTACATTTTTCTGGGTCTTTTCGGGTACAAATCATGCTTAAATTAATGCCCTACATATATCCTTGTACTTTTATATACATATTTTACCAGAGTAAATTTCTGAAAGTGGAGATTTTGGATCAGGAGGCACTATGAGCTCTGATACTTCATCATTGAAGTCCTTGCTCTTCTCGTGTATTGATTTCATTTAAGAGAGGAAAGCAGAATGAGCACAATAGGAATGAAGCATTCCCATTTGGAAAATATATAATGCTCTCGAAATACAAACTAAAAATAGGTGTACCTCATGTGGGATTGTAAAAACAAATTCCTTAGCATATATTTAAGTAACTTGTCTTAAAAATCTTCTCATAATGTTCATTTCCAAGTATTAAATTATCTCATTGACTTTCATTACAAAATAGAGGTGAATTTAATTTTTCTTCAGATTTTTTCTCCCTTTAAGTTTTGCAATGAAGGTCCATACTTCTAACTGTGAATTAATAAGATGAAGTGACTTTTAAAGACAGATTCTGTGTTGCGGCCAACAGAATTTTTACGTAACAAATAAATATTTTAAAAAGTGGTGCTTTACTAATTTCATAAGAACTGAGCACCTACTTCTTGTCATGGGTTAGGCCTTGTCCTTGGCTCTAAGGATAGATGTTAAGTCCTTCTCTTTGAAGAACTTGTGGGCATGTAGATTCAGTAACAAAAGTGTGTGAAAATTGCTACAATATCATCAGTGATCCTGGGCTAGGGAAGCATGGAGAAGGGTCACTTAATGAGTCTGGTTCTCATTATGTTTGTAATTAGTTATTGAGTTCAATTTTATTTATTTATTTAGCTAGCTAGCTATTTATTATTGAAGTATAGTTGCTATACAATATTATGTAAGTTACAGGTGTACAATATAGTGATTCACAATTTTTTAAGGTTCTACCCATTTACAATTATTATAAAATATTGCCTATATTCCCTGTATTATACAGTATATGTTTGTTGCTTATTTTTTGCCTAATAGTTTGTAGCTCTTGATCCCTACCCCTATATATTGCCCCTTCCCCCCTTCCTCTCCCCACTGGTAACCACTAGTCTGTTCTTTATATCTGTGAGTCTGCTTCTGTTTTTTTATATTCACCAGTTGCATTTTTTAGATTTGACATATAAGTGATATCACATAGTATTTGTCTTTCTCTGTCTTACTTATTTCACTTAGCATAATGCCCTATAAGTCCATCCATGTTGTTGCAAGTGGCAAAATTTTATTCTTTTTTATGGCTGAGTAGTATTCTATTGTGTGTGTGTGTGTGTGTGTGTGTGCATGTATATATCTCTACACCACATCTTCTTTATCCATTCATCTGTTGATGGACACTTAGGTTGCTTCCATGTCTTGGCAATGGTAAATAATGCTGCTATGAACATTGGGGTGCATGTATCTTTTTGAATTAATGTTTTGGGTTTTTTTTTTTTGGATATATATCCAGGAATAGAATTGCTGAGTCATATGATAGTTCTATTTTTAGTTTTTTGAGAAACCTCCATACTGTTTTCCACTGCAGCTGCACCCATTTACATTCCCACCAACAGTATACGAGGGTTCCCTTTTCTCCACATCCTTGCCAACACTTGTTATTTGTGTTTTGGTGGTAGCCATTCTGACAGGTGTGAGGTGATATTTCATGTGGTTTTAATTTGCATTTCCCTGGTGATTAGTGATGTTGATCATCTTTTCATGTGCCTGTTACCCATCTGCATTTCCTCTTTGGAAAAATGTCTATTCAGTTTTTCTGCCCATTTTTTAGTTGAGTTGTTTGTTTTTTCTATATTGAGTTGTAGGAGTTGTTTATATATGTAGGATATTAATCCTTTATTGGTCATATCATTTGTAAATACTTTCTCCCATTCATTAGGTCGTCTTTTCATTTTGTCAATGGTTTCCTTTGCTGTGCAAAAGCTTTTAAGTTTAATTAGGTCCCATTTGTTTATTTATGCTTTTATTTCCTTTACATTAGCATATGGATCCAAAACAGTATTGCTGTGATTTATGTCAAAGAGTGCTCTTCAATTATATCTCAATAAAACTAGAAGAAAAAAAGAATAGTTCTAATAAAAAAAAAATGTTCTGCCTATGTTTTCCTGTAGGAGTTTTATAGTATCTGGCCTTATATTTAGGTTTTTAATCCATTTTGAGTTTATTTTTGTGTATGGTGTTAGAGAATGTTAGTTGTTGAGTTCAGTTACATATATTTTAATGCTAACCTGAAAGAGAAAATGATGAAACATAAAAATATACCACACTTTACCCCTGTTTCTCTCAGCCTATTATATATACCTGGAGATTCTACTTGAATGTTTTCTTCGAGGTTGATTGACATAATACCTTCTATGTAGAACCTGGACGCTGAGGACTTCTACTCCATAATTGCTAATTGGAAAAAAAAAAAAAAGGGAGAGAGAGAGAGTTTGGGGCACTCTATGTTGCTAAGCATGGGCACTGAGCTTCTGGAGAAAAAGTAACTACTCACTGGACGCACAAGCCAATATTTTAGTAGGATATTCCCAGCCTGAAACTGCCTTGGGTGAAATATCAGTTCTGTGAATTCAGTCAACATGCTACATTTTGTCTGGAAAGCTTTCTAACATTTTAATTAGTATTTAACATGCCTCTTTTTATTTTCATTTAATGCTTGTAGGAGTCTGTGGTCTTATCACAGGGGAAAAGGAAGAGAAAGATGGCAGTATAAGTTTCTTCCCCAACTCCCTGGTAAGATACAAGCTTCATTAACAGAATGAATGGAAGCTAACATTGGCAACATTTGGACCTGTGAGCCAATTCAGTTTGCTTCAACTGTAAATTTGGCTTTTTTGCTTCAATATGCACACTTTCATTTTTCATTTCTGTTATTTCCTTTTTTCACATCATTTCTATCCCCACTAGAATATAGTCTACCTTATTATTTTGTTAATTTATTATTCTTTTATTAATTTTTCCATCCTTCTATTCATCCATCCAGCCATACTAAATACTAACTATTGTGACAGAAGCAGGAGGTACAGAAATGAATATGACATCGTTCCAGTCCTTAAACAGTTCCCAGTTCAGTGAAGAGGAAAACAAATAAAACCTTCTTTTTCCCCATTTATTTCCTTTTTAATTTTTTTTTTAATATTATTCAATCTAACCTCATATTTACCCATCTCAGCTTAACTCAGTGAGTCAGGAACAAAAGAAGACATTTTCTATATCCAAGACTCTTAGATTTAAGTTCAGATAAAGTGCACAAGTTCCTTGCTAAAGGAATCCAAATGTGGCCTCTGGGTAATTCTAGATCTTCAAGGTTTCTGGAGTCATCCTTTCATTTGATACTCAAACTAAGTTCCTAATAAACTGAGATCCTATTCTTCATTCCATGGGAAGCTCTGTCTCCCAATATCTCCAAGGACTTATTGGGAGCTGCATTTCTCCTTATTACGTTTTACTTTTATTTGTTACTCTCTTATGGTTTTGAATCTCAGTACATATTTTGCCTCCCGTGGTTGACTGATGTCCTCTTTTTGTTCTCCCATGGTCCAATGCCTTCATTACTCAAAGCACCTTCAACACCAAGCTGTTTTGTACAACCACCTTTTGCTGAAGGCATAACAGAGCAAGCATCATCTTAGAATTTAATATTCTCCATTGGTCTCCCAAAGTTCTGCTGCTGTACGTGTGGGGGATTTCTCAATTGTTTGTGGTCATATTATGGGCCTCTCCTCCTTCTCTTTAGAGACGTTTTCCACTTCCTTCTCTTCAGAATTCAACTTCCTTCCTAGGTCCTCACTTGAAGGCTGACAGAGGCCAACTTCCAATTTCCTACCATGTTATTATGAAGCATACTTTGGTTCTCAGTTACAACTCTTGTTCTAGACCATACCTAGTGTCCTTAGCCTTTATAAATAAAAAATGACCTATCTAGCTGTTTTTTTAAGCAAAATAATGATGTACTTCTAAGGTGAATGTTGTATATTTCCAGGAATATCAAAGTTTGTTTCCATTCTTTATACTCTTTTTAGTTTCCTATTATAGTATTATCACACTCCAGCAGATTTACAAAGTCTTTAAAAGCTAAAGACATACTGAGTTATAAAGATTACAATGAAGAATAATACAAATACAAAAATCATCATGTAGTTCTTTAAATAATGCTAATAAAAATATTTATAAATGCAAGTTCCAATGACATAAAAACAGACAATTTTTGGTTTCTAAAGTTTTGTGTCTTAGAATTGTGTATACTTAGAAACTATTCCGTTGCTTTGTTTATTCACAGGTATTTGTGTAGAAGCCAGAATTATGTCACAACACACACACACACACACACACACACACACACATACACACACAGACCCTAAACATCCCATTACGTAGGAGGTAGTGGACTACTCTTATTAAGGTTTAGGAAGACTCTTTTAAGAGTCTACAAATTCTTGTAATTTAAAAACTGCTCCAATTCATTTAATAATGAATTATCAATCTTGTATTATCAGTCTGTTGAAAAAACACTGGAACAGTGGTTTCAAATTTTACTATGCATAGCAATCACCTAGGAAGCTTGTTAAATGCAAATTCCATCTCCCCAAACAAGAGGATCTGTGTCTGACATCTGGCGTGAAGGTAAGGAATTTGCATTTGTGTAAAGCTCCCCAGGTGTGTTCTAATGAATGTGAGCAAATTCCTTTTCTGGGAATATGGGTGGGCAATTTAAATAATTTCCAAGTACAAAATGATTCATGTTACTTAAATCCCAACCACCAAGTGTGGTATCTTAAGACTTCTTTGACCTTTTCCTGACAACATAACTCATTTAATGAACATAAACATCAGGTTCTAGTAATTCTTACTGAGGTAATAATTATATTTTTTAAGTATACTAAAATATACATAATAATGATTTCTGATATTTTCATAGTGCTTTAGATTAAAAGCCACCTTAATATATATCTTTTATTTTCACTTCATCGCCTGTCAAAAACAAGGGAAGTTGGAAGATAGGCATGGAAAAATAAGTCAAAGCCTTGAAAATGACATGCCTTATAATACTATATGAATGATGTACTAACTGACACAGTGCATAGAAACAAGTCCATAATTTGGAGTGGTTCATTTCTTTTTAATTGAGGTATAGTTGATGCACAATATTATATGTTTCAGATGTACAGCATTGTGATTCACAACTTTTGAAGGTTGTATTCCATTTACAGTTATTAAAAAGATTGGATAATATTCCCTAAGCTGTACTATATATCCTTGTAACTTATTTTATACATAGTAGTTTGTACCTCTTAATTCTTTACTCCTATCTTGCCCTTACCCCCTGGGGTGGTTCTTTAAAGCCGATAATCTCAGGCCGAAGTTTTCTTTTTTTTTTTAAGTCTTTTTGTGTATCTCTTATGTATTTGGCAAGATCTGTATATCTCGTCCATTGAAGATCAACCAGGGGAAAAAAAAGAGGTGGTTTCAATCTCTTCTTGAAACTTAGACCTTTTCAATGTCATGGTTGAGATGCAGGATATTAGGGAAGAGCTTTGGGTTTGGGATATACCCTATTATTTCTAAATAATGGCCTCCCTCCACTTGACTGATGACCTCCTCCCCCTGAATAATTCATTTGTTTAGACATTCAAGGAATAGTCTCTTGGTATTCATTAAGCATGCTCAATCTAAGAGCATTATCAGAGAGCACCAGGATTCTGCCAGCTTCTTTGAAAGCCTCTGGTGCTGACAAATGGCAACAGTGCCATTTACTAAAACAACTGGGTTTCAAGTTTTCAGATCTTTAATATTAAGAAGTATGTGATCCCAAGATAAATAAAGGTTTCAACATATTTGTATTCTACATTTGAGAGTTTGGTAGTTATGGGAACAGAATCGGCGGCATAACTTATCAAGTTAGTGTCTCAGGTCTATCACTTTGTAATCTTATGACTTTGGAGAAGTGACAAACTCTGTGACTGTAAAAGGTGATGGTGTAGTGTTGTTATGAGTGTTGACGTGAGTTAATTACGTAAATTGCTTTGAAGAGTGTCTGGCGCTAGTAAGAACTATATAAGTGAGAGCTTTTATTATTATTCTATATTAGTAGGTGTGTATTCATATATTATTGACCAAAGAAATGTTGAATTAAAAAAAAAAAACCCGCAACTTTATAACATATTACTTTACCATTTGGAGTTCTTTTTCAGGACAGGAAGAAGACTGCCTTTTAATTTGTTCCTTAACTCTTTCTCTCTCTTCAGTCTTGATGCCTACTCTTCCTAGATTTGCTTTTTTGGACAAGACTCTGCCTTAAGTTGATATAATATAAATGGTAACATAGCTCAAATTTTTTTTTTCATGTTCATACCTCATGACAATCTGAACATTATAGAAGAAACATACAGTTAAATATGGGTGGCTACCAAATTTCTATCAGTGTGGACTGCACCTTATATTTATGGTTGTAAATCTGATCTAATATGTGAAGATTTCTAGGATGGTAAAAAATATCTGGAGCCATTGTCTACATTTATTTTTTTTTCAGCCTGTTGCCCTTTAACATTCTTTTGCAAGGATTTTTATGCTCTTTTCACAGGTATAGTGTCTTACACAAAAGAGTCAAATTATTTTCCAACATAAATCAAAACTTTTTACCTATATAAGCTGAAAACAGAACTTGAAACATATCATCAGTGCAACTCTAATGAATGTTCCCTACACATGTCTTCTTACACTTGAGTAACATGCCAAGTGAAATCTTCAAATATATGTTTATACTTTTTCTTCTACAGGGATTGACACATTTAGATTTGGATTGAAATATATTATGGTTAGATCACTCTGTGTTTCTTCTTTTATTTCTTTTTTTTTTTCTCTACAGTTTATTGCTTTTGCTTCTTTATTCTTCATCCTGGTTTCAATCACAACTTTTTGCCTGGAGACACATGAAGCTTTCAATATTGTTAAAAACAAGACAGAACCAGTCATCAATGGCACAAGTGTCGTTCTACAGTATGAAATCGAAACGGATCCTGCCTTGACGTATGTAGAAGGAGTGTGCGTGGTATGGTTTACTTTTGAATTTTTAGTCCGCATTGTTTTTTCCCCCAATAAACTTGAATTCATCAAAAACCTCTTGAATATCATTGACTTTGTGGCCATCCTACCCTTCTACCTAGAGGTGGGACTCAGTGGGCTGTCATCCAAAGCTGCTAAAGATGTACTTGGCTTCCTCAGGGTGGTCAGGTTTGTGAGGATCCTGAGAATCTTCAAGCTCACCCGCCATTTTGTAGGTCTGAGGGTGCTTGGACACACTCTTCGAGCAAGTACTAATGAATTTTTGCTGCTGATCATCTTCCTGGCTCTAGGAGTTTTGATATTTGCTACTATGATCTACTATGCGGAGAGAGTAGGAGCTCAACCCAATGACCCTTCAGCTAGTGAGCACACGCAGTTCAAAAACATTCCTATTGGGTTCTGGTGGGCTGTAGTGACCATGACTACCTTGGGCTATGGAGATATGTACCCCCAAACGTGGTCAGGCATGCTTGTGGGAGCCCTGTGTGCTCTGGCTGGAGTACTGACAATAGCCATGCCGGTGCCTGTCATTGTCAACAATTTTGGAATGTACTACTCCTTGGCAATGGCGAAGCAGAAACTTCCAAGAAAAAGAAAGAAGCACATCCCTCCTGCCCCTCAGGCAACCTCGCCTACTTTTTGCAAGACAGAATTAAATATGTCCTGTAATAGCACACAAGGTGACACATGTCTGGGCAAAGACAATCGGCTTCCGGAACATAACAGATCAGGTAAGGCACAATTTCAAATGCATGCCATTAAATACTTTATAGACCAGTATGGCCCTGAAATAGAAGACAAGCATTCTCATTTTCCACAAATGTTCATGAGTTTTCCGTTCTACCCCTTCACAAAAAATGTGTTTGTGTCAGGCTTGTAGATAGCTAGATTATAGCTTTTCTAAATGAATCCTAAGTAGAAGTCTGCATAGCTGGCTATAGAGTTCTCCTGCTTTAGTGGGAATGCCCTTTGCTGATGGTACCAATATTTTCTTTTGCCTGTTTGTTGCTTTTGTGCCAATGTTTCTTTGTTTCCCTGCACGATGTGATGGTACGATACTGGACATTTTCCATCCTTCATTCTCAAAATGTTGATCTCCATATCATTTGGCTTGGCGTGTTTGTCTCAGTTTTATCTCTGCCACATGGGACCATGCATTTTAACCTAATTCACAAGAAGATATGTAAGAAGAATGGACGTTTACATTTCAAAGGCCTAAACACCAAAGAGGTGATATGTAAGATGTCCCTTTTCAAAGTAAATAGCTTCCTCAGTAATATTATGGAGGGTTCATTAAGTTTTCATTATTCTTAAATTAGGATATTTCAATATAATCCCTTTGGATTGGGTAAGGTGCTATGTAATATAATCAGCCCAACATTATTCAGGGGATAGATGATCTGCTTTGGCTAATCAATGGCAAGGTTGAATTTCTCTGTGGATTTCCTTTTTTATGCACTCTGCATTGGGCTTTGTTCCCTCCCAGAACTCAGTTTTGGATGATTTACTGCTTGAATTAGTTGAATTGCTATTCCTCTCTATTGTCATAAATAATCTAGGGTTGATTGTAGATTGACATTCAGTTTGCCAAAGTGATAGTCAATAGTGTCATCTCTAGCCTATTATGTCTACTACAGATGACATATTTTGTAGTTTACACAATTTAGATTTTGTCCACTATGAAAAGTTAAGATATATGCATTCCCTATAACTTAGGTAGGTTTGATCTTTTTCTTGTAGAAAAATGACTTACTAGAATCCCATGTGAATAATTTTGCGTTATTTAGAAATAACACCAATTAAACAAAGCAAGCAAGCAAACAAACAAACAGAAAAGGCAAGTGACATTTTCACAGGTTCCCTCCTTAGCTTCCAAAAGTTATTATGAGGTAGATGGAAAAAAAAAAACTGGCTGGAACTGAACTGCTTTTTAAAAGGTTTTATTCGCAATCCTTATGTTTATTTAGTAGATTGTTTTGCAAATTCTGTCAATATGTATCTGAGAATTGTTATGCCAGGAATGTCTTTATGAAAGATGAAATTTAGTTGGTGTTGCTGCTCTCATTAGACTGCGCTCACGTACTTGCGCAGAGCGCGTATGAAGGGCCTGGAAAGGAGGACACACTCTCAGCCTGGGCAAACATTGTTATAAGCTAGTATCTAGGCTGATAGGATGTGAAAGTCTTTGGCAAGCATATAGAAGTAAACAGTTGTTTCAAGGGCATTTGAGAAGTTGATCTTTTTCCACTGGTATGCTCAAAAATATTATGTCACCTCAAAATAGAGAACCTGGACATAAAGTTTGTGAACTTCAGGATTATTTTCATTACAATTTTTTGGGGAAAATTACTTTCAGAAAATAATAAAAGCATGTGTCTTAAAGCACTGCAAAGACTAATATTTACTTAGGAGTTTTTCCTTCAGTAGGCTCCACTTTCAAAGATGTCTATTTGCATTAACTAGATAACATGTCGAAAATGGAAAGATATTAATTTGTGTGCTACTTCATTATCACACTTATTTTGAATTCACATTAATTTTGTAAAAGTTATTGTCCTATTAGATAAAATCCAAAATGAAGTTAAAATTTCCCAAACAACATTTCTCTCCTTTTCAATACATTTCCATTTTGCTCCACGTAAATTTTTGTAATGAGTGATGAAAATTCTTTCTCTTATCATGATGTGATTATTGTGTTTTGTATATCAAGTGACTGTACTATGGACATTCGGCGTAAACTCTTTGTACTGTCTCATTTCCTCATCCATCACTGTCTGTCAATGGGCATGGTGCTGTGACCAGTGTTATCAGGTGACGACAGTACAGGAAGTGAGCCGCCATTATCACCCCCAGAAAGGCTCCCCATCAGACGCTCTAGTACCAGAGACAAACACAGAAGAGGGGAAACATGTTTCCTACTGACGACAGGTGATTACACGTGTGCTTCTGATGGAGGGATCAGGAAAGGTAGGCATGCATTTAATCAGATCCTAACAGGTGACTTAGCAATTAAATGCTGCAAATATATGGAGTGCTGTAAAATGCTCTTTCATTATTTTCTAGGAGCAACTGTGCCATCATGGTGCTCTTTTCCTCATCATATCTCCTCTCTTTATAAACATTTAAAAATACATATCATAACAGCCGACTTGATTGTCATATCTAAAAGGCATTTCACCCTTCTTTCTTTTTTTTATATTTTGGTTTTTCATTTGTCTATGGGCAGAATTGTAATGAAGTATTTAAAAATTAAGTCACTCGTCTAATTATTTTAATACAATGGATTCAGCAGTCTTTAAAAGTTATCTTTTTTCCTACAATGAATTAAACTCACTAATTTACACTATGCATATATTTGATAAGTAATTAATAATTTAAAACAATAATAAAGCTTTTCTCAAAGTAAAACATTAAACGTACTCTAGTTGTCTCTTATCCAGTATTTGGGCAATTTTTCCCAGTGGTTTACCTGAATGTCAGAAGGTTGCTAAGGTACAAAATCCTCAGCCATATAGAACAATATACCCAATCACTGGAAAATCTACTTGTGTACTTACAAAAGGTATCTACGGAATTTTTCTTCAGGGCAGTAATAATTCTAAGTTTATTATTTTTTTAATTGACACTGAACAGTGCCTGGCACATAGAAGATACTTAATAAATATTTGTGGAATGAATACATTGTATTGGACAGACATCTTTGTTAAGGAATATAACAGGATACTGAAGCTCCACTCCAGCACAGTTTCATTTCCCTTGATTGTGCCAAGTGTCTATGACTATTCCTTAGGTGCTAGTTTTTGTCTTTGTTTTTGTTTTAGTAAACTTTACGAACTGACAATTGGACCCTTTTCTTCTCCTTAAGAAATAGTTTTGTGACACTTATAACCCACCATTGTCAAAGTGCTGGTATGCTCTTAGATTACCTCCTACTTTGAGAATTCCAGTGGCTTTAGTGCCATGGTTATTTTTCTCTGTTTATTGACAGAATTGAGAAAAAACTACTAATTTCTTATGAAGAAATAGTAATTTCTTATGCAGTTGACTGAATTTGAACGAAAAGCCACTCCAAAACTTTCATGTTAGTGCAAGTGCATTTTAAAGATACTGTGCTTATTTGCTATTCATTGCAGTTTCTTCCTATTGAATACTTTACCATTTTAAGCCTAAAATATTTATTTTGTGATGACTACTTTCTTTGAAATAGCTCATTACCCATGTTGTGTTTCTCTTTCATTTCTTCTGAGTACTTTATATTGTTCTTTCTGTCTCCATACCTGTTGAGTCCTGAAAGAGAAGACAAAGGACTCTTCTTTTGTTTCTTTAATATGTAATATTTTAAATCCTTCTTCATTCTAAGAACTTTCAATCTCTACATCTATCCCTTGCACCAAAATGTATTTCAATGACCTGAATAGATTTATTTGATTTTTTGCTATTTTACATTTAAATATCATGTTACAACAATTTTTAAATATTTTATAAAGATAGTTAATATTCTATCATAGTATTTGAGCAAAATATATGTACATATATTAAATAATAATATCTAAATAATAATATAGAACATAGTATTTTAAGTGCATTGTAATCTTAAATCACTATACATGTGTATACATATATACTTATATATGTATATATGTATTTGTATGTAATATGTGGTTAGATTTGTGTGTATTTTGAGCATCATTCAATAAAGTATCACATGCAATATTTATACTAGGGTTACATGTTTAAGGATCTAGATAGAATTTTTTTTTCCAGGTTAGAAAATATTTTGAATTTTAAACTGTCAAAGGGGGATCACATATGAAAAAAGACTTTGCAAATTATAAAGCACTATATAAATATAGTTTTTCCATAAAATAGCAAAGTTTCATGAGTAAAGCAATTCATAAGATATTGTTTATATGAGAAAACTATACATTCAATCTTATTTCACGAATACAAATTCTATCAGTGAGAACATCTTTGAATACTCATCTATGAGCTTTTTATTCTTTGTCATTTCTCACCATAATCAACTTCGTTTTCATTCTTGCTTAATTCTTTTGCAGATTTGTGTTCTTTTCCTAGGTCTGGTAACATTTCTGGCTAATTTCACTTAATCTTCTCAGTGTCTTATTTTGTCATGTCTATTAGAAATCCATTCATTTCTTCTCCTTTTTCCTTTATGTAGATTAGAGATGTCTCCTATTACTCCTACTCAGATATTTATTTCCTATATGATTTCTTCCTTGCCTTTCAAATTGATTTCTACACTAACCTGATTTTAGAGTTATGAAAATTCTCCCCTATGTAGATGAGAAAAATGACTGGATTCCCATTGTATTATTTTTCTATCAACAAATGTAAATGTAGTTGGGCATACATTAAGAAAACATGTGGATTCCCTAAAAGAGTAAACTCCCAAAACTTAGAACCTGTGTTTTCATTTATATAGTAGTTTTATGAAATCATTTTACATGAACACAAACATACCCATTGATAGTACATGAGTAGGCAGTTTCAATACTGCCCCAAACTAATATGTGCTCTTAAAAGCTGTATAAAATGTATACCGTGTATTGGGTTCAACGTTGTTTATTCTCATGAATTATATTTTTAGTCATTCCATTCAGTAGAAGTTTGATAAGGCAAAATTTTATCAAATTTTCTGTTCATAAATGAACCTGCAGAATAAAGGAACAATATATTTATATGAATAACTTATAATTTTACTAATTAAATACTTGTTACTAAATTATAAGGGAAGCCTTCTCAAATGGACATTGAAATCATAGTTATTAAGAATAAAAGACCTATAAATAGAATAAATAATATTTATATTAATAACTATAATTTAGAAAAGTAAAAATTGAGAATGGCAACCAAGATTTACATGTAACTAGCATGATTAATGTAAATTGTCAAACAGATTTTTTACGTTTTTGGAAGTCTTATAGAGAACATGGTGACTGTGAGGAACAAGAGGTACATTTTTATAAGGATGATTTTTAGTTATTAACAACCTCTTTGTTTCATACATATTCACTAGTTTGCTTTTAATCAAAACCAATCAATGTTTATAGTCTAGTTTACATTTTTCGGTTACACTAAAAATCCAAGTCAACTTGTATAAATTATTCTTTCTACAATTCCCAGTTATATTTCCAATCACGTTACAGAAGAGTAGTGATAACTAGCCCTCCAGGCATGTGAAGATCCCTATGTAAGAAAAAATGACTTGCAATTCCTTTTTAATTATTTAAGACATTCTCCCATTAACTATTCCATCAGCCACCAGAGGAGAGTGAAATATATACCACCTCCCAGGCTTTATAGCTCAAAATACTAACAAAATATATAGGCAGATAATTTTCTCATTAGCAGAAATTATGTCCTAGAGAACTTTATTGTAGTTAATGGATGACATAAATTTCCATTTACAAAATATCAAAGAAGACATCTAATCTGCTGAAAGTTTGTGGGTGTATATGTAGGGAGGGGTTCCTATTATTCCAACCTTACCCCACAGTAGAGCTATTTTGTTTTCCTATCTACAACACTTTTTCAGTGGAGCTTTCAGAACATTTACTTGCTAAGCTGTATAATATAACTACTTTTTCAGTTAATAGTTGCCTGGCTTTTAAGACAATTTTACTTCTAACTTTATACTAGGTACTCCCTTCCTCATTTACCTGCCTCTAATCTTTTCTAATAAAAAATACTGCAATATATGAATCCTTCCAAAGGTGACCTTGATGGGGTGTTGCTTGAGTAGCTAAGGCCAAGCAATAGGTTAGAGCTTGTGGGAAGTATCTTTCATTCTGTAAGTTCATGATGATCATGAACAAAAGATTAGAATGCATGATAATAGAAAGAAAAGGTGGATTAAGATCAAATTGTTCTCAATTCCTGGCAGAGGAGAGCCAGCTGAAAATATATAATCAAAATCAGACTTTAATTTACTAAAATTATGACTCAATTTGTATTCATTTCTTTTCTTTTTACTTTTTTTTTAAATACAAGGGATTAGAAATGGGCATTCATTCTACATCATCTAGATAATGGCATTAAAAACCATTATTTAGAAATCATCTTTTTAACCTCATAAGGCTGGAAGATTAAATATGGAAATATGGAAAAGAGTCGTCCACTTAAAGTTAAGCATGCTTTATTAGCTTGGTAATAATAAAAAGCGAAAAGAGAAAAAATAGCTCATTTTTTTTTAAGGAACATATTCTGAAATTTAAAAATATTTGCCAAATTTATATCTTACTTAAGTTGCTTTGCCTAATTCTTAAAAGCTTTCTGATATTGTGTATGCCAAAATTACATCAATACAAACTGTAATCTGCGAACGAATAGATTTTGAAGTATTGCAACAGTAATTTGTGATAGCTGGTTTAATCTTTTGGAAGTGACAGCTACAGTGAGCTTCATTTTTTTTTTTTTAGAGTAGTAAATTGTCTCAATATTGAATTCTTTGTAAACAAATTCTTTGAGCTCAAAAATAGCACTTTTGATTACCCTGCATGATATTGTTTGTCTTTGTCTATTTTCTGGTTGAATTCAACTGATGTCTGTGCATTTTTTCATAAAAGGATATGAAAAATCCCGAAGCTTAAACAACATAGCGGGCTTGGCAGGCAATGCTCTGAGGCTCTCTCCAGTAACATCACCCTACAACTCTCCTTGTCCTCTGAGGCGCTCTCGATCTCCCATCCCATCTATCTTGTAAACCAAACTGCATCACTCGGCTAAATTGTCTTAATTCAAGTACTGTTTACCCCATAATGGAAATAATTAAACATAGACTTACTCCAAGCTCCATTAATACAGTACCAATCCTGCATGATACTACTATCTGAAGTCAGAAATGCCATTTGGGTAGCCAACAAATCTTATCCTGGCTTTAAATGAATCTTATCCTGGTAGTGCTACTACTTCTCCATATTAATTGCCCTGATCTCCTTTCGCAATAAAATGACAGATAGCATCAGATATTGGCCAGTACCCTAATACATAAACGTATCTTCAGGGAGATATATTTAAACCAGTGTGCTTCCAAATGCCAACCACTTCATGGGAACTTCATTTCTTGTGACTCTCTAAACCATTCTGAAGATGTCTGGGATCCTATTTTGATTGCTCACAACATGACTTTGGTCAGCTCATTTGCATGGACCATCTTGTCTCTATCACCTGAAAGCAATGTCGCAAAGTTCGGGGACCATGGATGGCTCGGGATATGTGTACTTGCATCGAACCATCCTGCTGATGTGAAAGCACTGGTCGACTGTTCTGCATGTTGAATTGTGGGGCGTGGAGGGCGAGTTTCTCCTTGACATTTTTTTTTTTCTTATTCTTTGAAAAAAATATTTGTTTTAAAAGATTTAATTTCTTGATTGATTTACTTTTGTTCCAAAATGCTGTATTGGAGTTCTGAATATCTCTGGTTGTTTGCACACAGATAACTGCAAAGAGGTTGTCATTACTGGTTACACGCAAGCTGAGGCCAGATCTCTTACTTAATGGCTTGGGGAAGGCACAAAACATGAGAGAAAGGTAACTGCCAGCCAGGCTTGCATTGTTTAGATAGGAATTGCTGCTTGGTACTAGAGTCATATTTTCTTTTAAATCCCAGAAGTTGTCATCATTTTCAGAGGCAGAGTGCCAAATATCATTCAAAGCTCTTGTCATTTTTACCCCCTTCCTTTATTTTAATTACTAATTTTTTTTGCAAACAACAAGGAGCATTGTTGTTCACAGGAAGCTTTCTTGACCAGCCTTAAATTTCTGACTCACAGGATGAAACAGATTTTCAGGCAGTATTTAATCAGGTGCTTTGTCCTGTATGTTGTTCTGTCCGTTTGTCTTAGCTCCCTGTCTTAAGTGTATATGCCATCTGTCTCCATGAAGCACAGAAATGCCTTGATAAGGTGTTCATGATTTTAGTACTGGGTCTTCTCCCCTGCCCCTTGCCTTCTTTGTTACTTGGAACAAGCCTCTCTGCTTGTTCACTCCAATGAAACCCCCAGGGTGTCTTATTCAGTCCAAGTGGAAGAAATTCTGTTTACACATCCCTACAAATGCAATAGCAGTAGTGTGTCTGGTGTACTGGGCATGAGAGGGAGGAAAAATGTCATACTATAAATTGAGAGATAAACAATATTTCTAAGGCATTTAAGATCCTAGAGACTGCTAATTCCTAATGCTCATGTTTATTTTCAGTTAGGAAGACAATTGTCACTTTTATGATTGGCCACATAACAAGTACTACTTTATATTCCCAAGTCCTAGAGCATGACCTGCATGTCAAAGACCTTGTACAGCAATGTATTTACCCAGACATAAACATCTGATATTTAGAGATTCAGTGATGCTTTTGATAACACCACACATAGAAAGTTATAATTACACACAGCTTTATGGTAAAGAAATTAATATACTGTCTGGTGCTGCTGTTATTGACTGCAGTGTTGTACAGAATTTATCATGGATTTTTGACTGCTGAAAAAGGGACTGTGGAATTTAGCCATACCAAGGACTGTACTGGAAACAGATTTCTGCTGCTGAACGTGCCCTGATGTGACCAGGTTGCACTTGGAAGAGATCCTCCCGTCTTCATGAGGCATTAAAAGTTTGTAAAAGAACTGTGGCTGGAACTCATTTGGTGCTCCCCATATGAGTGGTCTGCTTGTGGACTGTCCAGCGTCCATGAAACAACTGTAAATACCAGCGTGTGTGCATGGGTCAACAGCTTTGGCCATCTCACGTCAAAGGAAGCCAAATTCATGATCAACATCTCTGGAGCTTCAAGTAAGGCCCATACCTCTGTGAATTACCACCTCATGGAGTTGCAGTAGATTGTGCTGTGAATCATAAAAGCAGTGATATTGGTGTAGTATAGGTCTGTCTTAATTTCCCTTATTTCTCCTTTGTTGGTTGGATCCACAAACACTAACTGTATCATTTTTTTAATAAACCACTTATATGATCAGCTTGTCAGATTATGTTGTGAAATTTTCAGTGCCTATTTATCAAAACTGACCTATTTTGAATCCCACATTTGTTTAAGTTATGAAAAATTGTTTGACTTAAAAAACTCACTAATATTACTTATAGTTTAAGTGCTTTGTCATTGTTACCTCAATTATTAATATTACAAAAAATAAAATTCTGGCAATGAGAGTATTTTTTTATTAAATGATCAAGGAACAATGTCAGTATATAGTAGAATATTAATTGAATTATATCCTAAAATGTATATTTTGCATAAAAGAGATATTCTTCAATCAATTACTTTTTTGTGTTTTGTGGCAAATTAAGCTTGTACTTGTCTTTAAAACCGTTGTAGTTGAAACTGTATAAGAATTCTTCATCTTGCTTAATCAGTATTTCCAGAATCTATTAGTTCCCCTGGGATTCTGAATATAACATATAACCTAATTATGAACCTCTGTATCGTGGACCTTTTGTGAACATCTCAAGGTGCATGCACATCCTTGTTGATAATTGATGGAAATGTAAATAACTGAAATGAAGAATAAAAGGCAAATAAGCTGGGGATAAACTTGAATCCTATCTGATTAAATTCTTCATATTCTTTTCTTGGCTCTTCTCTTTGTTTTGGAGTTTTCAACAGGCTTTACTATTTTTATGCATCATGATACCAAACCAAATACTCATACATTATAAAAAATTTGAGATGAAAGGATTTATAAACATACATAGCTCACATTTTCATTTAAGTCTTAGGCATGTAACCAGTGTCTTCCTTTTCTAAGTGCTTTTTTCTCTTATGATTCGGAAGTGGTAAAATTATGAATTATTATGGTATTTGATTTTTATATGGCATTTTATGACTAATACTGAATTTTCACTTACACTTTCCAACTTAATCATCACAGAGATTCTGGAGGTAAATACTTTTTGTTTTCATTTTATTGGTGGTGAAGTGAAGGATCACAGAGGCAAAACTGTGTCACAGATAATTTCCCTGTCATAGTTTCTTATGGTTTAAATATTTACTGAGCCTCTTGTTGTAAATACCTTATCTTCCAAAGATGGCTTCTGTCTCACTTTTGGGTAATGGACCACGGTTTCAGTAGCACACCACACGTAGCTGACATTCCATTTGTATTGGGGGGTTATGTGTAAATTTATCCTGTAAATTCTATGATGCCAACAGGATTAGAGGAAAGGTAAAATGGAAAAGAGAAATAAGGTTGGGTAATCCAACACTTTCCCATAATGCATCAACAGAATCTTTTCTAGGTCTAAAAGTGCTCAGTGTTGATTATTAAGAGACTATTAAGAAACTGAGATTCAGAAAAGGAAATATGTCTAAATATAATTACTGATAAAAAGTTTTTAATGATGGTGTCAGGATGTAGGATTTACTGTAAAAAGGGAAAATATGTAGGATGGGGAAAGAATACATTTAAATAGATGATAATTGCCATCAAATTTTGATTAAAAAATCAAGATTAAATAGCCATGAATGAAAAGTGAAGATATTCATTTTATCTTTGAAATAAATCACAAGACAGATGAATTGAATAGCAACAGTGAACTTAACTTGGAAAGAGACAATGAATATATTAAAAGGCTATAGTACCCAGCAGGGACTTTGGAGGATTTATAACATGCTTGAAGACATTTAGAGCTAAATGAATCTGTTAAAAAATTGAAATCCTTAGCAGTTTATGATGATTAAAATATGTGGTTTAAAATTTTCCTTACTGAAAAAAATTGTCATCCTTCCTTCCAGTTTCCCCTGCCAAAATTTAATGAATTGTTTAAATACTTGGACACTATTAAACTATAGATTTATACAAATTTTCTCTAACATGGTTGCCGTGTCATTAATATTGATCTTAAATTTTGTTACTTCCTGTTCTCCCCTAAAATAATTGTTTTCATTATTGTCTAAAAATTAAATAATTTAATTGAATTAGTATTACATGATTTCTTTTTTTATTTATCAAACCGTCACGTCAAAGTGACAGATCAGTGAATATGCATTTTGAACGTTAAAATGTTCAAAGACTATGGATTTTCCATTGAGGATCCCAGGTACTTAGCACTCAATTTTTTAAAAATGAACTATATTTTAGAGCAGTTTTAGATTCACAGCAAAATTAAGCAAAAAGTACAGAGTTCCCATTTATCCCCTGCCCCCCACCACGCACAACATCCCCGACTATCTGCATCCTACACCAGTGATATTTGTTACAAGTGATGAACCTGCATTGATGCATCTGTGCTCTAATTATTTACCCCTCCCCTCATCTTGGCAACCACTAATCTTTTTACTGTCTTCCTGATTTTGTCTTTTCCAGATGTCATACAGTTAGAATCATATAGGATGTAGTCTTAGACTGGCTTCTTTCTCTTAGTGGTACGCACTTAAGGTTGCTCCATGTTTTTTCATGGCCTGATAGCTTATTTCTTTTTAGTGCTGAATAATATTCCCTTGTCTGGATGTACCATAGTTTATCCAGTCACCTACTGAAGGACGACTGGGTTGCTTCCAAGTTTTGGCAATTATGGATAAAGCTGTTACAAACATTTGTGTTCAGGTTTTGTGTGGGCATATGTTTTCAATTCATCTGGGTAAATACCAAGGTGCACAGCTGCTGGTATTTACACTCATTTTTTTTTTTATTTGGTCCCCTGACATATTTATCAGAATTACTTTTCTCCTAATTCATCTTCTTACTGTCAATCATGTGAACCACACAGGAGTTATTTATAAATCTGTCACTTCACTTCAAGCTGTAAATATGTTGATTGATTATCCACCAACAGATTTTTCTCTGTAAAAGTAATTTTTTTTTACAAAAAATAGTAAAAGCTCTTATAGAAATCAAAAAAATAAAAAAAATTAACTATAATTCCATAATTTTCCACTCCACAAATCAAATGTTTTTGTTTTATCAATTTGCCTTTTTTCCCTTTTGTTATTTTCACTTTATAATACTAATGTGTGTGTTTGTGTGTGTGTGTGTGTGTGTATTTAAACTATCATTCAAGTCATGCTGCAATTTGGCCTACTACCTTTCTAGCCTCTGTTCATTCTTGCTCATGTGCGGTGTTCTATGTGCATGTTCATGGAAACACCCCAGGGCAACACAGATGAGTAAGACATCATTCCTAGCATTGAAAACTCCATCTACTATGTTGATCTCTAATTCTGGCTCTGCATCAGAAAAACTGTTGGTGTCCTTTAAAAAAACTAATGCCAGCGCTCAACTCTAAACTTTTGAAATTATATCTGGAGATGAGTCCTAGACATACACTGTTTTTAAAGAAGACTTAGCATATATATTATTAACAAATGAAACGGAACAAAGAAAAAATTAGCATGAATTAAGCTATTATAGATTTTAGAAATATCATGCCCCTATTTACTGTATAGCTAGTCTTTTACTAGCAGATCAACCAAGTACTTCATTAGGAAATTCTTTTTTTTTTTCGTAGTCCTTAAATGTGATTCCAAATTTGAGGAGCCATTTTTTTAAAATTTTGTGCATGTATTATAAATCCATAGAGTTTAAATCTTCATTTCTCAGTATATTTCTTATAATAAAAAATGAGATAAGGACATTCCATGTAACTCAAGATCAAGTAACTTATTTTTGAGGGAAACTCAATTTTTTTGATCTTTGTTATAAATTTGGTAAACACTTAGACTTTTGTCTATGAGCCAGGAAGAGTTGTCACACCAAAATGATTAAAATTTCTTTGGCATTAGTGAAAATTTCACATTTATCTTAGAAGTGGTGAATAGTGACATGAAACAGCTAGCATCTGAAAGGATTCTTAATGTAATTTGAAGGTGGTAGTTTCTGAAACCTTTGATTAAACCTTTCTTTAATCAGTGGTCTCAGTGTTTTTATTTCCTTTTGAGATCTGTTAGCAATGAACTGAACTCTTATTTAAAACCAATTCTTTCTTAATGGCCAAGAGAAAGTATATTACTTAAAGATATGCCTAATTTTCTGATCAAAAATAAAACAAAACAAAACCTGTAATTTTATTGCAAAGGATTAAGCATGAAGTCAGTACCTAAGGACTGAATGTATATTTCATTATTTTTTATTTTTTTATTTTTTTCCCTGAAAGCTCACATTTTACCAGTAATTTTGTCTCTCTGGAAACAAAGGGCACTAGTTTAAACATTCTACAATGATGTTTTCTCCTGTTGCAGTAGCTGTTCCTTATCACACTGGGTGCTGGCAGGAAGCTTAAAAAAATCATGGGAATTCTGGATGGATGGCTGGTAGAGAGCACCAGAATCTAAGATAATAATGATTAAAACACACACGTACATACCGCTGGATATTCAGAGACAAAGAAAAGCCAAAGATAAAGCAGCAAACGCTGAATATTGCCTGAAACAAGGTCATTTAGTGTGAAATAAACAAAAGGACAAGTCAAAGGTAAAGGAATAATTATATAATTCTGCTTCATAAGCCATGTTAGTACAAATTCTGCCCAAAAGGACCAGACATTCTTTTCACTGGAGACCTTGAAAAGTTTGCATTACATCACAGGGGGCTAGAGAAGAGACCATCAATTTTCACATTCCCTAGCGAAGAATGAATTTAGACAATTTTCTCTTAGATGCTCTGTTTTTATTTGCTTCTTTCAATTTTGACAAAGAAATATCCTTTCTTTACTTTTACATTAATGTTAAGGTTAAATGTTTTCAGAACCAACTGATGACTGTCAAAATATAAAATACCACTAGCTTTATATTTGTTTTGATTTGTGTAAAATGTATTTGTACAAGTTTTTAAAAATTTATTATAAGAGCCCCACATGACAGAGTACTACTGAGAACACATTGCCTTTAAATGTGAAACTCCTTAATGACACAAATGAGATTCCTAGGAAAAATATCATTATAAGGTTCATTTTCCAAAATTAAATTTCTTCAGGCTCAGATTTACCTACTTGTTTTTTAGAACTGATAATGCATAACAACCATAACATTGAGTGTCAAAATATTAAGGAGAAATAAGATTATTTGCCTTTAATATCACCTTTTCTTGGCACCAAATGTTCTGGTATTGACATGCGGTGTGTTGGACCTGTGGAAAAAGGACACACAGAATTACTCCTTAGAAAGCATCTTCTGACCTAAGTGGTTCACTCGAGATCCATAGGCAGAAACTTCTACAGCCTCACACCATTGAATAATCCTTCATCCAACTAAACCAGGTTTAACTATGAGACTGTTTCATGACACGAATGTTATCTTTTGAATTGCCAACTTATGGTTATGACCAAGATGCCTTAACATTCCCCTCAAGTCCACAAAACATGTTTCTTCCTGGCCTTCGGCCCCTGACAGCCCTTTTCTTAGAGCATTTACTTTTGAAAACTTGCTAGTGTAAATTCTTTCTCTGCCCCTTGGAAGTGTAAGTCTTCTCCTAGCTCTTGCCAGTTCTACAACCCAGGAATATCTTTCTCAAGGGCCGGGGAGCCATTTCTTTGACATGTAATAATCACAAAAGATAGCACCTCTAACTCCTAGTCTCTGTGGGAAGGTAGGAGCCTAACTTTCTTAAGTGCCAATTAGCAAACGCCAAATCACATTAACCAACCTCCCCTCTAATGTCCTCTGGTACTTTTCACTAGCTCACCTCGGGGCTTAAAATCTCTACCACTTTTGTTTCAGTGTAGTTGAGTTTCATCTCTTTCCTTTATTGCAGTAGTCTTAAATAAAATCTTCCCTGCCTGTTTAACTAGTATGACGCAATTTGTCTTTAACAGTTCCTTGGTAGATATTGTAAGTTGTGGTGAATCACAGAAAAAAAAAAAAACAAACAAAACTTTGAGGACTTACATGGGTTGGGTAGGAGTGGGGAGGAATTCCAACCACTCTGTTAGTCACTTTAATTTTGACATAAATCTTTAGAAGATTTTAATAATATCATAAATATAATTTGAAAATGAATAAAAATCAGCTTCTTTCCTTTTTTGAAACAGTTAAGTTTCCTTTTTTGAAAGGATTAAATTGAAAGGGAGCTGTAAGTAAACTGATGAGTTGCTGTCATTCATCTCTTTTCATTTTACTGCCAAAAACATGACAAAATGATCTAATTAGATCTGCTCTTTTTCTGGACACTGTCCCTTGGAGTCCCCCAGCAGGCATTCATCACTCTATCTCTACTGCTTGGCACGCTACCAGGCTCAATTGAAGAATCTCAATACATATTTATTAAATTGAACTGTTACTAAGACTGATTTTTCTGAAATTTGTATCTCACTATGTTCTTTCCTAGTTGTACATCTATCAACATCAGAATAAAACGCAAACTTTTAAGCTTGCCATTCAAGACATTTTATCATTTGGCTTCTTTTTACCTCTCTATAGTCAACAATTTATTCTTTTCTTTGGTTCCTTTGTTCAGTATCTCCAGGGCCTCACAGAGTCTCTAGGATACGGTAGACACCGTGTTCACCATTGTCCCTGGACCTCTTGCGGCCCTGCCTCACCTATTGGTCTGGACCTTTTTGGACACTAATAGCTAATCTGGATTAAACTTCAATTTGGCACAGATTCTATGGTTACTCTATTTTAAACCTCTTTTATATTTATCTAAACTTTCTCAACAGCAATGCCAGAATTAACTCCCAGGATCAGAAATTCACTTTACAGATCTCCTCTGGTGCCCCCTCCCCTTAATTAGCACAAGTAATTAAGTCCTACTGTGCTTTGTAGATAAACCTACTTAACCTATTGTAAAGCAAATGGCATTCAGAGTCAAAGTAAATTTGAGTTGGAATCTTGTTCTCATCCTTTACTAGCTATATGATTTAGGACAAGTAATTTAAACTATAAATTTCATAGAAACTTGTAAACTTCTGAGAATAATATCTACATCATAATTTTGTCATGAGTTTTGAATGAGAAAATGCATGTAATATGCTTAGCACAGTATTGTATCCAGAGATTCTGCTCAGTAAATGTGAACTGCAATTATGATTATAATTATTATTATGTTATTTTTTCTTTACAAAGAATTTTTATAGTGTAGTAACTTGTAATTTTTTCTCTAGTGTTGATTTTTTTGTGTGTGGTAGACATGGGACAAAATTTTGACAAGAGTTTCTAAACCCATTTCCAATTGCCTTTAAAGATAATGAAATCTTCCTTTCAAATTCATCCTGGCATCAACATGAACATACTTTCAAAAGTTTGTAAAAAGTTTTTTACAGACTAAATCTCCAGAGATGGAGGTATTTACATTTTATAACAGCAAATAGAAGTCGGCAGAATCTCTTTGGTAATTTAAGGTTTCAATATGATTGGAAAGTCTTAGCATATTTCCTGAATAATATAAAAATATTATATGTATATATATAATTTCTATTAAATTCTGCAAAGTAGGCTTAAGAGATTCCAAGATTACCCCCAGGTCACACTAAGACCACCCAAAATTAGACATAATCTTTGGGTGGTGTTGGTACTTCCCTAGTCTATTAAGAATTCTTTAGAAAATACCAAATCCACAAAAGTGGAATTGTCTGTTTATTTTTCACATTAGGAGGAAGTTTTATTCTGAACTGGTTAAAGTAATGGTTTTAATAACATGGTTATTCTCTTAGTCATTTCTCACAATACTGTGAAAGTGGAAAACATGCCCTCATTTAGCTTGAGAAGGGGGGAAGCAGTGGCCAATGTTGTTAACAACAGCAGTAACACAAGACTTTGGGTTTGTTCTTTTCTGAGATAATAATGAACAAAGATAGGATAACTCTTCCTTGAGGGTTGTGACTTGGCATATTTTTCCTTGAATTAAGGAGAATTGAGTACATTTGGGAAAAGAGAGAACTTTATTTAATGCTTCTGAAACACATTATTTACTAATTTAAAAGTTACATTCAAAAATCTATAGCACTGTCTCTAAAATATTCATAATCTGTGAAAGATTCAATTATTGAAGAAAATGGCTAGGCACAAAAAGTATATTTATATTTATTGCTTGTAGATTTCTTCCTTAGAAAATAAATTGATGAACTTTTTATTTTTGGTTCTTAGGAAAATGAATTTTTAATTTATGTATAAGTTATAATGTTTCTGGGAATTCCCTAGTGGTCCAGGGATTAGGACTCCTTGCTTTCACTGCCAAGGGCATGGGTTCACTTCCTGGTTGGAGAGCTGAGATCCTACAAGCCAAAAAATAAAAATAAAAAATCATAATAATATAAAATAATAAATATTTACATATCAGGTTTTCACTGAACAGCCAAGTGGATAGTTTAAGTATGCAGATGGATATATGAGCCTGGTTATTAGGTAAAAGATATATTGGGTAAGAGGTCTGGGATGAAGACAAACATTTGGGAGTTGCTGGCATAAAGATGGCATTTAAAGCTATCCTAATGGGTGAGATCACCAAGGGGGTATGTGTACATGAGAAAGTGAAGAGATCTAAGGACTGATTCCTGGGGCACTTCCACATGGATAGGTAAGGAGAGATTGTCAGGACTAGCAAATGAGATTGAGAATGAGCAAACAGTGAGGTAGGACAAAAACTAAAAGAATGCAGGGACCTGAAAACTTAGAAATGAAAGCAATGAAGGAGGAAGGAATAATCAATTGTGAAAACTGATCATCAGATTTAGCACTGAGGAGGCTATTGGCAGCCTTGACAAGATCAGCTTCGGTGGCAGTGTGGAAGTGAAAGTCTGATTAGAATAGGCTTAAGGGAATGGAGGAGAACTAGAGACAGCACATAGAGAAACTTTCTTGAGGAAACTTGTTACAAAGGAGAACAGAGAAACAGGGCAATTGCAGATGAGAAATGTGGAGTTGAGTGCTTTTTTTTTAATAAGGTGGAAGAAATGACAGCATATTTCTCTTTAGCCAAAAAAGAAAAAAATGAGGCAATATTCTTAAATATTTTGCAAACTAGTTCTGCTTATTTTTAGACAAAGGGAAATGTCTTTAAATTGTGCTTGACATGAGTATAATTCATGAGCTCTGGATTGAAGGTGATTTCAAGTGGCTAACATAACATAAAGTTGAAATGGTACTTTTTTCCTTTTATCCCTGGTGATAAAATCTATTTTCAAATTAAACTTTGGTTGTGTATGTGGTTGTCTTTTATAGGAGAGCTTAAGGTTTGAAATACAGGAATTTGTTCTTTGGTATTTTAACCAACAATGTATTGGGTGTGTCTATCATTCAATTGACTGATTAGTAGCTGAGACAGACCCTGGAATTTAAAACTGATCTTTTGGATGACTAAATTAAATACTTAAACCAAGAGAGGGTAGGTTATAATAGCATAATTGGGCAATTAATATGAAAAGAAAAAGTATTGAACAACAGCATCTACGTTCCCTATTCCAATCCTTCCTCTATCTCATCCTTTAGAAGAGATCTCAATTTAGGGTCTAAAGACGGATTTGCAGTGATTGTGCTTGATCTTTCCACAGGGGAAGAGAATAAAATAAGTGCTTGGAGGGTGAAAGCTGGAACTGTCCACTCTGGGGGAAGGTGAAATACCCTAAGACTGGGAAGGAGGCAGGCTTTGGAGGTTACCAGGAATAACAGATAACTGTACCCACTTTATCACCATAGCCCAGAGAGGCAGCACTAACTGCAGAAAATGACAGCATGATGTACCTAGAGAGCTTGGAAAATAGGTTGCAGGGCTACCATGCTAGACAAAGATCCCCTTAACAAAGGCTGGCATTTCAATTAAAGGTGTGCTCAGCTACAAGAAAGAGAATTTTAAAATATTTTAAACAAATAGGTGCTTGTTTCTTGGACATAAAATTTAGTTCAGAGGTGGTTGGTTCTTGGCATTGTGCCAGCTATTCAGCAATGCTTTCAAGGACACAGGCCCTTGCTGGCTCTCTGTTCTGCCAATCTTAGCATGTTGGCTCTTATACTTTTGCTTTTCATTTGGCATCTGTACTTCCAGCTTCACATCTCTTCCAGGAAGCAGAATGGGGAAGTAGCTGTATGCCAGTGAGTCATGTACCACGCACCAGGGGGGAGTAGCAATACCAGTGAGCTTCTGTGTTCAGTTCATTGCCTAGGTTGTATCACATGGCTAACCCAAACTGCCATAGAGCCTGGTAAATTGAGTCTTTAGTATTTATAGTTTCTTGTGTTCCAGGAAGGCGAAGGAGAATAAAATGGAAGTGAAGAATGAGTCAGGCAGCATATAGCTGCTGTTGCCCTTGGCATGTTACCTCCTCCAAGGGAAAATGCCAACTTAAAATATGAGCATGCTTTCAGCTTTCAGTGAGAACAAAAGACCAGGGGCCCTTCATTTTCTGGACTGCATAAGATCCTGGGATTTTCATAGAATCTTAGAGACAAAAAGAGAGAAATGCCCCAACAATGACTATATTTGAATTTCTTGCCACAGTGGCAAAAAAAGACATAGAGATAGATTTAATCTGATTGCCAATATATAGTCATTTATGCTTCTTGTGCCTGATTTATGTGGTGGAATTAAAACTATCTGCCGAGAGAGATTGGTTCAAGATGGCGGAGTAGAAGGACATGTGCTCACTCCCTCTTGCGAGAGCGCCGGATTCACAACTAACTGCTGAACAATCATCAACAGGAAGACACTGGAACTTACCAAAAAAGATACCCCACATGCAAAGACAAAGGAGAAGCCACAGTGAGATGGTAGAAGGGGCGTAATCACAATAAAATCAAATCCCATAACTGCTGGGTGGGTGACTCACAAATTGGAGAACACTTATACCACAGAAGTCCACCCACTGGAGTGAAGGTTCTAAGCCCCACGTCAGGCTTCCCAACCTGGGGGTCTGGCAGTGGGAGGAGGAATTCCTAGAGAATCAGACTTTGAAGTCTAGTGGGATTTGATTGCAGGACTTTGACAGGACTGGGGGAAACAGAGACTCCACTCTTGGAGGGCACACACAAAGTAGTGTGCACATCGGGACCCAGGGGAAGGAGCAGTGTCCCCGGGAGAGACTGAACCAGACCTACCTGCTAGTGTGGGAGGGTCTCCTGCAGAGGTGGGGGATGGCTGTGGCTCACCATGAGGACAAGGACACTGGCAGCAGAAGTTCTGGGAAGTACTCCTTGGCATGAGCCCTACCAGAGTCTGCCATTAGCTCCACCAAAGAGCCAGGCAGGCTCCAGTGTTCGGTCGCCTCAGGCCAAAAAACCAACAGGGAGGGAATCCAGCCCCACCCATCAGCAGACAAGCGGATTAAATTTTTACTGAGCTCTGACCACCAGAGCAACACCCAGCTCTACCCACCACCAATCCCTCCCCTCAGGAAGTTTGCACAAGCCTCTTAGATAGCCTCATCCACCAGAGGGCAGACAGCAGAAGCAAGAAGATCTACAATCCTGTAGCCTGTGGAACTAAAACCACATTCACAGAAAGATAGACAAGATGAAAAGGCAGAGGGCTACGTACCAGATGAAGGAACAAGATAAAAACCCCAGAAAAACAACTAAATGAAGTGGAGATAAGTAACCTTCCAGAAAAAGAATTCAGAATAATGATAGTGAAGATGATCCAGGACTTCAGAAAAAAAATGGAGGCAAAGATCGAGAAGATGCAAGAAATGTTTAACAAAGACCTAGAAGAATTAAAGAACAAACACCTAGAAGAATTAAAGAACAAACAAACAGAAATGAACAATACAATAACTGAAATGAAAAATACACTAGAAGCAATCAATAGCAGAATAACTGAGGCAGAAGAATGGATAAGTGACCTGGAAGACAGAATGGTGGAATTCACTGCTGTGGAACAGAATAAAGAAAAAAGAATGAAAAGAAATGAAGACAGCCTAAGAGACCTCTGGGACAACATTTAACGCAACAACATTCGCATTATAGGGGTCCCAGAAGGCGAAGAGAGAGAGAAGGACCCGAGAAAATATTTGAAGAGATTATAGTCGAAAACTTCCCTAATATGGGAAAGGAAATAGCCACCCAAGTCCAGGAAGCACAGAGAGTCCCAGGCAGGATAAACCCAAGGAGAAACACGCTGAGACACACAGTAATCAAATTGACAATATTAAAGAAAATGAAAAATTATTGAAAGCAACAAGGGGAAAACGACAAATAACATACAAGGGAACTCCCATAAGGTTAACAGCTGATCAGCTGATTTCTCAGCAGAAACTCTACAAGCCAGAAGGGAGTGGCATGATATATTTAAAGTGATGAAAGGGAAAAACCTACAACCAAGATTACTCTACCCAGCAAGGATCTCATTCAGATTCGAGAGAGAAATCAAAAACTTTACAGACAAGCAAAAGCTAAGAGAATTCAGCACCACCAAACCAACTTTACAACAAATGATAAAGGAACTTCTCTAAGTGGGAAGCACAAGAGAAGAAAACGACCTACAAAAACAAACCCATAACAATTAAGAAAATGGTGATAGGAACATACATATTGATAATTACCTTAAACATGAATGGATTAAATGCTCCAACCAAAAGACACAGGATCACTGAATGGAAACAAAAACAAAACCCATATATATCCTGTCTACAAGAGACCCACTTTGGACCTAGGGACACATACAGACTGAAGGTGAGGGGATAGAAAAAGATATTCCATGCAAATGGAAATCAAAAGAAAGCTGGAGTAGCAATTCTCATATCAGACAAAATAGACTTTAAAATAAAGACTATTACAAGAGACAAAGAGGGACACTATATAATGATCAAGGGATCAATCCAAGAAGAAGATATAACAATTATAAATATTTATGCACCCAACATAGGAGCACCTCAATACATAAGGCAACTGCTAACAGCTATAAAATAGGGAATCGACAGTAACACAATAATAGTGGGGGGCTTTAACACGTCACTTACACCAATGGACAGATCATCCAAACAGAAAATTAATAAGGAAACACAAGCTTTAATAGACACAATAGACCAAATAGATTTAATTGATATTTATAGGACATTCCATCCCAAAACAGCAGATTACACTTTCTTCTCAAGTGCACACAGAACATTCTCCAGGATAGATCACATCTTGAGTCACAAATCAAACCTCAATAAATTTAAGAAAATTGAAATCATATCAAGCATCTTTTCTGACTATGACACTATGAGATTAGAAATCAGTTACAGGGAAAAAAAACTTTAAAAACAAAAACACATGGAGGCTAAACAATATGTTACTAAATAACAAAGAAATCACTGAAAAAATCAAAAATCAAAAAGAGGAAATCAAAAAATACCTAGAGACAAATTACAATGGAAACACGACGATCCAAAACCTATGGGATGTAAGAAAAGCAGTTCTAAGAGGGAAGTTTATAGCAATACTAGCTTACCTCAAGAAACAAGAAAAATCTCAAATAAACAATCTAACCTTACACCTAAAGGAACTAGAGAAAGAAAAACAAACAAAACCCAAAGTTAGTAGAAGGAAGGAAATCATAAAGATCAGAGCAGAAACAAATAAAATAGAAACAAAGAAAACAATAGCAAAGATCAATAAAACTAAAAGCTTGTTCTTTGAGAAGATAAACAAAATTGATAAGCCATTAGCAAGACTCATCAAGAAAAAGAGGGAGAGGACTCAGATAAATAAAATTAGAAATGAAAAAGGGGAAGTTACAACAGACACCGCAGAAATACAAAGCATCCTAAGAGACTACTACAAGGCAACTCTATGCCAATAAAATGGAAAACCTGGAAGAAATGGACAATTTCTTAGAAAGGTATAACTTTCCAAGACTGAACCAGGAAGAAATAGAAAATATGAACAGACCAATCACAAGTAATGAAATTGAAACTGTGACCAAAAATCTTCCACAAACAAAAGTCCAGGACCAGACGGCTTCACGGGTGAATTCTATCAAACATTTAGAGAAGAGCTAACACCTATTTTTTCAAATTCTTCCAAAAAATTGCAGAGGAAGGAACACTCCCAAACACATTCTATGAGGCCACCATCACCCTGATAACAAAACCAGACAAAGATACTACAAAAACAGAAAATTATAGACCAATATCACTGATGAATATAGATGCAAATATCCTGAACAAAACACTGCAAATAGAATCCAACAACACATTAAAAGGATCACACACCATGATCAAGTAGGGTTTATCCCAGGGATGCAAGGATTCTTCAATATACACAAATCAAACAATGTGATGCACTATATTAACAATCTGAAGAAGAAAAACCATATGATCACCTCAATAGATGCAGAAAAAGCTTTTGACAAAATTCAACACCCATTTATGATAAAAAACTCTCCGGAAAGTGGGCATAGAGGGAACCTACCTCAACATAATAAAGGCCATATATGACAAACCCACAGCAAACATCATTCTCAATGGTGAAAAACTGAAACCATTTCTTCTAAGATCAGGAACAAGACAAGGATGTCCACTCTTGCCACTATAATTCAACAGTTTTGGAAGTCCTAGCCACGGCAATCAGAGAAGAAAAAGAAATAAAAGGAATCCAAATTGGAAAAGAAGAAGTAAAACTGTCACTGTTTGCAGATGACATAATACTCAACATAGAGAATCCTAAAGATGCCACCAGAAAACTACAGAGCTAATCAATGAATTTGGTAACGTTGCAGGATACAAAATTAATGCACAGAAATCTCTTGCATTCTTATACACTAATGATGAAAAATCTGAAAGAGAAATTAGGGAAACACTCCCATTTACCACTGCCACAAAAATAATAAAATATCTAGGAATAAACCTACCTAGGGAGACAAAAGACCTGTATGCAGAAAACTATAAGACACTGATGAAAGAAATTAAAGATAATACAAACAGATGGAGAGATATACCATGTTCTTGGAAAAATGGTACAGATTAACCGGTTTGCAGGGCAGAAATTGAGACACAGATGTAGAGAACAAATGTATGGACACCAAGGGGGGAAAGTGGTGGTGGTGGGGGTGGTGGTGTGATGAATTGTGAGATTGGGATTGACATATATACACTATACACTATATACACTATTAGTGTATACACATATATACACTAATATGTCTAAAATGGATAACTAATAAGAACCTGCTGTATAAAAAAATAAATAAAATAAAATTCAAAAACAAAACAAAACAAAAAACCATCTGCCACCCAGTTTTATGATATGTTCTAATAATGACTCTGATAACCTAAAATCCCAATCACAAAACAAAAATCAATTACTGATCTTTCAATTGATAGTATAGAAGTAACGAAATATCTAAAAATTTGCACATAGGTATTTAGATATTTGGTGATTTTATTAGCATGCTTTTATCTCCAAATATTTTCAATTAAACATGATTCAAATGATTAAAACTCAGTCCCCCACAAATATTGACTACTAAAAGCAATAAGTAGGAATTATACAGTGTCATAAGCCAAAACATTTTTAATAATGTCTTTTATTTATATAAAACAGCATGCACTTTAAGACATTTGCAGAAGCATTATACTATTTTCATTGATATGTCATTAATTTAGAGTTATATGATTTCTATTGTAACTTGCATAGTACTTAAATTCTATTTTGCTTTATTCATTAACAAATAATCATTGAATCCCCAGTTGTTCTCCTAGGCATAGTGTTTTCATACACCAAAGTCTTTGCTTTCATAGAATTTATATAAATAAATGTTATCTCTCATATGCTAGTTGGTGATAAGGGGTATAAAATAAATAGAAATGTGAAGAAAGGGAGTGGATGATATAAGTGCCATGTATATTGGGTAGTCAGGGAAGGCCTGGTCCTGGGAGAAATCTGGGACAATGGTGTTTATAGCTGAGAGGACAGAAATGCAGAATTGCGGTTGGTATGATTAAGGAATAGCAAGGAACCAGTGTGCTGGAGCCAAGTCAGCAAGAAGAAAAAAGGCGGGGGATGAGATGGTGTATAGAACACCTAGGGACATTTAGGCCATCGTAAGAACTTCACTGACAAATCAAACAAAAACTCAAAATTATGACTTTAACTGATCTATGAGTTGACAATTGTTTTCATAAGATATGAGTACACAGTATAGAGCAAAACATGTTAACATGCTTTTACAATACTCTTTGGATAAAATTAAAATTCATAGTAAATGCTTTATAAGTAGCATATATACATAAATAATTAATTCATAAATGTAATTGTTTTCAGTGGTTGTAAAAGTGTTGATATTTGTCATCTTTTGAAGTTGAGTCTTGGGCCTCTACACACCTGTAACTTTAGGTTGCCTACTCAGAGAGGGTGCTAAGCTGTTGTGTGGATAGTCCAGACAGAGCTGCCTACACAAGGTGATTCAGCTCATGTCAAGCCCAATTCTTGCTACTCTCACACCCCATGATTCAAAACCATTTTTCCCACAAGCCCCGCCACAGGGCTGGAAATTACCACATTATTCATTCACCTGAGGTGAGGCACTGGAGGTTGCTGGTAATTATTTAAACACCCTTTGAGAAGAAAGCAAATTAATCATTACCTATTAAAAAATCCCCTCAAATCCTATGAGCTGAGCAGTCACCTAGAAAGACACTGTGGGGATGGGGCAGAAGTGAGGTTTCATGAGAGTGTGAATGTCAAAATTTGTGAATATGGCATTTCCACAGGGGGGATCAAAATGAGGACACTGGAAGTAAAGAGGAAAGTGGTTAACTTATTCTCAGAGTAAGCTCTGCTCACTCTGCAATGGTCTAGGGGAAAGCATTGAGATTCTGGAAGCAGAAGAACTGGGTAGGTTGTTTCACTTTCTGTGAGGCTGAAGAATCAAACAGAAAATGTATATGAAAGCACTTTCCTAAGTGATAATCAGAAGCCTGTTGCAGTGCTTAGACTCACTTGAAACAAAAGAACAACAGAAGTTTGAATATAATGATATAGAGTAAAAGATATTTCAGGCAAATATTAACCAAAGGAAACTAAATTAACAATTTTAATAACAGACTAATGAATTTAAGATGATTTTTTAAATGTATAAGAAACAAATAGATATGTTCTTGTAAAAGAACAATGGGTCTAGAACACAAGAGCTGGAATGGATATATAACTACATACATTATTTTCAAACCCACTCACAGAAATCAACTTTGTTTTAAGCCTCAAAGGAAGCTTCATAAATTCGAAGACAACATCTTAAAAAATCGTCTTCTTTGTTCATAATACAATAAAATGAAATTGATAATGAGAATAGCTTAAAATACAATACATCTGTAAACTTAAAAGTATACTACTAAATATTCTTGCCTGAAAGAGGATATCATAAGGTAAATTAGAAGATACATGGAATTGCATAACAGTGAAAGCACAATATACCAACACTTGTGTGACACAGCAACATTCTGCTTAGAGAAAGATTTTTAGCTTTGAGTTCATTCATCATAGAGCAAGAAAGAATAAAAAGAAAAAACTGAGATAAGCATTCACTTCAAGAAGTTAGTAAACCAATGACAGAATGATAGAGAAAAAAATCCAGACATAGAAGAAGGTAACGAGGAGAGCATTGAAACAGAAAGCAAACAAAAGTTTAACTAAGCAAAACCTCGTTCGTGAAAAGATTAATAAATAGACAATCATCAGGTAACTGGTCAAGAAAAACAGAAGCAATTTAGATATAAAATCCAGAATGAAAAATAAATGTCTAATTACAGACACAATAGTAATTGCAAGATAGCAAAGGAAAATTATATGATAAATTTTGAGTATTGAACAGAAATGTTTAAGTTTGGGGAAAAGATGTAAAATGCCAAAAGGTACAAGACAAAATAGAAAACTTAGGTAGACCACTATCTACTAAAAAATTCACATGATGATTAGAGCCTATGCCACCTTCTCAATAAGAGGTCGCAGGTCAATGGCCTTTAGTGATGAGTTCTTCCAAAAGTTCAAGGAACAGGTTATCCTCATATTATATATTTTATTACAGAATATGGGGATAGAAGTTTTCAACTGAAGTTAATGTAACCTTGATTCCAAACTGGAAAATGAAAGAACAAGAAAAGAAAAGAATAATAGACTTAAGTTATGATCATGCAAAAGTCAAAAAAGTATTCAAAATATTTCATAATGGTCAATTAGAGTTTGGTCCGAGAATGCAAGGGCTATTACACATCAGAAAATTTATCAACTTACCACATTAATTGAAGGAAAACAGTGATCTCAATAGAGTCAGAAAAAAAATTGATAAAATTAATACTTTGAGTAATAATGAAACATTGCTTACATTGTGTGGCATATATGAAGCTTCACAAAAAAAATAAGGAATCTTGACTACTGAAATAATGTGGTATAAAGACAGATAATATGCTTATTTTCTAAAAACCCTTTATCTCAAGTGTTGTGGACTGTTTAATGACTCAGAATGGCAAAATTGTGAGCCTTATATGAGCTCCATTTTTACAAACAGAATATAAAGGATATTGTTTTACATGGCAGTTCAGATGAGGTAATTGGGCATCAAATATTCCTCTTGAAAAGTTTATTTAGGCACAATGGGTATCTATACATAGGTAAAAAGACCTGACTTTTGGACATTTTTATTTAAACCATCAAACTGCCACAACCCAGTTCCATACAGGCACAGTATTCACCTGTATTTCGCTCTCTTTCTCTCTCTCTCCCTCCCTCCCTCCCTCTCTCTCTCTGTCTTTCTCTCTCTCATGTTTGGCCATAGGGGTAAGGCTATCAGTAAAACAGTACAATGTTTACTTAAAATAATGAAAAACAAGTCACTTTACTTTTCAATATTTTTCAGTGTGTAACTATTGTAAGTGGATAGCTGTTTTCCACAAATAGAATAAAGCTAATATTATTAGCTTGAACTTTCCAGAAGAAAGGGTAATAAGAGAAGATTCAGAATATTTTTGCTAGGCTTTGTTGTTTTTCCATTTGATCCGGGTTTATTTCATCCTGACTTGACAACCTGATGGATTCTTTCAAAGGCTACCAGCCCAGAAGAAAATATCTCTTAAAATATTGTGAAATTGTGTTTCTCAGAAATACCTTTTCTTTTTTAACCTTTTTAAAAAGGTTAACCTTTTTAAAAGGTTCATCATCAATCTAAGGAATATAACCCATATATGGTGGCAGGAATTGCTTGCTTGCTTATTTATTTATTTATTTATTTATTTATTTTGGTGTTGGTTTCATTATCCCTCATGTTTCCTGTAAACTATGGCATGGCATTTCTTTTTCACCAAAAGGACCTTTCAAAAACATGCGTTTTCTAATTGGATCATCAATATATTAATTCTTCCAAATAGATTTGGAAAGTATACTCTGAGGTACACAATCAGGGTAATGGTTTTCATGATAGTCCTTCAAGATAATCTGTTTATTTTATCCTTGTTTTCTAATTAAAACATTCTGCCTGTGAATTTGGGGCTTTTGAGTTGAAAGGTGAAAAAATTGATTACTATGTTTATTTTTACTGCTAATTTTTAAAGAATGCATCTCTCAAACCCCTATCCATGTTCCATAATGCAGCGCTTTTGCCCACAGATGCTACAGCATAGTAGTAAAACTGTCACTCTTTGCAGATGACATGATACTATACATAGAAAATCCTAAGGATGTCACCAAAAACTACTAAAGCTCATCAGTGAAACTGGTAAGGTTGCAGGATACAAAATTAATGCACAGAAATCTCTTGCATTCCTATACCCTAATGATGAAAAATCTGAAAGAGAAATTAAGGAAACAATCCCATTTACCATTGCAACAAAAAGAATAAAATACCTAGGAAAAAACCTATGTAAGGAGGTGAAAGACTTGCATTCAGAAAACTATAAAACACTGATGAAAGAAATAAAAGATGACATAAACAGATGGAGAAATATACCATGTTCTTGGACTGGAAGAATCAATATTGTGAAAATGACTATACTACCCAAAGCAGTCTACAGATTCAATGCAATCCCTATTGAACTACCAATGGCATTCTTCACAGAATTAGAACAAAATATTTTACAATTCGTATGGAAACACAAAAGACCCTAAATATTCAAAGCAATCTTGAGAAATAAAAATGGAGCTGGAGGAATCAGGCTCCCTGACTTCTGACTATGCTACAAAGCTACAGTAAGCAAGACAGTATGGTACTGGCACAAAAACAGAAATATAGATCAATGGAACAGGATAGAAAGCCCAGAGATAAACCCACGCACATATGGTGACCTAATATATGACAAAGGAGGCAAGGACATACAATGGAGAAAAGATAAGTGGTGCTGGGAAAACTGGACAGCTACATGTAAAAGAATGAAATTAACACAGTACTTAATACCATACACAAAAATAAACTCCAAATGGATTAAAGACCTAAATGTAAGACTGGACACTATAAAACTCTTAGAGGAAAACATAGGAAAAACACTCTTTGACATAAACCACAGCAAGATCTTTTTTGACCCACCTTCTAGAGAAATGGAAATAAAAACAAAAATAAACAAGTGGGACTTAATGAAACTTAAAAGCTTTTGCACAGCAAAAGAAACCATAAACAAGATGAAAAGACAACCCTCAGAATGGGAGAAAATATTTGCAACTGAAACAACAGACAAAGGATTAATCTCCAAAATATGCAAACAGCACATGGAGCTCAATATCAAAAAAACAAACAATCCAATTAAAAAATGGGTGGAAGACCTAAATAGACATTTCACCAAAGAAGACATGCAGATGGCCAAGAGGCACATGAAAAGATGCTCAACATCACTAATTATTAGAGAAATGCAAATCAAAACTACAATGAATTATCACCTCACACCTGTCAGAATGGCCATCATCAAAAAATCTACAAACAATAAATGCTGGAGTGGGTGTGGAGGAAAGGGAACCCTCCTGCACTGTTGGTGAGAATGTAAATTGATACAACCACTATGGAGAACAGTATGGAGGTTCCTTAAAACACTAGAAATAGTACTACCATATGACCCAGAAATCCCACTACTGGGCATATACCCTAAGAAAACCATAATTCAGAAAGAGACATGTACCACTGTGTTCATTGCAGCACTATTTACAATAGCCAGGACATGGAAGCAACCTAAATGTCCATCGACAGATGAATGGATAAAGAAGATGTGGCACATATATACAATGGAATATTAGTCATCCATAAAAAGAAATGAAATTGAGTTATTTGTAGTGAGATGGATGGACATAGAGTCTGTCATACAGAGTGAAGGAAGTCAGAAAGAGAAAAACAAATACTGTATGGTAACACATATATATGGAATCTAAAAAAAAAAAAAATGATACTGATGAACCTAGTGGCAGGACAGGAATAATGACGTAGACATAGAGAATGGACTTGAGGACATGGGGTGGGAGGGCAAAGCTGGGGTGAAGTGAGAGTAGCATCGACATGTATACACTACCAAATGTAAAATAATTAGCTAGTAGGAAGCAGCAGCATAGCACAGGTAGATCAGCTGGGTGCTTTGTAAAGACATAAAGAGTGGGATAGGGAGGGTGGGAGGGAGGCGCAAGAGGGAGGGGCTTAAAAAAAACCCCAAAAAACAAAAAACTATAGATGTAGACAAGTATGTTTAATATGTACTACATACATCAGTTTCATAAATAAAAACTCAACCAACTGGTTGTTCATTAACTTAGAAATTGCCATCTCTGGGCATACAAACTTAATTTTCTACATTCTCAGAAAGAAAAAAAATGATGAGAAAATGAGTAACATTCCAGAGGGATATTCAACTTTTTCTTTTTTTTAGGAGGACAAGCTATTTTTTCACACTAGAAGCATCTATAAGCATAGAAACATTGATAGGTTGCTCATAACCTTGACATCATTTTAAGAAAAATAGTTCAATACTTGAGAGCTGCAACATAATTAGGTCAATGATACAAATTTAAAACTTTATCCTTTAGAAATATCATATCATTCAGATTTTCTCATCTTCAGACTAGTCTTTTCCATCTTTTTAACACTCAGGACTAGTCAGGACCAATAATTCAGATTATTATTAGAAATAATTGGAAGTTATACGCCTTTGGGAAATTGTTATTTATTTAGACAAGTTAGTTAGATGACCAATGTGTCTCCTCCAATTAGTTGTGAACTACCTAGGAGGAAGAGATACTTCACGAGCTGTTTTAATTAGCAACAACAATAAAGGCTATTACAGTCCTAGGATGAATCCTAGATACAGACTTTGGGGCACACATATAGGTACATTCAAATGGGTTTGACGCTGAATCTGGTAAGCAATAAGAGAAGAGAATCTGGGAATAGGGGAAAAGCAGCCCTGTATATGAGAAAGCCTGGTGAGTGATATGAGCAGAGGTTAAGCAAAGTGATCCTTCTCTGCAGCTTTACTGGAAGCTCTGTCATCTCTAATGCTGGGTTTTCCAATGTTTCCTTTATGGGAGTGCTTTTATTTCAGGATATTGCCACTGAGTAATGGAAAACCCTAACTACTGTGCAGTAAACTAGCTGGTGTGGATTTGATAACAATGCCAGTCACTGATGTGCAAATTGTTAATGAAGGTGAGAATTCAGAGGCTGAAAATTGCTGACAGACACATAAGTAAAAGCTTGTGTAGTAGTTAACCTTTACACTGTAACAAATTTTCACAAATGCAGTGATTTAAAAGGACACAAACTTATATTACAGTTCTGGAGATCAGAAGTCTAAAGTGGGTCTTTTGGGGCTACAATCAAGGTGCTGGCAGGGCTGTGTTCCTTCTAAGGTGTCTAGAAGAAAATTTGTTTCTTTGCCTTTTATAGCTTCTAGAGGCCACTTGTATTCCTTGGCTCGAAGTCCCTTCCTGCATCCTCAAAGCAAGCAGTGTAGCATCACTAAATATCTCTGACTCTGACACTCTTCTTTCTCCTTTACTTCTAAGGACCTTTGCAATTACATTGGGATAATCTAGAATAATCTCTCTACTTTAAAATCAGCTGATTAGTAAATGTGATTCCATTTACAACTTTAATTCCCTTTGTCATGTATTATAACATAACATATTCATAGGTTCCTGGAATTATCACATATGTATCTATGGGGGGACATTATTCTGCTACAGCTTGAAAAACAATGGTGGAATGAGATCAATCATTGTATCTTCCCTTCGGAGAAGGAAAGCATTTGCAAAATTAAAGAGTCATTTTGGGAAATATCATAAAGACTGCATGGAAACAATGATATAGTCAGGAGACCGATAGAGACAAATTTGAGGGCGCAAATTGGGACTGAATGAGGATTATGTTTTAAAGTCAGGAACAAAGGTAAAAGTGTGTGCACAGTGTTAGGTAAAAATGATAGAATTTGGTAAATAAAGGTAAAAATGATAGAATTTGGTAAATAAATTCAGTAGAATAACATTAAAAACAAATTGAAATTTAATTAACTCTTCAAATTAGAGTTTGAGAGTTGAGTTGAGAGTTCAAATTTGAACTCTTCAAATTAGAGTTTTGAGTATGAAAATTTTGCTTCCTACTTACTTTGTAGTTACATTATTTTAGATGCTGCCTATGGTTCATTTTATGGTGATAGGGTCTTTATTAGAGATTCTTACCTGATCATACTGTGCATCTAACCAGCATCTTAATCTGGGACCTGAAAATTCAGCATTGAAATTTTCTTAGGGAAAGTCTGGATAACCAGTGCCTTTAAAAAACAAAAATAAAAAAACAAACAAAAAAACAACTATTACATTATTCTTAAGGCTTTCCCTTGGCCTGCCCTCCATAATTCTTGAAAGCAGTTGACAGCAGCTGTAGTTCTTTCAAGTGAGCTTCAGGTAGAGGGAAAAGCCCTAGCTTCCATTTTAAAGCTGGATCTCTGAGAATGATTAACGTTTCAAGTGAATATCACAACTCATTAAAAAATCGCTGGCTGGAAAATAGGATCTGGAAATAGCAACCACAGTAAAAGTAGGTATGCTCTAGAGAGTGTACATCATTAAATTATTCAACATCTTAATTACATTTCCTTTCTCTATCCAAGAGCCTACTAGGAAATATCTTGTGACTGTTGTCACTACTTCTTAATGATCAAAACTGTCAAAATAGATATTTTTCTGTGCTATATTTTCTGGGCTTTTTTGCATGTGTGATAATGAGAGACAAGGATGTAACATCAGCTAAAATGTGAAATATCCAAAAGCACTAGGTTCTTATGCACAAATATTTGGCACTGAAATCAAAAACTGAGACACCCCAAAGTGTTTATTGTGATAATGTTTTTAAAGTTCCTGGAACAGCATATGCTCTAGTTTCTTTGATATTCTTAAGCAAGGAAATAGTATGCAAGTCAAGTCTTTGTGTTTTTCCTTGCATAACAATTCATTCTTTCTCTTCATCATTGCTTTGAGGGCATGGAATGTTCAACATGAAGCTCCCCAGCTCTTTGACCTCACTACCAATGAGTTTCCTTTCCACTCCACCACCCGATTCTTTCTGAGGGGGAATCTTGCTGCCACCTGTAACTATTTCATCTCCAGTCAGAATTAAAGCACATCCCACTCTGATCTCAAAACTTCTCCCATTCTAGCTGCTTTGATCTATGACTTCATTGGTCTTTCAAGGCCACTGATCACCTGTACTTCTTCCCTGACTTCAAATATCTCCAATTTCATTAGCGTCTACTATCCATATTTCAACACACTCTTGATAATACTCTCAATTCCTTGGCCTCTTTGGCTGTTTTGTCACATGCATCAAACAAACCCCCAACTGCAAATAAGTTCAACCACTTGCTTTCTCAGTAAATGCACTTCACCAATCACATACTGTTGAGACTAGTGTTGCAGCAAAAATAGAAATGAGGTTTTTCCTCTCCTGATAACCAGGAAAATAAAGGGAACAGTGAACAGGCTAGAGAAGAAACATAAACTGGCCTGAGTTAATCAGTCCTAGTTTTATTTTAACTGGTACAAATCTGTTGTGTCTGTAGTTAGATTTGTCCTTCACAAAGCTAAACTGTCACCCCTAATCCTGTGTAATTTAAGTAATTTACATCCTGTACCTGGTATTTACTCTTTACTCTCCCTATAAACTCTTGTAGCAAATCACCCCTGTAGCTGTTTACATTTCAGAGGGGAGGTCGTAGACCCATAACCCAGAGGCTAAGGGACCCTATTACCGGGTTGCCTGACTCCAGCGATGACTGTTTTGAAATAATGCAAGAAGAATTATGCAAGACCTTCACCATTTTGATCCTTATCAGTCACTTCAGACTGCAAACTCCCCATTAAGAATCCCTGTAATTCCCCAGACAGGTGGGGCACAGTTCTTGAGGCTCTAGCCTACTGTGTCTTCCCTTTGCCTGGCAAAGAAAATAAAAAGCCTCTCTATTTCTTATCTTCCAGTTCTCTGTCTCTGTATTTTTATTCGGCATTGGTGCACAGGGAGCCAGATTTGGCAACACTAGCCACATTGTACCACAACACAGCAAAGTGATCACCAAATTAAAATAGGTCTGAATGCAATTCAACCATTCTACTACCGAACATATGCAAATCACTGAGAAATTTATACTTATATCATCCTGAAATTTCTGAACTCCAGAAATATATTTCCACTAGGGTTCCAATATCCTTAATTGGATGCCTCAAAGGCACCTGTAAGTCAACATCTATGAACTCACTATTGTCCCCCTAAATTGGATCTCTTCCACTGCTTCCAACATAAATTTCCATTGCCCTCTCCTTTCCTCCAATGTAGAGGTCAGCACCATGAATAGATTTTACGTCCTAAATATTTCTCAACTCGTTCTTCTCTCCATCTCCACTGCCATTGCCCTAGTCAACACAGTATTGTCTCGTTCCTACTGCAATTGTCCCCAAAACCAGTGTTGCACCATTAAATTTCTTCTTCACACTGAAGCCACATGCTCTACGGTATGTAAATTTAGACACGTGATCTCTTGTTTTAAAACCTTCAAAGGTTCCAACATATTTGGCAGGGCCCATAAACGAGGCCTTCAAGACTTGACCTTACCTTCACAGCTTCATTTTTCTCCATTTTTCCCTTTGCTATCAGAACTCTAGCCTTACTTAACATTTTTTTGATTATTTGTTTGTTTGCTTGAAGTATAGTTGACTTTAATATATTAATATCAGTAGTATAACATAATGATTTGATATTTTTACAGATTATCCACCATTCAAAGTTATTATAGATTATCATACTAAGTGAGTAAGCGAGACAGAGAAAGACAAATATCATATGATATCGCTTATATGTGGAATCTAAAAAAAAGATACAAATGAACTTATACAACAGAAATAGATCCACAGATATAGAAAACAAACTTATGGTTACCAAAGGGAAAAAGTGGGGGGAGGGATAAATTAGGAGTTTGGGATTAACATATGCACACTACTATATATAAAATAAATAACCAACAAGGACCTACTGTATAGCACAGGGAACTATACTCAATATTTTATAATAACCTGTAAGGTAAAAGAACCTGAAAAATAACATATATATCTATATAAATATATATATAACTAAATCACGTTGCTGTATACCTAAAACTAACACAACATTGTAAATCAACTATATTTCAATAATATAAATATATTAAATACATAAAATAAAGTGCAAGGATATAGTATACAAAAAACCCAAAGTTATTATAATATTGTTGACTATATTCCCTGTGCTGTACCTTACATATCTGTGACTTATTTATTTTATAACTGGTTTGTACCTTTTAATCCTCTTCACCTATTTTTCTCATCACCCACATGCCCCTCCCCTCTGGCAACCACTAATTTCTTATCTCTATTTGTGAGTTTGTTTCTTTTTTTTTTAACATCTTTATTGGAGTATAATTGCTTTACAATGCTGTGTTAATTTCTGCTTTATAACAAAGTGAATCAGTTATACATATACATATGTTCCCATATCTCTTCCCTCTTGCATCTCCCTCCCTCCCACCCTCCCTATCCCACCCCTCTAGGTGGTCACAAAGCACCAAGCTGATCTCCCTGTGCGATGCGGCTGCTTCCCACTAGCTATCTATTTTACGTTTGGTAGTGTAAATATGTCCATGCCACTCTCTCACTTTGTCCCAGCTTACCCTTCCCCCTCCCCGTATCCTCAAGTCCATGCTCTAGTAGGTATGCATCTTTATTCCCGTCTTGCCCCTAGGTTCTTCATGACCAATTTTTTAAAAACTTCCATATATATGTGTTAGCATATGGTATTTGTTTTTCTCTTTCTGACTTACCTCACTCTGCATGACAGTCTCTAGGTCCATCCACCTCACTACAAATAACTCAGGTTCGTTCCTTTTTATGGCTGAGTAATATTCCATTGTATATATGTGCCACATCTTCTTTATCCATTCATCTGTTGATGGACACTTAGGTTGCTTCCATGTCTTGGCTATTGTAAATAGAGCTGCAATGAACATTTTGGAACATGACTCTTTTTGAATTATGGTTTTCTCAGGGTATATGCCCAGTAGTGGGATTGCTGGGTCATATGATAGTTCTATTTTTAGTTTTTTAAGGAACGTCCCTACTCTTCTCCATAGTGGCTGTATCAATTTACATTCCCACCAACAGTGCAAGAGGGTTCCCTTTTCTCCACACCCTCTCCAGCATTTATTGTTTGTAGATTTTTTGATGATGGCCATTCTGACTGGTGTGAGATGATATCTCACTGTAGTTTTGATTTGCATTTCTCTAATGATTAATGATGTTGAACATTCTTTCATGTGTCTGTTGGCAATCTGTATATCTTCTTTGGAGAAATGTCTATTTAGGTCTTCTGCCCATTTTTGGTTTGGGTTGTTTGTTTTCTTAATATTGAGCTGCATGAGCTGCTTGTAAATTTTGGAGATTAATCCTTTGTCAGTTGCTTCATTTGCAAATATTTTCTCCCATTCTGAGGGTTGTCTTTTCGTCTTGTTTATGGTTTCCTTTGCTGTGCAAAAGGTTTTAAGTTTCATGAGGTCCCATTTGTTTATTTGTGTTTTTATTTCCATTTCTCTAGGAGGTGGGTCAAAAAGGATCTTGCTGTGATTTATGTCATAGCGTGTTCTGCCTATCTTTTCCTCTAAGAGTTTGATGGTATCTGGCCTTACATTTAGGTCTCTAATCCATTTCGAGTTTATTTTTGTGTATGGTGTTAGGGAGTGTTCTAATTTCATTCTTTTACATGTAGCTGTCCAGTTTTCCCAACACCGCTTATTGAAGAGGCTATGTTTTCTCTACTGTATATTCTTGCCTCCTTTAACAAAGATAAGGTGACCATATGTGCATGGGTTTATCTCTGGGCTTTCTATCCTGTTCCATTGATATTTCTGTTTCTGTGCCAGTACCATGCTGTCTTGATTACTATAGCTTTGTAGTATAGTCTGAAGTCTGGGAGCCTGATTCCTACAGCTCTGTTTTTCTTTCTCAAGATTGCTTTGGCTATTCAGGGTCTTTTGTGTTTCCACACAAATTGTGAAATTTTTTGTTCTAGTTCTGTGAAAAATGCCAGTGGTAGTTTGATAGGGATTGCATTGAATCTGTAGATTGCTTTGGGTAGTAGAGTCATTTTCACAATGTTGATTCTTCCAATCCGAGAACATGGTATATCTCTCCATCTATTTGTAACATCTTTAATTTCTTTCATCAGTGTCTTATAATTTTCTGCATACAGGTCTTTTGTGTCCTTAGGTAGGTTTATTCCTAGATATTTTATTCTTTTTGTTGCAATGGTAAATGGGAGTGTTTTTTAATTTCACTTTCAGATTTTTCATCATTAGTGTATAGGAGTGCAAGAGATTTGTGTGCATTAATTTTGTATCCTGCTACTTTACCAAATTCATTGCTTAGTTCTAGTAGTTTTCTGGTAGCATCTTTAGGATTCTCTATGTATAGTACCATGTCATCTGCAAACAGTGACAGCCTTACTTCTTCTTTTCCAATTTGGATTCCTTTTATTTCTTTTTCTTTTCTGATTGTTGTAGCTAAAACTTCCAAAACTATGTTGAATAATAGTGGTGAGAGTGGGCACCTTGTCTTGTTCCTGATCTTTTTTTTTTTTTAATAAATTTATTTATTTATTTTTGGCTGTGTTGGGTCTTCGTTTCTGTGTGAGGGCTTTCTCCAGTTGTGGCAAGCGGGGGCCACTCTTCATCGCGGTGCATGGGCCTCTCACTCTCGCAGCCTCTCTTGTTGCGGAGCACAGGCTCCAGACACGCAGGCTCAGTAGTTGTGGCTCATGGGCCCTGTTGCTCCGCGGCATGTGGGATCTTCCCAGACCAGGGCTCGAACCCGTGTCCCCTGCATTGGCAGGCAGATTCTCAACCACTGTGCCACCGGGGAAGCCCGTTAAACATTTCTTATATTTTCTCCATTCTATTTCCAAGATTTTGGATCATCTTTACTATCATTATTCTGAATTCTTTTTCAGGTAGACTGCCTATTTCCTCTTCATTTGTTAGGTCTGGTGGGTTTTTGCCTTGCTCCTTCATCGGCTGTGTGTTTCTTTGTCTTCTCATTTTGCTTAACTTACTGTGTTTGGGGTCTCCTTTTCGTAGGCTGCAGGTTCGTAGTTCCCGTTGTTTTTGGTGTCTGTCCCCAGTGGCTAAGGTTGCTTCAGTGGGTTGTGTAGGCTTCCTGGTGGAGGGGACTAGTGCCTGTGTTCTGGTGGATGAGGCTGGATCTTGTCTTTCTTGTGGGCAGGTCCACGTCTGGTGGTGTGTTTTGGGGTGTCTGTGGCCTTATTATGATTCTAGGCAGCCTCTGTGCTAATGGGTGTGGCTGTGTTCCTGTCTTGCTAGTTGTTTGGCATAGGGTGTCCTGCACTGTAGCTTGCTGGTCGTTGAGTGGAGCTGGGTCTTGGCGTTGAGATGGAGATCTCCGGGAGATTTTCGCCACTTGATATTACGTGGAGCTGCAAGGTCTCTTGTGGACCAGTGTCCTGAACATGGCTCTCCACCTCAGTGGCACAGCCCTGACGCCTGGCTGGAACACCAAGAGCCTGTCCTCCACACGGCTCAGAATGAAAGGGAGGAAAAAGGGAAAGAAACAAAGAAGAAGATAAAATAAAATAAAATAAAGTAAAATAAAATAAAATAAAGTTATTAAAATAAAAATAAAAATAATTGTTAAGAAAAAAAATTTTTAAGTAATTAAAAAAAAACAACAGGCAGACAGAACCCTAGGACAAATGGTAAAGGCAAAGCTATACAGACAAAAATCACACACAGAAGCATACACATACACACTCACAAAAAGAGAAAAAGGGGAAAAAATATATATATCGTTGCTCCCAAGTCCACCTCTTCAATTTGGGATGATTCGTTGTCTATTCAGGTATTCCACAGATGCAGGCTACATCAAGTTGATTGTGGAGATTTAATCCGCTGCTCCCGAGGCTGCTGGGAGAGATTTCCCTTTTTCTTCCTTGTTCGCACAGCTCCCGGGTTTCAGCTTTGGATTTGGCCCTGCCTCTGCGTGTAGGTCGCCTGAGGGCGTCTGTTCTTTGCTCAGACAGGACGGGGTTAAAGGAGCAGCTGATTCGGGGGCTCTGGCTCAGTCAGGCCAGGGGGAGGGAGCGGTACGGAGGAGGCGGGGCGAGCCTGCGGCGGCAGAGGCCGGCGTGACGTTGCAGCAGCCTGAGGCGCGCCGTGCGTTCTCCCGGGGAAGTTGTCCCTGGCTCACGGGACCCTGGCAGTGGCGGGCTGCACAGGCTCCGGGGAGGGGAGGTGTAGAGAGTGACCTGTGCTTGCTCACAGGCTTCTTGGTGGCGGCAGCAGCAGCCTTAGCGTCTCATGCCCGTCTCTGGGGTCCGCGCTGATAGCCGCGGCTCGCGCCCGTCTCTGGAGCTCCTTTAAGCGGTGCTCTGAATCCCCTCTCCTCGCGCACCCGGAAACAATGGTCTCTTGCCTCTTTGGCAGTTCCAGACTTTTTCCCGGACTCCCTCCCGGCCAGCTGTGGCGCACTAGCCCCTCAGGCTGTATTCATGCCGCCAACCCCAGTCCTCTCCCTGCGATCCGACCTCTGAAGCCCGAGCCTCAGCTCCCAGCCACCGCCCGCCCTGGCGGGTGAGCAGACAAGCCTCTCGGGATGGTGAGTGCTGGTCGGCACCGGTCCTCCGTGCAGGAATCTCTACGCTTTGCCCTCCGCACCCCTGTGGCTGCGCTCTCCTCCGTGGCTCCGAAGCTTCCCCCCTCTGCCACCCACAGTCTCCGCCTGCGAAGGGGCCTCCTAGTGTGTGGAAACCTTTCCTCCTTCACAGCTCCCTCCCACTGGTGCCGGTCCCGCACCCAGGTACGTGGGGAGTTTCTTGCCTTTGGGGGGTCTGAGGTCTTCTGCCAGCGTTCAGTAGGTGTTCTGTAGGAGCTTTTCCACATGTAGATGTATTTCTGATGTATTTGTGGGGAGGAAGGTGACCTCTGCGTCTTACTCTTCCGCCATCTTGAAGCTCCTCTCCTCCTGTTTCTATTATTTTATTCTTTGTTTTGTTTTTTAGATTTCACATATAAGTGAAAAAATATAGTATTTGTCTTTCTCTGTCTAACTTATTTCACTAGGTGTAATATCCTCCAGGTCCATTCATGTTCTTGCAAATGGAGAGATTTCATTCTTTTTTATGGTTGAGTAATACCTATTTACCACATCTTCTTAATCCATTAATCTGTCACTGAACACTTAGATTGCTTCCATATCTTGGCTGTTGTAAATAATGCCGCAATGAACACTGGGGTGCATATATCATTTCAAATTAGTGTTTTCATTTTCTTTGGATAAATACCCGAGTGGAATTGCAGGATCATATGGTAGCTCTTTTTTAGGTTTTTGAGGAACCTCCATACTGTTTCCCATAGTGGCACCAATTTACATTCCCACCAACAGTGTTCTAGAGTTCCCTTTTCTCCACACCCTCCCCAACACTTGTTATTTCCTGCCTCTGATGACAGCCATTCTGACAGATGTGAGGTGATATATCATTGTGGTTTGGACTTGCATTTCCTTGATGATTAGTGATGTTGAGCATCGTGTCATGTGCCTGTTGGCCATCTGTATATCTTCTTTGGAAAAATGTCTATTCAAGTCCACTGCCCATTTTTTATCACAGTGTTTGTTTTTTTGATATTGAGTTGTACGAGTTCTTTATTGGCTATTAACCTCTTATCAGACATATCATGTGCAAATAAGGAAACTATCACCAAAACACAAAGGCTGCCTATACTGAATGGGAGAAGATATTTACTTTTGAAGAGGTTATACTGTTCCTCTGTTTGAATGCTTCCTGCCGATTTCATCTTCCCCACCACTTAATTTCTTTTTTCTTCATGTTTTAATTCAGTTATTACTTGCTCAGGGAAATTTCCCTGGCATATACAAGCAAGTAAATGCCCAATTTAGAAGTTTAATAGTATCATCAGCTTTTTGACATAGCTCTTATCACAGGTTTAATTTTACAGCCTTGTGTGCTGCTTAGATTGATTTCTCATTGAATACAAGGTGAGCTCTCTAAAGATACAAAATACAATGGAGTTGCATGAAACTCCTCTAATACTAGTAGATTAGCCTATTAATGCCATCCTTGGTCTCATCCTGAAATATATGCAAGTACCAGCCTAAATTTTGAGAGTGTGGCTGGTAAGAAGTAAAGGGATTCTTTTGGCCATTGCTACATGACCAAAAGTCAAATCTGCCTTGTGGTTTGTCCAACAGAGATTTTAGCTATATTCTTTAACCACTGCAATATACTACTTTAAACAACCCAAACAAACACAACTCCTTTTCCATTTTCTTTCTCGTTGATTAACCAATCATTCTAATAATTGGACCTTTTCCAATCAACTTTAATGTTATCATGACTAGATTGAAATTTTATTGTGAGATTACATGAATGCCAGCTGCTTATCTGCTTGCCTTGACTGCTACCAAATGCATAGCTCTTAGCTCTTTGTTGATTATTTGCTCCATTTCTACTTGGATAGATTACCTGAATTTTGTATACTGATTGAAAATTTAGGTTAGAATCACAACAACCACCACTGTATTATTTATTTGTTCACATACTATCTGTTGCTTTCTCACATGGAATTTCCTAGTTTTGAACTTATTCTCAAAATTACTTTGTTCTGATTATTCACCATGTAAATATCTAACTCTGGCCTCTTTCTCATGTATTCAAAACTGTATTTTGACTCTGCATAATTCCACAGGTCAGTCAGTACACTCAACTCCCATACTGTGTGGTGATGGAAGGAATTTTCTCCTATTGAGGTATGGGGAAGTCATTATGAATTATACATGCTTTAACTTAAATTTTTTGCCAACTAGAAAAACCTGTTTTGTAGCCTATTAAACATTCATTGTATATCTGTTTTAACCATTAAAGAAAAGAATGCATTTAAAAATCAAAATGGAGTAACTTGTTCAGGCATTCAGAATGGAGCTGGGTGGCCATTGTGGATATGGTTTCAGACATGTTCCTGCATCACTGAGAACATGAATTTTCTGAACTGTATCAAACTCAAGGACACGGCAAGTCATTCTTAAAACAATATCTGCTAGCAGCTGCTAGCTGCAAGCTTATGCTCTCAAGTTCACCCCTTGTAACTATGCAACCATTTCGGACCCCAACCAATCCTTGTTTAATAAGCACCCTTACTTCTTGCCAGCTCCAATCCTAATTCTTGAAAAATAGTCTACATAATTTTGCAGGTTTTGCCTTTTATAAGCCTCCCTCATTTTGTAGTCCAGAGTTTCTTGAATCTGTGTCTTCCTGGCTTATTGTCCTCAGTTTGGTTCAAATAAAACTCTTTCCTATTCCTATTATAGATTGTTTATTGATTATTTCCATCAACAATGGCTTGTCCTGTGGCTATGCAAGAATTAATGGTGCCAAGTATGAGGCTCTAGCAAACATTATTCATGCTTAGCAGTTATACTATGACATTTGTGTAATGTTTAAAAGTTTGCAAATCTCTTCACTTAAAATATTTTATTTGATCCTCTCAATTACTCTTAATGAGTGGTAGGATTATAATTACCATACTACATGGATAGGAAAATTAAATTCAGAAAAGTTAGTCAACCAAAGTTGTATCATTATTAACAAAACTGGAAGCCAATTTTTAAAAAATAAATTTATTTATTTATTTATTTATTTATTTATTTATTTATGGCTGCGTTGGGTCTTAGTTACTGCGTGCGGGCTTTCTCTAGTTGCTTCGAGCGGGGGCTACTCTTCATTGTGGTACGCGGTCTCCTCATTGAGGTGGCTTCTCTTGTTGCAGAGCACAGGCTGTAGGCATGCAGGCTTCAGTAGTTGTGGCACGTGGGCTCAATAGTTGTGGCTTGTGGGCTTAGTTGCTACGCGGCATGTGGGATCTTTCCAGAGCGGGGCTTGAACCTGTGTCCCCTGCATTGGCAGGCGGATTCTTAACCACTGCGCCAACAGTGAAGTCCCTGGAAGCCAAATTTTGATGTTCTCCTTTGAAGTTCAGTGCTTCTTCAGTAATAATTTCACTTTCTGCTAATTCTTTTCAATTTATATATAAAAATATCATTCCATTTGGGGGACATTTATAAAAGATCCCAAATCTACATTTTTTCTACTTGGAAATCATTTTGAGAATATCTGACCAGCATGCAGTGAGCCATTAAAGAAAATCAAAGAAAAATGAATGTCTACAAAAAGAGGCCAGTCTTACACAGCATAAAGCCACAAAGGATAACTGATTTGCCTAAGCATGGTTAAATGTAGTCTTAAAATCTTGCACATCAAAGTAATGTAGTCTCCTAGGAATTGCATGGAGACTCAGGGAGCAGCGGGCTATATAGCTATGTATTAGGTTAAACTATTAAGATAATAGTCTCTAGGTTTCCATATAGTTTCTCACAACAAGCTTTATTTCCAGAGGCATTAAAGTGTGATTTTATAAAGTAAAGACACTTAGCTTCAGAAAAATAAGTTTATACATAAAATCAAAAGGTTCTCAAGTGCAACAGAAGATAGGGCTAGCCCTCCAGGAAAACTAATGTATAATATAGCACCACAGATAATATTATTATAATTGCTATTGCAGGTAACTACGGAATGAGAGTTTGGAGCTTTCTTTTTTTTTTTTTTGGTTGTTGTTTGTGTTTAAGGATGAATAAAGTAGACATACAAGTTACTCTTAGTTGATTCTGTTGCTTCTGAGAATTAAGAGTAATTTTTACTATATATAGTATATAATTTTATATTTCATATAACTGTACCATGTACCTTATTAGACCTATGTATTTGAGGTAACATTTTGAGTTGTGTCATCCTTCACTGCTTATTTGTTAATATACTTCACCAAGATTTCACTAGAAGAAGGTCTGGAAACAAGAGAATGTAACACCCAGTGCCTGTTCTCAAAAAATAAACAAAGCAGTTTTAGAAAGATATGAAGTAGCTAAAGAAATGTTTCCAAATGTGGTTCCATTCCCAAGTGACTGGTATAGGCATTAAGAAAGCTACAAGAATTCAGAAAAGGGAGCAAATACTAAAGAGTAAACTAGTCTAGTAGTGAAGATTTCACTTTGTTGAGTTTGAGGGAAATACAGGCCTCAGAAGGATGTAACAGAAGCATACCCTGTATGGCAGGGCTATGTTTCAGCAAAACTATAATGAAATACAGCAAATCTAAGAAGTATTTAGAGATATGCATGATCCAGAAGAAAAATGGAAAAAAAGGCTTTTGGGGCACATATATAAGAAAGGATGATCTGAATGTTATTCCAGCAGCTTGCGTGGGAACATGCATTCTTGAAAGTAGCCTGAGAGTCAAACAACAAAATTAATAAGGCATCTATACTACGGTGCTCATTTGGCTAAGGCAAGGAGTATCATGCCTGTATCACACCTCTATCACATGAACTTTGGGAGGCAAATACATATATTACGTTTGAATAAAGTGGGTTAATGTAAGAAGAAAGGAAGTAGTTGAGCATGTGGCTAACTGGAGAGTATATTAAAATGTCTTCTAAATCAAACTTTAAATAAACTGTGCTAACAAACAAAATATATCTGTGGCCCACAAGGAGCTGAGCCTACAACCCTTTCTGCACTATGCCTATCTTGAAAGTACAGGATGTGCTTTATGTATCTCAGTATCCTCCACCTTGGTATAATATTTGAAATATATCAGTGTGGCTTGAATGAGTAAATGAATGAATGAATCTCACTTAAAAATCAGCCCCTCTTCTGAGCATGCCAGTAAAGCAATTCACTGCTTATGAGAGACTCTTGGTCTCTACTCATGTACACAAGTCATCCCTAGGTAATATAATAGCTAGTTTTTTTACCTTGTTTAATTTACTTTTAATAACCCATGATATAATCAGAATTGGGATTATTCTTTCCACTTTATAGAAGGAAGAAAATGAAACTCAGAGGAGTTTTGTGAGATGGCTAAGTTTATTTAGCTAAAATGAAAATCTTAAGTAGCAAAGATGAAATTCAAAATTTTGTGTATTTATATGTGTTTGCTAATTTCTTCTGGCAATAAACCAATTACGAATTTTAATGAGACCTAACCTACATGCTTAGTGCCTTATCATATAACAACATAATGTATATACAGCACCAGAATTTTCAGGAATTACTAGATGTTTTACTGGAATGTTTTCCACTAGCTTCTGAGATAGCGGTCTATGAAGAAAATAGAATGGCTTTTGGTTTGAGGCTGCATTGCACTGTTGTATGTCACAGGATTTTTGAGATCTGTGAACATTTTTCTTCAACAAGGTCTATTTTACAGATGGCACAATTAATACTCAGAGTAACTTGCTTGCTTAGAGTGACCTGCTTAAGGCCTTTGATTCTCATCCAGTCAATACCCCATTGCCTACCCCCTTAGAGACACACTGATCTAAGCAGATAGTCAAGAAGTCTCAAGAATTCTGAAATCTGCTAAGATTGGAGGTGAGCTCATTTTAGGGTAAAGCAACCTCCTCTGTGTCCCATTTGTTTCAAGGAGCATTTTAGAGACTTATGCACTATCCATTTGCAGAAATGCATTGCCCTTCTCCTTCAAATTTATGATCTGTGTCCTCAAAGAACTCAGATCAATATGATGACCAAGTGACTCATCTCCCTATGTCTTACTCACTTATAACTGTCACTTTGAGAAACACTTACCTCATTCCACCTTCCTAATATATCCTGGATCCCCTGTGGTACAAATACTGCTAAAAATTCTTTAAAATACCTTTAAATAGAACAGTAGAAACCTAAAAGCCAGTCTATTAAACTTTCCAAATACCAGGTTGCTTTAATCTACCTAAAAAATAACAATTTATAACAAGTGAGCAAAGTGAACACAGCTCTAGAAGCTAGAGGAATTTTTTAAAAAAATCACTTGTGTGTTTTCTATTATGATTTTTGTCAAAAAGTTCTCTTAAAAGTCACCCCATTTTCAAAATTCATCAACTACAACTGAAGTTTTTAGGTAGTCTTGGTTTAATTGTCTCAGAAGTTGGGAAGGGAGGAAGAGTCGGAGCAGAGCCAAACACAGTGGAGAATGGCAAAAACATTGGCTTTGCTGTATGTACTTGATCAATGGACACCAAAGAAATGATAAAAGTGACAACAACAGCATTCATATGAAAATATTAATGGAAATATTCAATGAAGATAGATTGCACATTTTATTATAAGTAAAATCATTTAAAAACACTATTTGATTTTTTTTTAATTCCTATTTTTCTTTTTCTTTTTTTTACTTGTTTTTTATTTTTTTTATTTTTCACGTAGAGGGAGATGCAAGAGGGAGGAGATATGGGGATATATGTATATATATAGCTGATTCACTTTGTTATACAGCAGAAACCAACACAATATTGTAAAGCAATTATATTCCAATAAAGATGTTAAAAAAATAAATAAAATAAAATATGTAAAATTTAAAAAATTAAAAAAAATAAAAACACTATTTGAGAAATTTATAAAAGTCTTGGATAAATGACATTTATTTTGTTAAGTGTATTTGGAGCAATTTGTTTTAATTCAGCATAAGAGAATCCATATAACAATTATTCTAAAAACATTCTTCTTTAATTGATAATTTTTCTTATGGATCATGAATATCATATATAAGTACTGCCAAGAAAATCATTACTTTTTTACATTAAGAGCAGTTTTTAAAAAAAACTGAATAAGAAAGTAACAACAATCACAGTAAACAACTTTATCACCTAGCAGGTGTTATCTAACTTCTCATGGCCAAAACATCTAAATTTTTCTCCTACATATTCATTTTAATACTCATAGTGCAGTAGGATGTCCAGTATCTATATTGCACCATCATGGTTTTAATCTCCTTTTCTTTAGGACCACTTTTCAGCTTGCAACATCAGAAAGTCTATTTTTAAAGATGAGTATAAAACAACCAAGATATTGAGAACTGGAGACGAATTAAGCAGCATCACTTGAAAAGTGCCATCAGAAACCTTAAACTGTCTTCCTGTCTGTAGACAGGAAAATGTTTTGAAGCCAATCAAGGAGCTGTGGCATTATGTACATTGATTGTAGCTGGGGAAGATGCCAGATTGAACATCTGCCTCAGACAGAAATTGAAAAGGGCAGTTGGTAAATGAAATAATATCAATAAATCTCAATGATAAGAGGATGATAGGGGATGTCTGTGAGGAACTCCAGGAAAGGTAGAAATGGACTCATGAGTAGAAATTTAAGGTGTTAAATTATAAACTTAGGTATCTACATTATTTATTGAATCTCAGTGCCTTTAGGAAGATGATAATACCAGTGCTGGAATTTTTAGCAGTGGGGAGAAAACACTGGAGTAATAAGATTAAATAATAGGATTAAAGGAAAGCTGGGAATCAGTGGAAAGATCGAATTTGTTGTTAGTAACCTTGCGCTAGAGTTCTGATTCAGTCAGTTACTGAGAGGCTTGTGGTCTTGGTGACCCATGCTATTTCTCTTCTCTGCCATTCTAACCCCTCACCATACCTTATCTCCAATGTTTCAGGCTTGAGAGTCACATTTTGATCAACAGACAGCAAGTACTAATAGCTAGAACAAGCAGGCATTAAATGTCTCAAAATACAAAGAAATTCATATTCTTAAATATTAAAATTAAGAAACTTTTATTGAACATTTACTGGAAAACAGGTCTCTTTCTATAAGCATGTTAAAAAAAAAAAAAGCAAAGCTCTATTCTCAAGTGGCACAAAGTCCAGGAGGGGAAAGAGACAATCAAAGAGGCAATGGCCAAACATTGAACGACTATTAGAGAAATGTGCTCCATGTTCAAGTGCACAGAGATGGAATCCAGTTAAAGAGATAACTGAGCAGAAGATGTTACCTGAGTTGAATCTTAGAGGACAAGTAGGCACTGGTCAGATGGAGAAGATGGAAAGTTATTCCAGAAGAAGGGAACAATATTTACAAAGAAACAAAGAGAAAATGGTGTTCCATCTTAGCTATAGCAAACAGTTCAGTAGGGCTGGAATGGACCATTTGATATTATGCTTAAAAAATAAGTATAGGGCTTCCCTGGTGGTGCAGTGGTTGGGAGTCCGCCTGCCAAGGCAGGGGACCCAGGTTCGGGCCCTGGTCCGGGAAGATCCCACATGCCGCGGAGCAACTAAGCCCGTGCGCCACAACTGCTGAGCCTGCGCTCTGGGGCCTGCAAGCCACGGCTACTGGGCCCGCGTGCCTACAGCCCATGCTCCGCAACAGGAGAGGCCACCGCAGTGAGAGTCCTGCGCACCGCAGTTGAGTAGCCCCAGCTCGATGCAACTAGAGAAAGCCAGTGCACAGCAACGAGGACCCGACGCAGCCAAAAATAAATAAATTAAAAAAATAAATTAAAAAAAAAAAAAATAAGTATAGAGGTCAATCATGATAGATTCAGTATATTTTTATTGTGGATTGTGATTTTTTTTCTATAAGGCAGGTAACGTATGTTAACTGAAGAGGCTTTGTGAATTGCAGCTGCTCTTCATTTCACCTCAATCCAGTGGTGCACTGAAAAATGTTTAACAACTGGTCTCCAAGGTTGGCTAAAGAACCTGAGCGTTCAAGCTACCAGCAAGGTGCCACTGAACCTGAAATTTGGAAGAGACGTGCATACTCTTTCTCTTGAGCCAGAACTAGCCAGCTCCAGCATACCACTGCCTCAATCTTACCTTCTTATACCAGAAAGGAGTCCTGACCTGACAGTCATTTGATTATTTAGGAGTGATGAGGATTGTGGTAGAGTGGAGAATATTTTATTATCTAAAGTGGCTACTACAAAGCACAAACTGTAATCACCCAGTGTTGCCACAACTTCCAATTATTCAAGAAATGTAGACTTACACATTTTGTTTGTGAAGTATCCCAAATCCAAATCGTAATTGTTGATAAACCATAGTTTTAAAATACTATGAAGGCTAATAGTGAATAGACCTAAGAAAACATGTCTGTCAGATACACCCATGTCTGAAGGCCTTGAGTTGGTATAAGCAATGCAAGCTTCTCCAGGTTTTAAGCTAAGTGAGTGACACAGTTCCATTGGGTGAAATTAGCTCCCAGAATCATCCAGAGAGGCCATCTTTGCTTCATGTGGCTTTTCCCCATACATGACCTGCTTCCAGACAAGCAGGTTTTTTGGCTCCATGTTTTCCATATGCCTTTCTTTTCACCTCTTCCTTTAAAAAGCTGACTCAGCTTTACGTTTTCAGCACTGAGTTAGCAGAGAGGGGTGTGCAAAGGCTTGACTGAATAAGGCAAATAGAGAATATTGCTTGCTCTACGTTCCTTGTAGGCAAGCCCTGTAGTGCACAGCTAGTCATAAACCAGATCATGAAACTGAATTAAATAATCAAGAATTAACTATACTTGAGCTAGAAAATAAATTCTGTGCTACAGTGGTTTAGGATCCTTTCTTCAGGTCTGTCTCTGGGACCTTTCCTTATTAGTGATAAGCAGTGATAAGCTAGGCAACAATTCCAAGCCTAGACCCCTACTGCTTCCTACATCCGAGCTAGAGAAACGAATTACATTCCAACTTAAAAGCCAAGATTTTATCTTCTTCACCACAGTATTTAAGCATGTTAGCTAAAACGAATGTAACTGTTGTTTCATTTAATTTTTCTGTCTTGGGAATAGCATTCATTCATTCAAGTATGCATGCATTGATGCAACAAATATGCGTTTATTAAATACCTATTCTAAGTCAGGCTCTAGAACATAAAGATATTAAAAATATACCCCTACCCTAAAAACGCTCACAATATAGTGGGGAAATGCTGAGAAAACACACATACACACACATACATGCACACAGTATAACAAGTGAATGGACGAGATAAAAGCAGGTGCATTTATATTATGTCTGCTCTCAATTTCTACGGTTATTTTAGGGTCTTTTCTAACTGCTCCAATGATAATAAATAAGATAAAGGTATGCAAATATTCTTTATCTAAAAATAATCCATATTCTCTGCCAACCTCTTCACTATCCTGATCTCTTTGATATTTCAAAGTCTGCGTCCTTTCTTTTAAGAAGCTAAAAATTGGTGTGGGACTTAGAACTCTAAGAAAACCCCTTCTTCCTTTCCCTGCCCTGACTGAGTTAAGGTAGGGCTTTTTTAATGCCAGTGATGCCAGGTTCAAAGGGACATTATTTCCTGAGTCCAAATCTAGGGCACGCACATCAACAACAGAAAATTTTAATTTGGCACTGACTCAGAAAATCCAGGATTATGTGACTGTTCTATGCCTCAAAGCTGAGATTATATGTATCAAATAACTCAAAAGATAGAGCAATATTTTCTGTATTCAAAGACTGAATTCTCCCAAAGGATCTGAATCATCCTTGGAATCTTTGGCAACGGGCTGTGTTTCATGTAACTGGAGATGGTGACACCTTGGTTGTTTACTGTTCCCTGCCTAGATCTCAGGAACCTGGGCTGTTCCTTCCTGGGTTGCTTTCTTTAATCACCTTTCCTTTCCATTAACTTCAAGAAAGCTGTTTTCTTTATACTATTCTCTTATTCATAGAGAGAAGCAGACAAGACTCAACACATAGCTCAGCCCTGACATTTCCAATCCAGGAATAGAAAACCAGAATGCCAACTGGGAGTCTATCCCAGTAATTTTATTTCACATGACCTGGAATATTGATTTTTAAAAAGAGAAATCGCAGGAAGTTTTATATGTGTCCTGGATAATACATATAACATAATTTCTTCATTCAACCCTGACACTTACTGTACCACTTGTTGCCCTTCACATCTAATCGAAGCATTAAAAAATACTGAAGAATTTTGAAGTTCCAGAACCAAGCACCATAGATCACCACATTTATCCTGGTCTCTCCCACGTTGTTTTTACACATATGAGCTAGAGCTAGCTAGTTACAAGATACTGAATCAAAAATTTACCTTTGTATTTTTATTTTACTTGAGCTTCTCCTCCTGCAGTCATCACTTTTCTTGATCTGCCCCTTAACTTCAGTGATGAATGTCTTCACTCACTTATCTTAATTTGAGTCTGTTATTTCTTTTTTTTTTCTTTTTAGGACAAAATTCATCTAAGACCTTTTTAATATTCTTTATAGAAAAAAAATTTTAATCCCATAATCATTGACAGTATTCATCTTCTTTTAAATTTTATTTATTTATTTGTTTATTTATTTATTTTTGGCTGCGTTGGGTCTTCGTTGCTGCCCTCTTGCTTTCTCCAGTTGAGGCCAGCGGAGGCTACTCTTCGTTGCGGTGCACGGGCTTCTCACTGCGGTGGCTTCTCTTGTTGCAGAGCACGGGCTCTAGGCGCGTGGTCTTCAGTAGGTGTGGCTCACAGGCTTCAGTAGGTGTGGCTCGCAGGCTCTAGAGCATAGGCTCAGTACTTGTGGTGCATGGGCTTAGTTGCTCTGCAGCCTATGGGATCTTCCTGGACCAGGGCTCGAATCCGTGTCCCCTGCATTGGCAGGCGGATTCTTAACCACTGCATCACCAGGGAAGTCCCAGTATTCATCTCTTGCCTATTTATCATATTCAAGGAGATGGTAGCTTTGACAACTCATTTTTCATGAAATCTTGAGCATACATATTAGAGCTGGGGCTAGGGACATTTTTGAACAGGTAAGAGAACTAACCTGGTTTAACGTAAGACCTCTGTCGGCTCTAGTGGCAAGGAATTTATGATACCAGACAGAGTGTGTCAGTTCTTAAGACCATATGAATGAACGTACAGAAGTTCCTGCCTTTCCTCTGCCCTCTGCAACACAAACATTTTTGATGGGTTGAACAGCTTTGCTTCTGAATTGCTCTGTTGCTTCAGCAATTAAATTTTGTAATAAGAATTCCCAAGATGGCTATGCCATAAATGAGAACAAAAAGTAAGGTTATAGAGATAGTTAGACCAGAGTCTGAATTACTGTTTTCATTTGTTTTCTTGGAACCTATAAAACTTTACTGTGCAGTGCCACAGTGAAACATCAAAAGGAACATTTAACCCATATGTTGAGCTTTCCAGTTCCTTCTGGGCTACATGCTGTTCAATGAAATGAAGTAAAAAGTAAAAAAAGTAATCTGCTAGGCACCTTATTAGCAATTTAGCGATATTTCTGCCCCTTTACCTTGGAAAATGTCCTTGTAAGACATGGACTCATTAAGAGATTACAGAAAAAGACTAAGAGTAAGTGCATATCATCTACGGAAAAGGAGTAAATATGGATCTTCCTATTGCAAGAGATATTTTCAGAAGAGATTTTTCATCTTCTAATCCACTTACTCAACAAATAACACCTACAATGCACAAGTGCTAGATCTGTGAATGTAGTGGTAAACAAAGTCACTGATCTCATGGAGTTTAAACATTAGGTAATATTTGTGATGTGATGCAAACTATATCAATTAGCATTATGATTCATAATTCACCACTGCATCTAAATCTCTTATCTACTTACCTGATTGAGATATGTTTCCACAAATATTTATCAACTGAGTCTTTTGTGTGATGCTCAGGAATATTTTTCTCAGTTATTTTGAAAGGTGTTCTGCTTACTTATTTTAGCTAATATACTTGTTTGTTTTTTTAATTGATTTGCAGCCAACAATATTAATTAACCAGGCTGCCGTGAAATAAGCATTTTTAGTAGAGAAATTGTTCATTTGATTACTACTATTATTCAGTCCCTATAATTTTGCCTTTGCTATTAGCTGCTTGAAGTTATCTTCCACAGATTATTACTGCAATAATTGCTTCCTATTATTGAAGATCATCAGTGTTTTAAATTTTAATTATTGTTATTATGAACCACTTTAGAATGTATGTTGAAGAGAGAGCCTTAGTAAATACATTTTTTAAATGGTTCAATATCCTAAAATTTCATATTGGAGAAACTCTGTTAATGTCCTTCAGGGAGAGATTTACATGTGTATTTTTATGAGATGTATACATCTTTTAGATATTAACTTCATATGCCTAAGCACTTAACACATTTCTACAGAGCATTGGTGGTGGTCATCACAATGCACATCTGTGATTTAATGTGAACAAAATGGAGGTTAATAACACCTGCGCATTCTACTTTTTGAAATATGTTAGTGAATCATGCAACTATTTTTATTGGCAGTGATATGTATCTATCAATGTAGGTAATCTCCAGCATTTTTATATTGTTCTGTAGCAAGATTCAGAGGTATTTGTAAATAGATTTGTTCTACATTTGTATATATATGTATGTTTTTATAAATATATGTATACACACATAAATAGACATAGATTATATACACAAATAATACTTGTGACTATTTTAACAACTTATGCGATACTTGCTCCAAACCATATGTTTAAAAGAACAGGTGGAGACCATGGCTTTATTTATCTAAAAAATTACTGTCATTGAGCAAGAAATTATATTCTTTGAGGCTTCATAGCACGAAAGTGTTCCTGACATTTTTGTAGTAACTAAGGCTTTAACTAATGTGTTTATATTATTAACAAAATAAAAGTCCTCTCATCATCATCATGCTAATTCCAAGGATGTAGATCTAATTGTATACATATGCAACATCTGTTGAAGAAAGTTGATCTACTTGAAAGAAATATATTTTCTTGTTCAGGCATTCATAAGATGGCTTTTGGAGTTGCCAACAGCAATTCAGGGCATCGTTTATTCGTGGTACTTGCTCTAACTCTAAGAAATCTAAATCAATAGAAATTTTATCTCTTTACAATGATCAGTTTTAGTAGTAGCTTGGCTTTTTTATTTATTTTCCTAGAAGATGGCTGTCTTGTATTGAGCTGAAAGTTACTTTGATTTATCCTTTTGTACTCCCTTGGCTGTTCTATATGAAATGTTCTAAACGAAAATGCTCGGCATTTCTGCTTCGAATACGTGTTAGCATCTTCTGCCATTTTCCTCCCTCTCTCCCTCCTCCTTTCTTTCTTTTCTTACTTTCTTTTTCCTCTCTCCCTTCCCCCTTCTTTCCTTCCCTTCACCCCCTTCCTTCCTTCCTTCCTTCCTTCTTTTTATCTTTGAAATACTTAGTACATTAACAACTTCCTGAACTGAAACTGTTCAGTTTGTATTTATTTTTGCCAGTTAATTGTATAGAATATTTAGTGAAATAAAAGTATGCTTCGTAGTCATAGAATCATAGGTTATCCTTCTGGCTTTGCCTTAGTATTTATGTGATATTGGACAAGCTACACAGGTTTTATTTCATCATGTTTAAAACAGGAATATTAATTCCCATTTCTTTGGGTTGTGGTAGAGATAAGTATTTCTCAAATGATTAGTTCCCTGAAGATACATTGTAGGTACTCAGTAAATGTTAATTCCCTTTTTATCTTGCATGAGATAGATGATACCATAGGAAGAAAGGTGCATTCTCTGCTTGTGCCTGACCAATGAAGATAAGCTGAGCACAAAAGTAATATAAACACAGATCATGTGTATAAGAGTTTCTTACAATGTATCATGAGGTTCAAAAAAGAGGTTATTATTTTTGTCAAGGAGAATTAAGAAAGGCTCCATGGAGGAAGTCACTTTTGTAACAGACCTCAAATAATAGATAGGTTTGGGCTAAGAGGAGACATTTAAAGGTTGTTGAGCTAGTGAAATTTTCATTCTAGGTAGTAAGAATATCAAGAAGTGCTGAGAAAGTATAACCAATAAAAACAATACAGAAGGCATGAACTCTCTATAACACGTTGGGAAATGGCGAGGAATAACTCTAGAAAATTAGTTTGAGGCCATGTTGTGAAAAGACTTGAGTTTTGGTTTTCAAAATTTGCAAATTAATTCCTGTCTTAATTTTTCTTTTTACTTTTCCTCCACTTGAGATAGCCTGACCAAGTCCATGAAGTCAGATTTTGCTTGGTTGTTTCTGATATTGAAACTTGCATATTTTAAACTAAACACTCTCTTTCCAGTTTCCACTTAATGATAAACTTTTGTGGTGAATGTGCAAAATAGCAGATGTTTTATTATCTTTTAAATAAATTATAAAACAGGAAACGAAAGTCTTATTTTTAATTTACCATTTTTGGAATTTAAAATTTTTTTGGTGTAGATCTGATCTTCTATCTGGAATTATTTTCCTTCAACCAGAAGACTTCCTTTTAGCACACCTTGTAGTGCAAGGCTGTTGGCGATTAATTCTCTCATCTTTTGTTTTTTCTGAAAATGTCTCTATATCACCTTTATTTCTTAAAAGTATTTTTGCTGGATATTAAATTTTAATTTAATGTTGTTTTCTTTCAGCATTATAAATCTATTCCATTTTCTTCTGGTTTGCATTATATCTGAAAAGAAGTCGATAGAAATCTAATCCTCTGAATGTAAAATTATTTCTTCAAATATTTTCACCATCGAATCTCCTTCCTCTCCTTCTGTGATTCCAACCACAGAATTTTAGACTGCTTGATATTGTTCTACATGCCACTTAGGCTCTTTTTACTTTTTCAACCTTTTAATTTTTTTCTTTATGTTTACCTTTGGAGAGTCTTTTATTTTTTTCTACAGTGTCTAATCTGATATTAAACCCATCCAGTAAATTTTTTTTCAGGTATTTTTCATCTCTAAAAGTTCCATTTGGTTTTATAAATATATTTTGCTTCTCATTATATTCATATTTTGCTTTAAGTTCTTAAACATAACTATGATAGTTTTTTTAAAACTATCTGTTAATTCTACCATCGTTGTCACGTCTGTGTCTATTTCTAATGATTGGTCATTCTCCTGGTTATTGCTCACATTTTCCTGCTTTTTGCCTTGTCTAATAAGGTTCTATTGTATGCTGGGTATTGTAAATATTAAATTTTCTGATGTCTGGATTTGGTTGTTTTTCGTTAAAGATTTTGGGCATTTTGTTTTGTTTTATAATAACTTAAGTTAATCTTGGGTCAACTTGCTTTTTTGAAGATTTTAACATTTGTTAGGATGCATCTAGAATAGCTGTAACCCCTAACACCATCTTAGCCCTTTTACTAAAGTATGGCCTTCTTGGGTCTCTAATGAATGCTTGGTTACTCACTAAAGTTTCTCTACTCTGTTTGGAATTTGAGTATCTCTCTGTCCTGTGAGAGCCTTGGGAATTGCTAAGTTTACAGCTCCATGGTATTCTTTGATGAGCCTTATGGAGTTTAACCCTGGTCATGCACAGCTTAGTGTTCATCCAAAGACTCAAGGCAACCTCTATTCAAATTTCTGAAGCTCTTCTCAGCCTTCCCAAACTAGATTCTCTATCTCCTAAATTCAGTGATACAACTATGCTCTGCTTGGATTCCCTTTGCCTTCACGTGGTCTGGAATGTGGCTGTAGGCAGAAAGACAGGGTGACCGTAGCGATCATCTCATTTGTTTTTCTTAGCTCAAGGATTAGAGTTCTGAGCTGCATTTTGTCCTGTGTCTGAAAAAAGTTGTTTCATATATCTTGTCCAGTTCCTAGCTCCTATTATTGGATAATTGACACAGTTTCTTGGAGGAATTTTTTTTTCATTCCTGTGTTGGATAACTTCATTTTTATTTTTGCAAGAATATTTGGAAGGTGGGCTCGAGTTAAAAGGCATTGCTGTAGGCTTCAGCACAGCTACAAGGGCACAGTTTTCCCATCATGTTGAGAATTGCAAGATCCTAGTTTTATTTTTCTTATTTAAAAAAATTTCTTCATATCATTTTCTATCTATCTGTGTCTTTATTTATCTATCTTCACCAAAAAGATAAAGCTTTATGGAAGTATTTCTCTTGGGAAGGCTCTTCATTTTGAAATAAATCAGACCTCTGTTCATACTATTGTTTGGAAGAAAATGTTTCAGAATCTAGATGTAATATGCTCTCCTCAACACTATTATGAGAAAACTGTTGTACCCGTATACTGGGTTCACAGGACTGGACAATTAGAATTATTTCCATTATTTCATATTTGTCCATACAATTACACACTAAATGACTCTACCTTAAACACCATATTTTAAAAATTGTTTATATTGACTGAAACATGCTTTTTTACTAAGGAATTTTGGAATTGAATAATTACAAAAGCTTCAAGTTTGCCCATAGAAGCTATTCTGCAACACTAGGCCAGGAAAAGAGAAATTCATCTTCTTAGTACTCTGAGGGGAATCGTGTACTGGCAAGTATTTCCTAGAAAGAATATGAAAATTGTGAAAGTCAATAAGAATGTATAATAAGTCCATGATAATTAATTACCCAAAAGTGAAGAAAATTTTGGTAATTTAAAAAATAGATAATAAAAATTCTTTGGGACTTTTTGGATTTATTGTATTTTTTTATACTATTCACAAACAAATTATAAAGAACTAGATGATGCTATAAGAGTTTATATAAATTTTATATAATAGTGAAAGTTTAATCTACTGTTGGAACACATGGGTTCATGTGTCAGACTGTCTGAGGGAAAAAATCTTTCATTGATTTATTATAGATTTTTTTCTAGTTTGAGTATTAGATTTATACTGGGACCTTTATTGCCATTATAATAAAGTGTCTCTTAATAATACTGAACAATTATTCTAAATTAGTGAATGAAGAGATACATTACTTCTAAGTAATGATGGCATTTTCCTTTCTGCCCTCTTAGAAGGTAGAATACAGATAATGCAGAACATTTCTATTTAGAATATAAAGATTACCAAATCAATATTCAAAATGAAGCAAAGAGTGACATTAGCATCACATTTCTTTGGGGTGAAATTTTGTCAATTAAAAAAAGGGAAAAGGGAGAAGGCTCAAATCAATAGAGTTAGAAATGAAAAAGGAGAAGTAACAAACAACACTGCAGAAATACAAAGGCTCATGAGAGACCACTACAAGCAACTATATACTAATAAAATGGAAAACCTGGAAGAAATGCACAAATTCTTAGAAAAGCACAACCTTCTGAGACTGAACCAGGAAGAAATAGAAAATATAAACAGTCAAGTCACAAGCACTGAAATCGAAACTGTGATTAAAAATCTTCCAACAAAGAAAAGCCCAGGACCAGATGGCTTCACAGGGGAATTCTATCAAACATTTAGAGAAGAGGTAACACCTATCCTTCTCAAACTCTTCCAAAAAAATTGCAGAGGAAGGAACACTCCCAAACTCATTCTATGAGGCCACCATCACCCTGATACCAAAACCAGACAAAGACACTACAAAAAAAGAAAATTACAGACCAATATCACTGATGAATATAGATGCAAAAATCCTCAACAAAATACTAGCAAACAGAATCCAACAACACATTAAAAGGATCATACACCACGATCAAGTGGGATTTATCCCAGGGATGCAAGGATTCTTCAATATACGCAAATCAATCAATGTGATACACCATATTAACAAATTGAAGAATAAAAACCATATGATCATCTCAATAGATGCAGAAAAAGCTTTTGACAAAATTCAACACCCATTTATGATAAAAACTCTCCAGAAAGTGGGCATAGAGGGAACGTACCTCAACATAATAAAGGCCATATATGACAAACCCACAGCAAACATCATTCTCAATGGTGAAAAACTGAAAGCATGTCCTCTAAGATCAGGAACGAGACAAGGATGTCCACTCCCACCACTATTATTCAACATAGTTCTGGAAGTCCTAGCCACGGCAATCAGAGAAGAAAAAGAGATAAAAGGAATACAATTTGGAAAAGAAGAAGTAAAGCTGTCACTGTTTGCAGATGACATGATACTACACATAGAGAATCCTAAAACTGCCACCAGAAAACTGCTAGAGCTAATTAATGAATATGGTAAAGTTGCAGGATACAAAATTAATGCACAGAAATCTCTTGCATTCCTATACACTAATGATGAAAAATCTGAAAGAGAAATTATGGAAACACTCCCATTTACCTTTGTAACAAAAAGAATAAAATACCTAGGAATAAACCTACCTAGGGAGACAAAAGACCTATATGCAGAAAACTATAAGACACTGATGAAAGAAATTAAAGATGATACCAACAGATGGAGAGATATACCATGTTCTTGGATTGGAAGAATCAACATTGTGAAAATGACTATACTACCCAAAGCAATCTACAGATTCAATGCAATCCCTATCAAATTACCAATGGCATTTTTTACGGAGCTAGAACAAATCATCTTAAAATTTGTATGGAGACACAAAAGACCCCGAATAGCCAAAGCAGTCTTGAGGGAAAAAAACGGAGCTGGAGGAATCAGACTCCCTGACTTCAGACTATACTACAAAGCTACAGTAATCAAGACAATATGGTACTGGCACAAAAACAGAAACATAGATCAATGGAACAAGATAGAAAGCCCAGAGATAAACCCACGCACCTATGGTCAACTAATCTATGACAAAGGAGGCAAAGATATACAATGGAGAAAAGACAGTCTCTTCAATAAGTGGTGCTGGGAAAACTGGACAGCTACATGTAAAAGAATGAAATTAGAATACTCCCTAACACCATACACAAAAATAAACTCAAAATGGATTAGAGACCTAAATGTAAGACTGGACACTATAAAACTCTTAGAGGAAAACATAGGAAGAACACTCTTTGACATCAATCACAGCAAGATCTTTTTTGATCCACCTCCTAGAGTAATGGAAATAAAAACAAAAATAAGCAAATGGGACCTAATGAAACTTCAAAGCTTTTGCACAGCAAAAGAAACCATAAACAAGACGAAAAGACAACCCTCAGAATGGGAGAAAATATTTGCAAACGAATCAACAGACAAAGGATTAATCTCCAAAATATATAAACAGCTCATTCAGCTCAATATTAAAGAAACAAACACCCCAATCCAAAAATGGGCAGAAGACCTAAATAGACATTTCTCCAAAGAAGACATACAGACGGCCACGAAGCACATGAAAAGATGCTCAACATCACTAATTATTAGAGAAATGCAAATCAAAACTACAATGAGGTATCACCTCACACCAGTTAGAATGGGCATCATCAGAAAATCTACAAACAACAAATGCTGGAGAGGGTGTGGAGAAAAGGGAAACCTCTTGCACTGTTGGTGGGAATGTAAATTGATACAGCCACTATGGAGAACAATATGGAGGTTCCTTAAAAAACTAAAAATAGAATTACCATATGACCCAGCAATCCCACTACTAGGCATATACCCAGAGAAAACCGTAATTCAAAAAGACACATGCACCCGAATGTTCATTGCAGCACTATTTACAATAGCCAGGTCATGGAAGCAACCTAAATGCCCATCAACAGACGAATGGATAAAGAAGTTGTGGTACATATATACAATGGAATATTACTCAGCCATAAAAAGGAACGAAATTGAGTCATTTGTTGAGACGTGGATGGATCTAGAGACTGTCATACAGAGTGAAGTAAGTCAGAAAGAGAAAAACAAATATCCTATATTAACGCATGTATGTGGAACCTAGAAAAATGGTACAGATGAGCCGGTTTGCAGGGCAGAAGTTGAGACACAGATGTAGAGAACAGACATATGGACACCAAGGGGGGAAAACTGCGGTGGGGTGGGGATGGTGGTGTGCTGAATTGGGCGATTGGGATTGACATGTATACACTGATGTGTATAAAATTGATGACTAATAAGAACCTGCAGTATAAAAAAACAAACAAACAAAACAACTAATACTAAAGTTTCATTGGGTTATTTGTATGGAAATATGTTAATATAAATGTTTCAGACATTACATGAAATTTCTAAAAATCTTACATGTTCTGGTATAATGTTATAAGTCATAATCCTAGTTATTACTTTAAAATGTATATCTCAGAAATAACTAATTTTCTTGTCAACTGCATTATTATGAACTTTCATCAAATCAAAAAAAAAAAAAAAAGAAAAAAAAAAAACTGTGCCAGGACTTTAGAATTAGGGCTGGTTAAACTTTAAAGAAAAGCATTACATAATATTACATGGTTTTCTATTAATAGTGACAGTTTTAGGTTTGTTAAAAAGAGAAATAAAGCAGATTAATAAAAAATCTAAGACTATTATTGGATGCTTTGACACTTAGTTTTTTGGAGGAATTGCTTTTTCCTTTCCTGTGTTAGGTAACTGTATCATTTTTATTTTTGCAAGAATATTTGTAAGGTGGGCTTGAGTTAGCCCACAGTTAGCATTGCTGTAGGCTTCAGCACAGCTCTAATTTATAAGGCACTTGCCAAGCTTCATGTCTATGGCCTGGATCTGTCATAAAATAAGTGCATGACAAAATCTGACTACTTCTGACACATCCAGCATACATTTTAAGCAAACAACCTTACTCAGTTTGCTCTGAATAGGGACCAAACCATCCTTAAATAATATGACAGGACATTTGCATTGTAAAGGGAAGGACTGGGCAGAAAGACCTGACTCCTGATCCAGGTATATTTGAGATTTGTCTTAGAAGATTCTCTATACAAATGTCCCTTGCTTAAGACCTTTCATAAATACTTACTTCATTGCCCTCTATATGCCATACCCAGTGTGAAATTCAGCCTAGAATTCTGCACTACTTAGCAAATATTATTGTAGTATGAAGTTCCTGAAATACTAAAAATAAGAACTTTTGATCTTAGAGTAAAAAAAGATGATTAATATTTTATGAATTTACACATACTTAGTCTTAGTTACTTTACATACACTTTTAGAAAATGCATTCTGCCTCTTTCTACTAGACAGTAAGCCTTTTGAGGAAAAGGATCAATTCTTATTTGTTTTATAATTCTAGCACCCAGCGGTGTCTGACAAATGCTTCAATGGTTTTTAATAAATAAATAATACACGAAGAAAAGCCTGAATCCTTTTGGTATTAAGACCTGTGGCTGTCTTCACCACGAGATGAGAGTCCTGAGATAATTTTATTTTTATGCTTTACGTGAAGATTTTGTAATAACTTCTGTTTGGAACCCTGATCAAAGACAATTACAACCCATTCTTACAAACTCATTCTTTTACACTTATTGAATCTCCTTCTCCACTTCTCATTCATCCCAAGCCCTCTTAAGGTGCCTCAGGCACTTCTGTTCCTAGGGAACAGTGTTCCCTTCATTTTTCAGTCTCATCGCAGAACAGACCACTGCTTCTTGCTATAAATAAAATATGCTGGTTCCCAGAATACATGACCCCTTCAGCCATATCAAGTTGAAGATCCATGCTCCACTAACAGCCATGTACTATAGAAATGCCAGGTAAGGTGGTATTCTCCCAGCTCACATTTTATATTTCCAGTTGATCACTCATCCATCTTCACCATCATGTAATGAACCCTTATGCTAATTACCTATGGCACATTCTATTGGTTAACATCTTTGATTATCTTCTATTGTTATCACATCACGTACACCTGCCTCTCATCTTTTCTCCCTTCCGAGGCCTGATATCCTCTCTCACTTCAATGTCACTTTGTATGTCTCATCAAAGTTCTTTGACCTCCTCAAATACAATGAATTCTACCTCAACTTCACTTCAAGTAACCACACCATGGACACACTGTAAATATATGACCTCCAAAAGCATTGAGATCAATCTTGTATCTTTAACTTTATGTACTTATTTTGTCCACCAGATCTGCTAGTTCATCAAGGTTTCTAATCATTTTACTCCATTTTCTAACAATTTATCAGCCCCTTTCTTATCACTTCCCTACTCAAAATTGTCCAATATGTTCCTATTATATCTAAAATAAAAATCCAGCTTCTTACGTTGACCTACAAGGTCCAGCATGATCTGTTCACTGCCTAACTTTGTGATTTCGTTCCCCTCCGTTCACTACCTTGTTCTTCATACTCTAGACTCATTGGTTGTGTTTCTAACCCTCCAGGATAGAAAATTCACTCCTATCTCAGAACCTTTTGTAATTTTTTTTCACCAAGCTGAGTGATACTCCAGTTAGATTTTAACATGACTCCTTTTATCACTCGTCTCAACTTAAATGCTGCGTCATCCGACTCCTCTAAATAAAGCAGGCTTCCCCTTCCAAACATCACTGTCTCTGCTTGTCCTCTACCATATTACTCTAATTTCTTTGTAGAATTAATATCTGAAATATATATTAACTCACTGTGCTTAATATCATTCTCTTACCATCTCAGAACAAAGACCTTTTCTGTCTTATACATTGCTATATACTCAGTGCTTTGAAGGCCCTCAGTAAAGATTTGTTGATCAATTGACAGACATATACACCACAAGTTAGACTCCTAGAAGAATAGCAATCTTGTATTTTCCAGGACCCTCTGATGTCTTTGGCACAAGTGGATGATGACAAATATTGGTTGGAAGAATAAAGCTTCAGACAAAGTAATGCAAATGGAAAGTAAACATATAAAATTTAGACAATTCAATATGGATGTAAAAACCATTGAATTACCATTATTGTATGTTAAAATGGCAAAATTAAAACAAAAATATCCTGTACTGATCCAAAGTTGCATAGAAAGGCCTCAAAATATCAGTCTGATGTATTCTACTTCTAGGAATTATCCTTGGCATTCAAGATTTGTGTACAAATATTCATCATAACATTACTTGGTTTAGTAAGTAATTGGAAATGACCTTTATGTCAACACCAGGAAATTGGTTGAAATATTTCTAATATGGAAGGAGTCATTTCAAATGACAGAAGGATATACATCAAGATGTTTTCTCTTGTCCAGAGGTGAGAGAAAGATTATCCTTCATCCTGTTAAATATATTCTATTCAACAGGATCTTATTTTTAGTTCAAATAAAAATTCTACCCCTTTATACTGTGAAAGTTTTTCCTAAGTTCCTGATAGCCTGTGGTTCTGTGTTAGGAGACATTGAAAGAGATATAGATTCTCATAACACAGAATCTAGGATAAGGGAGTTTTAAAGAATTTTTTTTTTTTTTGACATCATGAAACATTTAAATTCTAACAGCCAAGTCAACCTCAAAAAATATACCTATCATGGAATTTTGATAAAGCAGCAATGTTATACTCAATATACGCTATTCTAGGATAAAGATGAGTATGTAGCGTAAAGATAGGAGAAGATAGCAGAACTAAATTAAGATCTATTGTCCTCACATAAAATAACCAGCAATTCCACTGATTACAGGTCCACAGCATCCTATGCAGCTGTGTTTTTCTTCCTCCATGTTTTCTAATTGTGAGAGTCTAGTTTCTAAAGAGGTTTTTGCAGACTTAGTGAAGCATTTACTTCTAAAAAGGGAGTCTTAGCTTATGGCAGAGAAACCCTTGAGGCCTTGGTGTGCAAGTATCTGAAGAAAACACCGTTCCTCCCAACTAAACCCTCAGGGATCTGGCAGAATATACTTCTTAAACTATGGATCTAAGGATCCATTAGTTTGTATAAGAAATATGTTTAACTGCTCACCTTAGGTGAACTAAGGTAAACTAAGGCCTGTGGGCCAAATCCATCTGGTTCACCACTTGCTTTTGTAAATAAGGTTTTATTATAACATTGCTACACCTATTCATCTATGTAATTTCTTCAGTTAGCTATGGCTGAATTCAGTAGTTGCAACAGAGACATATGGCCCACAGAGCCTAAAATATTTACCATCTGGCCCCTGTAAAGAAGAAAGTTCATACACCTCTAACCTAGAGCATCTTTTCATCTATACTTCACATTAACTTAAAAAAAGTATTGCTTAAGATTTTTTCCATGGTGTATTATTGTCATTAATACCTTGACACCATAATAAATTTTTATTAGAAAATTCCTCTCTTTTGTAAGTAAAAAAGAGAACAGTGAATTAAGTCTTCATAGCTCCTAACTGCAGTTTTTTTATATTTGCATTACTATTCTAATATTCTATTGAATATGGTAATCCATATTAGACACATTATCAGTGAATCCCTTACTGACATGGAATTCTGGAATTATAATTAAAGTCATGTCCTATTTGGAAACTGGATATAACTATTTTATATGGGTGTCATATAAAATTAGAAACCTATAGGCTATGTTCAATAAAATAAATACAAATATTTGATACCCCAGGTTTTTCAATAAGGATCCATGTGAAATGTATTCATTAATTCAATTTGTGAGTAGGTCATTTAATTATTGTACTTAATCAAGAAGCATTTTTATTCATATTTAGACATTTTTAATCACATCATGATTTTTTTCTTAGACTAGTCTCTGAAAGGAGTCTAGAAAAACATTTTCAATGTTATGAAAATAAATCTGGATAAAATGTAGAGGGAAAATTTTAGTCAGTGCTTAATGTAGAACTGAACCATTTCCCTCTAAAAATGTAGATCCAACCCCAAACAATATCTCTTAGTAATCATCTCCCCCACTAACACACACACACACACACACACACACACACACACACACACACACAGACACACACAACAGTTCAGCAAAGTAAATGCTGTAAGTTTCTGAAGAAGTTTGTCATAAGAAACACTGTTTTGTCCACTATATTCCAGAGCTTAAGGATGGTTCTTATTCTCAGGAAACATCAGGCTTATCCATAATAGAGCTATACTAACTCAAAGAATGCAAGATTAAAGGAAGAGCTGGTGGAAATCAATCAATCCAACTTCCACCCAACACTGACATTGCTTCACACACTGATCTAATGAATAATCAAATAGCTTCTGTCACTTTTAGTAACAGAAAACTCAGCTACCTAACAGAAAACATATTTATTTTTTTATATGTGGCAACTAGTTAACACTGGCTGCTCATATTAAGCTGGTTCTTAATTGAAGAAATCCTGTTAAGCCAGTCGTCTTATTAAGTTCTTAGACTTAAATGTCTCAGGCATAGTATTAATACTTTGCACATATTGTCACCTTAAATTTTCACAACAGTTTTATAAAATTCTTCTTTTTTTATTGATAAGCAAACCAAGACATTATACATATGAAAAAATTAGTTACCTTCTTCTCCCACAGACTCTTTTCCGTCCAGAAGATGTATAAAAACATCTCTGACTCTTTTTTTCTTCTCCAAATTCTAGTCATCTTTCCGACTCAGAGTTCAAGCCTCTAGAGCCTTCAAAAATCATGTTATGCTACATTAATTCTTCCTTTTTTTGAACTCCTAGGGACCTATAGTTTGTACTAAATAGTTCAGCACCAAATCACAAACTATCCTATATTTTCTAACTGCTTCATTTATATCAGTCTAGTTTCTCCAAGAACAGACATTTTACTTACTTAAATCTTACTTACTTCATTCTACCATTGTCTTCAAAGCATTTTGCAATTTAAAGGAGCAATTGGCTGAATTTTAAGAGCATATATTCCAAATAGTTTTAGCTACAAATTGGAGAGCTGCCTGCAATTCAATCTCTCTTCGTTACAATAGAACTTTATTTTTCCTTTTTGTTTTCAATCAAATATTTGGACTTCCTCTTGCTTTTCAGGGATCAGTTACAGGGACATGCCACATTTTTTTTTCTCAGTGCTAAGGAGACATTATAATGGTTGAGTTTTGTTTCATATTGCCAAGGGACATAATTGTGAGCAATATTAAAAAAAAGCACTCCCCTTGTACTAGTAAAGGGAGTTGGCATTTAACAATCAATCTTAGTATTATATTTGTGACATCTCGTGGTCACAGAAGGTATTTCATATGTTTCTCTCGCAGTTATAATTTGTTGTTGCTTAACATCACTAACATTCAGAGAGAAGAAAATCAAAACCACAATGAGATATCTCTTCACACCTGTCATCAAAAAAAAAACCCCACAAAAGATAAGTTCATTTGTATCATATTTTAGATTCCACATATAAGTGATATTAGATGGTATTTGTCTTTCTCTGTCTGACTTACTTCACTTAGTATGATAATCTCTAGGTCCATCCATGTTGCTGAAATGGCATTATTTCATTCTTTTTTATGGCCGAGTAGTATGCCATTGTATATATGTGCCACATCTTCTTTATCCATTCATCTGTTGATGGATACTTAGGTTGCTTCCGCATCTTGGCTATTGTAAATAATGCTACTATGAACCTTGGGGTGCATGTATCTTTTTGAATTAGAGTTCCTCCAGATATATGCCCAGAGGGGGCATTGTTGGATAATATGCTCACTCTATTTTTAGTTTTTTAAGGAAACTCCATACTGTTTTCCATAGTGGCTGCACAAAACAGAAGCAGACTCACAGACATAGAAAACAAACTTATGGTTACCAAAGGGCAAAGGGGGTGGGGAGGGATAAATTAGGAGTTTGAGATAAGCAGATACAAGCTACTATATAAAAATAGACAACAAGGTCCTACTGTATAGCACATGGAGCTATATTCAATATCTGTAATAAACCATAATAAAAAAGAATATGAAAAATTACATATACATACATATATATATTTATAACTGAATCACTTTGTCGTACCAACACAACATTGTAAATCAACCATACCTCAACAAAAAATTTAAAAAAATTTTTTAAATGCCCCCAAACAAAAGACAACAAATGTTGGTAAAGATGTAGAGAAACTGGAAACCTGGTACACTGTTTGTGGGAATGTAAAATGGTGCAGCCACTATGGAATACAGTATAGAGGTTCCTCAAAAAAATGAAAAATGGGCTTACCTGGTGGCACAGTGGTTGAGAATCTGCCTGCTAATGCAGGGGACACGGGTTCGAGCCCTGGTCTGGGAAGATCCCACATGCCGCGGAGCGACTAAGCCTGTGAGCCACAACTACTGAGCCTGCGCGTCTGGAGCCTGTGCTCCGCAGCAGGAGAGGCCGCGATAGTGAGAGGCCCGCGCACCACGATGAGGAGTGGCCCCCGCTTGCCGCAGCTAGAGAAAGCCCTTGCACAGAAACGAAGACCCAACACAGCCATAAATAAATAAATAATACAGCTTTGTTCTAGAACTAGAGATTGTGAAAGCTTTTTAAAAAAAATGAAAAATAAGACTACCACATGATCCAGCAATCCCACTCCTGGGTATTTATCCAAAAGAATTGGTATCAAGATCTCAAAGAAATATCTGCACTGTCGTATTTATTGCAGCATTATTCACAATAGTTAAGATATAGAAACAAGCTAAATGTCCACTGACAGATGAATGGATAAAGAAACTGTGGTAGATACATACAATGGAATATTCTTCAGCTTTATATTTATTTATTTACAGTAGTTCCTTGTTGGTTATCTATTTTAAATATAGCAGTGTGTACATGTCAATTCCAAACTCCCAGTCTATCCCTCCCTGCTACTCCTCCCCACTGGTAACCATAAGTTCATTCTCTAAGTCTGTGAGTCTGTTTCTGTTTCATAAATAAGTTCATTCTGTATTTTTTTTTTTAGATTCCACATATAAGTGATATCATATGATATTTGTCTTTCTCTGTGTGACTTACTTCACTTAGTATGATAATCTCCAGGTCCATCCATGTTGCTGCAAATGGCATTATTTCATTCTTTTTAATGGCTGAATAATATTCCATTGCATATAAGTACCACATCTTTATCCATTCATCTGTCAATGGACATTTAGGTTGTTTCCATGTCTTGGTTATTATAAACAGTGTTGCAATGAACTTTGGGGTCATGTATCCTTTTGAACCACATTTTTCTCTGGATATATGCCCAGGAGTGGGATTGCTGGATCATATGGTAGCTCCGTTTTTAGTTTTTTAAAGCAGGGGTCACCAACCTCTGGGACATGGACCAGTACCAGTCCACAGCCTGTTAAGAACCAGGCTGCATAGCAGGAGGTGAGCAGTGGGCGAGTGAGAGAAGCTTCATCTCCCACTTCCCATCACTCACCATCACTCACATTACCACCTGAACCATCCCTCCTCCCCCCGGTCTGTGAAAAAATTGTCTTCCACGAAACCAGTCCCTGGTGCCAAAAAGGTTGGGGACCACTGTTTTAAAGAACCTCCATACTGTTCTCCATAGTGGTTGGGTCAATTTACATTCCCACCAACAGTGCAAGAGGGTTGCCTTTTCTCCACACCCTCTACAGCATTTATTGTTTGTAGATTTTTTGATGATGGCCATTCTGACTGGTGTGAGGTGATATCTCATTGTAGTTTTGAATTGCATTTCTCTAATAATTAGTGATGTTGAGCATCTTTTCATGTGCCTCTTGGCTTTCTGTATGTCTTCTTTGGAGAAATGTCTATTTAGGTTTTCTGCCCATTTTTTTGATTGGGTTGTTTGTTTTTTTGGATATTGAGACACATGAGCTGTTTGTAGTTTTTGGAGACTAATCCCTTGTCAGTCTCATCGTTTGTGAATATTTTCTCCCATTCTGTGGGTTGTCTTTTCATTTTGTTTGTGGCTTCCTTTGCTGTACAAAAGCTTTTGAGTTTAATTATGTTCCATTTGTTTATTTTTGTTTTTATTTCCATTACTCTGGGAGAAGGATCAAAAAAGATATTGCTGCTATTTATGTCAAAGAGGGTTCTGCCTATGCTTTCCTCTAAGAGTTTTGTAGTATCCGGTCTTACATTTAGGTCTTTAATCCATTTTGAGTTTCATTTTTGTGTATGGTGTTAGAATGTTCTAGTTTCATTTCTTTTACATGTAGCTATCCAGTTTTCCCAGCACCATTTATTGAAGAGACTGTCTTTTCTCTGTTGTATAGTCTTGCCTCCTTGGTCATGGATTAAGTGACCATAGGTGAGTGGGTTTATTTCTGGGCTTTCTATCTTGTTCCATTGATCTATGTTTCTGCTTTTGTGACAGCACCATACTGTTTTGATGACTGTAGCTTTGTAGTATAGTCTGAAGCCAGGAAACCTGATTTCTCCAGCTCAGTTTTTCTTTCTCAAGATTGCTTTGGCTATTTGAGATCTTTTGTGTCTCCATATAAATTTTAAGTTTTTTTATCTAGTTATGTGAAAAATGCCATTGGTAATTTGATAGGGATTGTGTTGAATCTGTAGATTGCCTTGGGTGGTACAGTCACTTTAACAATATTGATTCTTCCAATCCAAGTACATGGTATATCTTTCCATCTGTTTGTGTAGTCTTTGATTTCTTTCATCAGCGTCTTATAGTTTTCAGAGTACAGGTCTTTTGTCTCTTTGGGTAGGTTTATTCCTAGGTATTTTATTCTTTTTGATGTGGTGGTAAATGGGATTGTTTCTTTAATTTCTATTTCTGGCCTTTTGTTGTTAGTGTATAGAAATGCAACAGATTTCTGTGTATTAACTTTGTATCCTGCAACTTTACCAAATTCATTGATTAGCTCTAGTAGTTTTCTGGTAGCATCTTTAGGATTTTCTATGTATAATATCATGTCATCTGCAAATAGTGACAGTTTTACTCCTTCTTTTCCAATTTAGATTCCTTTTATTTCTTTTTCTTCTCTGATTGCCATGGCTAGGACTTCCATAACTATGTTGAATAAAAGTGGAGAGAGTTGACATCCTTGTCTTGTTCCTAAACTTAGAGGAAATGCTTTCAGCATTTCACCATAGAGTATGATGTTAGCTGTAGGTTTGTCATATACAGCCTTTATTATGTTGAGGTATGTTCCCTCTATGCCCACTTTCTGGAGAGTTTTGTCTTTTATCACAAATAGGTGTTGAATTTTGTCAAAAGCTTTTTCTGCGTCTATTGAGATGATCATATCGTTTTTATTCTTTGATCTGTTGATGTGGTGTACACACTGACTGATTTGCCAATATTGAAAATTCCTTGCACCCCTGTGATAAATCCCACTTGATCATGGTGTATGATTCTTTTAATGTATTGTTGGATTCAGATTGCTAGTATTTTTGTTGAGGATTTTTGTGTCTATGTTCATCAGTGATATTGGCCTGTAATTTTCTGTTTTTGGTGATATCATTTTCTGGTTTTGGTATCAGGGTGATGGTGGTCTCATAGAATGAGTTTGGGAGTATTCCTTCCTCTGCAATTTCTTGGAATAGTTTGAGAAGAATAAGTGTTAACTCTTCTCTAAGTGTTTGATAGAATTCACCTGTGAAGCCATCTGGTCCTGGACTTTTGTTTGTTGGAAGTTTTTATCACAGTTTCAATTTCATTGCTTGTGATTGGTCTGTTCATATTTTCTATTTCTCCCTGGTTCACTCTTGGGAGAGTGTACCTTTCTAAGAATTTGTCCATTTCTTCCAGGTTGTCCATTTTTTGGCATAGAGTTGCTTGTAGTAGTCTCTGATGATCCTTTGTATTTCTGCGATGTCTGTTGTAACTTCTCCTTTTTCATTTCTAATTTTATTGATTTGAGCCCTCTTCCTTTTTTTCTTGATGAGTCTCAATAAAGATTTATCAATTTTGTTTATCTTTTCAAAGAACCAGCAAAGAGGAAATCAAAAAATACCTGGAGAAAATGCAAGTGAAAGTACAATGATCCAAAATCTATGGGATGCAGCAAAAGCATTTCTAAGAGGTAAGTCTTAGAAAGTCAATACAGTCTTACTCAGGAAACAAGAAAAATCACAAATAAGCAACTTAACCTTACACTTAAAGCAACTAAAGAAAGAAGAACAAACAAAACCCAAAGTTAGCAGAAGGAAAGAAATCGTAAATATCAGAGCAGAAATAAATGGCATAGAGACTAAGAAAACAATAGAAAAAATCAATGAAAATATTCTTCAGCTTTAAAAAATAAGGAAATTCTACCATTTGCGACAACACGGATGAACTTGGAAGTCGTTATGCTAAAGTGAAATAACAGTCATAGAAAGGTAATACTTCATGATTTCACTTATATGAAGTAGATAAAATAATCAAGCTCATAGAAATAGACAGTAGACAGGTGGTTGCCAGGGGGTGGATGTAGGGGGCAGTAGGGACTTGTTGTTCAGTGGGTCTGAAATCACAGTTATACAAGATGAATAAGTTCTAAAGATTTGCTATAAAACCATGCCTATAATTAACATGATGTTGTGCATTCTAAAACTCAAGAGGGTAGACATCATATTAGGTGTTCTTAATCTTTTGGAGGTACCAGATGTATTTATTACCTTGATTTTGGTGATGATATAACAGGTGCATGCATATGTCCAAACTCATGAAAATGGATACATTAAATATATGCAGTTTTTGTATATTTGCTACACCTCAAAAAAGCTGGGGAAAAAAAGGTGTAGATGAATTCATTGTTTAGGACTGACGTTTGTTTTTGAATTCTCAATTTTAGTAGCTCTGGTAGTATTTGAATAGTTTATCTAAAAGTGAGTGAACAACAGGAATGAGGGGACAGTAAAAGGCACATTTTTCACTTATGAAAACTAACAATGACAGACTCAGCTGAAGTAAGTCTCTTTGGACTCAACAGGAAACTACTAGGTACAGTTGACCTGGTTTCTAAAAATTCAGATTCAAATAGAAAACACTTTGATTATGTGCAATTCTATTTGTATTTTAGAATCAGGGTCATATTTCTGTAATTGTAACCCAGCCATTTCAAGGCTCTTAGCAATTCCTTCTATATTAATCATCTTGTTTCTGGCATATCAACTATTTTTTAGTTAAATAAGAGGATGATTTTTCATATAAATTATTTTAGATAATTACTAGGCAGGAACTATGTTTAAATTTCATATAGTGTTCATTAGCCAGTGCATTGTGAATGTTTCATAGAATTAGAGGGAACACATGTCTAGTAATGGAAAGGATTCCCTTACAATATTCCTAACGTTATCATCTGACTTCTGCTTGACAGTGTCCATGTTTAATCTCTTTTTTTCTATTAAATAAATAATTTTATTATGTAACTTAAGTTTTAAAATATCAGTTAAAAGGATTACATTATTACTAATTGTTAATAGGAGCATTCATTCTAATTGACAGATACTACAAATGAAAACCCTCTCAATTATTAGTCCATTTTCATTGCTTAGCATTTCATTTGTTAAATAGTAGACTCCTGTATTTCAATATCTCAATGACAGCTAAATTTTCTATATACCTTATATAGAATTGGACTAATTAAAGAAAAAACAAACACCACAGAAAGATAGCAAGTCACAGCCTATGTAAGAAAATTTAATAATACAAATTTTCTTTTAATATTCTTTTTACTTTACCTAAAATTTTCTATTTTCTGCTGCATGCTGATGTGATTTTTATGGTTGTGGAAGCTATGTACACACACTAAAAATATTCTTGAAATATAAAAATTACATTGTTTTAATGGCTCTTTCATGGTTTGGAAATAAATGATACACATTATTCCTAAAGTCTACATCTCATAATTAAATTTTCAATAATAAATAAGAAATTGTGAAGTGAGTTCTATGAAACAAAACGTATATATTAAATTTATAAGATAACTGGAATTTCATCGGAAAGTTACTTTTCTTTTAGGCAAATATCTTTAGTTACAAATTATGCAAACCATAGGAATCCACACTATTGAATTTGAAAATAAAAAACAAGGAAGAAATTCAGACTTGTTTATGCATGATGAAATTGTCTGTTTATAAAAATGAATTTATGCTGGAGGAAGAATATTACGGTTTTTCAATATCAATCCAGTGGATATTGTAGAGCTTTCACTTGTACCTATGAAACTATGCAGCTTGTCATCGAGAAATATATCCATTTCTGCAAAGTCATACAGTATCTAGATTAATGTTATTCATGTCTTATTGTCATTTACCAAAAGTAAAAAGCCTTAGGAGTTTGACCAATTAATTATTGAGTTCTTACTATGTGTGAAGTACCACAATAATAAGTCCTGTAGAAAATAGAATAAAATAAATATGTAGGCTCTCTATTCTTTAACTGTGGATACTAAAGTGTAAAAAAAATACTTGGACTCATTTATACCTAAAATCACTGTAATATAAGAAGACTGCAATAAAAAAGAAAAGAACTGTGCATAAGCCAATACAAAGTATTAGACCCAAATAATTATTAGTATTTGAGTATTTTCAGAAGTTCCTTCTCTCTTGCCCCTATTAAATGACGGTAGATTTGCTGGGTTCTCAATGTCCTCAAATAAACCCATCCATTACTACTCCATACTCCCTAGAAATGGAGCATGAAGGATTCTATTTCTGTTATGATACTGGCATTGACAGAATAAAATTTTACTTTCCCTTTTTCTCCATCCTCAAATCACACTTATGATACCCAAACTACACACAATAACCACAATTAACTCTAATTTAGGGAAGGTAAAGTTGACAATTTACAATCTAGTTTATTCCAGGAACTATGTTAGGCAATTTACTTGTTTTATCTCATTTAATTGTCAAAACATCCCAGTCATAGATATTTATTACAGATGACAAAAATGGATCAGGGAAGGAGATGTGAATTGCTTAGTAGATTTGTTACAAAGATACTAAGTTAGTAATGAGTCGAACCATCAATTATGTACACTATTTCATTCCCTTGTCATATTAGTACAGTGAGTAGTACATAGTAGGTCCTTAATTTTAAAAAGAAGTTTAGGGCTTCCCTGGTGGCGCAGTGGTTGAGAGTCTGCCTGCCAGTGCAGGGGACATGGGTTCGAGCCCTGGTCCGGGAGGATCCCACATGCCACGGAGCAACTGGGCCCGTGAGCCACAACTACTGAGCCTGTGCATCTGGAGCCTGTGCTCCGCAACGAGAGAGGCCGCGATAGTGAGAGGCCCGCGCACCGCGATGAAGAGTGGCCCCCACTTGCCGCAACTAGAGAAAGCCCTTGCACAGAAACGAAGACCCAACACAGCCAAAAATAAATAAATAAATAAATAAGAATGGGAAACCCTCATTTCTAAAAAAAAAAAAAAAAAGAAGAAGTTTAAAAATATTCATTAAGTCAGGAATCCATACTAATAGTGAAACAGGCAGAATGGAGGGGAAAGTTGCAGGAAATAAGGTATGGCAGTTTTAACAACGCACTTTTAACAACTTCTCCATTGAGAGGGGTAGTCTATATCACCTCCATTGAATATGAGTGAGTCCTATGACTTCTTTGACCAACAGACTAGGGCAGAAGTCTCACAAGTTTCTAGATTCAGGCTTTAATAATCTGCTATGTTTTACTTCCTGTCCCTTGAAATGCCCTCTTTAGGGGAAACTGGACACACATTAGAAGTCCAATTACCTGGGCTTCCCTGGTGGCACAGTGGTTAAGAACCCACCTGCCAATGCAGGGGACACGGGTTCGAGCCCTGGTCCGGGAAGATCCCACATGCCACGGAGCAACTAAGTCCATGCGCCACAACTACTGAGCCTGCGCTCTAGAGCCCGTGAGCCACAACTACTGAACCCGAGTGCCACAACTACTGAAGCCCATGCACCTAGAGCCCGTGCTCCACAACAAGAGAAGCCGCTGCAATGAGAAGCCCACACACTGCAATGAAGAGTAGCCCCTGCTCTCTGCAACGAGAGAAAAGCCCGCATGCAGCAATGAAGACCCAACGCAGCCAAAAATAAAATAAATAATAAAAATAAATTAAAAAAAAAAAAGATGTCCAATTACCTGGCACCTCCATTTTGGTGAGGAATTCCAAAATGGTCATGTGGAGAGGATATACAAAAAGAAAGCAATACTGGTTATTTGCCAGTTGTTCTGCCACCCTAGTCCAGATACCAGTAATGAGTGTGAGGTAGTCATCCTGGACTTCCCAGACCCAGAACATGCCACGTGGGAAAGAACTGAAGTCCAAGACATGTGGCTGTCTCAGCCATATCCTGACATTTGTGCTACCCAGATGAAACCTAGATATCATGGTACAGAGACAGGCCATCCTGACTGTAAACTGCCCAAATTCTTGATCCCCAGAATTGGGAGCCAGAACATAGAGTTCAAGGGATAGGCTTGGGCAAGACTGTGTCTCTCTACCTTCACAGACATAGGGACATTGTCAGTGTAAAACAGGAAAAATGGAAAAGAAAGACTATCCTATTCCTTTTCTTCTCTCTTTAGAGAAGGGAGGGAAAGGCTGAAAGTTGAGGGAGTAATATATGCATTTTTTAACTTGTGACAGCCATTATCCAAATGTGTTTGGCTTGTGTTGGATTATGAGTCTTCCCTTCTTAGATGAGAATTTCTATATGTAGACTTAATAAACACCCCAGCAGAGTCTGTCCACAATAGCTAACCATTCTCTAGTCTCTTTTCAAACATCTCCTTCTTCAGTGTCATGGTTGTGCCTGTGTGACCCATAGCAGCAACCTCAGTTCCTGGTGCCCTTTGTCTCTAGCATTTCAGGATAAAGCAATTTGTGGAGGCTAAACAAAGCATGAAAATGGAAAATCTGTCCAGGAGTTTGGGAGGCAGCATGGTATAGGTGATTTGGAGCTAGGCAGACTTGAGTTCAAATGCCAATAATGTGACCTCTGGACAATCCTCTGATGTCACTGTTTCCATCTGCAGAGAAAGGATAAACTAAATCATGGAGATACTGTTGGGATTAGGTAAAATGGCCAATGAAAAGCACCCAGCATATAACACAGTAGTTGCTCAATGTCAATCCATTTCCCTTCTCTTACCCTTTGAGGCTAAATAAACAAGCATCAAGAGTGAGCCTGGCTCTGTCTACTTAAGTGAGAAACTCAACGACAACTTCAAAGCATCTGTGGAAAAGATGTACTCTGTGGTCACTGGACCATGATAATTGATATTTTTATGCAGATTGGCCAGATGAACTGCAGAGCCATTTTCCGAGGTGATGCCTAGCAGTTTTGACCAGTGAGCAGGAACTCAGTATAAACATGTGGTTCTTCCATACCCATTGAAATGTCAGTGTGTGCACCAAGTTATTACCAAGAGATATGTTTCCTCTTCTTTCCTTTTACAAATAAGATTGAATACATATAATCTCCCTTAGTCTAAGTTATGTGATCTTGTCCCACATCTTTATTGTTTTAAGCTTTCTTTTTTTCTCCCTTTCCTTAAAATGTATTTCACTAAGGTAATTTAAATGATTTGGGGATTTTAAAATACATTTCTATAGATTATAATAAAGGCTGATAACTTCTGTTAGAGTTAGACCCATTTGGCTTCAAGGGACTGACACTCATGTTACTTTAAATATTGGAAAGTTATTTCAACGATCAGTGAGGAGGCAGGGAATTTAGGAAATGTGAGGGAGATTGAAGTGAGAGGGTCGTATGGAGACTAAAACTAGACCCAAAGCTGAGACCTTCTTTCTTTTCTTCTGCCTTTGGCTCAGCAATTACTTTTTCCGACACTGCTTCTCTTTTGCCTCACCCTCAACTTGGTATCTACACAGAGATTCTACCAACATCCATTGTGTATTTTCTTACAATCTCAGATTACTTATGTCTTCTATTCTCTCTCTTGGTCTTTCTCTCGGCAGCTTTTCAAACTGCCAACTGTTTTATTTTTTAAAGAGCAGTGACAAGATTGACCTCTCATTGTTATTGCAGAGATCACCCTGCCAGGCCAGGGCAGAGGCCACAGTGGAGTCCAGAAAATGGCTGCACTTGGGCCACAGCTGTAGCTTAGACAAGTGGATTGGGATGGTTGCTCTTAAAAGATCCTGTCATTGTAACACGCACCACAATTGGCAAGTTTAACACAATTTGAGATTTTTAGGGATATTCTTATCTACTTATTAATCAGAATTTTAATTAGCTTCTCATTTGTTATGATTCTTCTAGCCATTATGTACACCAAGAAAACTTTCCTTACCCATTCATGCTAAGATTAATTTTTCCTAGGTGCTGTCACAGCACATGTCAGGTGGCCTTGTAATTGCCTGGGTGTCCCCTCCTTTGGGATATAAATTATTTTAGAACAGAGAGTATGTTATATTTATTACTAAACTCCTATTATATGTCTACCATATGGAAAGTAATATATACATATATTATATGAATAATATATATAATTATATAATATATATATATAACCTTGAATGTGTACAGAGGATAAAACGTATTTGATTTTTCCATATCCATGAAGTAACTATTTAGAAAACACATCGATTTGCTATGTAATTTCATATGTTTAAAAACTTCAACTCGTTATCTGCCACAAAGGGTAAGAAGCAGTATTAATTAAACATTATCATTAGGGCACACATCCTTTATGATCTATACTGAATGACTTTAATATAAATGGCTGTTTTAAATGATTATTTAAAGGTAATTGATTTTCTGCAAACCTCTCCTGTATACTTTAAGATGTTCAGAACATTTTCTCTATTATTTAAAAATGTGGAGCTTTTTATTATTGGCTGGTTCTGTCATTTCTTCTAGCCAAATATTTGACAGAAAAAATGTTTCCTCAAGTTGGCATATTTTTCCCAGTTCAGAAATGTTCCAGTGACATTTTAGGCTAATTTTATTTTTACCAGTCAAAAAATTGTCCTTTTCACTGAGAAAGTTTTATTGCCAAGGAAGATTAACAGGGGGTGTCAAGAATAAGAAAACATGTCAGACTTTTGTACTTTTTCTGTCAATGGGTCATTGATTTATTCAGTCATTCACAAGGTTAGTTCATTCTTTTAGAAGCAGTAGAGTCCTAGTTTACATTTTTCATATATTTAAATGATCTAATTACTGAGAGAACAGCCAGATAATCTAAAACTCAGCCTGGTGTAATGGCAAGTGTGGAAGCAAAACATGACAGTTCTTTCTTTAAAACTGTCTAGGGTTCTTGATATGAATACCCAAGATGCACTGGAGCTATTTATGATAAATCAGAAGTTTCTCCTGCTGCCAAAGGCAGATATTTGTTGCTTTACTCTACTTGGGTATTGCCATTTGTGGGAACTCTCTGCTATGGCTGTAATCTTCAACCTGATTAGAATATTCATGAAAGGGAACTCTGCTATTCGAAGTGCAGAAAAAAAAGAAATAAGATCTGCCAAAAAACATAAATAACACTTTTATTTCTGTCTAAATTCTTAAGAATAATATATTTCCCTGTAGAAGCTGTTGGAAAATAATATCTTATTGACATTACGCTAAATGTTCTTGTCAGGCTGATAATCATGTCGTAGAGCCTGTTTTCCCCAAAGGGAAGGGCCTGAATTCTAATTCTTCCACAGAAGCCTAGCCAGGCTCTGACATCCCTGAGCCTGGATGGCTTGGGGGCAGGAAGAGGTAGCTAAGCCCATAGAAGAAGCCTAGACTTTACCTTCTTTAGGTGTGTCATTTTCTTGCTTTCATACTCCTTCCTCTAATATCTTTCCATCATAGTATTAATAATTATCACATCAACATACACTTTGAAAATATTTAAAAAGAACCTGTTGGGAGAATGTTCCCAGAAGGAGAGGCTGATTCCTCTTCTTCTCTCTTAGCTTTGTTGTATTTCTTCCATTAAATTCTCAGGAGCTATGACCAGGGACTTTTATGAAAATCCAATAGCCTACAATCTGTTTCTTAAGCATGTTAAGGACATGCTAAGAATGGCTATATTGTCCCCTTATAATCCTAATCTTTGCCCTGAGGTCAGTTCTACCTTGAGTCATATTTCCAATAAATGAAGAACTCCAGGAAGCTATTCCTTGGAAAATCAAGTCTTCTAAAAATGTTAGTAGACATATTAATTGAAAGGTTAATGGAATAATAATATAGCGATAACATCTTTTATGTACATACTAAGTGCTGGCAAATACTGTTCTAAGTGCTTTCTAAGCAATAACTCATTTTTAGATGAAGAAAATAAGGTACTGAACAGTTAAATAACTTGTCTAAATAGGGACGAGAAGAAGCTGAGTCAAGTGAGGCACTTTACTCTCGTGAAAAATGTAATAATGCCTACAAACCCAATAATCCGGGTTAATAATATTTAAAGCAATGAATTAAAAATCAAAACATAAATCCATGATAAGCAAAATATCCAAATTTAAAATAAAGACAGGTTGTGTTTGTCTTATGACCCAGTGTGATTGTACAGATTGTACAACCAGAGCAGGTGTTTCCAATCAATTCCCTGTTCCTGAGTGTGCGCGGTTGTCATGTCCTCTTGCTGGGCACGTTCATGAAGGTTGACAGTGGTGTTCAAATGGATTTGGCAATTCAGAGATATATCTCTATGTATCTATCGTCTATCTATACACATACACACATACACATGTGTATATATATATATAAACTCATATATACAGTATATCTATAAGACCTATGTGTGTGTATACATATAAAAGATGTATTAACTTTCTCTGCTTGGTTCAAAATAGGGAGGAATATTTAGATACATGTACATAGAGACACACATTTTCATTTTTGTCTGACTCCAGCATGGCTTGGCAGGCCCTGTGCCTAAGGCTCTACAGCCAGTATCTGGCAGAGCCAGGATTTAAACCCAGGTGGTCTGGCATCAGAGTGCTCATTTTAATCTACAGACTGTCTCTCTACTGATAAGAAATGTGCAGAGTTTGCATAAAAACACAGATTTTATTCCAGGGTCTCTTAACCTTCAAGTCAAGAAACTGAGGCATTGGCTGATATTTACAGACTATTGATTATTCAAAATTTTTTGCTGTTGTTTGTTACTTGGATATCCTTTGTTGAAATGTGGCAGCTTGCATAGTTTTCCGTCTTTCCTTGGACTAGTGTATCTCCCCAAATTGAATTTCAATTTCATTAATGAAAAGTTTGTATGAAGAAAAGGAAATATATAATTTTTAAATATTAAAAGTGCAATTATCATCTGAACTTTTAAAATATTTAACTCTTGAAATCAATAATATGCAAACTGAAATAATGTAATAATCATACTACTATATTGATAACAATTTCTCAAAGAAACACACCTCTGTGTAATATATGAAATGTACTGGTGGGTGCTCATTTTAAGAAATGTTTTAAACAAAATAAATATTGGATAATAATTTATATCAGCAATGTGTGAATATCACATGAAATTATTACCATATTTTCTTTACATTGATGTGACCTTTCATAGTCTCATCTCTAAAATGAAGAGTAATTGGAAAATGTTTCTTCTAAAATCGTTATACAATTTGGAATTATTTCTATTCATGGCAGTGTTTCCTTTTCCTCTTCTTTCTTTACTTTAATTAGTGAAGGTTTACTGCATTAATGTTTTCAGTGGTTCATCGATATGTCCCATTGTTAGCATAGTTGAAAAGTAAATACTGCTTCAGCTGAAAGAGTTCATGCAAGTGAGGATTTATTTTTTCTTTTCTAATTTTCACTGTAATTTTCAATAAGTCTTTACCAGGAACTTCACATTTGTACAAAATTGAACACATATTTACATATGTGAAATATTTAATTTTCATTTTCTATTGATTGGATTGAACATTTGATAGTATATATACTCCCCAAATTTTATTCTGAATTGTGGGATTCTGAGACTTTTTCTTTCTTTTGGCACCTTATTTTAAGCTGAGAACACTTTTACGTTAATATAAGAGTGATGGGGTGGGGATGGATTTCTCTAACTCTTAGGCAATTCTCTTTACTAATCTAGAAAATAATTAGTTTGGAGAGCTGAGAGACAGGCATAGTTATTATCAAAACAGTACTGATATGTGAATTTGGGTTGGGCTTTAACTTAGGGTCATTCTCATCTGCAGAGTACTTCAGGGAAGTTTCATCTCCCTCCACTTAATTAGTTGAGAGCTACACTTGCATTTTTGTGAATAACAACTTTATATACCAACAAAAAAAAAGCAAGAATATCACATCCTCTCTTTCTGGATGGTAAGAAAATTTCCCCTATCTCTTTAACTAGGTTGTTTTTAGGTTCATATAAATAATTTGTGAGAAGAATCAGTGTTTGTAATTAACAAACCTTATTTATGCAAGGGGCATACAGGCCACTTTTTTCAAATTGACATTTGCAAATCACTCTTCCTGATAAATCTGTCCATAGTTCTGGTTCTAGTAGACTGTTGAGTTTGTACAGAATTGATGCTATTACTCTAGAATATTCAGTCTTTCCCTTTCTCCTCATTTTTCCACATTTACTTGCATTGCTTCACTCTCTGGCAAAGTACCAAGCTATTTTCAGACCTTTCAGTCTCCTTTGTTGCATCCCTTCTTATCCTTTCCTTTGGACAGAATGAAAACTTTCCAAAATAAGCTTATGAACCAAGGTTTTGCCAGGTGCTGCGTAATCAGCTGACCTATTTCAGATGCAGTCTTTTTTTCTCTCCACATTTCCTGCACTCACATGTGGATATTTTCATACAGAGATATCTGTGTGCAATTCCCAAGCAGTTATTTTCATTGCCTGATTTATAGAAGGCACATATTTATGGATGTCATTTAGTTTCTTCATTTTTCAACTTCTCTAGGGCTATGTTTCCTTTAGGTTAGCTTCTTGTTATTTTTCTGAATGTGGTCCATGATTCTTTCACACCTCTGTGATTTTATTTGTACCAATTTCTTCTCCTAAACACGAGATTCTTTTTTTTTTTTTAAACATCTTTATTGAAGTATAATTGCTTTACAATGGTGTGTTAGCTTCTGCTTTATAACAAAGTGAATCAGTTATACATATACATATGTTCCCATATCTCTTCCCTCTTGCATCTCCCTCCCTCCCACCCTCCCTATCCCACCCCTCTAGGTGGTCACAAAGCACCGACCTGATCTCCCTGTGCTATGCGGCTGCTTCCCACTAGCTATCTATTTTACATTTGGTAGTGTATATATGTCCATGCCACTCTCTCACCCTGTCACATCTCACCCCTCCCCCTCCCCATATCCTCAAGTCCATTCTCTAGTAGGTCTGTGTCTTTATTCCCGTCTTGCCACTAGGTTCTTCATGACCTTTTTTTTTTTTTTTTTTCCCTTAGATTCCATATATATGTGTTAGCATACTGTATTTCTTTTTCTCTTTCTGACTTACTTCACTCTGTATGACAGACTCTAACTCCATCCACCTCATTACAAACACCTCCATTTCATTTCTTTTTATGGCTGAGTAATATTCCATTGTATATATGTGCCACATCTTCTTTATCCATTCATCCGATGATGGACACCTAGGTTGCTTCCATGTCCTGGCTATTGTAAACAGAGCTGCAATGAATATTTTGGTACATGACTCTTTCTGAATTATGGTTTTCTCAGGGTATATGCCCAGTAGTGGGATTGCTGGGTCATATGATAGTTCTATTTTTAGTTTTTTAAGGAACCTCCATACTGTTCTCCATAGTGGCTGTATCAATTTACATTCCCACCAACAGTGCAAGAGTGTTCCCTTTTCTCCACACCCTCTCCAGCATTTATTGTTTCTAGATTTTTTGATGATGGCCATTCTGACCGGTGTGAGATGATACCTCATTGTAGTTTTGATTTGCATTTCTCTAATGATTAATGATGTTGAGCATTCTTTCATGTGTCTGTTGGCAATCTGTATCTCTTCTTTGGAGAAATGTCTATTTAGGTCTTCTGCCCATTTTTGGATTGGGTTGTTTGTTTTTTTTTTATTGAGCTGCATGAGCTGCTTGTAAATCTTGGAGATTAATCCTTTGTCCGTTGCTTCATTTGCAAATATTTTCTCCCATTCTGAGGGTTGTCTTTTGGTCTTGTTTATGGTTTCCTTTGCTGTGCAAAAGCTTTTCAGTTTCATTAGGTCCCATTTGTTTATTTGTGTTTTTATTTCCATTTCTCTAGGACCTGGGTCAAAAAGGATCTTGCTGTGATTTATGTCATAGAGTGTTCTGCCTATGTTTTCCTCTAAGAGTTTGATAGTGTCTGGCCTTACACTTAGGTCTTTAATCCATTTTGAGTTTATTTTTGTGTATGGTGTCAGGGAGTGTTCTAATTTCATACTTTTACATGTACCTGTCCAATTTTCCCAGCACCACTTATTGAAGAGGCTGTCTTTTCTCCACTGTATATGCTTGCCTCCTTTATCAAAGATAAGGTGACCATATGTGCGTGGGTTTATCTCTGGGCTTTCTATCCTGTTCCATTGATCTATATTTCTGTTTTTGTGCCAGTACCAAACTGTCTTGATTACTGTAGCTTTGTAATATAGTCTGAAGTCAGGGAGCCTGATTCCTCCAGCTCCATTTTTCGTTCTCAAGATTGCTTTGGCTATTCGGGGTCTTTTGTGTTTCCATACAAATTGTGAAATTTTTTGTTCTAGTTCTGTGAAAAATGCCAGTGGTAGTTTGATAGGGATTGCATTGAATCTGTAGATTGCTTTGGGTAGCAGAGTCATTTTCACAATGTTGATTCTTCCAATCCAAGAACATGGTATATCTCTCCATCTATTTGTATCATCTTTAATTTCTTTCATCAGTGTCCTATAATTTTCTGCATACAGGTCTTTTGTCTCCTTAGGTAGGTTTATTCCTAGATATTTTATTCTTTTTGTTGCAATGGTAAACGGGAGTGTTTTCTTAATTTCACTTTCAGATTTTTCATCATTAGTATACAGGAATGCAAGAGATTTCTGTACATTAATTTTGTATCCTGCTACTTTACCAAATTCATTGATTAGCTCTAGTAGTTTTCTGGTAGCATCTTTAGGATTCTCTATGTATAGTATCATGTCATCTGCAAACAGTGACAGCTTTACTTCTTCTTTTCCGATTTGGATTCCTTTTATTTCTTTTTCTTCTCTGATTGCTGTGGCTAACACTTCCAAAACTATGTTGAATAATAGTGGTGAGAGTGGGCAACCTTGTCTTGTTCCTGATCTTAGTGGAAATGGTTTCAGTTTTTCACCATTGAGGACAATGTTGGCTGTGGGTTTGTCATATACAGCCTTTATTATGTTGAGGAAAGTTCCCTCTATGCCTACTTTCTGCAGGACTTTTATCATAAATGGGTGTTGAATTTTGTCGAAAGTTTTCTCTGCATCTATTGAGATGATCATATGGTTTTTCTCCTTCAATTTGTTAATATGATGTATCACGTTGATTGATTTGCGTATATTGAACAATCCTTGCATTCCTGGAATAAACCCCACTTGATCATGGTGTATAATCCTTTTAATGTGCTGTTGGATTCTGTTTGCTAGTATTTTGTTGAGGATTTTTGCATCTATGTTCATCAGTGATATTGGCCTGTAGTTTTCTTTCTTTGTGACATCTTTGTCTGGTTTTGGTATCAGGGTGATGGTGGCCTCGTAGAATGAGTTTGGGAGTGTTCCTCCCTCTGCAATATTTTGGAAGAGTTTGAGAAGGATAGGTGTTAGCTCTTCTCTAAATGTTTGATAGAATTCGCCTGTGAAGCCATCTGGTCCTGGGCTTTTGTGTGTTGGAAGATTTTTAATCACAGTTTCAATTTCAGTGCTTGTGATTGGTCTGTTCATATTTTCTATTTCTTCCTGGTTCAGTCTTGGCAGGTTGTGCATTTCTAAGAATCTGTCCATTTCTTCCAGGTTGTCCATTTTATTGGCATAGAGTTGCTTGTAGTAATCTCTCATGATCGTTTGTATTTCTGCAGTGTCAGTGGTTACTTCTCCTTTTTCATTTCTAATTCTATTAATTTGAGTCTTCTCCCTTTTTCTCTTGATGAGTCTGGCTAATGGTTTATCAATTTTGTTTATCTTCTCAAAGAACCAGCTTTTAGTTTCATTGATTTTTGCTATTATTTCCTTCATTTCTTTTTCATTTATTTCTGATCTGATCTTTATGATTTCTTTCCTTCTGCTAGCTTTGGGGTTTTTTTGTTCTTCTTTCTCTAATTGCTTTAGGTGCAAGGTTAGGTTGTTTATTCGAGATGTTTCCTGTTTCTTGAGGTAGGCTTGTATTGCTATAAACTTCCCTCTTAGAACTGCTTTTGCTGCATCGCATAGGTTTTGGATCGTCGTGTCTCCATTGTCATTTGTTTCTAGGTATTTTTTGATTTCCCCTTTGATTTCTTCAGTGATCACTTCGTTATTAAGTAGTGTATTGTGTAGCCTCCATGTGTTTGTATTTTTTACAGATCTTTTCCTGTAATTGATATCTAGTCTCATAGCGTTGTGGTCGGAAAAGATACTTGATACGATTTCAATTTTTTAAAATTTACCAAGGCTTGATTTGTGACCCAAGATATGATCTATCCTGGAGAATGTTCCATGAGCACTTGAGAAAAATGTGTATTCTGTTGTTTTTGGGTGGAATGTCCTATAAATATCAATTAAGTCCATCTTGTTTAATGTATCATTTAAAGCTGTGTTTCCTTATTTATTTTCATTTTGGATGATCTGTCCATTGGTGAAAGTGGGGTGTTAAAGTCCCCTACTATGATTGTGTTACTGTCGATTTCCCCTTTTATGGCTGTTAGTATTTGCCTTATGTATTGAGGTGCTCCTATGTTGGGTGCATAAATATTTACAATTGTTATACCTTCCTCTTGGATCGATCCCTTGATCATTATATAGTGTCCTTCTTTGTCTCTTGTAATAGTCTTTATTTTAAAGTCTATTTTGTCTGATATGAGAATTGCTACTCCAGCTTTCTTTTGATTTCCATTTGCATGGAATATCTTTTTCCATCCCCTCACTTTCAGTCTGTATGTGTCTCTAGGTCTGAAGTGGGTCTCTTGTAGACAGCATATATATGGGTCTTGTTTTTGTATCCATTCAGCCAGTCTGTGTCTTTTGGTGGGAGCATTTAATCCATTTACATTTAAGGTAATTATCGATACGTATGTTCCTATTCCCATTTTCTTAAATGTTTTGGGTTTGTTATTGTAGGTGTTTTCCTTCTCTTGTGTTTCTTGCCTAGAGAAGTTCCTTTAGCATTTGTTGTAAAGCTGGTTTGGTGGTGCTGAACTCTCTCAGCTTTTGCTTGTCTGTAAAGGTTTTAATTTCTCCATCAAATCTGAATGAGATCCTTGCTGGGTAGAGTAATCTTGGTTGTAGGTTTTTCTCCTTCATCACTTTAAGTATATCCTGCCACTCCCTTCTGGCTTGCAGGGTTTCTGCTGAAAGATCAGCTGTTAACCTTATGGGGATGCCATTGTGTGTTATCTGTTGTTTTTCCCTTGCTGCTTTTAATATGTTTTCTTTATATTTAATTTTTGATAGTTTGATTAATATGTGTCTTGGTGTGTTTCTCCTTGGATTTATCCTGTATGGGACTCTCTGTGCTTCCAGGACTTGATTAACTATTTCCTTTCCCATATTAGGGAAGTTTTCAACTATAATCTCTTCAAATATTTTCTCAGTCCCTTTCTTTTTCTCTTCTTCTTCTGGGACCCCTATAATTGGAATGTTGGTGCGTTTAATGTTGTCCCAGAGGTCTCTGAGACTGTCCTCAGTTCTTTTCATTCTTTTTTCTTTATTCTGCTCTGCAGTAGTTATTTCCACCATTTTATCTTCCAGGTCACTTATCCGTTCTTCTGCCTCAGTTATTCTGCTATTGATCCCATCTAGAGTATTTTTAATTTCATTTATTGTGCTTTTCATTGTTGCTTGGTTCCTCTTTAGCCCTTCTACGTCCTTGTTAAATGTTTCTTCCATTTTGTCTATTCTATTTCCAAGATTTTGGATCATCCTTACTATCATTATTCTGAATTCTTTTTCAGGTAGACTACCTATTTCCTCTTCATTTGTTAGGTCTGGTGTGTTTTGACCCTGCTCTTTCATCTGCTGTGTGTTTTTCTGTCTTCTCATTTTGCTTATCTTACTGTGTTTGGGGTCTCCTTTTCACAGGCTGCAGGTTCGTAGTTCCCGTTGTTTTTGGTATCTGTCCCCAGTGGCTAAGGTTGGTTCAGTGGGTTGTGTAGGTTTCCTGGTGGAGGGAACTAGTGCCTGTGTTCTGGTGGATGAGGCTGGATGTTGTCTTTCTGGTGGGCTCGTCCACGTCTGGTGGTGTGTTTTGGGGTGTCTGTGGCCTTATTATGATTTTAGGCAGCCTCTCTGTTAATGGATGGGGCTGTGTTCCTGCCTTGCTAGTTGTTTGGCATAGGGTGTCCAGCACTATAGCTTGCTGGTCGTTGAGTGAAGCTGGGTCTTGATGTTGAGATGGAGATCTCTGAGAGATTTTTGCCGTTTGGTATTACGTGGAGCTGGGAGGTCTCTTGTGGACCAGTGTCCTGAAGTTGGCTCTCCCACCTCAGAGGCACAGCCCTGATGCCTGGCTGGAGCACCAAGAGCCTTTTATCTACACGGCTCAGAATAAAAGGGAGAAAAAATGGAAAGAAAGAAAGAAAGAGGATAAAATAAAATAAAATAAAGCAATTATAATAAAAAATAAGAAAAAAAATTATTAAGAATAAATTAAGAAAAAAAATTTTTTTTAATTTTTAAAAATAGATTTATTAATTTTTTATACTAAAAATAAGAAAAAAATTATTTAAAAAAAATTTTTTTAATTTTTTAAAAATAGAAAATAAGGAAAAAATTATTAAGAAAACATTTATTAGGGGAAAAAATTTTTTTAAGTAAAAAAAAAAACGGACAGACCTAACCCTAGGACTAACGGTGAGAGCAAAGCTATACAGACAAAATCTCACCCAGAAGCATACACATATACACTCACAAAAAAATGAAAAGGGGAAAAGTTAATATATCCTGCTCCCAAAGTCCACCTCCTAAATTTGGGATGATTCGTTGTCTATTCAGGTATTCAACAGATGCAGGCACATCAAGTTGTTTGTGGAGCTTTAATCCGCTGCTTCTGAGGCTGCTGGGAGAGATTTCCCTTTCTCTTCTTTGTTCGTACAGCTCCCGGGGTTCAGCTTTGAATTTGGACCCGCCTCTGCGTGTAGGTCGCCCGAGGGCGTCTGTTCCCCGCCCAGACAGAACGGGGTTAAAGGAGCAGCTGATTCGGGGGCTCTGGCTCAGTCAGGCCGGGGGGGGGGGGGGGGGGGGAGCGGTACGGAGGAGGCGGGGCGAGCCTGCGGTGGCAGAAGCCGGCGTGAGGTTGCTGCAGCCTGAGGCGCGCCGTGCGCTCTCCCGGGGAAGTTGTCCCCAGATTACGGGAGCCTGGCCGTGGCAGGCTGCACAGGCTCCCGGGAGGGGCGGTGTGGAGAATGACCTGTGCTCGCCCACAGGCTGTTTGGTGGCGGCAGCAGCAGCCTTAGCGTCTCATGCCCGTCTCTGGGGTCCGCGCTGATAGCCGCGACTCGCGCCTGTCTCTGGAGTTCGTTTAAGTGGCGCTCTGAATCCCCTCTCCTTGCACGCTGCGAAACAAAGAGGCAAGAAAAAGTCTCTTGCCTCTTTGGCAGCTGCAGACTTTTTCTCGGGCTCCCTCCCGGCTAGCTGTGGTGCGCTAGCCCCTTCAGGCTGTGTTCACGCAGCCAACGCCAGTCCTCTCCCTGGGATCCGACCGAAGCCCGCGCCTCAGCTCCCAGCCCCCGCCCGCCCCGGCGGGTGAGCAGACAAGCCTCTCGGGCTGGTGAGTGCTGCTCGGCGCCGAGCCTCTGTGCGGGAATCTCTCCGTTTTTCCCTCTGCGTCCCTGTTGCTGTGGGATCCACGCTGATAGCCGCGGCTCGCGCCCGGCTCTGGAGCTCGTTTAGGCGGCGCTCTGAATCCCCTCTCCTTGCGCGCCGCGAAACAAAGAGGCAAGAAAAAGTCTCTTGCCTCTTCGGCAGCTGCAGTCTTTTTCCCGGACTCCCTCCCGGCTAGCACCGAAGCCCGAGCCTCAGCTCCCAGCCCCCGCCCGCCCCGGCGGCTGAGCAGACAAGCCTCTCGGGCTGGTGAGTGCTGGTCGGCACCGCTCCTCTGTGCGGGAATCTCTCCGCTTTGCCCTCCGCACCCCTGTGGCTGCGCTCTCCTCCGTGGCTCTGAAGCTTCCCCCCTCTGCTACCCGCAGTCTCTGCCCACAAAGGGGCTTCCTAGTGTGTGGAAACCTTTCCTCCTTCACAGCTCCCTCCCACTGGTGCAGGTCCCGTCCCTATTCTTTTGTCTCTGTTATTTCTTTTTTCTTTTGCCCTACCCAAGTACGTGGGGAGTTTCTTGCCTTTTGGGAGGTCTGACGTCTGCTGCCAGCGTTCAGTGGGTGTTCTGTAGGAGCAGTTCCACGTGTAGATGTATTTCTCATGTATCTGCTGCTGCTCTCCCCCGGCTGTGGCGCTGCCTCTCACGAGATTCTTTTGGCATGCCTACTACAATGTTCATTAATCCTTTCCCAATCTATTCTTCATCACTAGATTCAGATGCTTCTGAGATGTTTACCAGGAGACTCGTCTTTTTCCTTCTCTGGACTCTCTGGCACGTTGTTGGCATTTTCTATGTTCAGTAGTACATAAATATTCTCTCTCTACATGGCCTCTCTCTTTACAGGGTATCACCTAAGGAAAGCTAACCATGTCATCTCTGTATCCCCTAGAGTACGAAACACAGCTTTCATTTCATGATACAACTAGTCCGTATCAGAAATTAAAGATGAAGATTATATAAACTGTTAACCAAACGTCAAAGAAGACTGAACCTTCAGGCATTGTAATTCAGAGGGTCAGTGAAGACAATTTCTTCCTAAATCTGAGGCTTGAAACCTGGCTGCCTTTGTGTAGCACACATCTAATAGGAGGTTCTGAAAATTGAAAAGAGACTCTTCCATTTTCTAGTCATGTTTCAAATAGTTCTTTTTGAGAGGCACATGTATTCTATTTTAGAGAATGTATAGGACATTGTGTTTGCCAAATTTACACAAATTCTGTTTTTTACAATATCATTGAATAAACACAAAGATTTCTAAGGACTAAAGAACAGAATACGTGTATTACCTGTTCTTACTCTATATATTAAATTTGGTTTCTATTTTTTTAAATATTCACTTTACATCTCGGCCTTCTTTTGCAAACAGAATACTAACATTGTGAATAAGCCCCCATGTTGAACGCTTAACAGTGAGAAAAATGTCTGACTCGCCTACTTGCATTCTACTGAGTGGTAACATTTCACCAAAATTGCTTAGAAAGATTTTTGCACAAAGTACTCAAAGAGGATTTTTAGATAGTTATAGTAGGTCAAGACTGAGGATTAAACTGCACAGCTTCAAAGAATCTATTAAAACCATGCAAAACTTTATGAATAATATGATTAATTCATAAAACCAATATTACCAATGGAATGGCCAATGAAGATAGCTGAGTAGGCACAACCTAAGAAAAAACTTAAATTAAAAAAATTACAATAAAAAGTGTGAGCATCTGTTGATGAAAAGCTAGGCATATAGGATATCTTTAAGCTGAGTTCACCCATATGGAAAATACATATATTGAATTTAAACAGTGTATAGTATCCCTGGAGTACAGGAGGCAAAGGGACTATGATGAGTTCATTTATTCAACTGAGTGCCAGGTGCTGTTCTAGGCACTGGGGATACCGCTGTGAAATCTTCTCTCTTTTACTTCATGCATCTCTAGTGATTCTTTCATATGTGGTTTATTGATGCAATTGCGAGTCATGCATTCCAACATGAAGAGAGATAAATGCATCACACTGCAAAGAAATGAAATATGAGATACATCTGAAAAGAAAAAAAGGACTTAATTTTCAAACAGTAATGTGGTATTCAAGAAACTTTCTATAAACAATACAGTGTTCCTGGACAAGTATAATTGGGCTGTGATTAAAAGTGTTCATTTGTACTTTTCTTTATTCCCTCGAGTCATGAAGTCTCTTTATGCTCAGATACCCAAGTAATAGATCATTAACTGTAACCACCCGTGTTTGTTCCTTTTCAATGCAATTGTATTTTAAGCATGAAAGAGAATCAAATGGCACATTACCAAAGGGTAAAAATTAGTGCAGATGAAGGATTTTAGGACAGTGTGAAAAGCTACTTTGCATCATCAAGATTTCTGCTAAATATTTAGAGATAGAGATGGGTGGGGGAAACATTTCACCATTTTTCTCTAATGAAATATAACACCTCTACATCATGTTAGGGACATGCTTTTAATCAGAAAGAACTCTTTACAAGGTGGAAAGAATATTTACTTAGGTTATGGAGTAGATTTGAGTTTGTATAAACATCAAGAAACATGGAAATCCAGCTCTCAACTTTTGTCAATTGGTGGGAATCTGATAAAATACCGCTGGGAAGTGTCTCTAGTGAACATGGCTTAGAGACCACATAAACAGCATCTTAGGAGTTTCAGCATCTTCAAATATCTCCATTTGACACAGCTCCCTCTGCATAAGGAATTCAGATTTAGTCCCAGACCAGCAAGTTTAGAACCTAAATTAGACCTAACACAGCCAGGGCTATATATATACTCTGTAGAAAGGTGAATAATGGGATAGAGGATGAACTCTTGAGATTTTATGAAGCACTGAATCAATATCAGTAGACTACCAGGAAAAAGAAAATCTTTAGGATGTTTTCTCCTTAACTAGATGGGGAAATCTGACTGTTTTATAGATCTGTGACTTGTTAATGGCAGTAACCTCACATTCTGTTTCTTTTTATTCTCACACTTAGTGAAGTACTCTAATTCCTCTGCATACAAATACATGTTGTTGACCAATTATTAGGGAAAAGCATAAAATCAGAAAACATGAGTTTTTTGCTATAGATCTAGAATATTAAAAGCTGAAATAGACATGAGGTTGAGAGAGACATTATGGTTATAACCAGTAAAATCAGCCTGAATTAAAAAATTTTTGCCATTCAATAGCCTGAGGACCAGATTCTCAAAATATTTCTCCTAAATATTTATAAAACCAAGGCTTCATTGCATAATACATCTATGTTCACTTGGAATTAAACACATGCACAGTAGGACAAATGGCACAGCCATCCCCGTCTCCTCCAGTAGTACCAAGTAACGTGGTTGTGGAAGATGTGATAGTTATCTTTTAAGACAACAATTTCAAAGAAATTTGGGAACATATTTCAGATTTCCATACATTTTTCTTGCTAATCTGATAGTGAATAAAAATATCTAAATTAATCTGGCTCATTTTTGTTTTAAAACCATATAGCTCTGTGAGATAATTATTCATTCATATATTCAAAATAGAAAAAATACATAATGCTAGGAAAAATACTTTTTGAGAATATACTTAGGATTTTTTTAAAAAAGGAATATGGGACTTCCCTGGTGGCGCAGTTGTTAAGAGTCCGCCTACCAATTCAGGGGACACGGGTTTGATCCCTGGTCCGGGAAGATCCCACATGCTGCGGAGCAACTAAGCCCGTGCGCCATAACTAGTGAGGATGTGCTCCAGAGGCGACGAGCCACAACTACTGAACCCCGCATGCCCTAGAGCCCGCATGCTGCAACTACTGAGCCCATGCACTGCAATTACTGAAGCCCGTGCTCCTGGAGCCCGTGCTCTGCAGCAAGAGAAGCCACCGCAATGAGAAGCCTGCGCACTGCAACGAAGAGTAGCCCCCGCTCACCACAACTAGAGAAAGCCCACGTGCAGCAACGAAGACCCAACGCAGCCAAAAATTTAAAAAATAAAAAAAATTTAAAAAAGGAATACATGTATACCTTATTGGGAACATATTATTCTCCACTAAGGATTTAACTAAAGACATTTATACAAAGTTTTCTGTATTTTAAAATAGCTTTGGGGCTTCCCTGGTGGTGCAGTGGTTGAGAATCTGCCTGCCAATGCAGGGGACACGGGTTCAAGCCCGGGTCTGGGAAGATCCCACATGCCGCGGAGCAACTAGGCCCATGAGCCACAATTACTGAGCCTGCGCGTCTGGAGCCTGTGCTCCGCCAAGAAGAGAGGCCGCGATAGTGAGAGGCCCGCGCACCGCGATGAAGAGCAGCCCCCACTTGCCGCCATTAGAGAAAGCCCTCGCACAGAAACGAAGACCCAACACAGCCATAAATAAATAAATAAAATTAAAAAAAAAAATAGCTTTTAAAATTTTTCTTTCAAATATACAAACCAGCCAGCAGTAAACTTAAATCTTAATCTAAGAAAATTGAATCAGCCAAAAAACCACAAATAGCAATTTTTTCAAAACAATGTTAGGTATTTAAAAAGTAGTTGCGCTTTCAAAATATCTTTGCATATGTAATCTCATTTCATATTCCCAGAAACCATATGAGACATTTTAATTTCTGCAAATGAGAAATCTAAGTCCCCTAGAAATCTAAGGCTCACCTTTTTTACATAGTCACTAAGAACTAGAGCCAGAATTTGGATTAAAGTCACCTGATTGGTTATCCAATGCACTTTGGATGATACCGTATTGCTTTGAATTAGTCATGCAAATATTCAGAAATGAGTAATTTTTATAATTTGATTAGTTGAATAATTTTCATTATTTTTATATAAAACTATATATGAATTATAGACTTTTAAAAATAGAGAAGCAAAATGAATTTAGTAAAATTCTCCAGTTATATCACACCACTTAGCAATAAATAACATTTTAACACCTAGGTGAATTTTCTTACAGATTTGGTAACACACTTATACATATATTAAAAAAAAAACAGGATCAGAATTCACACACCGCTTTATACTCTCCTTATTTTTTCCACTTAGTAATATATCAGGACCTCTTTTCCATATTATCACATATCCCACAGAATCATTTATAGAATCTTTCCCCTATGTTTTTTTTCTCATTGTGTTTAATAATGTCATATAAACAAAGGAATCCTCTCCATCCTATGGTGAGAAGTAGTCTATATGAATAACCCTCTCCATTGCCTAAATAAAAATTAGAACCACAAATGCCCTTGAATTTTCACTTCTTGCTGAGTTTTCCAGGAGCTTTAAAATGAACATACTGTTTAGTTGTTTCTCACAGGAGGTAGGAAGGGGTGATCAAGATGGAACATTTCAGAAGGCAAAGTCAGTAACATTTAATGAATCTCATTCCTCAATCAGATGTGATAAATGGCAGATACATTTGTCTGAATGCTAGCTATTCCACTGATAACTTGTATGGATATTTTCAGGGCAGTGTACACACACAGAGATTTTGTGAAGAAAAATTTAAATTTCCTAGGCTACCAAGTGAGGGATTCACTAAATATTTGAGTATTTATATAATTAGATGTTATATAAATATACACCAAATTACAAAAGGAGATCTCAAAAAAGTAAATAATTTGACTTGAAAAGCATTAGAACAGGTAAGATTGATGAGCAATATTTCATATTCATTACACCTTAAAATATTAATTATTAATATTTATAGATATATTTAATGTGTTTTTCCATAGCGGAAACCATAGTTTCTCAAAATACATATCATCCTACTTCAAGGATGATCAGAGCCCCAGTTTTTGTGGGACTGAGGGTTTTTCAAGAGGTGGGACTATGAGGGTTACATCAGGGAGTGTTTGGAACAAACCAGATAGTTGGTCACCTTACCTGCTTTGGTCTCACAGTCTTGCCTGTCCACAGGGAAATAACTGTAATATTGTTGGAAGTGTAAACATAAAGGTCTGTAGGAAAATTAGAACTCTAAACTAACAGAAACTATCAAGATAGTAAGACCCACAGGCAAAGGCTGGCTGCTGATCAGTCTAGGAAATAATTTCCTCGAAAGTTCTGTTACCTACAGTTTCGTGGAGGATCTTAACTGGTCAAGAGATGATAGTCTACTTGGGTCTTAAAGGCACAGTCCTTTATACTTAGCATCTGATATTCGTGGCAAATTGAAAACTGTTTAGGGAATCCATTTAATATACATTTTCTGATTTTTGGCATAAAATGCTTCATAATACCCTTTCATTGGTTGGTTTGTTTAATATCTGAAAAACCTCTAGCAATGTTTGCTTTGTCTCTTCTGACTTTGGTCATTTAAACCTTCTCTCACATTCTTACTGTTCACTCATGCCAGAATAATCTCATTTTAATTAGATATTTCAAAATATGAATTTTGTTTATCCTTACCATTGTTTCTTTTTTATTTTATTAGTAAGTGTCATCTCTATGATTTTCTCCCCTCAACATTCTCCAGGTGTATCTGCTATTTTTCTGAATTCTGGCAGCTAAGTTCTTTAATTTCTGAATTTTTTCTTTTTTCTAATACGTATATTTATTTTTAATTAATTCCACAATTTTATTGTATATTATTTTTTTAACATTCCATTGAAATTAATTAATTTTAAAATTTGTTACTTTTTTCTTTGCTTTCAGATTGATTGTATATTTTTTTACCATTACACTCCACTTCTCCACATATTAATTTAGAAGTACATACTGCTTTTATTCTTTTAAAGTTTACCCCAGTACTTATAACATGCATAACTCTTCCTATACACTCTTGCTCATTCTGATCACATCACTAATATGTTTACACACTCTCAACTGTGCATAATATGAATCTAGAACCATTTGCTTGATTTTAAGCTTCTGATCTGGCTGTCTTTTTCAGTCTTATCTACAACAAATTTCTTTAAATTCTCCATCATTCTAGATTGAACTCTTCACTATTACTCCCTCTTTGTTCTGTTTTCCACTCTTGGTTCCACCTGTAATATTCTTCTTTAATATTAAAAAAATGTAGTAATCTTATAGTCTTCAATCCCCAGTTCACATAATGTCAATTTCTCATAGGTTTCCCTGGCCTCTTCAATCAAAAGCTTAGTTTCCCTTCCTTTCAACTTCTTGGCACTGCGTGTGTAACTCAGTTTCAATCTTGAATTACCTTTATTTCAGTACATATATTGGGTGCGCCAAAAGGTTCGTTCAGTTTTTTTCCGTAAGATGGCTCTAGTAGCACTTCGTTGTCTTTAACGTCATATGAAACAATTCTGTTAGATTGTATGTGACAGCTGTCATATCAGCGTGCATTTAAAAAAGATATCAAAATTGGTGAATTTTTGTGTAGCCATTTTAATACTGAAGATGGAAGAAAACAGCAACATTTTTGGCATATTATGTTTCATTATTTCAAGAAAGGTGAAAACGCAACTGAAACACACAAAAAGATTTGTGCGGTGTATGGAGAAGGTGCTGTGACTGATTGAACGTGTCAAAAGTGGTTTGTGAAGTTTTGTTGTGGAGATTTCTTGCTGGACGATGCTCCATGGTCGGCTAGACCAGTTGAAGTTGATAGCAATCAAATCGAAACAATAATTGCAAACAATCAACGTTATACCACGCAGGAGATAGCTGACATACTCAAAATATCCAAATCAAGCATTGAAAATCATTTGCACCAACTTAGTTATGTGAATCATTTTGACATTTGGGTTCCACGTAAGTTAAGCGAGAAAAACCTTCTTGAGCATATTTCGGCATGCGATTCTCTACTGATATGTAATGAAAACGTTCCGTTTTTAAAACAAATTGTGATGGGCGATGAAAAGTGGATACTCTGCAACAATGTGGAATGGTAGAGATCGTGGGGCAAGTGAAATGAACCACCAACAACCACACCAAAGGCTGGTCTTCATCCAAAGAAGGTGATGTTGTGTATATGGTGGGATTGGAAGGGAGACCTCTATTAGGAGCTCCTTCCAGAAAACCAAATGATTAATTCCATCAAGTACTGCTCCCAGTTAGACCAACTGAAAGCAGCACTCAATGAAAAGCGTCCAGAATTAATCAACAGAAAACGCATAATCTTCCATCAGGATAATGCAAGACCGCATGTTTCTTTGATGACCAGGCAAAAACTTATAGCTTGGCTGGGATGTTCTGATTCATCCGCCGTATTCACCAGACATTTCACCTTTGGATTTCCATTGATTTTGGTCTTTCCAAAATTCTCTTAATGGAAAAAATTTCAATTCCCTGGAAGACTGTAAAAGGCACCTGGAACAGTTCTTTGCTCAAAAAGATAAAAATTTTTGGGAACTTGTCTGAAAAATGGCAGAAGGTAGTGGAACAAAAGGGTGAATATGTTGTTCAATAAAGTTCTTGGCTAAAATGAAAAATGTGTCTTTTATTTTTACTTACAAAACCAAAGGCACCTTTTGGCCCACCCAATATTTCGACTCTCCTAGAGAATACACATGAGTTTAAATGACAACGTTTTTATCATCTTTGCATTTCCTATCATGCTTGGCCAATTGCTTTGTCTGTAATAGGTGCAGTAGAAATGTAGAAGGTTGATTGAATAAATGAATAAATGAATGAATGAACCAGTTGGCATAGGATAATGCCACATTGTCCTAGGCTGATTGGAAATTGGCATCCATTCAGTGAGACATTCTAAATTGTTTCCACAACAAAGTTGCATGCTTCATATAGTAGATAGTCAGTGATTGATCCTCTTAAATTGGAATAGCACCTGTTTCTCTTTTAATGTATTTTCAGTGCATATCAAGCATGCTTGATAATGCGGGCTTTAATTGTTCTAAATTGGATTGAGTCTACTGAAATAATAAATGAGGCAATTTTGTCTTCAAAGACAATGGACTTTAATGAGAATATTTCTGTATCTGGCAATTTGCAGTCATAATTTATTTATATCAGGGCTCATGATTCATCATTACAATTTCTTTCAAATTTTGTAAGAAAAATCATCTCTATGAGTACAAGTATCTTATTCTGGCAGCTGTTCTTCACTAGCTGATATTTTCTGCAAGCTCTAAACTTAACATTAGCAGCTTTCAGCATAATTTTTCTTTGTTTACATTTGGAATATGTTCACCATATAAAAACAGTCTCAACATAAGAATGCAAGGAAGACATAACTGTAGTTTAACAGGGCTTGCTAGCAAACTCTAGTCTTCTTTCAGCCCAGGTGAGCATGATGGTAGCAGAAATCATCCCTTCCCCATGGTGAGAATCTATAAAAAGAAACTGTATCAAATTATTTTTTCCAAAAGTCCATTGTACCCAAAGGTTTCTCTAGAAACATTTGCTTTGTGAAGATTTAGCTACTTCCCAAAGGTTCTAAAGAATGATATTTATTTTTTATTGTTTTTTCAAGTAATTGTAATCTCTGGTTGCTGGGGAAGGAATGGGTTGACATTATTGCAGCATTATAGTAGTATTTTTAACCAATTTCAGTCTCTATTTATTAATTTCATTCTATCTGTGTTCATTTTGTGACAGATCCATCAAGAATCTGTAAAGCAATTCAGAGGCTGGGGAATACCTAGGTAATGGCTGGCTACCTGAAACTTTATAGCTGCTTTCAAAATCACCAGGGGGATAATAAAAGGTCCTGGAATAAAAGCAGGAGGTGGAAGAAGAGGGTGGCTGCTTAATTTGCTTCTTCTTCTTGCAAAAATATTTGGCTAAACTGATGTCCAATATATGCAGGTCATATTAATTCCCTTATCAGTTTGTTTTAACATTACTGTAATTATTTACACACACACACACTCATTTGTTGCATTTGTATTGAAATTAATTCCTATAAATGTTAAACAGAAAAGTCAGGAACTGATGCTGAGAAGAGGCATCCCAAACCAAAGATTTACAGGTTGGAGTTTTAGCCTCAGATTAAAACAGTCAAACACATAAACACACAAACATGAGACATGAAGCAACGATGCTTTGTGTGAACGTATGTCTGTCTGACCACAAACAAAAAATAAATATACCTTATTCCTTGAGATAACCTCCCTCATAGTTAGACAACCTAGAGCAGTGGGAATAAAACGTACTTTGGAGTTGGACAAAATTACCTGTTGCAGATACGTCACTTACTAGTGTTGACAAATCACTTCACCTCTCTGAACTTCAGCTTCTTATTTTGTTAAATGGAGTTAATATAATCTATATCATAAACCAATGAGAGAGTTAATGGAAATGACATGTAGAAAGTGCTTGGCATATAGGAGGCATTCAGGTAATATTAGTTCCATCTCCTGGTTATAATTGTTTAGTTTCCCATTAGAAAATATAGAACTCAATTGCATTGAGAAATGCTTGAATATAGGCTGGTTTCAGCCCTCAATATGGACTGTCTTGAACTAAATTTTAAGACCCACCACCACTGTACTATAGTCCATTCATACAAGAAGCAATCTGAGCTGTTTCTTGTCCACATCCTTGGTTTTAATGATTCACTGCCTCATAAAAACCTGGCTCCATTATTAACCTTCAACTTCCTGGCCCTGTCTTTAAAGTACAAATTTAGACTGGGTTCTACATTTCAATCTGACAATGGTGCGTTCACTTTCTCACTGGCTCCTTGTTGAGATACACCTATTTCTACTTTCCTCACTGCCAGCCCTTAAGGATCCCTGGATTTCTCTAGGTTAAGATATATTTTTATAATCAGATATGGCAAATTTCAATACCCTTGGTGGTAGACAGTGACCTCAGCTTCAATTTGAAGAGTATAATTCTCCCATATCTTTAAATTCATCATTAGGGCAAACATAATTGAAAGTCAAAGAATTGATGGACATTGTGAGGGAAATGTCCAGGTAGAACTTTTGAAGGCATATGAAATAAAGTGAATGTTCCTGAACATTAATGCATTTTGAGGGCAGTCATTGAGAAAGTAGAGCCTGAGTGGGTCTTAGAAGAAAGGAAAGCATCACCGGTTGTGAATAAGAAGACGAAGGAAGATGGAGTAATTGTGAGCAGATGAAACATCATGATCCTAAGCTTCAAAGTGGAAATGACTATTGCATGTGCTAAGAAGAAGACAACTTGTCTTTGGGTGGATATCTCACTGAGAGTAGTTCACACAGGTCCTTGATTCTTTAAGATAGCCCCTTTTTCTTTCCTTTTTTTTTTTAACATCTTTATTGGGGTAAAATTGCTTTACAATGGTGTGTTAGTTTCTGCTTTATAACAAAGTGAATCAGCTATACATATACATATATCCCCATATCCCCTCCCTCTTGCGTCTCCCTCCCACCCTCCCTATCCCATCCTTCTAGGTGGTCACAAAGCACCGAGTTGATCTCCCTGTGCTCTGCGGCTGCTTCCCAGTAGCTATTTATTTTACATTTGGTAGTATATATAAGTCTATGCCACACTCTCAGTTCGTCCCAGCTTAACGCTTCCCCCTCCCCATGTCCTCAGGTCCATTCTCTATGTCTGCGTCTTTATTCCTGTCCTGCCCCTAGGTTCCTCAGAACAATTTTTTTTTCTTTTTCTTTTTTAGTTTCCATATATATGTGTTAGCATATGGTATTTGTTTTTCTCTTTCTGACTTACTTCACTCTATATGACAGACTCTAAGTCCATCTACCTCACTACAAATAACTCAATTTCGTTTCTTTTTATGGCTGACTAATATTCCACTGTATATATGTGCCACATCTTTTTTATCCATTCATCTATCATTGGACACTTAGGCTGCTTCCATGTCCTGGCTATTGTAAATAGTGCTGCAATGAACATTGTGATACATGACTCTTTTTGAATTATGGTTTTCTCAGGGTATAGGCCCAGTAGTGGGCTTGATGGGTCCTATGGTAGTTCTAGTTTTAGTTTTTTAAGGAACCTCCATACTGTTCTCCATAATGGCTGTATCAATTTACATTCCACCAACAGTGCAAGAGGGCTCCCTTTTCTCCACACCCTCTCCCGCATTTATTGTTGGGGTTTTTTTGGTTCTTCTTTCTCTAATTGCTTTAGGTGTAAGGTTAGGTTGTTTATTTGAGATGTTTCTTGTTTCTTGAGGTAGGACTGTATTGGTATAAACTTCCCTCTGAGAACTGCTTTTGCTGCAGCTGATAGGTTTTGGGTTGTCGTGTTTTCATTGTCATTTGTTTCTAGGTATTTTTTGATTTCCTCTTTGATTTCCTTAGTGATCTCTTGGTTATTGTGTAGTGTATTGTTTAGCCTCCATGTGTTTGAATATTTTAGAGATTTTTTCCTGTAATTGATATCTAGTCTCATAGCGTTGTGGTTGGAAAAGATACTTGATATGATTTCAATTTTCTTAAATTTACCAAGGCTTGATTTGTGACCCAAGATATGATCTATCCTGGAGAATGTTACATAAGCACTTGAGGAGAAAGTGTATTCTGTTATTTTTGGATGGAATGTCCCATAAATAACATTTAACTCCGTCTTGTTTAATGTATCATTTAAAACTTGTGTTTCCTTATTTATTTTCATTTTGGATGATCTGTCCTTTGTGAAAATGAGGTGTTAAAGTCCCCTACTATGATTGTGTTACTGTCGATTTCCCCTTTTATGGCTGTTAGCATTTGCCTTATGTATTGAGGTGCTCCTATGTTGGGTGCATAAATATTTGCAATTGTTATATCTTCTTCTTAGATTGATCCCTTGATGATTATGTTGTGTCCTTCTTTGTCTCTTGTAATAGTCTTTATTTTAAAGTCTATTTTGTCTGATATGAGAATTGCTACTCCAGCTTTCTTTTGATTTCCATTTGCATGGAATATCTTTTTCCATCCCCTCACTTTCAGTCTGTATGTGTTCCTAGGTCTGAAGTGGGTCTCTTGTAGACAGCATATATATGGGTCTTGTTTTTGTATCCATTCAGCCAGTCTATGTCTTTTGGTTGAAGCATTTAATCCATTTACATTTAAGGTGATTATTGATATGTGTGTTACTATTACCATTCTCTTAATTGTTTTGGGTTTGTTATTGTAGGTCTTTCCCTTCTCTTGTGTTTCCTGTCTAGAGAAATTCCTTTAGCATTTTTTGTAAAGCTGGTTTGGTGATGCTGAATTGTCTTAGCTTTTGCTTGTCTGTAAAGGTTTTAACTTCTCTGTCAAATCTGAATGACATCTTTGCTGATTAGAGTAATCTTTGTTGTAGATTCTTCCCTTTCATCACTTTAAATATGTCCTGCCACTCCCTTCTGGCTTGCAGGGTTTCTGCTGAAAGATCAGCTGTTAACCTTATGGGGATTCCCTTGTATGTTTTTTGTTGCTTTTTCCTAGCTGCTTTTAATATTTTTTCTTTGTATTTAATTTTTGATAGTTTGATTAATATGTGTCTTGGCATGTTTCTCCTTGGATTTATCCTGTATGGGACTCTCTGTGCATCCTGGACTTCATTGACTGTTTCCTTTTCCATATTAGGGCAGTTTTCAACTATAATCTCTTCAAATATTTTCTCAGACCCTTTCTTGTCTCTTCTCCTTCTGGGACCCCTATAATTCGAATGTTGGTGCATTTAGTGTTGTCCCAGAGGTCTCTGAGACTGTCCTCAATTCTTTTCATTCTTTTTTCTTTATTCTGCTCTGCGGTAGTTAGTTCCACTATTTTATCTTCCAGGTCACTTCTCCGTTCTTCTGCCTCAGTTATTCTGCTATTGATTCCTTCTAGAGAATTTTTAATTTCATTTATTGTCTTGTTCATCATTGTTTGTTTGCTCTTTAGTTCTTCTAGGTCCTTGTTAAACGTTTCTTCTATTTTCTCTATTCTACTTACAAGATTTTGTATTATCTTTACTATCAGTACTGTGAAATCTTTTTCAGGTAGACTGCCTGTTTCCTCTTCATTTGCTTTGGTCTGTTGGGTTTTTACCTTGCTCCTTCATCTGCTGTGTGTTTCTCTGTCTTCTCATTTTGCTTAATTTACCATGTTTGGGGTCTCCTTTTCGCAGGCTGCAGGTTCGTTGTTCCTGTTGTTTTTGGTGTCTGATCCCAGTGGCTAAGCTTGGTTCAGTGGGTTGTGTAGGCTTCCTGCTGGAGGGGACTAGTGCCTGTGTTCTGGTGGATGAGGCTGGATCTTATCTTTCTGGTGAGCAGGAGCGCATCCGGTGGTGTGTTTTGGGGTGTCTGTGACCTTTTTATGATTTTAGGAAGCCTCTCTGCTAATGGGTGGGGTTGTGTTCCTGTCTTGCTAGTTGTTTGGGATAGGGTGTCTAGCACAGTTGCTTGCTTGTTGTTGAGTGGAGCTGGGTCTTAGCGTTAAGATGTAGATCTCTGCGAGACCTTTTGTCGTTTGATATTACATTTTGCCTGGAGGTCCCTGTTGGACCAATGTCCTGAACTTGGCTCTCCCACCTCAGAGGCACAGGCCTGACACCTGGCCAGCGCACCAAGACCCTGTCAGCCACATGGCTCAGAAGAAAAGGGAGAAAAAAGAAATAAATAAATAAAATTTTAAAAAATAAATAAAATAAAATAAAATAAAGTTTTTAAAATAAAAAATATAAATTAATTATTAAAAATAAAAAAATTAAAAGTAATTTAAAAAAAGATGAAAGAAAGAAGAGAGCAACCATACCAAAAAACAAATCCACCAATGATAACAAGAGCTAAAAACTGTAGTAAAAAAACAACAACAACAACAGAAAATACGGACTCACAGAATGCTAGGACAAATGGTAAAATCAAGGCTATACAGACAAAATCACACAAAGAAGCAGACACATACACACTCACAAAAAGAGAAAAAGGAAAAGAAAAATATATATCTATACATAAAAAAAAAAGGAGGAGCAACCACATCAATAAACAAGTCTACCAATGATAATAAACTCTAAATACTAAACTAAGATAAACATAAAACCGAAAGAAATTAGATGCAGAAAGCAAACCCCAAGTCTACGGTTGCTCCCAAAGTCTACCGCCTCAATTTTGGGATGATTCGTTGTCTATTCAGGTATTCCACAGATGCAGGGTACATCAAGTTGATTGTGGAGATTTAATCCCCTGCTCCTGAGGCTGCTGGGAGAGATTTCCCTTTCTCTTCTTTGTTTGCACAGCTCCTGGGGTTCAGCTTTGGATTTGGCCCCGCCTCTGCGTGTAGGTTGCCTGAGGGAATCTGTTCCCACCCAGACAGGACGGGGTTAAGGGAGCAGCTGATTTGGGGGCTCTGGCTCACTCAGGCCAGGGGGAGGGAGGGGTATGGAATGCGGGGTGAGCCTGCGGCGGCAGAGGCCAACATGACGTTGCAGCAGCCTGAGACGCGCCGTGTGTTCTCCCGGGGAAGTTGTCCCTGGATCACGGGACCCTGGCAGTGGCGGGCTGCACAGGTTCCCGGGAGGGGAGGTGTGGATAGTGACCTGTGCTTGCACACAGGCTTCTTGGTGGCTGCAGCAGCAGCCTTAGTGTTTCATGCCCGTATCTGGTGTCCGCGCTGATAGCCGTGTCTTGCGCCCATCTCTGGAGCTTGTTTAGGCGGTGCTCTGAATCTCCTCTCCTCGCACACCCCGAAACAATGGTCTCTTGCTTCTTAGGCAGGTCCATACTTTTTCCTGGACTCCCTCCCGGCTAGCTGTGGCGCACTAGCCCCCTTCAGGCTGTGTTCACACAACCATCCCCAGTCCTCTCCCTGGGATCTGAACTCCGAAGCCAGAGCCTCAACTCCCAGCCCCCAGCCATCCAGACAAGCCTCTCAGGCTGGTGAGTGATGGTCGGCACCAATCCTCTGTATGGGCATCTCTCCACTTTGCCCTCTGCACCCCTGTTGCTGCGTTCTCTTCTGTGGCTCCGAAGCTTCTCCCCACCACCCCCTGTCTCCTCCAGTGAAGGGGCTTCCTATTGTGTGGAAATTTTTCCTCCTTCACAGCTCCCTGCCAGTGGTGCATGTCCCATCCTTATTCTTTTTTCTCTGTTTTTTCTTTTTTCTTTTGCCCTACCCAGGTAGTGGGGAGTTTCTTGCGTTTTGGGAAGTCTGAGGTCTTCTGCCAGCGTTCAGCAGGTGTTCTGTAGGCTTTGTTCCCCATGTAGATGTATTTCTGATGTATTTGTGAGGAGGAAGGTGATCTCCATGTCTTACTCCTCCGCCATCTGGAAGGTCTCCTCTAAGATAGCCCCTTTAACATGTACATTTTCCTGGAATGTTTTGCAATGGATTGACACTCCAAATTATTACATTTTCAGCTTACACAAATCAGACACTGTCATACCACTATTACTGGGATGGAAATTAAGATGGTATAAAGACAATTTAAGAGGTAAACGTCATTGATGTCTATGCAAATTAAAGTATTTTTACTTTTTGAAATGACCATTGATGCAGCAGGGAACTGGTCATATTTAAATAATTTTACATGTGGATATCCAGTTTTCTAGCATGATTTGTTGAAGAGACTCTCATTTCCCTATTGCGTATTTTTCATACCCTTGCCAAAGATCAGTTGACAGTGTAACCATGAGTTTATTTCTGGGTTCTCTATTCTGTTCCATTGGTCTAGACATCTGTTTTTATGCCAGTACAATACTGTTGCAATTACTGTAGGTTCATAATATATTTTGAAATCAGAAAATGTGATGGCTCCAGCTTTGTTCTTTCTCAGTATTGCTTAGGCTATTTCAGGTCTTTTGTGGTTCTACCTGAAGTTTAGGATTTTAAAAACTTTTTGTAAATAATACCATTAGGATTTTGATAGGGATTATATTGAATCTACAAAAAGCTTTGGGTAGAGTGGACATTTTCACAAAATTAAGTCTTCCAACCTATGAACACAGATGTCTTTTGACTTATCTGTGTCTTCTTTAATTTCTTTCATCAATGTTTTGTAGTTTTCAATGTACAAGTTTTTCACCACCTTGGTTAAGTTTATTTTTCAGTATTTTATTCTTTTTGATATAATTGTAAATGGGATTATTTCTTAATTTTTCTTTTTGGATAGTTCACTCTTTGTGTATAGTAACACAACTAATTTTTGTATATTGATTTTGTATGCTGCAAATTTACCAAATTTATTAGTTCTAATAGTTTTTTGGGGGAGTCTTTAGAGTTTTCTATATATAAGAACATGTCATCTGCAGACAGAGATAATTTTACTTCTTCCTTTCCAATTTGGATGCCTTTTATTTCTTTTTCTTGCCTAATTGCTCTGACTGAGGCTTCCAGTACTATGTTGAATAGAAATGGCAAGAGTGGGCATCCTTGCTTTGTTCCTGATCTTAGAGGAAAGCTTTCAGCTTTTCCAATTGATTATTATGTTAACTGTGGGCTTTTCATATATGGTCTTTATCATGTCAAGGTAAGTTTTTTCTATTGCTAGCTTTTTAAGACTCTTTATCATCAAAGAGTTTGTATTTTGTCAAATTCTTTTACTGTATCTATTGAGATGATCATGTGATGTTTATCCTTCATTCTGTTAATATGGTATATCACATTAATTGATTTTCACATGTTGAATCATCCTTGCATCCCAGGGATATATCTCACAGTCATGATGTATGATCCTCTCTTCAATAAATGGTGTTGGGAAAACTGGATAGCCACATGAAAAGGGATAAAATTGAAACTTTATCTTACGCCATACACAAAAATCAACTCAAAATTGATTAAATAGTTAAGTGTAAGACCAGAAACTGTAAAACTCCTAGAAGAAAACATAGAAGAAAAGCATCCTGACATTGGTTTGGGTGATGATTTCTTGTGTTGTAACATCAAAAGCACAAGCAACAAAAGCAAAAATAGAAAAGTGGGATTACATTGTACTAAAAAGCTTCTCTACAGCGAAGAAAATAATTAACAGAGTTTAAAGGCAACCTGTAGAATGGGAGAAAATAATTTCAAACCCTATATCTGATTAATGGTTTAATATCCAAAATATATAAGGAACTCCTACAATTCAACATTTTAAAAATCACATAATTAGATGAAAATGGGCAAAGGACTGGAATAGATATTTTCCAAAGAAAATATATAAATGACCAACAGGTGTTTGATAAGATGCTCAACAGTACTAATCATGAGGGAAATGCAAATTAAAAATAGTGAGATAACCCCTCATGCCAATTAGGATGTATAAAAAAAAAAAAACCCAAAAGATAACAAGAATGCAGAGAAATTGGAATCTGTACACTGTTGGTAGGAATGTAAATTGGTGCAGCCACTGTGGAAAGCAGTATGGAGGTTCCTTAAAAAATTAAAAATAGAACAACTACATGATTCATCAATTCCACTTTGGGGTATTTACCCAAACGAATTATCACTGTAAATATCTCTCTGAGATCTTGACAAGTATAATCAGAACATTTCAGGTTTTAATAATTTTTTCTTTATTAGAACAATTCTCAGAGGCAGGTAATTCCAGTAGTTTTATGGTATTCATTGTCTTTATTGCCAAGTTTACTGTGTTTAGGGGTGGTGGTGGTGAGGATCATATTAAAATACATAATTTGAATCATGGTCCATATGAAACATCTATGATGTTCAATGACCAACTACTGCTATTCTCACAACTTTATATGAGACACAGATTTAAAAAAACATGAATGAACAAAAATGTTAAGATCATCTTGTCATAATAATTGAACTCAAACTCTCAACATTTCAGTAAATTATTAATTTCGGTCTTCTCTTTTTCATATCTCCCCCCTCCCACCCATTTCTCAGTAGCATTTCTAACAAGGTGAATGGCAAAATATAGATGAGAAGAAGAAATCCCAGTCATTTTTTCAAATAAGGTTTTTGGTTAAAACAGTTAAGATGCAGATCTGTAAATTACATGTCATTTAATGTCTTTATCAGCTCTTCTCTATCATCGCTGATAACTGAGAGTTGTCAATAAAAAGAGGACTAGAGTTCAGAGGTATAAAGTAGTTGGAATGATTACATGACTTATCAGAAAGGCAATATCCCATGGAAATACATGGGGCTGGGATGAAAGAAAGATGACATTGGGGATTGAATATTACTGAGGTGGACATGAAAAATGAAATGACAATGACTTGGAAAAGAAAATAATCTTTCCTTCTACCCAGAGAAACAAGGATTTCTTTGGAAAATTTGAGCATTAGACGAGAACAGGCTAAACATGCATTAATTCATTTGTTATATACTTAGTGAGTTCCTGCTGCGTGCTAGACTACAGTATGATAAGGGCTGAGGATGCAGTGATGAACAATACAGGCATGGACCTTCATGGAGCCTTGTAGTTTGAGAACAGATAGTGTTCACTCTGTGTCCACACTAGATATCTGAAACAAATTCCCTCATCATTCCCTTTGTGGTGAGAGTATTTGCACCATACTTCAGGCCATAATAGTAATAGCAAAAAAGGACACTATTCTCTGTAATTAATGACATAGAGAGTTCCTTGGGAAAAACCAAACTTATTTAGGTGTCACATCTGTAATATTTTGAAGGGGCTTTTGAAATTTGCTTACAATCATTTATTCATTTTATAAAAGAGATTTATTAAAAAGGAGGATTTCAGAAAAATCTGTAAAATATTATATTTTATTTACATATAAGCTATCGAATTGGTGACCATGTGTATTTATATTTTGTCGAATGAATTCCTCAACCCTGTTTTAGCACAACAATAATGATAAACATTGGTAGAGGAGTTAATGTGGATAATTGCCCACTTCAGCTGCTACTGCTGACAGATAAATCCCTAGTAAGGAAATGATTGCAGTCAAGAGCATAATCACCACACCCCAGGGACCTCCAAAGTCTTAATCAAAATTGTTTTTGTTAAGTCATTTTTAACTATTACCTTTACTATTTGAAAGTAGTGATCCTGATCTATTGAAGAGATATTTTGTTTTTAATCTTTCAAGCTTATTGCACCATCTGTGTGCCAGCTGCCCTTTCATTCTTTTTCAAGTATTAGCTCTTTGATTCACACAAAATTCCCTATGATGGGTGCTATTATTTTCCCCACTTTGCAGAAGAGGATACTGAGTAACCAGTGTGGTTAAGTAATCTGTCCAAAATAATGCAGCTAAATCGCAGATCTGGATTTGCACTAGGGCATTTTGACTCCTTAGTCTGTATCCCCAAATGCTCTCTGCCCCCAATCCAAGTTAAATTGCATTCTTTGTTTGTTTGTACATTTTTAAATTGTTATTATGTTTTAAGAAAACCATTAATTTTGGACATTTTAATGATACCATTTTTGATAATTGGAGGGGTCATGCAATTAGTCTGCTTTAGTATTAGGGCAGATGAAATCATTAGCTACAATTTTCGACCTGCTCAGTGATAAAGTGTGTTCCTCCATATTGTGTTCCACCTTCTAATTCTAAGGCTATAGTAAATTTTACTATGCTTATAGGAAGTTTGTCTTCCCTTAAAAATATAAAGCACAGGTTGACGGTGAAAGATTTTGTGATGATGAAGACCACTGTTTCCTGCCAGTTCTTTGTGTTTCCGCTCTTGCTCATAACCCCAGAAGCCCTGTAGCTAAGTCATGGAGTTATGGGGAAATAATTGATACCATGGAATTCTAGAACCATATGCAAGTTGGTGTTAGTAGATATGAAAACTTAAAACTTTCCAGAACAAGCAGATCTGCAAAAAGGAAATAGTTACATTTACAAGGAAAACCCTCATCTCTGAGAAAGAGGGAGACTCCTCTCTCCACTGAAATGAGTCAAATACAATCTAGATTTATTTCCTAAATTCTAAGATTAGGTAAATGTGTGATATTTGGCTTCATTCCAAGGCACTAGCATCTACTGATTTATAAATGACCTGGAAATATCTATGCATAAATGAGCACTCAGAGGTGAAGGACATAAATCAGCAAAGGATTATGTCCCAAGAGCCAAGGGAAGAGAATGTTTCAAGCAGGGATAGTCAATAACACACAAACTTCTTCAGACATAAAGAAAAGACTTAAAGTTGTTTCATACAAGTTTGCTGTGAATTTTTTATTTCTAATACTTTTATTTTTAATATTTTTCTTTCATTAAAAAACTTTTTCTGCCACATTAATAGGTTTTATAATTGGCGCAAATGTAAAAATTCCTACTTATAGGGAAATTGTCTAACATTATACCTTAATTTGAATGTTTGCTTATGAGAATAAGCAGGGGTATTATGACTGCTAGTGGCACTTAGTCTCTACAAAGACTTTGGGGGTTGCGTGGAGAAATAATTTGTGATTATTGCCAATTCCCCTGGGAGGCTGAGTTTGCATTTTTGTCAGTTTTGAGCAATAAGTTCTAGAGTAACCATCTAGGAATGCCTCCTAAGGAGCAGGAGAGCTCACCATGAGCCAGGGGAGAGTGAGCAGAAAAGAACTAATAACAATTAATCTGGTTTTACTGTAGAGCACTTTGTGCACATGCTGGAAGGAATGTATTGTGCTGCAACATCTTCTAAAGTGTCCAGCTCAGCATGGACGCTATTATGAACACGCACCATAATGTACTGTCCCGTGTCATGCCCTAGTACATTTGTATAGCTGTTTTCTCTGATATGCTGTCCCTTCTCCACCTTTTATGTGTCAAAAATTAACTGAATTGCCTCCACTGGGAAGCTTTTTCTGATCTCATAGGCTGGATTAGGAATCTTTATTTTCCCATAGTAGCCTGTGCATGATAAAATCAGACCCACTGGCTTCCAAAATAGATTATGAACTTTTCTAAGACAGGCATTATATTCTTCATCATTTTATTCTAGTCTACTTCCTGACACATATTATGCACCTTAGTAACTGTTGTTTAACTGAGCTAACCTCCTAAAGTTGTGTTAAGAGAATATGACTGTTGTAGGCATCTTCTGAAATCCTTCCCAGTGACTCCTGCCTTCTCAGACCCATACCCTTGTGTGGACTGGACCAAGTGACTTGCCTCTACAAAATAGCATATAAAATAGGATATAAATATAAATAGGATATAGCATATAAAATAGCCTATAAATAGGATGTCACTTCTGATATTAGTTGTAAAAGGACTTTGAATTCTATATTGCTCTTACTTTCTCTCTTGCCTTCTTGTTTGCAAGTTCTGATGAAATAAACTCTGAGCTGCCCTATGGAAAGGGCCACATGGAGAGGTATTAAGGGTGGTTTCTGGTCACCAGACAGTAAGGAACTGAGACCCGCAGTCTGCTTGCCCATGAGGATATGAATCCTGTCAACAACGTGAAAATAATCTTGGAAAGGTATCCACCCCCACTCAAACCTTAAGATGACTGCAGCACAGGCTGACATCTTCATTACAGCCTTGTGAAAAACCCAAAGCCAAAGGACCTATGGAGAATAAATTCTGTCGTTTTAAGCCATTAAGTTTTGGAGTATCTGTTATTTAGAAATACATAAATTACACAATCATAAAGCCAAAAGCCTAAGATAGACCCCCAAATTATTTATGTGAGTAGATAGGAGATATCAATCACCTTAACATGTTATAGGCAAGACCTGGAAAGTGAAACTTTCCAGAGAGGAGACACCACAGGCATCCAGATACAAAAGTAAACTATTGCAAAAGAGGGCCCATGATCCTGTAGAAACAAAATGTATCCTAGCATTTGCATTTTATGTTCTTGAAAATTGGTCAGAGGATGTGCCACAAGTGTAAAAATCAATAATTTCTTACCAGATATGATCAATATTTTGAATATTTTTTTCAATAATGTGTTGAGTGAGGTACAGAGTCTGAGCTTTTCTTCTGAGGTTATATGATAAAAGAGTTGAAATTTAACATACCTCTGTATGATTGTCAACTAGGTCCTTTCCACTGAACTATGCCATCCAAGCCCACATCAATTACCAGTCCTCCAAGAGAGAAAAAAGTAATATATGCTTATAGCCTGAATTTATCTATAAATGATTCAACTAGAATTCCCGGAAGCTAACATTAATATATGAGATTCTACTCATTCTAGAACTGAGCAAGGAAAAACACTGAACAATAAGACTTGATTGTAGAGATGGAGACAAGATTACATGCAGAGGAAATTGCTCTCTGAGTTATGATATAGCAGGAGAGCAACTTTGAGTTTCAGCTGATGGCCTTTAGTATCATACTTCCTTGGTACAGTGTAGAGAAATAAGAGGAACAAAGCTCAAAATAGAACAAATAGACCCCTTAAAGATAGGGAACACAAAACTGGACATGGAAAATGATGGTGACACATTATTGAACACTTTCCATGAAAAACATACCGAAAACACAGCAAATATTCAATGGTCTACATTATATTTGCTGAAGCAAGACATATACTCAAAAGCATAAATGATGATACAAGGTTAATGTTATGATAAAAATAATATTGGCATAAAACTTACTATATTTATACACCTATACAAGCTTTTTCCATTTTCACAAGAACCCTTTAAAGTAAGTCTTATTATTTCCATTTTACAGATGAGAAAACTAAAGCATAGAGAGTCCTCATAAATTAAAAAATAATCTACACAAAACCCAATTAAATGACATAACTGAAAGAAGTATAGGATTTTAAAGCTGGAGTGATAGATACAAATTTATTTGAGGACTTGGGGCATGGCCTGGAAAAGGAAATGCAGGATTTAAAGAACAAGGATGTGTTTGGTTTAGAGAGAAAGCACACCAGTGATTTCTCAGCAGCAAGAACATATATGGATCATTTAAGGAGCAATGGAGAGCCTGTGTCAAATGAGAAAATGTGTGTGGAATAGCAGATGTAGACATTGATTTTGTTCATTTTGAATTAATAGAAGAGATGAAAATTGGATGATGAAAGGATTACACAAAATATTGCTTTCCTCATCGAATTCATCCCCTTTTACTTACTATTACTTATAATGTTTTGTATTCTATTTTGTACTTATCAGTTTTTCAAAATTATTATCTGGATTTTTTCATCTCTTTTTTTCCAAAACAAACAATTTTTATTGAAGTAAAGTTGATTTACAATGTTGTATTAGTTTCAGATATACAGCAAAGTGATTCAGTTATATATATGTATGTATGTATGTATATATATATATATATATTCTTTTTCAGATTCTTTTCCATTATAGGTTATTACAAGATATTGAATATAGTTCCCTGTGCCATACAATAGGTCCTTGTTGTTTATCTTTCTTATATACAGTAGTGTGTATCTGTTAATACCAAACTCCTAATTTATCCCACCCCCCACTTCCCCTTTGGTAACTGTAAGTTTGATTGCTATGTTTGTGAGTTTATTTCTGTTTTGTAAATAAGTTCATTTGTATCATTTTTTACAAGTCCACATATAAGTGATATCATATGATATTTGTCTTCCTCTGTCTAACTTACTTCACTTAGTATGATAATCTCTAGGTCCATCCATGTTGCTGCAAATGGCATTATTTCATTCTTTTTTATGGCTGAGTAATATTCTATATTCTATTGTATATATATATACCACATCTTCTTTATCCATTCATCTGTCAATGGACATTTTAGTTGCTTCCATGTCTTGGCTATTGTAAATAATGCTGCTATGGACATTGGGGTTCATGTTATCTTTTGGAATTAGAGTTTTTATCTTCTCCGAATGTATGCCCAGGAGTGAGATTGCTGGGTCGTATGGTAGCTTTAATTTTAGTTTTTTAAGAAACCTCCATACTGTTCTCCATAGTGGCTGCACCAATTTACATTTCCACCAACTGTGTAGGAGAGTTCCCTTTTCTCCACACCTTCTCCAGCATTTATTATTTACAGACTTTTTGGTGAGGACCATTCTGACCAGTGTGAGGTGACAACTTATTGCAGTTTTGATTTGCATTTCTCTAATAATTAGTGATGTTGAGCATCTTTTCATGTGTCTGTTGGCCATCTGTATGTCTTCTTTGGAGAAATGTCTATTTAAGTCTTCTGCCTATTCTTTGATTTGGCTGTTCATCTTTCTTATTTTATCAGTACACTTTGCATCATTTGATCCTTCCTACCAAAATAATTTTGAGTTTTTAATACCATCACCTCCAAGTTCTAATTTCTTATAAGCCCATAAACTGTAATTCAATCTTTAAATGTTTTCATTACAGAGAAGCAGTTTAAAGATAAATGTAATACAGAGGCAAAAAATAAAGGAAAGTTAACGTTCATCTTTTTAAATTATTATTCTTTCTGTAAAATTCCCTGCCTGCATTCATTTCATCAGTTTTTCCCTCCTAAATTATAGTTGGCAATGGATTCATTGTAAGATTAACTAAGCAAAGCCAAGGCCATTAATATATGAGTAACATCTACTCATTCTTCATTTATACTGCTGAGTAAAAGGTCATGTTTTTATGCCAAATTAAATGCAACCGTAAAAAGCAGGAAGACATTTTTAGCAAAACATTCATAAAACTCTTTGACCTGTGTGGTCAGAGACAGTATAATACTAGGAGCAAAGCCACAAATAAACTAAATCTTAAATTATTAAAAATTTCACGACTCAGGATGATGAAGGAACTGGAAAAGAGTCAAAGTAATTCCTAATTTTTAATTGATATTTTTACCTTGTTACACCCAAGCCTGGAGTAAGTAATATATTTGAATTTTTCTGCTGAGTTTATTTTCTATTGCTACCTTTGAATATATATTAAAGGAAAAGGAAAACAAAGGCTTTTTACAACCAAAAAAATTACATATCCACTCTTTTTATTTTTATTTTTCCTTCATAAATGTCAACTAAAAGAACATTCTTTTGTAATGAATGTGGTTTTCGCTCTTGACAATAAATAAAATTTCTACTTGTTTTTTTTAAATAAGTTTATTTATTTATTTATTTTTGGCTGCGTTGGGTCTTCGTTGCTGTGTGCGGGCTTTCTCTAGTTGTGGCGAGCGGGGGCTACTCTTCGTTGTGGTGCACGGGCTTCTCATTGTGGTGGCTTCTCTTGTGGCAGAGCACAGGTTCTAGTCACGCATGCTTCAGTAGTTGTGGCACATAGGCTCAGTAGTTGTGGCTTGTGGGCTCTAGAGTGCAAGCTCAGTAGTTGTGGCACATGTGCTTAGTTTCTCCACAGCATGTGTTATCTTCCCGGACCAGGGATCAACCCCATGTCCCCTGCATTAGCAGGCGGATTCTTAACCACTGTGCCACCAGGGAAGTCCCTCTTCTTGTTTCTTGAAATAATACGCCTGTTTCTATTTATTTAATTTTTAAAAATCTTCTCATTTTAAAGGTCCTAAGTATTAAAAATGTGACAAAATATAGATGGTCGTTATTTTCAATAATCTAGTATAAAATGTAAAACTTTAAAAGTTTAATTTAAATACATCTGGTCTAATTGGTCCTCCACCCTCCAGAATTGTTTAAGTCTAATTTTGAGGTACTTCTGATACAAGAAAGAAAATGTGTTATAAGATGGCATTTAATATTTCAGACAGAAGACATTTCAGTAGAATATATAATGAAAAATTTAAATTGTTTCATTTAATGAAACTATTTGCCATGTGTCTGATTATTGCTAAGTAACAAACCACCTTATAGGAGTACCTTAAAATTTTATCGTTTATTTTGTTCACAAATCTGTGGGTTGACTGAGCTGTAAGCATTTCTCATTTGGGGTCTTTCTCATATGGTTGCCGTAGATGGCAGCTGGAGATGGGATCATTTCAAAGGTTTTTTTCACTCATATGTTTGACACGTACACTGGAAAGACACAAATAGCTAAGGCTCTTCAAGCCATTCTCTCTCTCTCTCTGTCTTTCTCTCTCTTCCCATGTAGCTGTACTTCCAACATGGAGGCTGAAGACTCCCAGAGTGAATGTTCCAAAAGAAATTACTTGAACCTGCATGACTTTTACAACCTGTCTTTGGAAGTCACACAGTATCTCTTCCTCTACATTCTATTCTTTGAGGCAGTCACAAAAACAAGCCCAAGTTCAGGAGGAGGAAAGACTAATTCCATCTTGTAAGGGAGGAAGAATCAAAGAATTGGAAAACCACCACATCATGTATGCAAAATATTATCTAATTTTTTCTTTTTCTTTGAATAGAAAGAGTTCATTTTTATTTAATAATGACTTTAATTTATGTGGTATTGAAAACCAATAATTCACTATAGTTCATCAGTTATGATTATCACAGATAACTCGAAGAACTTTTTACTCTGCAGACCTGTATTTCCACAAAACAATAGAAAAAAGGTTAAATTCAATTAAATTTAAACTTCAGGTAGCTGATGTAGTCAGTAAGTAAGAAAACTGATTTCCAATGTTTGTTCAACAAGTAATTTGTTCAGCATCCAGTTAATGCTTACTGATCATGTGGGTCAAATATCAAAGAAAGACAAGAAAAGTAAAAGTATACCTAAAACAAGTGTCTTTTCTTTTCTAGAAAAACAATTAAATACTACATGAATTGTTAAATTTAAATTTTGTGGGTCAATTATCATCACTAAACCAAATAAACTATAAAAGTTTATTTTATAAACTTTTAAGAAACTATAGAAATAAATTAAGTAGATACATTTATTTATTAAATAAATTAATAAGGAAAAGACAAGTAGTCCGTTCAAAAACGTGTGAAAGACATGAAAAAGCCTCTTACAAGCGGAAACACAAAGGACCAATAAACAGATTTGCTGAATATTTAACTTTATTAATAAAGAATTTCAAAGAAAACAACAATTAAGTACTATTTTCCTATAAAATTGACAAGGATTAACCAAGATTTATATACACTATTGGCAAATGTATGGTAAATGATAAACAAAAATGATCACTGGTTGATTGAAATATAAATGGACACAGACTTCCTAGAGGGAAACTTGGTAAAATGTGTAACAATCCTCATGCAACTGAATTTCCAGAAATTTCACTTCTCGGAAATTTTCAAGGATAACATCAAGGAATACAATGGAATTTTCATATGAGGAATAAGCATATACTGAATAATAAATATTAAAATGGTTAATGAAACATGAACTCAGATAAGCGGGGAGACCTAATCAAGACTGACTTCAAATAAGAAATTGGAATTGATTTTACAATGAAGAATGAATAAAATGTGGATAGGCTGAGGAGATAAGAGAAATCAAAATCAAAGTAGTAAATCTAACACAATCTCCATTCTTGCCCTTAGTTGACTCTTATAATTCCATTCCACAATGATCTTTCTCTTTTCTGAATTGCTAGTACATTTATACTAAGTGTTAACTCCTTGAGCCTATAAATGATTTTTCATTACTTTTTGTTTCTTTGTTTCTCCAATTAGATGGTTAGCTCTCTAAGGACAAAAACAACATCTTCTTTGATATTCTCCCTTGTGCAGTGTTGGGTGCATGACCGGTTTAATATATATCACTTAAGAATTTGTTGATTGAGTAAACATCAAATGAGGTACAACAGATAAATTATTCAATTCTAAATACAGACAAAGCATCTGCACAAAGTATTTTTATTTCATTGACTGTAAAATTGGCTGTTTTCACCCTTATTTTTAATTTTGCTTTTAATATAGTGATCAAGGTAAATTGAACAATATTTCATAAAAAAAGTAGTTAATAAAAATAAACATTATTGCAATTTTATAGCCTAAAACTGTCTATTTCCTAATTTTCAGTATGGAAATGGGATGACATGCTATTAATATTCTAATATTATGTTTCTATAAAATGCCTTAGAAATAAAAAATATTAAAATAATATTATTTTGTTTAAATAATATTTCTTTTTATAGTCACACTTACATGTAAGATACAGAGAGAAATCCTATTATTTGTACATCCATATTCATATGTATATTTAAAATGAAACTGTGTGATTCATTTCACTATTAATGCTTAGAAATAACTTATATATCACATTTCCAGATGTGAGAAAATACAGAAAAACCTATTTTTCATTTTATAAAATGTCCAGAATAATTTATGAACATAGAAATCACAATTATAACAACGATTAAAAACCTATGGGATGGGCCTCCCTGGTGGCGCAGTGGTTGAGAGTCTGCCTGCCAATGCAGGGGACAGGGGTTCGAGCCCTGGTCTGGGAAGATCCCACATGCCGCGGAGCAACTGGGCCTGTGAGCCACAGTTACTGAGCCTGCGCGTCTGGATCCTGTGCTCCGCAGGAAGAGAGGCAGCGATAGTGAGAGGCCCGCGCACCGCGATGAAGAGTGGCCCCTGCTTGCCGCAACTAGAGAAAGCCCTCGCACAGAAACGAAGACCCAACACAGCCATAAATAAAAAAAAAAAAAAAAAAAAAAAAACCTATGGGATGCAGCAAAAGCAGTTCAAAGAGGGAAGTTTATAGCAATACAATCCTACCTCAAGAAACAAGAAACATCTCAAATAAACAACCTAACCTTACACCTAAAGCAATTAGAGAAAGAAGAATAAAAAAACCCTAAAGTTAGCAGAAGGAAAGAAATCATAAAGATCAGATCAGAAATAAATGAAAAGGAAATGAAGGAAACTATAGCAAAGATCAGTAAAACTAAAAGCTGGGTCTTTGAGAAGATAAACAAAATTGATAAACCATTAGCCAAATTCATTAAGAAAAAAGAGAGAAGACTCAAATCAACAGAATTAGAAATGAAAAAGAAGTAACAACTGACACTGCAGAAATACAAAGAATCGAAGGATTACTACAAGCAACTATATGCCAATAAAATGGACAACCTTGAAGAAATACACAATTTCTTAGAAAAGGACAACCTTCTGAGACTGAATCAAGAAGAAACAGAAAATATAAACGGACCAATCACAAGCACTGAAATTAAAACTGTGATTAAAATTCTTCCAACAAACAAAAGCCCAGGACCAGATGGCTTCACAGGTGAATTCTATCAAACATTTAGAGAAGAGCTAACACCTATCTTTCCCAAACTCTTCCAAAATATAGCAGAGGGAGGAACGCTCCCAAACTCATTCTACAAGGCCACCTTCACCCTGATACCAAAACCAGACAAAGATGTCACAAAAAAAGAAAACTACAGGCCAATATCTCTGATGAACATAGATGCAAAAATCCTCAACAAAATACTAGCAAACAGAATCCAGCAGCACATTAAAAGGATCATACACCATGATCAAGTGGGGTTTATCCCAGGAATGCAAGAATTCTTCAATATACGCAAATCAATCAATGTGATACACCATATTAACAAACTGATGGAGAAAAACCATATGATAATCTCAACAGATGCAGAAAAAAGCTTTCAACAAAATTCAACACCCATTTATAATAAAAACTCTCCAGAAAGTAAGCATAGAGGGAACTTACCTCAACATAATAAAGGCCATATATGACAAACCCACAGCCAACATCGTTCTCAATGGTGAAAAACTGAAACCATTTCCTCTAAGATCAGGAACAAGACTAGATTGCCCACTCTCACCACTATTATTCAACATAGTTTTAGCTCCCAAAGTTTTAGCTACAGCAATCAGAGAAGAAAAATAAATAAAAGGAATCCAAACAGGAAAAGAAGAAGTAAAGCTGTCACTGTTTGCAGATGACATGATACTGTACATAGAGAATCCTAAAGATGCTACCAGAAAACTACTAGAGCTGATCAATGAATTTGGCAGAGTAGCAGGATACAAAATTAATGCACAGAAATCTCTTGCATTCCTATACACTAACGACAAAAAATCTGAAAGAGAAATTAAGGAAACACTCCCATTTATCATTGCGACAAAAAGAATAAAATACCTAGGAATAAACCTACCTAAGGAGAGAAAAACCTGTATGCAGAAAACTATAAGACACTGATAAAAGAAATTAAAGGTGATACAAACAGATGGAGAGATATACCATGCTCTTGGATTGGAAGAATCAACATTGTGAAAATGACTCTACTACCCAAAGCAATCTACAGATTCAATGCAATCCCTATGAAACTACCACTGGCATTTTTCACAGAACTAGAACAAAAAATTTCACAGTTTGTATGGAAACACAAAAGACCCCGAATAACCAAAGCAATCTTGAGAAAGAAAAATGGAGCTGGAGGAATCAGGCTCACTGACTTCAGGCTATATTACAAAGCTGCAGTAATCAAGACAATATGGTACTGGCACAAAAACAGAAATATAGATCAATGGAACAGCATAGAAAGCCCAGAGATAAACCCATGCACATATGGAGACCTTATCTTTGATAAAGGAGCCAAGAGTATACAGTGGAGAAAAGACAGCCTCTTCAATAAGTGGTGCTGGAAAAACTGGACACCTACATGTAAAAGATTGAAATTTGAACACTCCCTAACACCATACACAAAAATAAACTCAAAATAGATTAAAGACCTAAATGTAAAGCCAGAGACTATCAAACTCTTAGAGGAAAACATAGGCAGAACACTCTATGACATAAATCACAGCAAGATCCTTTTTGACCCACCTCCTAGAGAAATGGAAATAAAAACAAAAATAAACAAATGGGACCTAATGAAACTTAAAACCTTTTGCACAGCAAAGGAAACCATAAACAAGATGAAAAGACAACCCTCTGAATGGGAGAAAATATTTGCAAACGAAGCAACTGACAATGAATTAATCTCCAAAATATACAAGCAGCTCATGCAGCTCAATATCAAAAAAACAAAGCACCCAATCCAAAAATGGGCATAAGACCTAAATCGACATTTCTCTAAGAAGATGTACAGATTGCCAACAAACACATGAAAAGATGCTCAACATCACTAATCATTAGAGAAATGCAAATCAAAACTACAATGAGGTATCACCTTACAGCGGTTTGAATGGCCGTCATCAAAAAATCTACAAACAACAAATGCTGGAGAGGGTGTGGAGAAAAGGGAACCCTCTTGCACTGTTGGTGGGAATGTAAATTGATACAGCCACTATGGAGAACAGTATGGAGGTTCCTTAAAAAACTAAAAATAGAACTACCATATGACCCAGCAATCCCACTACTGGGCATATACCCTTAGAAAACCATAATTCAAAAAGAGTCATGTACCACAATGTTCATTGCAGCACTACTTACCATAGCCAGGACATGGAAGCAACCTAAGTGTCCATCAACAGATGAATGGATAAAGAAGATGTGGCACATATATACAATGGAATATTACTCAGCCCAAAAAGAAACAAAATTGAGTTATTTGTAGTGAGGTGGATGGACCTAGAGTCTGTCATACAGAGTGAAGTAAGTCAGAAAGGGAAAAACAAATGCCATATGCTAACACATATATATAGAATCTAAAATAAAAAATGCTTCCGATGATCCTAGGGGCAGGAAAGGAATAAAGACACAGACGTAGAGAATGGACTTGAGGACACAGGGAGAGGGAAAGGGTAAGCTGGGACGAAGTGAGAGAGTAACATTGACTTATATACATTGCCAAATGTAAAATACATAGCTAGTGGGAAGCAGCCGCATAGCACAGGGAGATCAGCTCGGTGTTTTGTGACCACTTAGAGGGATGGGATAGGGAGGGTGGGAGGGAGACGCAAGAGGTAGTGGATATGGGGATATAGGTATACGTATAGCTGATTCACTTTGTTATACAGCGGAAACTAACACAACATTGTAAAGCAATTACACTCCAATAAAGATGTTAAAAAAAAAAGAAATCACAATTATAACAACCAGTTGATTAAAGTGGGTGAAACAGTTATCCATGTTGTTTATTTCCTTTCATATATGTAAAAGTAGTTTCACTTTACTTTTACAGGGTATATAAGCTTATGACACAAAAGAAGATGCTCTCTGCAAGAAGGCAAGAATACTTGCTTTATAACGAAGGAGGTTTACATTTTATGGAGAACAGTAGAGGAAAAAGTGTATATCAATAAATAATATCAAATAAAGCAGAAAAATGAACAGAATTACACACATATTTAATGCACCGTTGAAAGAGCTACATATCTACATATTTCTCTTATTTAATAATTTGCCTCTCATATCACATTAGGAAACAGAATGCCTTTTGTGCATTCAACTCTAAATTTCAGGAAGGACTTTTTCCCATCACTTTGTCTAGGGAAAGATGATGAGCTCAATTGAAAGTCAGTAATAATATGAAATTGTATTTCTGAATGGGAAATAAGCATATGACACACATTTGTATCTGGTTTCTTTTGTTATAAAATATGAAAACATTAAAATGAGATATAAGATAAATTAGAAACTGGTTTGAAGGAACTAATCCTTCCAGTTTCACTGTGTTGCCCAATAATTAAGCATATCCAATAGTTGTCAGAAACATGTAAAGTAAAATAATTCAAAATATTAAATTTCATCTCATGGGAACTCTCTCTTCAAATTGAAGGGATTATCAGGCTTTCTTCTTGTACACTAACAGAAAAATAGTTTTCTCTACTGAACTCAATCTGTGAACTAAATGAGCACAAAGCAAATAAGGAAGGCTTGAATGCTTGAATCGTGGAAATCATCAACTTTTAAAGCTATCCATTCTAACAAGTACGAAGTAATATCTCATTTTGGTTTCGAATTTCTCTATTGACTAGTGATGTTAAGTGTCTTTTTATATACCATTTGGCCATTTGTATGTCTTCTTTGGAGAAATATCTATTCAAGTCCTTACCCATTTTTAAATTGAGTTTTAAAAAATTATTGAGTTGTAGGAATTTCTTATATATTTTGCACATTAACTCTTTATCAGATATAGAGTTTGCAAGTATTTTCTCCCATTCAATAGATTACCTTTTCACTTTGTTGATTGTTTCATCACTATCATTTATTCCACACCCAACCTTTATTTCTCTCTATTAGAGAGTGACTCTGCCTCCCATAATATCAAGAAAATAGACATTGTCAGGAAAGAATTCATTCAATCATTTTCTTTTCCAACTCCAGATTCATTTGAATAATAATAATAATAGCCATTTTCTGAAAATTTGTCTTGTGCCATGCACTCTACTAATTTTGAATTTCTCAACCCATGCTTCAGTTTCCTCATCTGTAAAATGGAAATACAATAGAACCTTGCTCATGGGTTTTTTGTGAGTTAAGTAATTTAAAAGCATAAAATTAGTGCATGGCATGTAATAAATATTGAATATGTTTAGCTGTTTATTACAAACATCATTATTATCATCAGTCTCCATGCATTTGCTCTTACCATAAAATTGGGCATCATACTTAATGCTTCCCTTCCTCTCTGCGTGCATTCAATTTATTACTGTTTTCTCTTGATTCTAGCTACTAAATTTATCTTGTTATCCCCACTGTGACTTTCCAAGTTTACAATCATCTCTCAGATACTTGTATAATTTAGAATATTATAAGTGCCTCTTAATATGTCTCCCTACCTTCAGACCTTTCACATTCTAATCCAGTCTTCATAAGGCATGAGAAGGATCTTATGAAAAAAAATCAAAGATTGATTTGATCAAGTTACTTTCCTATTTAAACTTATTAATGAATCTTCATGGGAATAGATATAAGATTCAAACCCCTGAACTTGATTTAAATCCTTGATGCTCAACATGGGCCAGCAAATGGACCAGAAGTGTTAGCATTACTTGTAAGCTTATTAGATATTAGGGCCCCACTCCAGAACTACTGACTCAGAATCTAGGTTTTAACAAGATCCCAGATGATTTCTGTGCACATCAGTTTTTAAGTACTGACTTACATAGTCTTTTAATCTAGCTTCTGCTTACCATTTCAACTTCATCTTTTCCAATTCAATGCTTTGACACACTGTGATGCAGCCCTAATGATTTTTTAAATTATTGTATTTAATATGTATTTAACCAACTCTGTCTTCTTCTAGGCCTCTGCATATACTGTTTGGTTTGTCTGGAGCACTATACTTACCTTCATAACAATGCATCTTTTCCAGAGTCAAACTCTTTTATTCAAGTCTCTTTTTCTCTTGCTAGTCTTTCAAGAGTGCTGTTCTGACCGCTATCATATGTTATATAGCCCACACTTTTGCTTCCATAACACATTGTACTTCTCCCATCCTAGCTCTAAACATAATCTCATTGTAATTCTTTTGTCCCAATTACAGTAGGATTATAAAATAAATCAGTGCAAATATCCTTACTACTTTTCCCCCCATGTTATTTTCAATGCCTAGCAGAGTGACAATACATGACAGATGATCAATAAATGTTTGTTGAACAAATGACAAATGACAAGAATATTGAGACTTAAAGCGTTTGAATAATTTTTCCTATTACATAGTTTACAACTAGGAAATATTAAAGTCTAACCACATTCTCAACATATAATTTTCCTCCCTCATGTCTCTAGATGTTTCCTTCTTGAAATGGTAAACCCTTTAGCTTTTTCTTGATTTTAAGCCTGTCAAATTTCTCTGGACATGTGTTTAACCAATTATTTGGTTAATAATTTTAATGTTTCCATATCCAGCTGATCCTTCTCCTCATGCTACAAATAATTTTAATGTTTCCATATCCAGCTGATCCTTCTCCTCATGCTACAAATACACATATATTTCTCCCATTTAAAAATAAAACAATAAGAACAACAATAATTTTTTTCTTGGATAAAGGTTTCTCAAAGATGTTCAGTGTATAATTGTGGCCAGATGATGTCAAAATTTGGTCTAGAAAACAAAAAAGGAAGTTCTACCATCATATACATTATAGAGCATTACAACATATATAGCTCTTATGGAGAGTCACAATTATTATTTTTTAAATATCTGGTAGAAGATCTGAGGCCACAGTTGGAAGCAGAAAGAAACCTTTCTAGTATCCTGGAAAAAGATGATTGTGACATTGTTTAGAGTTATCACAATGGAACTAGAAAAGTGGTCAAGTTGTAGACATTTTTGATAATAGAGCTGAGAGGGCTTTCTGATCAGAGGTAGTTACAAGCTGAGTCTTGGGCTTCTTATGCCTACTGTGAACAAAGATAAAGATGTGGTTAATTCTGATAATTTTCTATGAAAATTGTTGTAATATTATGTGTTAGTGTAGGGAATACTGGAAAAGAAGTGTGAGACATTAACATCATAAAATATTTGTTTAAATAATTGATTTCTACAGGAAGCTTTCAAAAAGGTATATTGAATAATATATTTTATTATTGTTTACATTATAATTGTAAGATATATTGAAAGTCACAGGTATCCAAGTAGCTATTCAATGATCAAACAAAAAAATATAAGCATAAGTATATAGCATTTATAGGGAGGAATAGCTGAATCAGGGATTATAACACAAAAGATATAATCTTAGAAAAAAAAAATTTTTTTTAAGTATTTATTTATTTATTTATTTTTGGCTGTGTTGGGTCTTTGTTTCTGTGCGAGGGCTTTCTCTAGTTGCGGCAAGCGGGGGCCACCCTTCATCGCGGTGCGCGGGCCTCTCACTGTCGCGGCCTCTCTTGTTGCGGAGTACAAGTTCCAGACGCGCAGGCTCAGTAGTTGTGGCTCACGGGCCTAGTTGCTCCGCGGCATGTGGGATCTTCCCAGACCAGGGCTCGAACCCGTGTCCCCTGCATTGGCAGGCAGATTCTCAACCACTGCGCCACCAGGGAAGCCCAGAAAAATTTTTTAATGTCTCGATATAGTGATTTGCTTCTAGATCATTGCTTGAAAAATATTGCTCATACATTTAGATTTTTTCAGGCGTTTGGAGAAATTGTAGCTGGAAACAATAGATTCTCCAGCTTTCCGAGTGATGGGGAAAAAAAGAATACAAACAAAAGTAAAACAGAGAAAGCATGTTCGACACATACTCCTACACAAATCTCTTAGGCATATTTGCCATATTTGCTTACTTGATATTCAAATGTATATGCTAGAATGAAACAACTATGTCATTCATTTATTCTTTTATTTATTCAATGAACTTATATCTAGCAGTTACTCTGTGTTGGCAAATATGGCAGCACTGATATTACAGAGGTTAAGATAGGAAGGGAGAGCACCATTTAAGCAGATTAGGGAAATACAACACTGAATATTCTAATAGTGTTGATGAACATAGTGAAAACACAGAAGAGATTGTGTTTGAGCTTGCCTGAAGATGCTGGAGAGACTTTACAAAAGAGAGAGTTGTAAGGTGCCTCTTGAAGAAGAAGGAGGGGTTTTGCAGCTCTAAACAGAGAGAAGAACGTGTGCAAAATAGGGATTAGTTATTTAATTTATTTTTTGTCATCCTGGGATACTTCTAATTTCACTGTATGTAGGTTTTTTCCTCGTAATTCATTAATTATTTGCTCTGGACATGTGGAAAGATCTTTATTAATAAAATTGATTTTACTTACGAAAAAAAAAAAAAGGCCATTGTTGCTTTGGGCATGAAAAAAGTCCAGATAAACTATGGATCAGGGACCAAGATGCCATAGGACAGGAAAGGCAAACCTAAGAGTACTTTTGATATGATGAGACAGAAGTCTGTGTTTTAATCTGTAGGTCATTAGGAGTCAAGAAAGTTATTTAAATAAACTATACTTGTGATTTTGAAATAATTCTGTCATCTGTGTGTTCTGGAATGAGTGGGTTAACTGGTGGCCAGAGGGGGTTAGAGAAAGTTATAGAGAGTTTGTTGTTTCATGTGGGGTTTAGGAAGTTAAAAAGATAGCATTTACAGTGGGAGGAAGAGAGTGAGTTATCCGTCAGAAAACTGAACAGTCCTTGTTAGGGTAAGGGACCCAGCTCATTCCTCCAGCTACCAGGAGTATGAATGATGGTGGCTCATAGCTTTCCATTGACAAGAGGAGCTACTTCACTAGAAGTTATGCACCCTCAGTGGGGGCACACTAAGCAGCCCACATCCAATGACTGGTCTATTTAGGGCTACAAAGACCCAGTTCTCTTGCCTCAATTCAGGAAAATTTAGAATGGCCGTCCCAGCTCTAGATCTCCCTGTGGAATTGTCTGAAGCCTGTTACAACTTCATGGTAGTCCAACTTCTGTCTCCAACCTACCCTAGTTCCCTCCTTCTCTTACAGGTGTTGATCTTAAGAGCATTCCCCAAAAACCACCTGCATAAAAAATAACTGACTCCTGAAGAACTAAACGGAAGACATATGTTAGATGCCATAAATACAGGAATATGGGGTGGAGATTAGACATATATAGAATAACTCATAGAGACATTATTAAAAATGAGATTGGCTATTGACAAAGAAGGTCTCATGGTTGTCCTTTCCTTTGAAATATGAAAAATTCCCTTGGCCTGTATTCTTTTTTGCGTGCATCTTTTGCACACTTTTGTATTCTTTCAGCAAATATTTACTAAGTTTTCTGTGTAATTTGCATTTGTGAAAAAATGACTTTGGGAAACATAAAAATAATATATTGGAGGAGAACAAGACTGGAGGTAGAAAGTCCAAGTAAAAGGCAAATTTAATATTCCAGGTGATCTACATAGGGCAAAAGCAAGGTGATGAGTATAGGGATTGAGATGGGAGGGCACATTTAAGTTATAATTAGGGCAAAGAAGTTAGAAAACTTTGAGCAATTTATGAAATAAATCATGGATATAACTGGATTGATTGTGAATCCCAGTACTCTATCCTGGCCCTTAGGTTGCATCTTGTTATCACTGAACAAATGAAGATGAAACTAGAAAATATAGTTTGGTGGAGGAGAGGGAAGGTAAGTAGTTCAAATCTGGACAATCAAAGCCATTAGAATGTATGAGATCCCCAAAGAGGAGAACAGAAAGTGAAAGAAAAAACGACTGATGAGAGAGTAGGGCAGAGTAAGGCAAAAAAGACTTGTGAATGAGATTGCAAAGAAACTAGGGGAGAACCAGGTGAAGATGGGATGATGATATTCTGGATTCCAAGGGTTGAGATAGATTTTAAAAAAGGATAATAACACTATTGAAAGCTATAGTCAAGTGCGAAGAGGATATAAAAAATGACTTTGGATTTAGAAATCAGAGCATTATTGCAAGGCTTAACTAGTGCAGTTTTATTGGAATAATGAGGTAATAGTAAAAGTTCAAGCATTGTGGACTGACAAATGGGAGGAGGAGATGTAGGAATATGATGAGTTTAGACTATTCTTTTGGTCATCTTAGATGTGAAAGAAAGAAGAAATAATAGATGGAGAGAAACTCAAAGGTAAAGCTTTAACTTTCTAAACTTTCTATTTTATTATATTTTAATTTTTAAGTTCAAAAACACTTATGCGTATTTATAAGCAGAGGGGAAGAAACTAGCAGTGGAGAAAAACTGTCAATATACAACAAACTAACTTATGGCTGATGGCTGGAGAAAATTCCCAAGGTCAATAAAGGGTAGTGAACATAGCATGCAGAGTAGAGGTGTCATACTTTAGATGTAACTAGTTTATTTCTTCTGAGACAAGAGGTAAAGAATTATTGGTATACGAAAGTTTGTAGGCTGAATAGGTGGAAGCAGCTGGTGATGGACACACCTGATGACATCCATCTTTCATGTAAAATAGAAAGGAAGTTTTTATGCTGAAGGAGAAGTGTTAGAAAGCTAGAAGGCGATATGGAAAATTTTGAATACTTGCTCTGAGTAATGTCAATGATTGTGAATGGCTAAAAATGGATGCAGCACTAAGAATCACTGAGAAGTCATATATATTTATGAACCATAATTTTGAAGAGTTACCAAACTGCACAGTTGAATGATTTTGGCCAGTTATTTTGTGCAAAAAATAAATGAAGTATTCAACCAATGAACAGGATTATTTGGACATCTGAGATGGAAATGCTTGCCTTCATCTTTTAGGCTAGTGCATTGGCCCAGCATTGGTTTTCACATACTCTGACCATTACTTTGGGTGATTCAGGAGAAAATCCAATGAGAGAGTGTGTGTGTGTGTGTGTGTGTATGTGTGTGTGTGATGGCGATATTACCAACCAGGGTTCTTAGCCTCCTTAATCAATAGAAATTGATAAGAGGCCAGACAAGAAATTCAGGCAAGGCTTTATTGGGGCCCCTGCTACAGCAGGGGGGAGTGAAAACAAGTAACAGTTTCCCTTGTTCACTGGCTCGCTAGCTGGAGGTGGATGGGGGAGAGCTGTTTCCTTATATGGGGTGAGGGTAGGGGTGTGTCCAGGGGTCAGGCTGGAAGGGTGGCTTAGGTGGTTTGCCACGCCTTTGGTGGTGCTGTGTCCAGAGATCATGCACATACCCTGCTTTGGCTCCCAGCTCTTCAGAAGTGGCAGGGTTTTCTTTTGTTTTTTTTTTTAATCTGGTGTCATAATTTGCCCCAACTGCACATGGACACAGTTATTTTTAGTCCCTTATAGTTTCCTTGTATTTTGTTGCTTGAGGAGAAGTTTGTCCAGGTGCAAGCACAGCAGCAAAGGACCCCAGGTCCCAGGTCCCGTCTCAGCAATATGTGTACACAGAACACAATTCCAAATGGTAGATAGTAGTCATGAACATAGAAGTAAGAAAAAACTCACTGAGAAGAAATTTTGCAATCTAATGGTAACTAATAATTCTCAAACTTGATACCAAAACATCTGAACATGAAGTCTTGTGAACATAAAATGAACATAATCCAAATGAAAACTGTGTCTTTAAGATCTGCTCAGAGAGATCAAAACAAGGTATCATTCTTTAGGAAGCAAGCAGCCTGATATTTGGTAAACAACCTAATGTTACTTTTTTTAAGTTTATGAAAGCCTTTCCCCCAAATCCTTGGAGAGTCATTTTCTTGACTGCTCCCACATGAATGTTTCCATGCTTATAATAAAACTCTGTCAAAAGGTTCAATTCAGTTGTTCCTGTTTCTTTGTGTGTGTTTGTGTGTGTGTGTGTGTGTGTGTGTGTGTGTGTAAGGGAATCTCTTGTGATTGAAACAATTGAGCAATTTTTTTTTCCAGAAGATGAAGTATCCCTATAAAAAAGTATAAGTGTTATAGACTCAGGTTGATTAAGTGGGAAGTCAGGAGACTTAGCTGGTTAGAGAAGAGTGATTAAAGGCCATTGTCCACAGTACACACAATTCATTTAGTCTTGTAGGTGCATGAGACAGGCATGTGGAAGAACATCAGTAGCACAGGAGAAACCCTAATTACTCGAGGGTACATGTATGTATTTGTGTGCAAAGCAGAGGCCTCTTAAAACTTGGATCAGATTTGCTGCTTTTATAGATGAATTGTCAAATCCACATCTTTTTGAAAGAACTAGTCCTTAGTTTTACATAAAATGTAAAACTAGCTGAATGTCCAAGTGCTTACAATTATGCTTTTATTTTTCCCCCAATTTGTACCTCAAAAATTAGTCCTGTGTAAAACTGTCATTGGATTTTCAAATGCAGGAAAGAAACCACAGGCATAGGCTTGTATAACCAATAAAACTTATAAATGCTGCATCAAAGATCAGCAAGCCTTACTGGTACATGTAGGTTAAGACCACAAAAAAAAAAAAAGTCTAACTATGCTTGAGGAGCTAAACTGTGGTTGCTGTGGAAACAGAGCTTAACTTTAAGGTTTTACACTGTGGTGCATGGAAAATTTCAAGCCGACTGTGCAATAATGTCAGCTTTTTCAGTGAATATACAGCATCAGTTATGGGAAATAGCATGAATGGAAGATAATGAGTTCCTAAGACTGACAACAACGTTGAACACACAAACACACATATGCACACACACAGACACACACACATGTCTAACTTTTTAGAAACATAATTAGATATTATGTTTTTTTAAAAATATATTCCATTTTCCTTGTCTTAGTCCATTTGGGCTGCCATAACCAAATACCCTATTACTGAGTGGCTTATAAGCAGCAAACGTGTATTTCTCACACTTTTGTAGGCTGGGAAGTCCAAGATCAAGATTCCAGTAGATTTAGCATCTGATGAAAACCTGCTTCTTGGTTCATAAGCTGTCATTTTTCTGCTGTGTCCTCACATGGCAGAAGGGGTGAGGAAGCTCCTTAAGATCTGTTTTATAAGGGCACTAATCCTATGCATGAGGTTTCACCTTCATGACCTAGTCACCCCCCAGAGGTCCCATCTCTTAATAACATCACAATGGGTATTAGGATTTCAACATATGGATTTTTGGTTGTGGTGGGGGATTGGGGGGAGCACAAAAATTTAGTCCATTGCATTCCTCCACTCTGTTTTTCTAAATCATTTCCAATGGAAAATTTTCACTCTCATAACGTTTATAATGTTATTCTAAAGGTGTGTTCTTTTTTTTTTATTTTGACAACAGTGGTAAGGGATGATCTCTAACATCTCTCTCATTAATGATTCCACTGGTGCATTGTAAATAAATCACAGAGGCATGAGCATTTTAAAATTATTTTGTCCCATGGACAATACGGAACACGTATAAATTTAAGTATACATAGGTATAAGAACAGAAGTTTAGCTAAAGAGAAACTTATCCTTTATAGACAAAAATCTGTAAACAAAGTACAGATACATTTTTATATCCCCAGATAAAAGAGTGCTGCTGTATAGATAGGATGTAATTTATACAAATTATTTACCTAATATCTCTGATATTTCTCTATAATAATTGCATCATCTATATTTCCTGGTGTGACCCAAATAGGAAAAGGAAAAGCTAGGAGACAAGGGTATATCAAAAGTACCCTAAAAGCAGCCTCTGGCTCAGAGGTCCTCCACCACCCCCCACCCCCGCACTTTCTTACTGGAGTCACACAGTAGTCCAGTTCCATGTCCCCCCTATCTCTTACTGGCAACCCCAAGTTACTAAAACATTCTCATCTCGGCTAATGATGTCCTGCTCTCATGCCACTGATGCCAGCCTTCCCTCCTCACCTTCCTGTAGCCTTAGTGCTGCAGGCTGTGGTCTTTGCAGCTGATGTTGGCTCACCTTTACGCTAACGTTGAGTGTGGCTATTGTTTTCTTGTCAATCATTATGTTGACACAGGGCTGGCACAGTAACTATTGTGGAAGCCAATTTTTTTTTTTTTTTACCACGTTATGGCTCCTGTTAACTTTCTAGTATCTCTTCCATTTTTTTCAATCACTGCACTGAAATTGGGTGAAGACTTCATTAATAGAGCTAACAATTCTTTAAACACTCAAACAAGGACCATGATTTTTTTTTTTTTTCCTGTGAGTAATCCACATTTTTGGTGCTAGTACTTTATTATTTCAATGTAATACTTAATCATCCTTCTCTATTGCTTTTTGAAACTATTCACACATCCCACTAGGACATGAACTAGAAGATAATATAAATAGCAATTCATAGTGCAGTATTCAAACTTATTCTGTCTTATCATGGGCAATGAACAATTTTATGTCAAGTATTCACTCAAAGCAATGATAGAGGGAGCAGTTCTTATAGCAAGGCACTGCTCTAAGTGCTTTATCTACATTAACATTTAATCTTCATGAGAATATTAATCCCTATTTTACAGATGAGGAAACTGAGGCACAAAGAGCTTAACAATTTGTCCACATTCTCACAGCTAATTAGGGGCAGAGCTGTGATTTTATAGCAGGCCAACCTGGCTCCATGAACTTTTACTATTCTGCCTCTTTAAGTCTGGTATAAAGACAATTGAATTTCTCATATGGTACAACTTCCTGAAAGTTAAGGACAAGCCTTTGCAAATTATTTAATTCCGAGGTCTCCATCAGGGGATTCACCATCAGCTTTAACAGTTCCTCTCAAAGTATCCATAATAGCTTTATGTAAAAAAAACTTCTTTGATGCCCATGCTGAGAAGCATGTCATTCTAAAGGGGCTATGAAAATGAAAAGACTTTTCTCTGGAATCTCTACTACAGCGGAATTTAAATACTATTTTACAGTTCTAATTAAAATGACACTATTTAATGCAGTGATACATAGAATACTTTGTGGTGCAAATTTTTTCATCTACCCCAGACATCAGCAAATGTCAAATAACATCTATGCCATGATTGCCTTCATCTGGCCATTCAAAAGAGTCACCCCACACACCCATTTCTGAACTCAAGGCTTTTTGAAATTCATATACAATAAATTATATTAATTGGCCACATTTAAATGGGGGATTAACATGATGAAATCATAAACTAAAATAATTACAGATTTTTAGGAGGTATTTGTCCCTAGAAATTAAAAGCAGAGTGTGTAAAAGCAAATATCTAATACTATGTTTTTTGAGCAATGTAGTAACTGAGATAAAGAGAAGCCATGATGAATATTCCTTTTTTCCTTAATCAATCATCATGAGTGAACTTTTGAAATCTTCACATTGTCTTTGAAAATTCCCTTTCCCTGTTCTCCAAACTCATCTATTTATTCATTTTAATGTTTCTATTTATGGAAATTTCAATTTACATCTTTATGAAAATATACCCCATATATGGAGTATATCATATATATTTTATATACAATCAAAGTAATACATATTCACAATTTAAACACTCATGATGTCTCATTGAAAACATCTTTCTTAGTTCCTTCTTTTCCCAATTCTCACTCCTCAGAGGTACCACTTTCAAGTCTTCCATTTTTAAGTCTTCTAGTTTTCTTTACAAGTTTACCTCCATATTTATCAACAACATGATTAGCCTGCCTTTTTTTTATTTTTCAGCTTAAGGCATCATTCCACATTACAAGGAAAGACGATTTTTTTTTTTTTACATTCCCTTCATATCTGCTTCCTCTTCCCTCCTTTTTCCATTTTAGTTACATGAGCCTATGTGTATTTATATCACCAGTTTCAGTTCACTCAGTACTCCGTGTTTGCATTATTATGACTATGCAATATTTTTCACAGCAAAGCCATGCGGCATGCTATGATATTACATAATGTTATAAGGATTAAATGACTTACAGCTTTTGAAGTGCTTAGAACATTGTATGTAATAATCCTACATAAGTGTATATAGTTTAATCAAAATCTTTTTGATTTTCTAGTTTTCACTTTTCTGATTTTCACTTTCCTACTAATATAGTCAATTTTGTAATGGATAGTTTTTTACATATGTCTTTGCACGTTTGTCTAATTGCTCCTTGAGATAAATTCCTAGAAATAGGAAAAAAAAATCCTTTCTTTAAAACTTTTTTTCCTGTATGTATTAACTGTCTCATTTTTCCTTTTCTTGATTTTCTACAAATTGTTTATTAATTTAGCTAAGGTTTCTGACAGAATTGTAAAATTATTCTCAAGTTCCTCATATACATTATGTATTTTATCAATTTGTTTCATAACTCCTCTGTTTGCTTCTGCAAACTTTCTAGGACAGCTGTGCAGAGCTTGCCATGGGATATCTTTTGCCAGCATCTGGAGGGTTTCTTTTACCTCTCTCTTATTGGAAGCTTTATTTCCTCATTCCCATGCTTGTTGGTTTTCTTAGTGTTTTCCTTCTTTCATCTGGAATACATCCTCCAATAGTTTTTTGAAAAACAGGATACAGAAAATAAATGATAAGAGACTCATGTGCCTGCAAACATCTTTGCTCCTCTTTCACACTTTATTTGATGGGCATTGGGTATAATTACAAATAATTTTCACTTATAATTCTGGAAGTTTTCCCTGTTCCTTGTTTTCTTTGGGAACACACCTTTCCAGTACTGGGACTGAAATCACATTGTGCCTCTGCTCGGGCCATAGGGGTAGCCATGCCATGCAGGCTTGTGATTTAGAGTACTATACATCCCTGACCCTGGTAACTGACTCAGGAATGGCTGTGCCACTCCAACAGCTTAATTCATAGCTTAAGCTGGGATTTGGTACATAGGCCATGGGAGAGAGAAGATTTATCCTCCTCTGGGATCGTAAGCTGTTAGGACTATGTAAACCCGGAGCTGCTGACAGCGCCCTCCCCTGGTCACATGGAGAATATGATGTATATCACATGATATTGCATAATGATGCAAACACAGAGAGGAAAGAAATCTTAGGGTTAGGAGAGAGAAAGACAAAAAAAGTTTACACCTCTAGAACCAGTCGTACTTAAACGAATATTTTCTATTTTATAGAACTATTTCAAACTGTAGTTCTATTACTTACAAGAACAAAAGAATATTTAATATAACTAGTTTTTTTTATGTTGATGAAACTGAAACTTTATAAACCAATTGCCTCTCTCTGGTCACACACGGTGAACGGTGGTAGCAGATTTAGAACACATGCCTCTTCCTCTAATGCACTGTAGTTTCTTGGGTGTCAAGTGTCAAAGCCCAAAACCTGAATAGTGATGAAGTTAAGTGCCGGAGGCTTATTGCTATTTATTCTTTGCATTCTTATTAAACAAACAACCAAAAAACAAAAACAATAAAAAGTGCAGTAAGCCCCTATTATGTAGCAGTCTGTGTGTCTGTCACATTTTTTTCTAGTTAGTTGTTAGGTTCAAATATTAAATAATTATGAGTATTATATATATTTGTATATACAATGACCTCATAATATGTGCTTCTACATATACATTTTTCATTGGTCCTCGTGAGAATACTGTCCAGAGAGCATATGACAAACTTCAGGCTCCTGGATTCCTTCATATTCCCACTTTACCATCACAGTGTAAGTCATTCTGCAAAGTTCTAATGTGCCTTTAGCTTTCCCATGACATCCTTTTTAGTGCATATTGAGAAAAGTAATCCAAAAGTTCATCCTATTTTTATATATGTATCATATATATAAAAATAAATAATAGCATTTTGCCAGTTAAACTAGACCTATTTCCCTAAACTAAAACCCCAGTGATTGTTTTTATAGGTTTGTATTAATTTTTTGTAAAATATTTATTTTGTAAGATTATTAAATATTTTGATAAATTTTCTTCAGTGAAAATGACAATAAAAAACTTAAAAAACTGAATAGTAGTACTTACTACTTGCCCGCATATTTTATTGTCCCTTTAGACATTTTCTGCTTTATGACCTTGTCAAAAGAGATAAAACAAGACTGAACAAAGAGAGAAATCTTCTAAAACTTTACAAAAATGGGATAACTTGGTACCAATGATGTCAAAGAATGTTTATTCTTATTTTCTTTGGTGGATGTTTCATCATCATCATCACCATATTTCAATCTAAAGTTACATTAAGGCTTCTTCAAAATACCTCCCTTTGAATTATTCAGTGCATGATCCTAGCTTTCCATTTTCAAATTGGATATATTCTCATTAAATATGTAAGTTTTCCCTATGGAATATTTTTAATTCTGGAATTGAAAGTCCCTTAAGTATCTTTTGTTTTATGGCTTAATATAATGAATACTTATAATATCTGCAAGATCTGGCCTGCATTTTAGGCAGTGCTAATTGGGCCATTTTAGACATATGTTTATTTGTAAATGGGACACTTTCAGACTATAACAGATGCATACATTACTAGATTGCAAATTTGTATATTTCTCTACAATCTGCTTCTCAGTTTCAGAAGTAATTTTCTCTATAATGGCATGAAGATAGAGAGATAGCTGGGAGTCCATCTTTTTTCCTCCATGTCTCTGGGTTATTTGTAATGTGGTTCACTTACCTTCCAGTCATCAAAGCTCTGGAATGATGAAGCATCAGTAGTTATATGCAAAGCATATAATGAAAAAGAGTGTGAGAAAGTTTGGAAATTCATACTGGTACATCTGCATTCCCCTAGTCTGGGCTACCCTAGAAGATGAGAACTGGTGTTTTTGTTACGAACAGAATGTTTATGTGCCCCCAAATACATACGTTGAAGCCCCAACCCCCAGTATGATGGTATTAGGAGGTGGGGCCTTTGGAAAGTAATTAGGTTTAGATGAGGGTGGGGTCCTCATGATGGGATTAGTGCCCTGTAAGAAGAGATCAGAGCTTTCCCAATCTGTCTCTCTTGCTCTCTCTCTTTCTGTCTCCCCTCCCCCACCCCAAATGAGGACACAGCAATGAGACAGCCATCTGTAAGCCAGGAAGAGGGTCCTTACCAGACACTGAATCTGATGGCACCTAGATCTTAGACCTCCCACTCTCTAGAAGTGTGAGAAATAAATGTTTGTTGTTTGAGCCACACTGTCCATGGTATTCTGTTATAGCAGCCTGAACCAAGGCAGTAACTGGGACTGATCTTGAAGGACCTTGTGAACAATAACATATTATCTGTGTGACCTTGGGAATAACCTGGGACTCACTTTCCTTATGCATAAAATGAGTATTATGACAATACAGTTGTGAGAATTAAATAACTTGATATTTGTAAAGTGCTTTAAATAGTACTTGGCACATAGTAAGTGTCAGCTATGTAATTGTTATAGTTGTAAGAACCGTTTTCATTTAAAATATTTGTCTTAACACCCCCTTTAGGTAACATTGCTGTTTTAAAAATATGAATCCTAGTTTCAAGTTCGGAAAACAGGGGCACAAGGGTAATCAACACACTTTTGGCTGGAAGCGATGGTAATCAACTCAACAGTTTGATCAAATAAATAGTTTATGATCCGACATGACTGAGCACAGCTGAATTCAGGGTCCAAAGATTGACGGGTTTGACAATATCATCAGTTTATATCAGTCTTCACTGGTTCTCTCATTCTCAATTTTTCTTTATTTTGTGTTGCCTTTATTCCAAATAAGAAGTATGCTCGGCTAACCCCTTCAAGACTGCACTGTCTTCTCAGTTCGAGATCTTAATAAAACGGAGAAAGACCACCCGTTTTCTCCTAGAACCCATCTTGGTTCTTGTGCCTGCCCCAAAACTGTCCCCAGAAAGTAACAAGTATTCTTTAGTCATAACATACCTCAGGAGCTAGGCAAGTGTGTCTACTTAATAGTAGCCTTGTCAGAATCCTGTAGACTTTTGTGGAATAGGAGAAGAGTATATTCTAAAAAAAAGAAATAGCTTTAAGAAGAGAAAAATGTATGAATGTGTGCATACTACTGTACCATCCATGCTTTCTCTTCACTTTCCATCTCTTCTCTAACATAGCTTGGTAGCTACCCAAAAGGATTGAGCAAATCTCAAAGTCTGTCCAATTGTTTGGTTTAGGTGTCCGTGTGGCTACTGCTGCCACCCCTGCTTTCCGTCTTGAGATATTCAGAATCCTGTAGCTGCTTCCTCAAGAGTCAATGCAGTTCGCCACTTACAGCAGGAGTTCTGGATTCAGGTGTTCAAATTCTTGCTATAGCACCTACTATGTCCCCTGGTCAAACAACTTCACTTTTATTTGTACATCAGGAAAATGGGGATTATTGTATGACTATCTCAAACATAAGCGAGGCTTAAGTAAGGTGATATATATGTAAAATCTCATTATTTGCTAATTTTGATAAAATTATCACTGCTTCCTGGGCGACCTAGAGACCAATATAGATAAGTGCAGTACATGAGATTCCTTACAACAAATAAAATGTTGAGAGAGAGTAGAATTTGGAGGGTGATAGTGAGAGCAATTCATTGTGTTCAAGGGAGCAAGAATAACTAAACTCCTTGAGTTTCATTCTAGGATGTAGTATGATCACTGCCTCTGCTTTCCTTCTTTTTATTTTTTTGTTATCCCTGGAAAATTCTAATATTTGATGTATTCAGAACATGTAATTCTTGTTTGATTCCAGAGACTGTCAAATGAATAAATAATATATTTGTACTTTAGGTTTCATCTGGTTTTATTCAGTGTCGCTATTTTTGCTCTCTTGCTGTATTTCCTTGTGTCCTGCTTCCTCCTCTATCTTCTTTACAGAGAAAATCTTAGATGATTTCCTTTCATCTTAAAAAGCTTTTTATAATGATAAAAATATATATATAACTCTGCAACTCAGAGGCCAGGTATATTTTTTAGTTCTCAATAGTGACAAAAATGCTTTCCCCAAACGCTTCGACTGCATCGAGATCCCTTGGGCAGGCTTGTTCTTGCTTTGGCAAACCTGTGGAGAGGTCATTCACTTCATTCAAATTTGATGGCTCTGTGCATTTGCAATGTATGTCTAGAAAGCTATGAAGGCTAGCTCAACTCTTTCTCGGCATAGAGGTATTTTATCAAAACCTTTCATGGGCTTTTTTAATTTGTTTCCTATCTTTATCAATGTCTCCATGAATTTTTCATTCTGTCATGAGGTTAAAAAAAAAAAAGACTTAAAATAGCCATTTAAATAACCCAGAATCAAATATTGTAAACTTCTCTGAATATACTTCCCTCTTCATTTTTATAAACATTTTTTTTCTTTCAAATTGTGCTTTTAGAGTAGGAGAGAGGGGTATCTACAGCAGCTGGTCATTTATTATCTGTCTTTGCAACAGCTGAGAGACAAGATCAGTTAATTCTCCTTGAGAGGCAACAGAGGAGAAATTATCAGGCCAATCTGTTTATTTCAGATGAGCACTTTGAATAGCCTTCTCTACCACATGGCATAGAGGTTCACCTTAGATGCAGATGATCGTTGACCAAGAAAATATGGACTCACTGAAATACAAATTATAGGTTTTTCAAGCTTAGAACACTGGCTTGAAAAGGAAAGATGGGCTCTTGGAGAGTCTATAAAGTTTTCTGTATTCCACTTTTTGCAAAATGAAGAGGGATAAGAGAGCTCAGTCTTAAGCTACAGGACATGAAACCTGTTCCCAGAATGGCTTAGATAATTCTCTAACTTGAGAAAACTGAAATATTTTGGGAGGAGGAGGTGACATTCTCCCATTATTTAAGATAAGAGTATTATCACCAGATCTTCCTCTGTAGTGTTATAAAGATGAAACATGGATTAGGTATTTTGAAGAGACTGAGTAAATAATATTGCATGCCTATATATTTTTATCTTCTATGTTATCTTAACATTTTTCAATGTAATATATGCTAGCTCTATGTCAGGCCACATGCTTTCTATGCCTTATCTTTATCCACCATAAAAACCCTATAAGGTACCCATTTTATAACTTTAAAACTGGAAGGATCCAGAGAGGTTTCTAATATATTTTCATGAAAATGATCATGTTTCCATTATCTTTAGGGAAGATAACTCAGAAGTTAGAAAAATCACTAGCTTACAGATTTTTTTATGGATGGTGACTAAATAAGGTCCTCTGTCATGTATTCTCATTCATAACCTAGTATTCTAGCATGGTGCTCTCAAAGTGTGGTCCCTGGGCCAGCAGTATCAGCATCACTGGGAACCCATTAGAAATGCAGATTTTGAAAACTTACCCTAAACCTATTGAATCAGAAATTCTGGTGGTTGAGCCCGGCAATGCATTTAACAAGTTCCCCTGATGCACCATAAATTTGAGAATTCCTGTTGCATTGGACGAGTAGTTCATTAACTTTAGTATCCTGAGGATACTGTGCAGACTGCTAAAAAAAAAAAGAAAAAAGAAGATTTTAGCAACACTCATAATAATTCTTATTCAAGCTACATGATATGGGTCCGAGATAATTGCATGTAAAGGAGCAGCCCAGTAAACCCAGTGTATGTGGTCCTTATAATTATCTGGATTAGACAGAAGGGCTTAACACTGAAGTTGTTCAGCTTTCTATAAATGCAAAATGAAGGCCTATTGTTTATATATTGTGCTTACACTCCATATTAGGTTTGTGCAAACCAATTCACCCAGTCCCCAAAAATGGAGTTTTCAAATTACTGAATGAATTTTTAGAGTGTGATTACGGCAATCCACACTGAACATTCAATATTCTTTCTTTATGGTGTTCCTTATGATGTACTTGCACTTGGAATGTAATTTTGCTCTATATAATCAACTTCACATTTATATTGTGTTACATTAAATCAGCTTAGCTTTCTTGCATTTGTTAAAGATTCCTTTTCTTTTAAGATTTGGAATCATGTTTTTTTAGCCAAAGACAAAAATCTTTGAGAGTTCTGGTTTAGGTAGCTTTCAAAATTGGAGGTTAGTTTATTTAACTCTGTTAATATTCTCATTCCATAGACTGATGCTGAAAGAATACAAAGAGTTTGTTGGTTTATTACATAGGACTGCTGCACTGATGGTATCACAACTGTTTCTTTAGTATGGTAGCTGCCAGCAGAAATACCAGTTTTAATGAAGCTTTGCACAGGCTCTTATCTCTTGCTGGGACCGACTCTGTTATAAATAGTTTGGCCATTGACTCATCATTAGACACATATCGGGAATCAGCCCGAGCTCCTCTAGCTTACTCAGAGACCTGCCTTGCGTTATGATTCATAATTTTGTATTCGTATAGAGTGGATAACACTCAATGGTCTTTTTTTTTCTTTGCTATTTTATATTACCAAATGGAGGTGTGGTCATTTTCTAATTTCTGGGTGGCTGAATTTTTCAGATATGCTCTTGCTGTGTGAGCAATTTGTCAAGGGTAAATGGTGTTATTTCTACTCCCTTACCATCGGGCAAGAATACCTCAGAGAACGAACAGCGCTCTCTCTGTGCGTGTACGTGTACGTGTGCGTGTGCATGTGTGTGTGTGTTTAGGAAAGGCGAGGGGAAGAGAGGATAACTTGAATTTATCAAATTCTTTTCAGTGAGAAAAAAGGAAATGCCAATGTCTTATCACTGTAGATTCTAGAATAAGGTAATTCTATCTTACCTGCCACTTGCTTTGGAGAGGTCTAACACCTTTCCCCTGTATGATATTAAGGAGTTGGCATGGTTCAATAACCATGAGCAAAGGAAGCAGGATTTGGGTAAGACATAGATGGGTGTATGAGTCACGTATTAGAAGAGTAATACTGCTAGCTGCCATAACAAACCTCCCTCAAATCAAAGTGCTTTAAGTGCTTTAATACCTATTTTCCTCATGTCATAGTCTACTGTGAGTAGCACGGGTCTCCTAGGAGTCTGTTTCTGAAGGGGTTACTTAAGGATTTCGGTTCCTTGTATAGTGTGGTTCCACACTCCTGAAGTCATTTGCCTGTGGCGAGTAAGAGAGACAGAGACAGAGAGAGACAGAGAGAGAGACAGGGAGAGAAAGAAAGGAAAATCTGGAATTTAAGGGTTTACCCTTGGAAGTGGGAGTGCCTCGTTTCTTCCTGTATTCTATTGGCCGAAACTAATTCAAAGTCACAATCTCACTGCAAAGAAGGCTGGCATGCATCCTAATGTGTGCTCCAGAACAGTCAATATAATTGGTTAGTATCCAGTCAGTCCCTTCTGGTCACCAATAACTTTTTCATTATTCCTCTTATATGGAACACATTCAGCCTTTCCCAATGCTATTAACACCCAAATTCCATCAGCCATGGCATCCATCTCGAAAATCTAGGATCTTTAAGTAATGTTTGGACCAAATATTACTCATTTTGGTCTAGAGACCTACTGTCAAAAAGATATATTATTTACACACACTCTTCCCATCAACCACTCAATTATTTAATGGTGAAACAAGGAGGGCATAAACGCAGAATATTCTTATTCTAGGAGTAAAAGAAAAACACAAAAGTCACTGGTCTCTAATAATAGAAAATCCTGCCAGTCAGACTATGTAAAAGCTGCTCTCCTGGGTTGGGGAACCAAGTCAGCTATCTGGGAGGGGCTCCTGTGTTAATTTTCCCCATATTCTCCTTGATCAGATCTTTGCGATGCTTCTCCTTGCTCAATATCCTCCTTAGCCATATTCGAAGTATGTTTTTGGAGCCTTATTTTTTCTTATGCATTAGGGACCCAATAGTTATTTTAAGTATTTGTCAAAGATCCCCTTGCTACCTTTTAAAGCCAATTTCTCTGGTGCTACATTTTCTTCAAAAACTTAATAGATTTCTGATCTGTTATTTCTGAGTAAGTTCCATGTGTCAGAAACCATGCCCAATGTTTTCCACTAGACATTACTCTCCAATCTGTTGTTCTATTTCTTTTTTCTTTTTGTGGTCTCCATATATTTCTGGACCTATTTCTGGTCAAGCTCTGCCACAGAAAATAATAAAAATAAATCCAGAATATATGGACAATATCACTAAAAATTGGACAGAATATTTTTTTCAGCTATGAATAATTGACCAAAACACCTGCTTTCACTTGCTATTCTCTTCTCATTAAAAAAAAAACAAAAATCCTGTGGGAAAATTACTCATTAATTTTTACTCCATATTTTATCCAAGAATTCTGAGTGAGACCCTGAGCATAATTCTTATGCCTAGTGATACTTAGTTTAGCCACCATCCTTTCCTATAGTCACTGTCATTTACTGTCTCTTGGACATATTACTTAATCTTTCTAAATCTCTTCTCTAAAATGTCGATAACAATGATATCCTCTCCCTAATGTCGCTTTGAAGATTAAATTAAATAACATTACATTTCTTAGTACAGTGTCAAAGCCCTCAGCATATAATTATTATTATTGTTGCTTTTATCACAGTTGTCATCCATACTTCGGGTTTTACAGACATATGGTATCTGCTATATATTTTATACAAGCAATATCTATTGACCTGGATAAAAAACAATGATTAAGACATGACTTCAAAAAGCTGAGTTTTGTACCGCTTTATGAATAATCCATAGCAATTTGTGAAAATTCAATTCTTATGTTCAGCACTGCTTTCCTTCACCTGATCAGCTTATAAATGTCCACTTATTTATTCAATGAACAGCATTTGGAATAGCAGATGGCTTTGAGTTGCATGTGTATTATTTCTTTGGGCCTTAGTGATATACTGAGCAATCATTTGCTATGTAATGGTTGCTTCAGGAAACAGAGCAATTTATTCCAAAAGTACAGGGCCAACACATGGTACATGGGCACAATGGCATAAATAGACATACACAGGTGGCAATGACATTAATACAACCAATGTAAGTACTAGCAACAGATTTTAAGCACCAATCTACCCTTGGGCTACAACAAGCATTACCCATATTACCATTCTTGATTTGTTTTAGGAAGATATTAACTAACTTTTGTTTTTAACTTCTTGTTTTAGACTTAGTATGCTGAATCAAGGTTCTGAATAATGCACTGTAGTTAGCCTAGTTCTTCAAGTTCTATTCAACTTGAGGCCTGATTCAACAGGCAATTCAAGTAAGAAAAATACCTACTAATTTAATTACCACTAAGTATACAAACATATTTATTTCCTAGATAAGACTTGGGGCATTGGATATCAATAACAAAATCTATTTACAATGTATTTCCTGGAATATGTTTTCCTGGCCTCCATATAGAAATAGAAATATAGAAATATAGTGCCCACCATAGTACTTGCAATTGCCAAATTTGCTGAGATTTGGGGTAGATAAATTGGCATTGTCTGAATCTGACAGATCCTACAACTGTTATTTAATGGGAACTATAGGTTACCACTTCCTCCCATCCCAATGCTTACTGTTTGCTAAATAAAGCAGGTCACTTTCTCTGACTTTTAAGGGATTCAGGGTTGTACAATTAAGCCACAAATGCTGACAAGATAAGAGTAATATCTTTTCTTCTTCAATCACTGCTTTTCTCTCTTTTGGTTTCTTTGATTTTAGTAAGTCAAGACACAATCTTTTTTGTGCTCTAGAAAAGAAAAAAAAGCAACTCCAGCTTGAAATGTGTTTATCTGTGGGAACAGGGTTGGAAATCATACTCTCACATTCATTTTGTGCTGCCGTTCTTATTTAATATATAATCATCACAACTTGCTATAACCTAGAAAGAAGAATGGAATAAGACCAGCAGTAGTTTTTTTTTTTAATGTGCTCACAAGCTATTTGTTTTCAAATTAAATCTTTTATCCAGAGGCCAGTGTGTGTTGGGTGGGAAGAGGGTGCAGCTATAGACTTCTGGAAGGTTAAGGTGAGCTTGTAAACTTACCATATAGATGTGATTAATTTTCTGATATTTTCCTAGTTTGTAATTTGATCTCAAGGAACTCCTAGTATAATGACTTCAGCACTATGATTTTATCAGCACGAAACATACTCTACATTTTCTATTCAGAAATTCCCCTGACCCGACCCTTTCATCTCGGAAACTACACTCACATTAGGCAAAACATTCTTGAAAAACGTCTCATTCTTGGCTTCTCCACTTTCTACTCCCTCCTTAATGCTTTCCTCCTAGTTTTTCACATACTTCACACCCACCAGAGATTGCTTTTAAGGGGATCACTTCTCACCTACCTCTATTTTGAAAATCCAGTGGAGGTCTCCCCATTCTCCTCTTTTGCTGCTTTCAGGAATATCTGGCACAAATAAGCTCTTCTTCTGAAAGAATTTTCCTCTCAGTTTCTGAGAAGACATATTCTCTGGTTTTGTTTCTACCTAATTTTCTTCTCTTGATATTTCTCTGCTATTCCTGTACACACACACACAAATACATATGTTAATTATTATGATAGTTATTATTAAAGGTGTTTGGATATTTGTTTCTATAATTCTATCATTGAGCTTACCACTGAGATCCAGAGTTGGTAACTACCTAACAACTTGATACTTCCACTTGAAAATCTAATAGCAATGTGAAATTTAATGTGTCAATCACAATTCTTTCTTTTAAACCACCCCTAACATTTTTCCTCCTTCAGTGTTTAGTCTCCTTAAATGACACCACTGTCCATCCGTTGGCTCAAATCAAAATTTTAGGAATCATCCTTGAGTCCTCTCTCTTATCATCTGACCATGTATTCATTTTTCATTCATCCATTTATTAAAGAAACAGTTATTGAGCAGTAACAATGAACTATTGCTTTGAGCCCTAGAGATCCAGTAGTAAACAACCATTAAGTTCTCTGCTAGGCTGGAACTTACATTTAAGTAGGGAAAGACAAGTAATAAACAAATGGATACAACACTTGTTTGTTATAAGCACTTTGAGCAGCATGGGAATAGGGTCATGTAAAAGGGCAAGGGTGACTCTGAAATTGTGGCATCTGAAGAGTTCTCTTTAAGAGATGACATTAATCTTGAACCTAAATGACAGAAGAAGAAGAAAGATGAGGAGGAAGAACAAATTTAGGATGCAGCTTGACTTGTCTGAAGAAAATAAATTGGCTGTTATGGCTTTATAGTGGATAATGGTGAGAGTCATTTGAAATGAAGTCAAACAAGTAGGCAGGGGTCAGGTCATGTGGATATATATAAACCAGCTTAAGGAGTTTGTAACTCATTCTAAGTGCGGTGATAATTCGTGGAAGGATTCTAAGCAGGGGGATAAGAGAGAGGGACTTATCTTGTAAAAAATATAAGTACTGCCCTATCTAATCCAAATGCTGTTTCTTTTTTGCTTAAAATCTTTAATGAAATTCATAATTAATTGAATAGATGAGTGCTTTGCATATAGCAAATGCACAAAAATATCAAATGAATGAATGATAAAATAAGCAAAAATATGTTTTACATAATTTTATGTCTGTTAATTTTTTTTTAATTTCAATATTTTAAAATTAAGTTGTAATTTGGAGTTTTCTATTTTATCAAAATTAGTAGATTTGGGGTGAATTTAATTAACTTCAATTCAATAAATTCTCATTGTGTGCTATGTGTCTTCTTTATAAAAAAAATGTTATGAAAAAGGAAATAAGGCATAGTCTCTGCCCTCAAGGAACTCAAACTCTAATAAGACATATAATAATCCAACATGAGAGTAGATCACAGCACTTTCCCAACACAAAGGCAAACATGGGCTTTCTAGTTTTTTCCTTCCTTCTTGCCTTCATTCTCTCTCTTTCTATTGGAAAGTTACATTAGACCAGGCACAGAAACAGAATAGAAATATGGAAAGATTTTTAAACAATCAAGGAGAATGTAAAGGACACTGATAATTTATAGGCATCAGGTAATTTTATATTTATTGGCATCTGAGACTAATACATCTCTAAATTTGGTTACAAATCATTCTGAGCTTGATTATAGAATGGCTTTGTACTAGTCAGCTTGGTTTGCCATAACGAGATAGCACAGACTGGGCCACTTAAACAACAGAAACAACTTATTTTCTCATCATTTTGGAGGTTGGAAGTTCAAGATCAAGTGCCAGCAGTATTAGTTTATGCTGAAACCTGTCTCCTTGGCTTGCAGATGGCTGCTTTTTCACTGTGTTTTCACATGGCCTTTTCCCTCTGCATATGCAGAGAGAGTTAGTTCTGGTGAGTTCTGGTGTTTCTTCCTCTTCCTAAAAGGACATCAGTCATTCAGATTACCCTATGATCTCACCCTCAATTACCTCCCTAAAAGCTCTATCTCCAAAAACAGTCACATTGGGAGTTAAGGTTTCACATATTGAAAGGTTTCAATATGTGAATTTTGGTGGGAACTCAATTCAATCCATAACAGGCTCTATACACTCACAGTGGACTATCACATTAATTATCTCTTAAATCGTTCATAAATCTAGCTGTTTAAAACAACAAAAGTTTCATTATCTTGACAGTTCTGTGGTACAGGAATTGGAAGAGGCTTAGCAAGGTGATTGTGACTCAGGGTCTCTGATGAATTTGCAGCCAAAACATCAGCTGGTGCTGTAGTGTTCTGAAGAATAAACCAGGGCTAGAGGATCCACTTAACCATGGCTCATTCACATGGTTATAATTTAAAACTATCACAGCCACCTAAAATAATTCTTAGTTTTATAAATCTTCATGTTGCTAAATAATTTTAATCCCATTGTAGGTACATGGCATGCCTTAAAACTAGAGAGAGTTGGAATCTATAAGAAATGGATGAGTTGAACTATTTACTCTGAAATTCAGAAAAGATTTCCTCAGGTGACTCAGCCACTGGAAGTAGAAATAATAGAAAAGGGAGGGACTAGTATTTTTATCAGTATAAGCTACAGCAGTCTGAGTTTTACTAGTTCATAAGAGTTTGTGTGTTAGCAAGGAAAAAATGTCTGGTAATTGATTATATTTTAATGTCATATATTAAAAAATTCATTTTTTACAGAGATATTTCTTGAGGTATTGTTAAAAAAAGACACTGGCCCTCACAGAAGATAGCCAGAAATGATTACTTAAAATTGTTTTGCGATGTATGTTCATCGGTCCTAATAGTATAATTTTCTGAGGCTATGCATATGTGCTTTGATTTTGGTTTTGCACAGTAAGATACGGCATATTGGTGTCCTTTCTCTTTAGAATAGCCATTTTTTTTTCTTTTGACCTGCTAAGCTGTTTCAAGGACTGAGAATAAAGCAACAACTAAAGATGTGTTTTAGATGCTATCACTGGAAGCGTTTCTTCAGATGTCAACAGATATTCAAAGGCCAAGAAGACCTTAACCTTGCAATATTGAAGTGAGGATTATAATTACTTTTAAAATGATAGTGTAGTTGGCAATGAATTTTCAGAAAGTACAACATTGCAGTTTATGGCCTTTTTCAAAATTACAAGGAATCTCTGATCTTGTAGGTAAATTCCAGTGGAAAGTACCCAGGAAGAGAAGACTAGAAATCTGGGTTCCGGAGATGTGAGCAGACCACTTAGCCCTTTTGCCTTCTGTTTCCTTCACTACAAAGTGAAAAGTTAGTGCTCATTGCTCTCTGAGGCCTCTCAAAGTTCCACAGTTCTGTGATTATTATTTTGAAGTAGAAAATATAGAGTATTTGATTGCTGATTGCCATGAAAATATCAATGAGAACAATGAGCTGTAAAAGATGCAATTTTATTTCCTATGTGACCAAGCCAATTTAACATTTATAAGAATTTTTTAATGAAATGAAGCTATCCAGGAAATAGTTTACATCAATATTAAAATTCTATGATAATAGCAAGGTTGATATCTAAGAACAGCTTTACAGACCCTATGATGACCAAAGGAGTTATCTATTAGTGATTTATTCCTGCTGAAAAATTCAAGAATTATATAACACAAACTCTTTCTCTATAACATCTAGAATTAGCATATTGGATTAGCCCAGAGATATGATCTCATAATGAATGTTACCACGTAATGGTTTCCAGAGAGGTGATGAAGGATAACACTTTTTAAAACATATTATCACCAAAGGGTTTAGTACTGGGAGGGAACTAAAAGTCTTTGAGTTAGCTATGTTTAAGCCATAGTACTCAGATATTTACATATATCATGTCATTTAATAAAATGGATTCATAAAATTACTTAAGCTAAGATTGAATGTCATTAGCTTGGGTAAATTTTTGCTGTAGACAGAGGGTCAGAAGAGTTGACAGTAAATACTTGCTATGTGACCTTAAGCTGATCATGTAACCTGGGTTGACCTTAATGCTCTCATCTCTGAAATTAAGGATTTGGAGTGATGGATCTCCTTGTGCAGTTGAAAGTTATAGGATTTAAAGTTAAACCTGTATTTGATTGTCTGCTCTTTTATTTCCTGATTATATAACATTAAGCAAGTTAGTTAAACATATAAAGACAATTTCTTCAGCTGCAAAATGAGGATAACATGAAGCATCTTTCAGGGTTGTCCTATGGATTAAATGAGACACTGCACATCAGCTGTCTCACACTAGTCCAGCACATAGTAGGTGCTTTGAAAAATGGGACCATATCATTATGTTCTCTTTGGCTTCAAAAATAGACTGATTTATTTTTAAATTTTCATCTAAATTTTTCCTTAATTGGACTAACAAGATTGGAATGACCATATATATTACGGTTGTTTTACTCAAATTAAACCAGATGGAATCAAATGATTCCTCCATCAGTGTACTTTGTTAACAGTGGTAATGGAATTTTATATTTGTATTTTATAATAGTGTTAAGAGTTCATGAATATGCATATATAAGTAGAACTGTTTATATCATGTGACTGTCACTTTGAAATTTCAGTACTTGGATAAGATTTGAGATCATAGGCATAGAGTGACATTTAAGATGCAGAATGGATACTTTGGTTGAGTAAATGCCAAATAATTTTCACTAACATTGAAAAGGCCAACTACATTAAGATAATCTATCTGTTTTGCCAGTGGTATCTTCCCTCCTGCCATTCCCTTCTGGTCTAGGGTTTAGGCTTGCTTTTTGGTGACTGATGTCATGGAGCTGTGGGACACTGAGGCATACTCTAAAAACTCCATACAGAGGGAATTTATGCCTGAATATATGCTATACAAGATTTTGCTAGAGAAATCAAATACACAAAGTGAAATGTTACATGTTTCATAGTCTGACGCTCTACTCTGAAATCTCTCTGGTAATGGCAGGCCTAGTACATTTCACACTAAAAGACATTCAATAAGTGATAAAGTGCAAAAACAGGTTTACTAATAGCCTACACAAAATGTCATGAAAGTTAAGGCAAATTACATATAAACCTGATAGTTCACTTGGGTGGTAAGATGCTCCAATTTCTGAAGGATGCTGAAGTTCTTTCAAGGACCTGAAGTAGAGGCCCTTGCCAGTTTATTTTATGGGCTCTAATTGTCAAGATGCCCATCTGCCTCCATGGCTCACCTTCTGCTGGCAAAGCTGTCTGGCTGGCCATCCATATCATCTGGAGCCCAGGTGCTTATATCCTGGATCACTGAAGTGTTCACAGGACCACATGCTATGTTCACAGTAGTGGATATAGCATTTTTATTTTAATATTAAAAACAAACACATGAAGGCTATTGGAAGGCTTTACTCTCAATATGTTTCTCATGTCCATGTAATACTATTTAGGCACAACTAATCATCTCATGGCAGCTATGATATATCAGTTTAAGTTGTGGGAAGATAAAAAAGTACTAAGGCTTGTCTTGAAGACTCCCTTGTGAAGTGTTGAGTTATTGAGTAACCATATGTCCTAGTTGGTCTTGGACACCCTCTGTGTAGGTCTGTTATCACAGTATAATTACTGAAAACTTTTTTGTTTATCCTCAAAATGTCCTGGTGTGGACAATAAATTATATGGTTATCCCATAATCTCCTTAGCAATGTCATTAAAGCGCCCAGCCTTCTTAAGATTCTACTCTTTTCTACTTTTAAGCACTGAATTCAGAACTGGATAAATAAACTTCTCAACTATGTCTAAAAAATAGGTGGGTGATCCTAGAGCAATCTTATGCAATAAGTTAGTAGATGCTGATGCAGGCAGATGCTAAAAGAAATTGGTTGGTGTTTATGACCAATGTGATACGTATTAAGGTAAGTGGAGGCAAGGGATTGAAATGGCAATGTTAGGAGCTCCTATTAGCAGGAAGTAAGACTGTTGCTGAAAGATCCTACTAAGTGGCATAAGGAAGAGGGCTGAAACAGAAATTTAAGAGGCCAGGAGAATATGAACCCCAATGAATAAGGCTGAATGTGTGACAAACCAATAAGAGAATTTGTCAGGTTATTTTGGTGAGGAAAAATTGTGTTAATTCTCGTCAGTAACAGAAGCAGTGAATATGAGTTTTAGGAAGAGACTTTTAGTAATAACCCTAGCTCCTTGTCAAAGGTATCTTGGGCTTCCCATTTAAAAATGATATCTATGTTATAGAGATGAATCCTGTTGTAGCCATCAACCAATCTTCCTTTTCCCAATTCAAAGCTCACTAAGCAGCTCTTCTTTTTTCCCTTTGAGGAGAAACACATCATTTATATTTCTCAGTACTAATTAGTAAATTAGTATCCTGGTACCTGTATATGAAAGATCATACCAATTCAGTTTCATGTAAATTTAATCAATATGAAGGCATTCCTAATTTCAAGCCACAGTGAGGCATGAGCACCACCCAGTAAGCAAAGATCATCACTGTGCTTTGTGATTAAACATTTAATATCACCCTGGGAAACACTTCACTTCATGATTTCCTTTATCATTAAAAAAAAAAAAAATGTGCTTATCCACTATTGTGAAGTCAGTAGATGCGAAGTACAATAAGTATTTCCAAATTTACATATTACATACTGAAACTTGAAAAATACTACATTACGTATTCAAAGCCATAGAGTGAATCAGTAGTAGTGTAAAGAGGGAGTAGAACATAGGTTTTCCAAGTTCTTGTTTTTTGCTCAGTTTATTAGCATACACATTTAAAAGCTGTGGATTAAATCATGGGGGAGAATGCAGGCTTACACCTTTTTTCAGAAAGACACAAAAGTACTTAAGCATACTAGTCATGATTTCATTTAGAGAAATACTTACCTTGATGCTGTCTTGTTATTTACAAGGCAATCAGAGCCATTAGCCTAAGATGACATTTTCAGTTGACATTAAACATCTTAGGCCTATTTTAGATAACATTTAAATCCTAGACTTAGTTTGGCTACATCTTTCCAATGATGAATGCTTTTCCCATCTTTGAGTGCTCTTAAGTGTGACCTGTTTTAATTTTTTTTTGCAAAGGTAGTACAGTCATAAAATAAAAATTCAGGAGTGAAAGAAAATAGAATTAAAATTGTCTTCTTCTCTCCTTAGCCCCCACAGAGCCTAGTTTCCTTCCCCAGAAGTAAATACTGTTACCAGTTTCTTGTATATTCCTCCCTCTAATTTATTGTTTGAGAAACACACATAAAAACATACATAATTTTAGCATTTTACACAGAAGATTACTATACTATACTTATTACTCTATGCCTTGCTTTTAAAAAATGTTTCCATATATAGCATAGCATTCATTTTTATATCAGTTTAAATAGAACTGTCATGTTCTTTTTTAATGGTGCTTAAAAAAGTATTCTAGTATTCCACTGAGTATAGGAGCACAACTGACTTGAACCAGCCTCAGTTAACAAACTTATATTTTCAATGCTGCTCTGAATTTCCTTGCACATCTGCTTTTTGCTCAGATGTGAGGAAGCTAAATAATGAGGAGTTGAATATCTGGATAAAAGTACACATGAATTTAAAAATTTTGTAGTTATTGTCTACAGAAATTGCAATAGATGGTATTTCAGTTTACGTTTCCTCCAAGTATGTGTAGGAATACAGGAGAACGCCTGTTTCTTTCACCCTTGCCCACAATGTGTAGAAACGAAATCTTTAGTTCTTCGTGCATATGCTAGGGGAAAAACAATTTGTAGTTAAAATTTAGAATTTTCTTATTAAAAATTAATTTTGGTATTTTACTGTGTTTAAGACTCAGTTTCTACGAAATGTTTTTATCTCTTTCCTTGAAGGAAGAAAATGCTAGTGGCGTCAATATCCGTACTTCCCTTTGTCATTTATTAAGGGACCAACCTTCCTCATAGGTAAATGTCTAAATTCTTACTGGAGGGATGTGTGTAATGTGTGAACACAAATATGTGTATAATTTCTGGGTTATATTGTCTCATTGCCTTTTCTCTTTAGTAATGATGAATATGTGTACAAGATGAGGAGATAGACCAGCCATTTTAGGTCATGGATAGAAGTTACATTTTTAGGGAAGCTGGGCAACAATATAACACCTGGACTACTTATACACACATTATTATATGAGACAGAATAAAACCCCTAATTTTAAAGCTATCTTGTTTTAGCTATTATTATTTTGGTAATTTTTTACAAAACATCTGTATTTTAACTAATATGAACAAATTATATTGGGTCATTTGTATTTTTCTTATTAATTTGTAGATACTATTATATACAAACAATAAAAAACTGAATAATTTATACAAAATTTTCCTCTCCAGTTTAGTATTTATTTGACTTTATGATTTTTTTTGCTAAAGTGAATTTTTTATGTTTGTGTTATCAAATTTATCATAAAAATTTCCTTTTATGGAATCTAGATTTTGAGTAATTTTTAATTAATATAGTGAGTAAATAGGTTTCCTGAGTTCTGTGAGCCATTCTAGCAAATTAATCTAACCCAAGGATTGGGTTGTAGGAACCTCTGATTTATAGCCAGTAGGTCAGAAGTACAGGTAACAACTTGGACATGTGACTGGTATCTAAAGCAGAGGGCAGTATTATGGGACTGGAGATAGTGTCAGAATTGAATTGAATTGTAGCATAGCCAGCTGGTGTCTGAGAATTGCTTGTTGGTGTGGGAAAACCTCTCCCCCACTCATTGAAATTGGGTCTCAGAATCCTTTTAACACCTTAAATTTATACAATGTTTCATGTCCATTATATCTCAATAAAACTGGAAAAAATAAAACAATATAGTACTACAGCCTACCATATTTGACAACCATCACCAAATTTTCCTGGGCAGATTTAAGTGTTCCTTCTATATACTTTTTATAGCATCATTTTGTTGAAAATGCCCCTATTTTCTCCCATATAGACATTGAACTTCATAAGTGCTAGTACTGTTTACTGGTATCATCCCAGTGCCTGGGTTGCTTGATAAGTTTACATAGAAGTGAATAAATGTGTGGTCCTTAAGACAGACAGTTGATTTAGAATTCTATTTCATTCTCTTATAGAGACAAATAATATATAGAGAGATATTATAACAGACTTCATTAAATATAGAACAGCATTGCTAGAAAATAAGTGCGTTAGGTATTTTGATAGATACTGATTAGGATCAAAAGTGTACATTTAGCCTATTAGGATGAATATCACTTAATTATTTTAAGAGTAAAACCAAATATCCGAGGTTATTAGCCATTTGAGATCCAGACAAGTCATTTCAGAGACAAGGAGAGAAACACTATTCCACTAATTTATAAAAAGTGTCAGACTTCAGTGAATTATAAAGGAAATATAGCTGAAAAGAAGAAAACGTGTGTCAGTTAATGTATTTTTCATCCTCAATTCTTTATGTTTATATCTATTGCTTCAAAATATTTCTAAAATTAGAATTTCTTAGACACTATTAGAAATAATACATTTGTTTAAAATCAATTAAAAATACCCTCCAGTATTTGGAAACTTTGGCAAGAAAGCAAATCTATTCAGATACACTCTGCAACTAGCCCTAAGACCCTATTGTACTGGTAGACATTCATTGTTGTAGTTGTTGTTTTAGCTATTCAGTGTCTATTCTCACTTCTAGTAACAACCTTCCAAAAGACAATTTCTTCTTGCATTCTTGGAGAGAGTATCACTAATATTCATTGTCTGTCCCTAGACAAGATGTAGACAGGTAAACCCAGCAAAGCCTATTAGACTCTATCAGGACTTTGAATCATAAGCTAAGTGACCCACATGGGGGAGGGGGAGTAGAGCTGATTGATCAAAGCAGCAATAGGAGACTCAATTTGTTCTTGCTCCCTCAGCCTTTGGGGCTATATTAGCTCTTGCTCTGTGCTAATTAAGGTCTTCAGTTCTTCCTTCAATGAATTCTACTTTCTCTCACATTAGCCAAGGTAGGGCTCTGTGAATTGCAACTAAAACACCATGAAAAGACTTGTTACAATGATTTGGTTTCAACATTACTCAAGCACCTTCCAATCATTTTATTAGTTCAATTTGAGTAACATGACTCACAATTGTCAAATTCTTTTCAAATATGAAACAATCAAACAAGCATGGTAGCTGATCCCATATCTCCAGTGCATGGATTTCAGAACGGTTTTACCTACTACACAGGGCAAACAAAATCATGATAAAGAATGCTTAATGTTTTTAGAAGTTTATAATTTTTAAAGATTTTTCACATTATTACCTTATTTAATCCTCATGGGAACTCTATGAAGTAGACAGAAAAGGAAATATTACTCCCATCTTCAAGGGAGGAAATTAAGTTTGAAAAAGAAAAAGGAACACCAGAGAGCTATTGAGTTAGAGGAATATGTCACATAAATAAAATCATTTTGCATACCAAGTCTAAAAGTACATTGTAAAACCATATCTAGGGAAATCCTTTATTTTAATGTAATTATTTTATGTATAAGAAGCCATTCTAAAAAAAAAAAAAAAGAAGCCATCTGCTTAAAAAAGAAAGAAAAAAAAGACTGGTCTTTCAATTCAGTGTTTGATCCCTGAATCTTCCATTCCTCAGTAAGTGTTATTCCTACTAGTCTAGTTAATAACCTTGACTGTGTAAAATCTGATAGTAACTTTCTATTCAAATAATGTATAGGGACATATGGTATTATTCTGACTCAAGGTTGAAGTTGATGATGGTGTTTTCACCTTCAGTGGGGTCATGAAGTTCTGCACTACATAGACTGAGTATGGGAAAGAAGAATCTTTATTTTCTGAAGTCCACAATAGCTACTCAACCAGCAACGATTACAGAGTACAGCCAGGGGCTGACAAATAATCATTCAGGATCTATCTAATTTTAAAATTCTTTATATTAATATAAGTTACCATACACAAACACATATATGTATGTATATGTATGCAAACATGTTTATATCTTAGAAACAGATTCAGGGAATTCTCTGGTGGTCCAGTGGTTAGGACTCTGAGCTTTCACTGCTGAGGGCACCGGTTAGATCCCTGGTAGGGGGACTCCCGCAAGCCGTGGCACATGGCCAAAATTAAAAAAAAAAAAGAAATAGATTCAGTTATTATTAATAAAAAGTCTGGAAAATAATATTTTATAACTATTACAGTTTAAAATATTCCCCCTTTTTATGGCTTACAGCAGATTGACTCCATTTCTTTCTGTTGTTTTCTTTTTGGAAAAAGGAAACAACTAGCTATCACCATTTCTAAAATAGACTTCATATCTCTGAAGGCCATTCTTAAATTATTCCTTAATTTCTTTTTCCCCAGGCTAAATTATCCTTTTTATTTTTACTTTTTTTCTTATAGGCCTTGTGTTTCAATCTTTAATTATCTCCTTTGCTCAACCCCTGCCAAACTCACTACACATATTAAATTGCCATTGATTTTTTCATTTGGGTGCCCAGTGGGTACACAGAACTCTATAAAGTATCTTTCATTCATATCCTTGTGATTTCAGCCAAGTACAGAAATTCTGATGTAAATTTGAACATCATTCCATATATTGTATTAGAGGTTAAAAAATGAGACCTGTGAAGGGTGAATTTTTCAGATAAAATCTGCCCCTACTATGGAGTTTTATGTTAATGTAGGGCTAGAAACTTACGTAGTTTCATTTCGTTATTCAGAAAAGTGTTACCTTCTTGTCAGATTGCCCATTGCATCTATGATTTTTAGGTTTATATGGCAACATTTTGGACATTTACCTTTCATAATCATAAGAATAAGAGAAGGAAAAAATCTACAATTCAGACTGGATCTATATTTACTAATTTGTCTGTTTTCACTGCCAAGCCTAAAAAAAAAAAGCTAAAAAACTAGCCTGTTTTGACTGACAACTATTTTTTTTTCAGCAGACTCAAGCATTTTGATTTAAGTGTTAGTCTAAATAGTCAAGTTTGTGTCAATAGACACACTAGTTTTCCTTTATTTGTTTGAAGCAAGAAATTCAAGGGTTCACATTTCAGCTTTCAAGATCCTCTTTCCTTCCTCCAGTCTGTTTCCTTTTTCCATTCTCAAGCTGAGGTCATTAACTAATGCTACTGGGCAACTAGTTGCTAGTAAAACCATCTTCCATATATTTCATAGGAATGGCTATTCAACACTATTATACCTATACCTATTTTTGTGTACCTGTTATAGAACTATAATTACTCACCCTCTGGAGCCTGGTATAATGAGTCTGCTCCCTACAAACTATGTGATTTATCTAATTCACATGACTACTTTGATCCTCAGTTTTCCCATCATCTATATTTAGTTTCCATATTGGGTTAATGTACAGATTAAAGGTAAAATACTGTATATAAGATTCTTTGCACATTGCCTAGCGTACAGTAAGTACTGCCAAAATGAATGCTATTAAAATACATAATATTTATTAATGGTATTAATTCATAAAATGGAGATACCCAAGCATAGTTGGGCAAGGCTAGTTACTATAAATGATAATCCTCAAAAACTCAGTGGATTAAATAACAGTTTATTTTATCACACTTAGAAAAATTTAAAGCTTATCTGAATAACAAACTAAACTCTTTTTTTTCTTTGAAAGTAAAACCATAGTAGAAAATATAGAAATATCAAAGAGCACATGGATCCTTTCTGGGGAAAAACATAAAATCTTATTTGACTATTAGATGTGAAATTTACTATTGTATATTTAAAGGGAACTGCTTTAGAGAAAGGAACGTAAAAGTAAAATAGAATTTAAAATATTCCAATTTCAAAATCTAATAATAAACTTTATCTACCCTGTAGCTGACCTACCATCTTATTACTAATTAGGTTCTTAATACCTTAAAATATTAAACTGAATTTTCAGAGTTTGAGGAAGCACATAGAGAACAAGTGGAAAACATACCATAATTTGCTTCAGATGTTAGAAAAGTACAGCATGCTTTCTCTAACTGTAATCCCCTCCCTTGTAACAACATTAACTTAAAATCATTTCTAAACTGTTTTTATTTACAAAAATGTACACACAAAGACTGTCTTTGCAAAGCCAGTGTTTCTGTTTTTCAAAGCAATCATGTATTTTTATTTTTAAAAATTATGACGTGAAGTGTACAAAAAGCAAAAGTGTGTGTTAAGAATCGAGAAATCTGTTCATATACTGGTAAGTCAACTAAAATTTAGTGACTAAATGATGAACATTTGGGTATAGATTTCATGGAACTGATAAAATATAATATTTTATAACATTTACAAATAATATGCTGCCACTTCTAAGAAAATATCTGTACTTTAGATCTGGCCTTGAACACTTGCTGTAGTGGAGAGCTTGCTGGATGGAATACCAGGAGGCCTGGGTTCTAACCCAGGTTTTCCTGGACAGCCTCTGGAAGCTCAGACAGGTGTTGATTCTGAGCTTCAGTTATCCCACTAAGAAAGGAATAGCATTTGAATGGTGAAAATAATATTGTGTAGCATTTAGGTGACTGCTAAATGGGAAAATACATATGAAAACACCAAGCAAGGATTTAGGCTCATGGTGGACATTCAACACGTCCATTCAATAAATTGCCCGTTCCCTACTTTAATTCCTTTCTCTTTTTTCCTTCTCTACTCCATCCCTCTTCAAACCTCTAGAAATTCACAGCTCTGTACAGTCTCTGCAGACCCCAAGAAACCGTAACTTTGAACATGTCTCTGGTTTCCCTTTAAAATGAATCTGTAGGTCAATACATGCAGTTACCTCCTTACATTCTGAACATTTTTGCACATTGTCTTGTTTTATGCTTGTATAACTGCAAAAAAGTGACTTCAGTTGGGAGGAGTGGGTATACAAACTGTGTATAGTAAATAATTTTCAATACAAGAACAGGTGCTAATGGCACGAACAGGTGCCAGTGGAACACTGGGTCCTTGACGTAGATAGAAGTAGAGCCAGACAAGGGTCAGTTTGAGGAGTCCCTAGAAATTTTAGAAATGTAACTATTCTTTTTCCAAGGAGAAAAATTATAATTTTGTTGACTCTTTGAATGATTTTAAAAAGTTAAAATGCAAATCATTTCAAATATTTCTTTTTTATATAAAATATAGGTATTTAAAATATAAAGTGTTCACAATTTTATAAATTGTTTTCATATTTTTCACCTGCAAACAATGTCTAATTAGCAATTACTGTTGGCTAAGCTTAAAAATTTTAGTAGTGCAATATAACTTTAAATCCCCATATTAGAAGCTGATTTTTTTTATAACCTTTAGTACTAATTTTCAAACTTGAAATCAACAATGTCCTAGTTGTAATAAAACATAACACTAATAAGATAATGGTATAATAACTCTAATATAAGAGTGCATTAATTTGAATATTAAAAACATTATGTTTAAAGTCTGATTTATAGTATCAATGTGACATGATTTGTCCTTTTAGAAGGAATGAGTATATACCATCTCTTCTCTTTACAAATCTCACGCTGTTCTATGAGAATTTATTTTCTTTATATCTTATATCCTTCTTATAAAATACATCCCTTTGGTATAATTGCACAAAACCACAATTGGTTATTTATTTTGGCTTACTGAACATTTTACACATAATTTCTACATTCTGTTTCTTTCATTCATTCATTCTTCATTTATTCATATTTATTGATTTTCTACCATGTACTTGGCTGTGACCTAGTTGTTGGGGAGTCAATATGATGAGATTTGGTTTCAAACCTCAGGAGCTTTCATTCTATTGGGGAAATAACACAACACACTCTATTCTATGCAAGAAATGATACAGGAAAATTTGAAATTATAGTAATAAAAACGGTGTGGTAATGTCACAAGATTAGACTAATTGAAATGAATGCAAGCTAAGATATCAACCCAAGTGCACGTAAGGGCTTAAACATTACAGTGCGTGTTGCGCAGTAGATGGTATTACAAAAATTGGATCGTAATATGAAGAAAAATACAATTAAATCTCTACTTAATTACACATAAAGCTTGAACTTTAGAGAGACTAAAGACCTAAGCATGAAAAGAAAAACTGTAAGGTAATTATATTAATACATGAGAGAACATTTTATTGACATAGGGTAAAAGGATATCTTTCATCTTCATTTTACAGATGAGGAAACTAAGGCACAGAGAATTTTAGGAGTTCTCTGGGGTCAGTCAGATAATACATGCATGACCCTAGTTTTGAGCTCAGTCTCACTCTGAACCCACAGTCTTAAACACAACGTTAAATTGTCTCATTTCCAATTACCTAATGCCTGTGCATATCAGGAGAGCTGTTATTTTCAAATTTCAGATGCACAATGATTCAAAATTCATAAATGGGTCATTTCAAATAGTACTTTCTTTTTCTTTCTTTGTCAAGAAAATAGTTTCTTTATATAATTTTTGTTAAACAATTGTTTTTCTACCTCCTGTCTGTGATTTTATCCCCCTTATACACTTTCTCAGAAATTAGAATATTTATGTTCAATAGAATGGAATTGCAGTCTTGTAGATATTTATTTATTGAGGCAAATGTTGTAACTCAATCTTAATTCACCTTAGAAGACCTTAACATGTATTGCCACACTGAAAGACCAAAAGAAAAAAGGAAAGAAGCAAGGAAGGAAGGAAGGAAGGAAGAGAGGGAGGGAGGGAGGGAGGGAGGAAGAGAGGGAGGAAGAGGAAATTTTGTTGAAAATAAAATTTTCCACAAAGAAAAAAAAATTGACAAATTGGACTATATTAAAATTACAAACTCTGTTTCTCAAAGGACATCCTTAAGATAGCATCCTAACTAGGAAAAGATATTTGCTATTTGGTAATATCTCCTACAGTTGAATGTACATTTACCCCATGAATGAGCCAGAAATTTTACTGCTAGGTATATACACAATAGTATCAAACACACATGTGCCAAAAGTCATGTACAAGCAAAATAGTTAATCTTTTGTTTACATTTATTGACATAATGTTTTATTTCCTTCAAATTTAACATGGTATATTATATTAATTGATTTACTAATTTTAAATAAACTTGAATCCATGAAATAAACCTAACAACATAGATTATATTACCTTTTTTATTCATTGTTGAGTTTGGTTTGTTAATAGTTAGGTTTGCATTTTTACATTTATGTTCATGGGTAAAATTTGCATGTAAATTTATTTTCATGTACTATCCTTATTTGTTTTTGATACAAGGTTATGCTACTCTTATAAATACTGTTGGTATACATATGTTCTTTTCTATTTTCTAGAACAGTTGGTGTAAGATTAGAATTATATGACCCTAGAAGTTAAAATTTATTAGTGATGCCATGTAGACTAAGAATTTTCTTCAAATAAAGTTTTTAACTATTGATTTAATTCAGTTATGGAGTTATTTAGAATTTATAGTTCTTCCTTTGTCAATATACAACTTGTTTTCTAAAATTTGTCTATTTCATATGAAGTTTCAAATGTATTAGTATAAAGTTGTTCATTATATATTAATTTATTAAATCTCATTGAAGATTAGTCTATTTTATTAGATTCCTCTTTCATGAACCAACTTTGAACTTTGTTGATTCCATTTTGTCTGTTTTTGTAGTATTTCATTATTTTTACTTCTTATTCTTAATATTTCCAGTTATTTACTCTTTGGGTTTATTCATTTTCCTATTTCTAACTTTTGAATTCATTCATTTTTAGCCTTTCTGCCTTTTGATTTTCAATCTTAGGCAAATCCTAGACATTTTCTTCTAATCCCTAAACCAAAGCTTAAATTCACTGCATTTGTCAACTGCTTGCAAGGCCTAGGGTAATGTTGCCATTCTTAATTCTGGATTTCCACATCAGTTAGATTTTGGCTAGGTCATGGATTATTTCCTTGGTATCCTACTAATGGCTCCATGTTAATTAAGTTATTATTTTTTAATGGTCACTAATAATCTTAATTGTTTTCAGCTGGATTGATGGTCCTGCTGCTTAGCCTAAAATATTCTTGAAGGTACAATATTGTATTCTTTCCATAGGTGAAATCATCCCATTATTTTGGATATCTTTCTTAAAGCCTGTCTTATTCCTTTATCTGTGTTGCCTCTTTTTTTACACTGTATCCAATTTTTATTTTATTCTCAACATTGAAGCAAACATTAGATACAGTATGCAACCACTATTTAGCCGATGTAAAAACTTGAAAACTTCTTTTTCTGTGGGATGAATTGGGAGATTGGGATTGACATATATAAACTAATATGTATAAAATAGATAACTAATAAGAACCTGCTATATAAAAAATAAATAAATAAAATAAAATTCAAAAATTCAAAAAAAAAAAAGAATTATAAGCAAAAAAACCCCAAAACTTCTTTTTCTGCATTTGCCCAGCCAATGATTCATTATATTTGAAATCAGAACTTTTATCATTCAAAATATTATATCTTTTTTCATGGTATCAGAGAATACCAGTGCTGAAACAGACAACGCCAAAGTCTCTTTGCCTTAAAATTAAAAGATTTTTTTCTCACTCAGATTTATTTATTTCTTACTCAGTCCAGCTGGCAGCCAGATTCCATGTGGTGATTCAGGAATCCATGCCCCTTCCATCTAGTAGATTCTCAAGTCTTCCCACTCAATCCTCCGCATCTGGCTGTGAAATGATTGGGGATTGGTGGCTGTCACAGGAGATTTGGTGGGCCATACCTGGAAGTGTAGAGCATTTCCATCAGCAATACATTGGCCATAGTCACATGGCTTCATATAGAGAGAATGTTGGCTGGGAAATGTAGAAGCACTCATTGTTCTTTCCACAGCCAAATTAAACAGTTACCAAAATAATAGTAAATTAATTGAAAATGACAGAAACAAATAACAACTTGGAAAACTGCCTCAATCTGTGCGGCTAGGTTGTCTATCAGCAAGACAAAATGATACAAGTGCAAATAATTCAGCCCCCCCTTGGGTTATAAAATTGATTACAGACATTTGCATGGTATCATCTTCAAGAATATAGTCACAGCTCTGCATATCCCTTTATGTAACTAGTTATGGAATATTATAAAAAATTGTTTGTTTTAAGCCAAATACTAGGAGAACTGTCAAGATTTTTCTTTCTGTTTGGGCTTTTTCAGTTTGCAACTACATAAATAATCCAAACTTGGCCTGATTTGATTTTCTAGTGATACTCAAAGGATTAATTAGTGTCTTGCTTCCTTTCAAACTAACTGACCGTTGGCTTTTCATCTTTCTTCCTATTTCGCAGATATCTTACATTAATGATAATAGTCACCCTCATAATAAGCACTCATTTCAGATTTCAAATTGGTAAAATCTGTTCTTCATTTATTATTTAAATTCATTTGCCTATATATATATTCACAAATTTGGGGGGAAGTATATACATTCAGCAGTACCTGATAGACTGTTAATTCATCATAGCAATGAAATCAGTTTAAAAATTCTAACATTTGACGCCACTAAGGTTTGTAGGCTCCTGCAGAAAAAGACTTAGGTAGTTTCCAGTCTTACCTGCCATTGATCTTGACTCTATTCTTACATATTGTGTGCTGACCATTTAAAATGAATAGTGAAGGATTATAATTCTTGTTTGGAATATTTGTTTTCATTTTCTCTGTGGTATCCTTAATTTGGTTTTACTAAATTAGAGTAGGGGCTATGTTTTTTTTCTTTTTTTAACTTGTTTTAAAAAAATGTTACACCATCTTTTAGTATTCTTATATCCTCCTTATTAGACTTATTTTTATGACCTTTTCCCTGTTGGATTCTAAACTTTTTTATTCATTTCTAATTTTGATGTATTTGTCTATTCCAGGGTACTAGAGCTATTAAAGTATGCATTTTAGAAGTACATTCAATGTTTTCTACCCTCTCCTGTGATATTACCTGTCTTTCCAAAACTTTCTTCTTCAAGACTCAGCATTCCAACTACATCACCCTGAAGTCTTTTCCCACCTCCCCATTTGAGTTGACTATACATTCTCTGTTCTCCCAGAGAGATTATTTATATTTTTATCATTGTACTAGACAAAGACATAACAAGTAAAAAAAAAGGGTATCTATCCTTCATGAACATACAAGTGATAATCTAAAGTGAAACATTAACACATCAACTCAGCAATCTATTAAAAGATAATATATCATGATCAAGTAAGTTTATCCAAGAAATGCAAGCTTGGTTAAACATTTTTCTTTAATTAAACAATGTAATTCACCATATCAACACACTAAAGAAGAAAAAAAAATGTTATCACCTTGTAGACGCAGAAAAAGCATTAGATAAATTCCCATATCTCTTCATGATAAGAACTTTCAGCAAAAAAAAAAAAAGGAATATAAGGCAACTTCTTTAATCTAATAAAATGCGTCTTTGAAAATCCTACAGTTAGCATCATACGTAACAGTAAAAGATGATGATTTTTTCCTAAGATTAGGAACAAATAAAGGGTATCTGTTATTGTCATTCCAATTCAACAGGGCCCAGTCCATCCGGTAAAACAGGAAAAATAAATAAAATGCATGGGTATTGGGAAGAAGGAAATACAATTTTCTCTATTTGTTCACAACATGATTACCTACATAGAAGATGCTAAAGAATCTAAAAAAGAGCTACTAAACAAATAAGTATAAAGCAACATCACAATATACAAAGTTAATTTTAAAAAATCATTTGTATTTTTAAACACTAGCAAAGAAAAACTGAAAATTAAAATTTTAAAAGGTATTATTTATAATAACAACAAGTAACATGGAATATCTAAGTATATAGCTAAACATATCTATAAGAGTTATATGCTGAAAACTACAAACATTAATGACAAAAATAAAAGAAGTCTAAATAAGTGAAAAGAAAAACTATGTTCACAAATTGAAAGACTGAATATTGTTAAGATGTATTCTCCCCTAATTGACATGTAGATTCGATGCAATACCCCACAATATCCCAGCGGGGTCTTTTTTTTTTTTTTTTTTTTTTTTTTGGTAAAAGCTAATTCTAAAATTAAGAGAGAGATAAAAAGAATTAAAAATACCCTTTCCTGCCAAAAAAAAAAAAAAACCTTTTAAAAACAAGAACAAACTTCAAAAACTTACCCTACTTGATTTCAAGACAAAACGAGACAATGTAGTATTGGTATAACAATAGAAAAACCAATAAAACAGAATAGAGGATGCAGGAATAGACCCAATATATATGATCAAATAATTTGTTTTTTACTAAGTTGGAAGACTCAAAAAGCTGCACATCACATGATTTCATTTATGTGACATTCTGGGAAAGGTAAATTTAAGAACTTAAAACTGATCAGTGGTTGAAGAATAAAGAAAGGGATTGATTTTAAAGAGTCAGACATGTGAACTTTTTGGTGTGAGTAGAGTATTCCATATTTTGTTTTCTTCATTGAATTGTGATGATTTAAGAATGGTGAACAATAATTGAATATTAGATGGTATTAACAAATGAATTACTTTTGATTTGGGGTTGAGGATGTGATGTGAAATTGTGGTAATGTATATAAAGAGATAAACTCGGTGATAAATATATGAGGAATCACTGCACTATTTTAACACTATTGTATTTTATTGAAAATTACCTAACCCCAGTATAAGGTATAGTCATTTGTTGAAAACTATTGGCCTTTCTTCCTAAATTTGAAAAAAGAATTTATATCTGACTTTCATGTCCCAATAAAATTTATTAAAATACTACCTGAGAATTAAGTTTGGTATGGGAAGAAGGAACCCACAATAACTTATTTACTTCATGAAGACATTAGGAAGTTTCCATTATTTACGATGTGGGTATGTACAATCCTTCACTGAGAGATAGTGACTTTCCATCACAATGTACTGTGATTTACCATCTGAATAAAAACAATAATGCAAGGAGACAAAGTAAGGTAACAGAACAAAGCAACAGAGTCATTCTGTCAGTGGATTAAATTGATATTTTGTACAACCCTACAGAAGGTGTTAAAGGTCCCTGCTGAGCTATGTAATAGCAATTCAAGGCACCCTATAGATAGTTCCAATTCAAAGTCGATCATTAGAAAGAAGAAAAAAAAAAAGATACCCAGACTTTAAAGAAAAAAAAGAAATAAAAACCAGAAGGAAAAGTCAATGACTTTCTGCATGTTCAACATTAATCCTTTCTACTTTATTAAAAACAAATACATTAACGTGGCAATCATATCAGTAATATTCTCAGTTTGTGATTATGCTGATATCCATTAAATGTATGCATTGTACTTGTGGGCTGCCAAAAAACTGAGCTGACAAGATTTACCATTAGTTTTTTAAATAAGAGCCTCAGAAAACATTATAAATAAATATTATTATCCATTAAAAGAGACTGTTTTGTTTTTATAGGAGAAAAAGATTTTAAATATTTAATGAAATCAATAGGAAAACATTCCTTATTTTTTTGTAATTCACTACTCTACATTAGATCAGATTTACCAGTCAAAAGGGAGCACCGTTTACATGCAGCAATATAGTAGGTGAATGTTACCCTACATATCATTAATAATTATGTGGCATGGACCCTGAGGATATCTAAATCTCTAGGATATTAGCAGTTATAACTTTGAAATTATTTTATTTCTTGCAAAAAAAATCATTAAAGTCAATTGAATTTCACTATTTTTAAAAGGATTAATGTTTAAATGATGGAGCGGTTATAGAAAAGTCTATTACCTGTGGCCATACATGGAGCTCCTTCTTGATGAGTAATACTTTGTAAGTGGCTGCCTGGAAGTGATTTTTTAAGTCCTAATTTTCCATAAATCTAACTGTTTATTTTTATAAATAGCTAAATTAGACTGACTTATATAGATTTAACTGCATGCTTCCAGTTTGCACAAAGAAACATAATTGAAATGATTTGCTGGCTTCAGACTGTCTCCAGCAAAGCGAGAAACCAACCAATACGCAAACATAACCAACATCACAGCAGAGTCATCATAAGAGTAGATAAAATGTACTGAGTGCTTGTTATGTACTGGACACAGTTCTAAGCATCTAACAAATACCTCAAATAATCCTCATAACCATCCTGTGAGAAAGGTGCTATTATTGTCTCTATTCTTCAGATGAGGAGTATAGATTCAGGGAGCTGAAGTAGCTTGTTCTGGTAACACAGCTGCCAAGTGAGATTTTAGCCCAGGAATTTTGGCTCTAGGGCCTATGCTTTTAACCAGCTCATTAATTTTTACCAAGATTCCTGAGCTAACATATAGAAAGTGTTTTAACAGTGTTTGTCACATAATAATGACTCAAAAGTTTTAACCAAAATATTTTTTTTAAAGAAATAAAGTATATGACATTTATTTCAAGTGAAAATTGTAGTGCAGAAGAGGGAGAGTATACCAGAGCAAATAAGGACTGTATAACGTCCCTCACTCCAGTGACTTGTTGCTGTCTCATAGGGAACCTGAAATTTGAATGTGAAAATCAAAGCCAAAGTCCATGGAGGCTACTCTCAACATATCTTAACAAATCTTAGCCCTGGGGTCTCAACTAACTCATATTAAGAATGTAGGTCAGCTGGAAAATCAGATTCTTCCCTGAGTTTACAGACATTCAAAGTTCTAGGCCAGTTGTGAAAAGAAAACCAAAACAACAACAACACAAAAACAAAAGCCTTTCCCTTAGGCAAACTGGAGTAGTCTCAGCTGATTCCAGAACTTTAAGGTTAAAATATTCCGCTCAAGGGTGAAGTGTGACTTAAATACTCAAGACCTAAGCAATAATAAATGGCTACAGATTTCTAAACTTCTTTGTGAAAGAAATGATTCTACCACTTTTTTTTCTCTCTCCTTATCAAGAAGCAAAATACACCCTCTGATCTTGTGTTTCCCTTTTGGAATTGAAGCCCACTTACAGAAACACAAGTAGTGATAGTTCTGATCAACGAAATGTTTATTCCTAACTGTTACTACAATCTAGGAAGATAAATGACATAGATAAAGCAGATCTGCCTTTAGAATTTGCTAGGCCTATAGCAGGAGTACAAATAGAGCTCATATACCTTGTGTCTAAATATATTACCTTATATATCAAAATTATTTGATTTAGGAGAAATTCTGAAAATCTATATTTATTTTTGAAAATTTAATTAAATCTTATATACGCTCAAGAAAATATTTTTTAATTAACTTTTATTGGAGTATAGCTGCTTTACAATGTTGTGTTAGTTTCTACTGTATAGCAAAGTGAATCAGCTATATGTATACATATATCCACTCTTGTTTGGATCTCCTTCCTATTTAGGTCACCACAGAGAAGTGAGTAGAGTTCCCTGAGCTATACAGTAGGTTCTCATTAGTTATCTTTTTTATACATAGTATATATAGTGTGTATATGTCAACCCCATCTCCCAATTCAACCCACGCCCCCTTCCCCCCTTGGTGTCCATAAGTTTGTTCTCTACATCTGTGTCTCTATTTTTGCTTTGCAAATAAGATCATCTATACCATTTTTCTAGATTCCACATATATGTGTTAATATATAATATTTATTTTTCTATTCCTGAAGTACTTCACTCTGTATGACACTCTCTAGTTATATCCACGTCCCTACAAATGACCCAGTTTTGTTCCTTTTTATGTCCTAGTAATATTCCATTATATATAAATACCACATCCTCTTTATCTATTCCTCTGTTGAAAGACATTTAGGTTGCTTCCTTGTCTTGGCTATTGTAAATAGTGCTGCAATGAACATTGGGGTGCATGTGCCTCTTTGAAATATGCTTTTCTCTGGGTATATGCTCAGTAGTGGGATTGCTGGGTAATATGGTAGTTCTATTTTTAGTTTTTTAAAGAACTTCCATACTGTTCTCCATAGTGGCTGTATCAATTTACATTCCCAAAACAGTATAAGAGGGTTCTCTTTTCTCCACACCCTCTCCAGCATTTACTGTTTGCAGATTTTTTTGATGATGGCCATTCTGACTGCTGTGAGGTGATACCTCATTGTAGTTTTGACTTGCATATCTCTAATAATTAGTGATGTTGAACATCTTTTCTTCATGTGTTTGTTGGATAGCCGTATGTCTTCTTTGGGGAAATGTTTATTTAGGTCTTCTACCCATTTTTTGATTGGGTTGTTTGTTTTTTTATATTGAGCTGCATGAGCTGCTTGTATATTTTGGAGATTAATCCTTTATCAGTTGCTTCATTTGCAAACATTTTCTCCCATTCTGAGGGTTGTCTTTTCATCTTTTTTATGGTTTCCTTTGCTATACAAAAGCTTTTAAGTTTAATTAGGTCCCATTTGTTTATTTTTGTTTTTATTTTAGTTTATTTTATTCATTACCCTAGGAGGTGGGTCAAAAAAATCTTGCTGCGATATGTCAAAGAATGTTCTGCCTATGTTTTCCTCTAAGAGTTTTATAGTGTCTGGCCTTACATTCGGGCCTTTAATCCATTTTGAGTTTATTTTTGTGGATGGTGTTAGGGAATTTGATTCTTTTACATGTAGCTGTCTAGTTTTCTGAGCACCACTTATTGAAGAAGCTGTCTTTTCTCCATTGTATATTCTTGCCTCCTTTGTCATAGATTAGGTGACCATAGGTATGTGGGTTTTTCTCTGGGCTTTCTATCCTGTTCCATTGGTCTATATTTCTGTTTTTGTGCCAGTACCATACTGTCTTGACTGCTGTAGCTTTGTAGTATAATCTGAAATCAGGGAGCCTGATTCCTCCAGCTCCATTTTTCTTTCTCAAGATTGCATTGGCTATTCAGGGTCTTTTGTGTTTCCATACAAATTGTAACATTTTCTGTTCTAGTTCTGTGAAAAATGCCATTGGTAACTTGATAAGGATTGCAATGAATCTGTAGATTGCCTTGGGTAGTATAGTCATTTTCACAATATTGATTCTTCCAATCCAAGAACATGATATATCTCTCCATTTGTTTGTGTCATCTTTGATTTCTTGTATCAGTGTCTTATAGTTTCCTGCATGCAGGTCTTTTGCCTCCTTAGGTAGGTTTATTCCTAGGTATTTTATTCTTACTGTTGCAATGGTAAATAGGATTGTTTCCTTAATTTCTCTTTCTGATATTTCATTGTTAGTGTATAGGAATGCAAGAGATTTCTATGTATTAATTTTGTATCCTGCGACTTTACTAAATTCACTGATTAGCTCTAATAGTTTTCTGGTGTCATCTTTAGGATTTTCTATGTATAGTATCATGTCATCTGCACACAGTGACAGTTTTACTTCTTCTTTTCCGATTTGGATTCCTTTTATTCCTTTTTCCTCTCTGATTGCCGTGTCTAGGACTTCCAAGACTATGTTGAGAAATAGTGGCAAGAGTAGACCTTGTTTTGTTCCTGATCTTAAAGGAAATGTTTTCAGTTTTTCACCATTGTGAATAATGTTTGCTGTGGGTTTGTCATATATGACCTTCATTATGTAGAGGTAGGTTCCCTCTGTGCTCACTTTCTGCAGAGTTTTGATCACAAATGCGTGTTGAATTTTGTCAAAAGCTTTTTCTGCATCTATTGAGATGATCATGGGGTTTTTATTCTTCAGTTTGTTAATATGGTGTATCACATTGATTGAGTTGCATATTTTGAAGAATCCTTGCATCCCTGGGATAAATCCCACTTGATCATGGTATATGATCCTTTTAATGTGTTGTTGGATTCATTTTGTTAGCATTTTGTTGAGGATCTTTGCTTCTATGTTCATCAGTGATATTGGCCTGTAATTTTCTTTTCTTGTGATATCTTTGTCTGGTTTTGGTTAAGAAAATAAATTGATTCACAATTTTAGTATTCAATACCCATCTAGTTGCCCATGTAAATAATCAGTATTATGCTTTGCACATGTTATGTCTATACATACATGTACACAAATGTAGGGGGATTTTTGAAGTGAAAAATATTCTTCAGCTGTCAAACAACTGTTAAGAATACCTTACTCATACATGAGTAATACCAGAACCACAAATTGCAATACAAAGATAAGGCAAAAATTTGATATTAGACAATACTGAGAAATGGTACTTTGGTATGCAAGAATATATTCCATTCATGCCATCTGAAAGGAAAGATTGACAAGTCTATTTATTCGTCTTTTACTTACATAAGGACTTCTACTGCTGAAATTCTGACTGCAGCTGTAAACAGTGTTTGTCTCTGACCTATGAAACTTCATGGCATTTGAATGCAGTGCCTTTTGTTTTTACAACATAGGTGAAGGAAGGATGTGTGTAAGCAATTTGCTTGGGTCTGAACAGTGTTAATCATGAGAGCCTAAGTTAAGATTACTCCTTTATATCTGAACTTCAAAAAATGTTATTCCAAGTAAAAATATAAATAATCAACTTAAAAAAAATACATTACAAACATATAAGACAGAAAGGCCCATGTCCTTATTATTTAAGAAAAAAAACTTTTAAATCAAAAAGGAAATAATAAATAATCTTTCCCCTACTAAATACTCCTTACTTGTTCCAGTAACAAAATACACAAGTAAAAACATAAAAACAAATCTGAAACCAAGATGGTATTAGGATAAACAGTTATGAAAATAATAAAAATATTACAATTCTGTATAAAACTGCAAAGAGAATGAATGATCTATTGCTATGTCTCTTACTTTGCTTCCAGCTTTCTGTCTTTGTTTCTTTCTTCTCTCTCTGTCTCTCCCCATGTTTTTATGAGAAATTGCACAAAAATTCTCATATAAGTGTTTATATATGTTCACACATACATGCATACTACCTATATAGATATATAGTTATATTTTGTTATATATGTACAATATATCTACATACACACACATATATGTGTATATATATGTGAAAAGATATATATTTATAAAAATTTCTTATGGTTAAATATAGAATTAAAAGTTATATGAAGAAGCTGGTTTTGAGTGAGTGATGCGGTTGGTTCTGTCATAGTTGTGTATTCTTAGTGGGGCTCCCAGAGCTTGGTGTGATGAGTATATTAATCAAGGTTCTCCAGAGAAACAGAACCAAAAAGGTATATGCATATAAAATATAGGATATTAACTCACGCAATTATGGAGGCTGAGAAGTCACAAGATCTGCAGTCAGCAAGCTGGAGACACAAAAGAGGCAATGGTGTACAGTAGTGCCCCGTTATTCCAAGACCCCCCAGTGGATGCCCACTGATAATACTGTACCCTATATATACTATGTTTTTTCCTATACATACATACCTATGGTAAAAAATTTATACATTAGTCACTGGAAGAGATATCGGAATTGCCAACCTCACTGCTCTTTCGCTTTCGGGCCATTATTAAGTAAACTGAAGGTTAGATGAACACAAGCACTGTGATACTGCAACAGTCCTTCTGATAACAGGGATGGCTGCTAAGTGACTAATGGGCAGGTAGCATATACAGGGTGGATATGCTGGACAAAGGAATGATTTATGACCAGTGAGGGATGGAGTGGAACTGCTTGAGGTTTCATCACGCCACTCAGAACACTGTGCAATTTAAAACTTATGAATTGTTTATTTCTGGGATTACCCATTGAATATTTTCAAACCATGGTTGACCATAGGTAACAGAAACCTTGAAAAGGGAAACCTCAGATAAGGGGGGCACTACTGTATACCACATCCACGTGATGATGGAGGGCTGCTGTCCATGCCCAGCTTTATGGTTTGGTGGGTCAGATAACACTCAGTTCATTATGGGAATCTCCAGTCACATGGTAACTTGGCAGCCCATGGTTAAGCATTCAGTCTCCACCAAGGCCCAGCATCAGGCCAAGAATTATTTCTCAGAAAGAGAAGAGTTATCTGCAGAGTAGGGTAAGGCCTTGCTCCAAAATCCTAAGGGCATGCGCTGCAAAACTGCCCCCTATAGAGGCCTGTCAAATGTTCCAAAGAGCATCCCCATCTGCCACTGACACTTCAAGCACCACTGGATGTGCTGGATCATGTGGCCTCAGTGGGGGAGCAGCTTGCAAAGAAGCTTGGACCTGTTGCAGAGTCTTCTTTTGCTCTGAGTCACACTTGAAACTAGAATACAGGTCACTTGGTAAATGGGCTGGCGTAACACTCTCAAATGAGGAATACGATACCTCGAAAATCCAAAGAAGAGCACTGGGCATTTTGCCTCTTATTAGGTTGAAAAGGGGGCCAGATGCAATAACTTATTCTTCACTTTAGAAGAGATTTAGAAGCAATTTCTTGGCATGACCCACACCACTGGACCCCTGAAAATTTTGCTGGGGTAGAAGACCCTTGATTTTTTGTCAGATTTGCATTTGTCTGACATGCAAATGTCTTACCAATAAGTCTAGAGTAGTTGCTACTTCTTGCTCACTCAGCCCAGTGTAGTGATATTAGTGTAATAACATCAATGTGATGGGCCAGGGTGACATTTTCTCCAAGGGAAAGGTGATAAAGATACCTCAGAACTAAATTATGACATAGGGCTGGAGAGTTGATATACCCTTGAGGGTACAGTGAAGATGTATTGCTGACCTTGCCAGCTGAAAGCAGACTGCTTCTGGTGGGTCTTATTAACAGAGATGGAGAAAAAAAGCATTTGCCAGAGCAATAACTGTATGTGGGGTGTGTTAATTTGCTCAAACAATGAAACTACATCTGGTACAAGCAGCTGTGATTGGAGCTTACAGTAATCCACTGTCATTCTCCAAGATCCACCTGTCTTCTGCACAGGCCAGATAGGCAAGTTGAATGGTGATGTGGTGCGAATCACCATCCCCGCACACTTCAAGTACTTGGTTGTGTCATAAATCTCTAAAATTCCACTAGGAATGAAGTATTGCTTTTTGTTTACTATTTTCCTAGGTACAGGTGGTTCTAGTGGCTTCCACTTGGCTTTCCCATCATAATAGCCCTCACTCCACAGGTTGGAGAACTGATACGGGAATTCAGCCTGCTGCTGCGTATATCTATTCCAAGTATGCATTCTGGAACTGGGAAAATAACCACAGGATGGGTTCAGGGACCCACCTGGCCCACTGTAAGATAGATCTGAGCTAAAAGTCCATTGATCACCTGACTTCTGTAAGCCTCTACTCTGATTTGTGAACTACAGTTACAGTTAATTCCCTGGACTTAGTATCAGTTCAGAGACAGTATCTCAGTCTCCCCCAGATCTGATTATTTCCCTTTCCCCAGTGTACCTACCTCAGTTAAAGGCCATAGGAAGGCTGGGAGAAAGATTAACAGTATAAAGTTTTGGCAGCGTAGCAGAGTCTTCCTTCAAGGGAACCAAGCCTCTACTTCATTCAATGTGTTCTGGGTCCATAAACTGGCCATTACAGTGTCCTTAGGCAATGCAAGATTAATCCTATCAGACAGTGTGGAGAGGCACTGAGGGTAGGGAGGCCACTCCCACTGGGCAAGGCAGGTCTCTTCCACTGGTAACGTAGAATGATCAGGATTTAGAGGCTCAATGTTTCCAGCTTCACCAGGGTCATCCCAGATGTCCCTATTCTAACTCAGGATCCCATTCTTGCCCAATCAATGCCCTCACATTAACTGTAGACACTCTGCAAGGCTGGAAGTTCAATTTGTATTATAATTCAGCCAGTGGCTGGTTGAGATCCTGTGTCTGATTTTTAGCAATCTCGGTTCTGAGGTAGGAGATAAGGATCTCCTTCAGAGCACACGTAGAGCTGGGAATTTGAATCCCTAGCTCATCCTTTTCTTTCAGTGCTTTGTCCAGGGACATCAGGAGCAACCACTCAATCTCATTACATTTGTTATTTTTCCAAAAATGTTCAAAAGTATCATGGTGACAGTCATTCAGATCCTTCTTTCTTATAAGTGGTTGATTGGGAGTATCCAGTGGAGGTATTTTGAGTATCTCTATTGCCAGATCATGCCATGGATGATCAGTGCTCTTTCACTACTGAAAATATAGTTCCTAGCATCTTTAAACCTAATCTGATTAAAGAGCCAATACCAGAAACCCCAAAACAAATTCAGAAAACTCATCTTTAAAATTCTGTTCCTCTAGAACAATTCTTGGTAGCAAAATCTATACTAATCTGGGTCCTCCAGAGAAAGATAACCAATAGGATATTTATACAAGCATACCTCATTTTATTGTGCTTTGCTTTATTGTGCTTCACAGATACTGAATTTTTTTTAAACTGAAGATTTGTGGCAACCCTGCATCAAGCAAGTCTATTGGTGCCACTTTTCAACAGCATTGGCTCACTTTTTGTCTCTATATCACATTTTGGTAATTCTTGCAATATTTCAAAGTTTTTCATTATTATTATATTTGTTATGGTGTCTATAATCACTAATCTTTGATGTTACTACTACTATAGCCCACTGAAGGCGCATATGACAATTAGCATTTTTTAGCAATAAAATATTTTTAAATTAAGGTATGTACATTGTTTTTTAGACACAATGCTATTGCACACTTAATAGACTACAGTATAGTGTAAACATAAATTTTATATGCACCGGGAAACCAAAAAATTTGTGTGACTTGCTTTAATGCAATATTTGCTTTATTGTAGTGGTCTGGAACTGAACCTGCAATATCTCTGAGGTATGTTTGTATATCTATTTATATATGTATATGTAAAGAGTCTTATTATAGGAAATTGAGTATATATATTCTATTATTATAAGAAATTGGATAATACACCTATATTATATATAAATATTTATATATATATTTATAAAGGAGTTTATTATAAAAAATAGGCACATGGTTATAGGGCCAAGAAGTCTCAAGATCTGCAGTTGGCAGGCTGGAGACCCAGGAGAGCCAATGATATCCAAGTCCAGTGGCCTAAGAAACAGGAGATCAAATGGTGTATGTTCCAGCCAAGTCTGAGGCCAAGAGCAAGAGAATACCAATGTCCTAGCCTCAAGAGAGTCAGGCAGAGAGAGAGAGTTCCTTCTTATTCAGTCTTTTGATCTATTTAGACCTTCAATGGATGGATATGGTCCACTCAAATTAGGGAGGTTAATCTGCCTAAGTATGGGTTGATTTTATGTCATGTTAATTTATACAAATATATATATATATATATAAGTGGCCCCAAAACATTCAGAAATAATGCTCAACTCACTCAAAAACAAATGCCAACTAAAATAGTGAATTCCATTTCTATCTTTCAAATTGGCAATAGTAACAAGTTTGTAAATAATTGTTTTTGGAATGTGTGTGAAAGAACAACATTGCTGTTAGAATTAAGAATCAATACAACATTTGGAGGACATTTTGGCAATATTTTTCAGAATCTAGACTATTATATCCTTTTACCTAGACATTCTATTTTTTAAATTTACCTAAGAGATATACTCACTAAAGAATGCAAAGACATACACAAGTGTATTCCTTGTAACACTGCAATATAAGTGAAAAATTTTCAAACAGATACCCAATAATTGTTTCTGTGTAGTATGTCTCTGCGTACTACTATGAAATGATATCCTATTGTTTTGCTTGTTGTGTTTTGGGGAAAAACAAGTTAAAGACAACTGTACTATAGGATTATATTTGTGCCAAAAAAGTAAAGCCACATCCTTATCTTTGCTCTTTGTACTTTCATTTTCATACTGGATTGAGGACATGGTGACTAAAGTAAAACAGATTTGAAACCACAACGATGAAAAACACATGTCAAGGATGGTAAATACAAACAACTGAACTGAGCCACTTAAGTGTTCATGGCATTTACCTAGATTTCATCAAGTTAGCCAAAGTACCTCCAAAACTAATAAAAGTCAACTGTTGTCAACAATTTTTTTCTATCAGAGAACATAGGGAGAATATGTGAACTTTGCAAAATAAAGTATATAAAATGCTGTAAGAGAGGTCTTCCTTTTCATTAGAATTAAGACTCTCTATTAAAATGCCTGTTGTTTTGTTTATTTTCCTTCCTGGGTTTGAAAGATCAGTGATTTTCAAAATTGATTTTGGAATTCTAATCCTTTTATACTGCTTATTTCAACTTGTGGCCAACATACTGAGACACAAATGGCTATTAAGTTGTCATGGTGCTGGGTATCAATATTACTTATTATATAGATTGTCCAATATATGGTGGTAATTATTCTAAAATGCTAAAAGCCTGAAAATACGTAGTGATTTCAATCATTTTTATGAGTGGTTCATTATAAAATCAAAAGCAAGAATCTAACCCGAGCACATTTGAATCCATTCCTGTATGTTTGGGGTTGAATGTTTTAAGCATCTTCCCAACTTAAAAAAAACAAAATAAAAAATGATCATTAAACAAAGCAAATAATAGTAAAAATATATCTTGTTTGTTAGATGTGTTGTATGTGTTGTATCAGTTACATTTTGAACTGAATTTCAATTTCCTAAATGCCTTATCTCCTCTAATCTCAGTTGAAAAAAATCAAATCCCACTTCTTCTTCCTAGGAGATAAATCAGAAAACACATTTTTAGTTTATATCAGAGATAGAAAAAACTCCTCATTTAAAACATTCTTGTGGAAAAAGACCAATTCCTTAGCAATGTTTGCTAATATAAACTAAGGTGTGTCTGTGAGATTCTATGTCTTTAAATTAATCAAACTGTAAGTTTCGGGAAAATACTAGACATGCCCCATTATATTTCCATTGTCTAGCATGGATGAATGAATAAATAATGAAACCCTCTGCTTTTAAACATTTAAACTCTCCTATTTCTCAAACTACTGTCATAATTTTGCTTTTAACTCTTTCCTCAAAATTTTAAATGCTTCCCCAAAATCTATAAAATAAAGTGAAAATCAAATTGTGAGGCATATACACATTAGAGAATACAGATAAGGAGGCTGGCCCTTGGGTCAGACTGCCTACATTTGATCCTAATCCTGACTCTTAGATGTTTATTTTTAGGTGAGTCACTAAAATCTTCCAGATCCAGTATTCTTTTTGATTCTTTCTGGATATTTAAATAGTACATCATCTCTTTGGGTCATCATGAGTGCATGGCATGCAGTAATCACCCAATTAATGTTATATACTATTATTTTTATTCTATTCCACCTTAGAATCCAAATACTGCCTTGACCTGGCATTAAACTGCTTTCCCAGCTTCAGCTCACAGTAGATTCTCACTATTCTTTAGAAAGAACACTTGGTTACCGACCATTTTTAAAAAGTTATTCTGCAAACTTTACATCTCTAGAAAATTTTACATCTCTAGGCATGTTTATCCTGGTTTAAACTCTTTCTCAAGGTACAATTTAAACATATTCTGTGATGGATTATTGACCTCCAAGTCAACTGTATCCACGCACACGGAGTTTCTGTATCATGAACAGTACTTTGAATTTCATAACAACAAGGGGAGAGTAAGTATGCATATGAGGACACTTTTTATAGCCTCTTTAAAATATAACTCAGATGTAAGATAGATTTTCCTTGAAACTTGCTCCACTTCCCTGTGCTCTTCTCTAGAGAAAAAACTTTTCAGCTTAACCTCCAGCAGCCCGCTTGAATCATGAGCAAAACTTGAGGGCGAAAGCCTTGCACTGAGGATGGAATGGCGTAAAGACCGAAGAAGCCCAGATTCCTGATGATCTCTGAACATCTTTTATATAAGTGAAAACAAATATTTTTTCTTGTTTAAACAACCATTGTTTGAGTTTTCTCTTACGTATAACTAAGGTATTACTACCTTAGTTAAGGTGCTAATTAAAATGATAATTTAATGATGATCGAATTGTGCGTTACGAACGCATCCATTACTTCAACTAAAAAAGAAAAAAATTGGTGATTTCCAGATCAAATTTTACTACCATCCAAAATAGATACACATTGCTGAAACCAATTATTAGTAAATAATTCCCTAAGTAGTATAACAATAGTAGTAGTAGTAGTAGTAGCAGTAAGCATTCAATACACATTTTAATCATTATTTTCAGGGTCCTCTGCTATGGACTTTACATATATTAGCCTGCTTAATCTTCACTGCACCCCTTTGAGGTAGTTACTAGTATAAGCCCTAACTTACAGACGAGGAAACTGAGGTTCAGATAGGCTAGGCAATTTTACCACTGTATGACAGGATGTGGCCAAGTCGGGATTTGAAACCAACAATTGGGCTGATTATAATTGGCAGGTGATTATACCACCTACCAAAATGCCAAAGACACTCCCATAAATAATTGAAAAACAAGTATGTTAACTATTACACTGCTTAACTCTATTTCTTTAGAGCTCCTAATGAAGTTGAAGTACAGGAATCTCAGGAGATATTCAGTGAAAAGACAGAAAGTATAAATTATCAGTTCAAGTTAAATCTCTTTTATGAAAGCTTTTCATAACCATCCAGATCTTTGCAAGTACTTTCTTCTTAATTATACCATAATGTTGATTTTAAATACCTTTAGAGACAAAAATCATGTATCTCCTTTTTTATCCCCAGGTTTAAATAGCCAGTGTCCTAACTAAAGCTGAACTTATATATGATAAAAGTCTCTCTCTCTCACTCTCACCTCTTGCTCTGTTACAATTTTAAAAGAAATTTTTTTGCTTTTATAAGATTATTATTATCAAGCTGGTCTTCTCTTGCTCAATATATATCCAAATATACATTGAAATGTGTTAGCAGAATAGACTTTGTACTCTCCTATTATCTCATGAAAAAAAAGATTGTCATTAAAATGAAAATATTGGCCTATTTATATGAATTATTGTGTTCATCATCAGTTCAGAACAACAGTTTGATCTATTAATGGTAGTCTATAAACAAAAATAAAATAAATTATACTAATACAAAATTGATCCAAGAAGAAGACAAGAGTGTGATGTACTAATTTCAAATAAATTCTTTTCAGGTAAATAGTGACTAGTACATTAGAGCTCTAATTCATGTAATAAACACCAATCATGTCTAGGAAAGGTTAATTCTCTTTATAGTGGATGCAATTTCCTCTGTTCTTATTGATTGAAAGTATGCCTGTGAAAGACCAATGTGATTTAAATCGTTCTTTTTATTAGTCTGACACTGCAGAATTTGTTTTTTATTTTACTTCAATAAAAACTTATGATATTACTATGCATGGCTGATATGAATTCAACCAATCTATTTTGTATCAGTTATGTATTAGAGAATAAATTGTAATGCTGAATACTGTCCTGATTTGTAAATGAAAGAACTATGTTCTGACCATGTATTTATCTATTCCTAAGCAAATTTAGATAATATGAACAGAATTATAGGTCCCAGATAGGTCAGACAATTCATTAAGAGTTTTGGAGGCACCTGAACAAGTATAAACACAGGAATATCAGACTGTTATGCAAAATAGTAAAAGTACTTTGCGAATATATTTGGAATATTATATAGGCAATTGGATTTAAAACAACTTAAAGGAAGTGAAGATGCTAACTTTAACAGGCAGATATTTCTTGGTTTTCTTAATAAAGGTAGTAATATTTTACTGGCATAGCTATAATTGAATTATCTATCATTTTTACATTTATTTTAAATTATTCATTATACAGATGCCAATTTTTACATGGAACTTTAAAAATTTTCTGTAATATACTTCATTTATAAAATTTTAAATTATTCAATGGTGAACAACTTCATGTAGTGCACTGTTAAACTTTAATCAACTTTTCCTTTCCGCCTGTTCTCATCTCAGCTATTTCTTATTTCTGCCTGTCAGACTTCATAATCGCTCCCTCTCAATGTTTGCTATGTTCTTGATTCAATAACCTGTTGCTTTTACTATATCTTTGCAATGACATTTAACTCCTCATGCTTGCATGTTTATTTCCCCTTTACACTTACCCTTCTACCTGTTTACAGATATATTTATAAAAATCATTAAAAATGAAGCTAGAACAAAATGTATCTTTGTTTAATATTAGATATATAGATACAGATATAGAAATAGCTATAGATATATTATATACATGCCCATTACCATCACAGCAAATGTGAAATGTCCACATACCTCATCTTATTCATACATTATGCCATAGACGTATAATTGGAGATCAGCTCCTAGGAATGTCACATTCTAGGCATATATTCAACATTTGATTATATCAAGATTAGTTCCTAGTGTGTTTGCTTGCCCTGCTTGGCCCTTCATCCAAGAGTCACTAGTTATGAGTTAGCACTGGGTTCTAGAAATGGCATTGTATATTAGTGTATATGATCACCTCTTGTGTGTGAATTTTCATCCATCTACTTCTAAACCCTGGCTTTAACATGTTATACATTCTCCTGTATTGACTATAAATTTTATCTAAGCCTGCATTCCAAAGTATTACGTCTTTTTTTTAGTTTTCCTCCTGCTCTAGTTTTCTGAAATACTTTACACAGTTAATTTTACTCTTGCTGTGGATTGAATGTTTGTGTCCTCTTAAAATCTGTATTTTGAAATCCTAACCCCCATAGTTGATGGTGTGAGGAGATGGGGTTTTGGGGAGATGAGTAGGTCATGAGGGAAGAGCTCTCATAAATAGGATTAGTGCCTTTATTAAAGAGGCTCCAGAGAGATCCCTTGCCCCTCCTACCATGTGAAGGCACAGCAAGAAGTCAGCAGTCTGCAGCCCAGAAGAGGGCCTTCACCAGAATCCCATTATGCTGGCACCCTGACCTAGGACTTCAGCCTCCAAAACTGTGAAAAATACATTTCTGTGGCTTATAAGCCCCCCAGTTTGTGGTATTTTGTTATAGCAGCTTAAATAGCCTAAGACACCTCTGCTTGAAACTTTTCTTATTTAGATTTTATTTCACTGGAATATGTTGGTCCTTGTGTTAGGGCATTACTTTCTTTCTTTTCATATGTATACTTTGCTGGAGATTCAAGCTTTTTAGGCTTTTCCACCCTCTTACCGCTCTCTACTTAATATTTGTATATCCTCATTCACTGCTATTGCTTCAACTGAGAAGGAAAAAAAAAAAAAAAGCTATCGAATTGAGAATCAGGAGACCTGAGAACTAATCTTGCTTTCGCACAAACTAGTCTGTGACTTTGAATTGCCATTCCATTTTTCCGTGCTTTGTAGTGCATAATAATTCTCCACATTAGAGATTTGCAATGTTCATTAGCAAATTAAGGCTTTGAGAAGTCCTGTGATGTAAAGAAAAGGAAACAAAGGAAGAGAAAAAGGAAAACTCTTGAGTTTAACTCAGAAACTCCAAAAGCTATATTATTATATAACACTGAACTATCAATAATAAATCATCCAATTCCATCCATTTTTCATGTCCACAACAAAAATTTAGTTCAAACTCTCACAATATTAAAGTCATATTTGATTCCACCCATAATTTTAGTAGCCACATAGAATTGATAACCAGACTTTTTTGTTTGCTCTAGTAACTGTTTTTGGAACCCATCTTGACTTCTCATTGTCATCACCATTATTCAGGTTCTTATGCCCTCGTAGATTTCAATGGAGGATGCTTAACTGATTCCCTTACACCCTTAAATCCTTGTATTCCATTAATTTTAGTGAAGCGCTGTTTTGATAGAACCTCTTCAGTGTTTCCCTATTGCTCAAAGTACAAACCTAACAGGTTAATTGAGTATCTCTCACACTCTTCCTTTAATATCTTTTCTGGCTTCTACATATAGGTAAATATACATCCAACTTTCTGACCATAAGTCTGGTTTCCTGTTTTCCTCAGCATAATTAATTTCCCTTTTCATTCTCAAAAGTGCCCCATTTTGGACAATACATTATGTAATTATCTTATCTATATGACTTCTATTTTCTGGTAAGTTTAATCAGTTATCCCTTTGAATTTATTTCTACCTATGAAAATTCTACCAGTATCCAAAGCCTAAATCGAATACCTCCTACTCTAGAAAATCTCATATTACATGATTTCTAGTTCTTCATTTTTCTATTTGCGTAAGGTGTATGATATACGTATTATTAATGTATCTCCCAAAATATATTTCCTAAAATTTAATTTGGCTTCCAGCTGTTGACTGATTAAAATAAATTTATCAGACATTCAGTATTTTCAAAGTGCAAAACTGTTCATATCACTTTCATGCTTAATAGCTTTCAGGAGATTCTCCACCAAAAAAAAAAAAAAAAAAAAAATTCAAATTTTAAAGAAGGAAGAGAAAGCCCTGCTTAACTTTCTAGCTGTATCTCTCAGCATTTCCCAGCATATCCTCTGATTTCTAGTCATTCCAAACTATTTACTTGGAATACATCATGCTCTTTTATACCTGTGTTTTCGCACACGTAAACCATCTGTTTTTGGAACAATATCAATTATCTGGGAATATGAATATGAAAATTTTATATTTCTTCCAATCATTACCCTGAACTAAAATAGGTCAAATTGCACTTTTTCATCCCAGCTAGGCAGCTTACATAAATGCACAATCACTTTCTGCCTTTGAAATTAGTTCATTCCACTTTAAACTCCAATCTCTTATTCTGTTCTAAACTCGTCCCGAAACCCAGTACAAACTAGACCTGTGCTTGTGGAAGAGGGCTATTCAGCTTTTACTGCCTCCTCATCTTCCTCCTCCAAAATCTGCATCCTCCATGTTTGAGGACAGAAAGGAAAGATGTGGCATAGGGGTGGGGGCATTTCTCTTTACTTAATTAGGTTGGAATTTGCAACTCTCCCATAGGCATCAAACTCCTTTTCCTATCTGGAGCATGTTGGTGGATTCTTTCTACAGCATCTACTCTATCCCTGAGAATCATTCACATCCTTGCCTCTATAAAAGGAGAATATAAGCTGCTTCACTGCCACCCATATAAAAACCCAGTGACTTTCACCACCATAGTCACCCCCAACACGATCTTCTCCAAATATAATTGGAAGTGGGCAAGAGGAAGCATATTCTGGCAGGCTTCTTTTTCTGGCTCTCAGTGAGCCTTGGCAATGGAGAAAGGACGTACTATTCACTAATTCTGGAGCATCAGGAAAAAGTCTCATCCAATATATCATCAATTATTTGCTATTCCCTTTCTGGGCATGCACCTTTTCCTTCTGTAGCCAGTGAATTCCTACTCATTTCTTAAGTTTGAACTCTCACATATTATTTTCCCTGTGAAATTTTTTTCTCGTTCTTCTAGACAGATTTAACTCCTGTGTCAGAATTTTTCTTCATGTCCTTTCCATAGTTCCACTACAGTTTGCATCATATTTGTCTATATTGTTTGTAGTTCCTTGCTCCTTAATGGAAATCTGGCACCATCAAAAAGCCCAACCCTGGACCACATTAAATAACCAGACAAAAATCCAATTGCAGATATCCAGATTCCATTTCCAAAATGATATTATTCCATCTTCATATTCTCTGATCTGAAACTCTTTGGCTTCTACTCTTTTGATTTTTTCCTACCACACACCAAAAAAAAATTTGAAGGACTAGAAATTTACCATTAGTAAAATAAATATCTACCCTCATGTAGCTTACACTCTAATAGACAGTTTCCATTCATTATTCAAAGTACTAATATTTTCATTAAACATATTACAAGTCACCCTCAAATTTGATCAGCATGACACTAAACTTAACTGAGCATGGAAAACAGTTCAAAAAGGTCCAAGGGCAGAGGCTGCATCAGAAGGCAGGAGGTTTTCCCTCAGATAAAGCAGCAAATATTTACAAAAATGAATGAAAAAGAAATGAGCATAAAAAAATGAAGAATGAAGAAATAAGGAGAGTGTAAAAGGGTTAAGAAAGGATAGAGGATAAATAGAGGTTAGAAACGTAAAGAAAAAAGAGCCGAATGGCTGAAGACTCGGGACTCGGGCTGAAGACTTCTGTCTATCCCTCTTACCTGTCTATTCTTCCCAATAATCAGGTATGTCAAGGGATAAAGCTTTATATTAGTACTAGCCTAAAATGTGATTAGACAATATATCTGCTAGGAGGAGAATGAAATCTGTAATGAATTCCAAAACCAATGATTTAGATTATCTAGGTCAAAAATTTTCTTCATGTTCTTGGGCAATGGCAAGTTTCCTTTGCTGCACTTCCTTGAAGTATTCCTACCTGGAGTACACATTTGACAGCTATAAGTCAAACTTTAATTCATTTTTATAAATTTAGGATGTGGTTTTGGTTGTGATATTTTAAAGATTTTTAAATCAGTTCATTGAGCCATTGTAGGACCATGTTACAAAAATAGCAGTAATTTATCTCTTCAGAATGGCATGGTGGAGAATGGAGAATGGATTTTGGGACTGTGGCCTATTTGTGATTGATGAAGCAACATTTGTCAATTATGAGACTTAACAGATCCCAGAAATGCCCAGCTCTCCTAGCTACTGAGCCTTTCTTACTCTAAAAACAAATCAGATCTGCTGGTTGCCAGCATATGAGATTCAGAATAAAAATGTGAGGGGAATAAAACTTTTATGAATATAGTACTCGTAAATCAACTATGTATAGGGTTAATAAGCCACATCTTTTGGTAACAATATCTCAAGTTTTAGAAGAAAGGGAAGTATTTAAGGGGTTTTATTTATCCAACAAGTTTTGTGTTATAGTCCAAATTTTCTCTAAATTTGGTAAAATCCAACTCACAGCCTAGTCAGAAAGTCTAGGCTAGAATAGTGAAGTCAGAACTTACTATGGAATGTCCTTATTAAATCTTAGTGCTAGCTGACAGTCTGTAAAATCTTGCTACTCCAAATAATGAAATAATACATAGAAGAATTTTTGTTACATTATAATTAGTAAGTTTCTCCATGAATTAATAGCCAATCCTATCAGGCTGTTTTCAAGACAACATTATATTTCTGAAAGATCAAAACTGACCAGAGGTTGAAGGCACATATTCCTTTTCTACTCTTTGCAATTCCCATTTGAGGTTCTGAACTCCTTCTTACTTGCTTTGTGAACTCCCTGCTATGGGTCCATTTTCATACTTTATGCTTCTCACTCCCTTGAAGCTTAATCAAGCCCTTCATATATATATACGAATATATGTATCTGTATGTTCATATAGATAGATATACGATTTCTTTACCACTAATCTCTTTAAATATGACATGCTTTAATTTATGCAAGACATATTCAGAAGGCCTGCATAATTTGAATTTTTTAGAATGGATTATATTTTTACATATTATATGTTTAAAATTATATGTTTTTTATAATTGATTTCCTTTTTAAATGGTTAATTTCTCAATTTGTCTTCCAAATTCTTAATGATATTAACACCAAAAACTAAATGTCTACAGGATGTTTTCTTCATATAGGAGCACAAAACTGAAGTTTTTTCTTAAATAGTAATTTTTTTCCTAATTTTAAAAGATGCATTTGTCAGAAAAATGAAGAAAACAGAGAAATCTTTAAGAAAATAATCCTCATTTATAATAGTATTATATCTCAGTGTTTTTAACAATTTCTTTATTATTGAAGTAAACAAAGCAATATAAATAAGACAATATTAGTTATTTAAGTACAACAGTTATGTTATTAGTTAATTAAAGACTAAAATTAAAATATTATAATTAATATACATGTTAAATATCAAACATAACTAGTAATTGAGATCATGTAAAGTGCTAAAGTTTGAATGTTTGTGTCCCCCCAAAAGTTACATGTTGGAATCCTAATTGCCCAATGCCCAATGATGTTAGAAGGTGGAATTTGGGGAGGTGACTTGGTTATGAGGGTAGAGACTTCATGAGTAGGATTAGTTCTCTTAAAAAAGAGATCCTTGGGAATTCCCTGACTGTCCAGTGGTTAGGACTTGGTGTTTTCACTGCTGGGGCCAGGGTTCAATACCCGGTAGGGGAACTAAGATCCTGCAAGCCATGCTTCAAGGCCAAAAAAAAAAAAAGAAAGAGAGACATCCTATAGAGCTACCTAGCCCCTTTCACCATGTGAAGATACAATGAGAAGTCTGCAGCCTGGAGGAGAGCTCTCACCTAACCATTCTGGTACCCTGATCTCAGATTTCCAGCCTCCAGAACTATGAGAAATTAAATTTCTATTGTTTATAAACCACCCAGCCGGTGGTAGTTTGTTATAGCAGCCCAAGTGGACTAAGACATAAAGTAACTTGAGATAACAGCATTTAAAAAAATCCATAAGTTAGAAAGCCCTCAAAAAATAATATAGGACCTCTCATTCATCTCTAGGAAATAGAATGAAACTTTGAAATATATATAAGAAGCCTTAAATTTTTTATATTCTTTGTCACATCTTTCCACTTTCAAGGATTTTTTGCCAAAGCAATATGAAGAGATACGTGATTATTCATTATACCCATTTTATAACATTGGAATCAAAATATATGAATGAGATAATAGATTTGTTAGTTGCTTTATAGTGCCCCATAGATCCATATACTGGAATTTATTAACTTACGTAAATGTTCATAATACACTGTTAGTTGCAAAATGGGCTAAGTAACAGTATATACTGTTGAATGATTATTTATTGTGAGTGATAATGAATATGAGCTCCAGCCACCCTAATGTGTGTTATTTTCTCTAGCAATGTTCAGCTGCTCAGCTGAAGACATGTAACTGGTTAGATTTTCTAAGGTTATGGCTGTGCCAAGGAATTAAAGTGAGAAGAAGAAAAGAGCAAGAGAACTGGGGATATTTGTGAAGTAATAACTGTAATAATGTCTCTTAGCTGGATAAGGTGTATAAGCAATGGCCAGATCAATAGTAGAAAGGCACTGTTAAAGGGAAAAACCTGTTACAGGGGGGATTGAACAAGTTAGATGGTATTTCTATAATTAGGGGTGTAACATTTACATTTCATTATAAATATTTCAGATATCTTTACAAGTTTGACATTTGCCTCTTACTTTTTAATATTTTTGATTTACAAAAGTTTTAAACTTTTCTGTGCCGATTAGTTCTTTGACTATTGTCTTTCTGCTTAGAAACTCTCTCTGCAGCCTCAAATTAGTTATTAATGCATCCCTATTTCCTTTGGCGTTTTTCATAATTTATGTTGTATAGTTTAATCTTTAATCCATCTACAACTTGGTTTGGTTTAAGTTTCATCCTCTCTCAAGGTAGAGAATAGCTCAAGATCTCAATCTCATACTTTTTGACTAAATTATTTTTTCCTATTAGTTTGTTATTTTCTATGACAAACATCTTCAAAATATGTAGGAATATGCCTACCTCTCAAAAATCTCTACAGCCATCACCCACTTCCAAGCCACTGTCATCTTTTGTTTGGAAAACTGTAACTGCCTCCCAATGAGCTCCCTGTTTCTCCCTGCAACTCAACAAAATATACTCTGGACCATGGCAAAGCGATCATTGAAAACAGATATCAGATCCAGACACTGCTCTGCTCAAAATACTTGAGTGCATTTAAGTTATCTCACAGAATTGGGAGGAAATGCAGAAAAAGAATTTTGGAGAACACACAGCTAGCAGAAATGATGACCCACACTAAGGAGTTGTTCCTACAGATTCTGTTCTTCTGCTAATCAATGAAACTAGAAATCAACAGTTCTTACTTCCCAACTGCCATGAAAGGACCAATACCCCTGCCACTTGGATTTTGAAGATAACTATGTCAATTTCACCTGCAAGCTTTGTGTGGAGTCTTGCACAAACATCCACTTGAAGCAAGCTAGGGCACATGTGAAATTCCGGCTACAAAGGAATCTTAGAAATGTATTTATCTTTTCTGGGGATGAAGCATTATTGAGCCAATTTTCAGCCTATTCCAGAGTCTACACTTTTCAATATACTCAATTTTCTGAGCTTAACTTTAGACAATAAACTAACAAAAGCATTGTGCCCCGGCCTCACAAGCTGCATCTTTATATATGCAAAATATAAGACATGCTAACTCTCTCTTCAGAAGAAAAGACCATGTCTTATCAAGTCATTGCTTTCATCTTTAGTTGTTCTTTATCCTTCCCCTAGTTCATTCACAATCCTGACTTAAAAGCATAAAATCTGTGGACTAAGTTAACCTAACTATCAATAATAACACAGCTTATATTTCAGAGAAAGAGAAATTGAGAGAGGGGAAGAGTTAGGTATATATAAATAGAACGATTACGTATGTGATAAACTGCAGTAGTTCTTGGTTCTGCAACTCTTTACTTGGCTACTCTTTGCATTTATAACTTTCTCTCTCCACTACATGTTTCTCAGCTTTTGAGCCATTCTACAAGTGGAATTCTAGATATGTTTTAAATGCAGAGCTGAAATAGTTTGTAGTTAGCTGGATATGGGGTTATGAGAAAGAACCATCGTAAGATGACTCCTAGGTTTTTGGCCTCATCAATGGGGAGAATGAAACAGTTTTAGCTGAGCTATACAAGAATCAGATGAAAGGGAACTTCAGAACCTCATGCTTATTGCATTTTGTTTCATTTTCATCCAAGACGTAGCTTTTATTATATTATTTTTTCTTACCTTTAATTTGTTTTAAGTTTTATATTGTTTTATACATATATGTTATAAACTCCAACTATATTTCAAGCTACATTAGGTAGGGTATTTACACAGATAGATAAACAGAGAGAGACAGACGGAATGAGAGATGTATCTCCGTTAGCAACTAAGACTGGCCCATAGTAGTTATTCAGAAAATATTCGTTGAGTGGATTAAACAGTGAAAAGATTGGCTAACAATATAATAGATTACACACTAGAATATTTTATAAGCATGAGTAACTACTTCCAGTCTTTTTAAAATTAAACTTGACTGTTGCCTACTACCAAAAAAGTGAGTTTAAAGCAAGAACATTTATTTACCATAAATGTTTTTACTATGTCCTTGGTTAAAATAGTAACAAGTGAACTGATATAAGAACATTAGTAAATCATAGTGAAAGTAATCAAAAGAATTATTGGAAGTGCCTTGGCTATGTGAGTTTAAAAAATCACATGGTTTTGAAGAACCTAAACATTGTAAGTAAATTCATGATGATGTTGGGATATACTAAACTTCGTCTTAAAATGAAACACAAAGCCATTTTGAGGAAGGAATCACAGCATTTTGCTTGGAAAATGAAGACGCTCTAAGGTTGTTTTTATTTGATCGTCATTAATAGTAGTAATATACAAAAAAACTAATGTATCTAAATAAGCAAATGACAATGCAAACAAATACATTGCTCTATCTGCTTTACATTCCAGAAATCTCAAAGAGGACAAATGATTTCCCCTTTCCCACCTACAGGTGGTTTCTTCTCAGTCTCTACTAATAGTGCCCATAGTTACAAAGACTTGTTTATAGTGGCCCTCACCCCTCATTTATGTCTTCATTCTCACTGTGTCTCTTTCCTCTCCTCTTTGCTGCTTATTCTCCAGTTGCTTCTCCAGATCTTCTCCCTGCCCTTCTCTGCCCTGATTCATGCTTCGGAAGGTTGAGCTCTGCAGACTGGTCAGCCAGGCTCTCTTGTTCTTGATTTCTGGATAGATTTTGCCAGTGGGAGGCATGGGCAGGAGATAAGTGTGTGGAAAGTAAAAGAGACTGAATTTATGCTCCATTACCCAGCTCCCTCCCCGTGGCACGACTGTGGCTGCATTCCAGAGCTCCAGCTTCTGTCTGTAGCCCTTGTCCCAAGACTCTGCACCCTCTGGGCTCTGGGAACACCATGCCCTCTATTTGCCCCTTCAGGTCTAGAGCTGGTAACTGCTTTCTTTAGTTGATTTTTATTCCCTTAACCTCTTAATTCATATCCCCTTCATTAAATTATTTTCATTTACACTCGTTTGAGTGTGTCATTTTTTTTTTTTTTGTCCCTATCAGGGCAGTGACTGATACATTTTCCCCAGCCTTAGATGTGTGTACATTTCCTGTTGCCTGGAGCTGGTGTACCTTACCTGAATGTGACTATGGAGTCCTCCCCCATTGCTTTTCTAGGTAACATTAAATGTTGTGTATTTATTTCTTTTCACTGAAAACAATATCTTCTATGTTTTATTCATGCAAGTCTGTTTTATTTCAGCTATCCTAGTTTACTAATTAATGTCATTAACTGTGGGTAAGTTAATAAGTTGTTTTTCCTGCAAGTCCTTAAGGTTTTAATTCAAAGAAGTGAAGTAAATTTCGGGTAGTTTAATAGGAGTCACTGATGTGGAAAAACGTTTAATTTTTTTCTAATACTCATATGATTTTTTAAGACACACAGCTATTTAGTAATGACTGCTATGATTAAAAACTTTGAAAGACATAGACAAAGCCTATATTTAAAACCTCTGTGGACTCTCCATTTATTTTTTCTTTTTTTAAACTGAGATATAATTGACATATGACATATACTTCAAGTGTACAACATAATAACTTGATATTCTTTGGACTCTCCATTACCTGCTGGATAATGCATACTCAGCATAGGATCTAATGTATTTTAATCTCTGGTATTTACTCTCAAAAGTCCATGATTTTATCTGTTTTTTCCTAATTTGATTTTTGTTAGCTAGTTTTTAGTATTGTTTTCTTCTAATTCCTTTTTACATTTCTTTACCTGATGAATCTTATGTCTCAAATCAAAGTGCAGGTGGTCCCTGATTCTGGCAAGAAAAAAAAAAAGAAACTAATAATTTCATCAACTCTAATTCAAAAATATTTGACACATATAGTTATCATAAAACATAAGATGTCCTATAGTGGTAATTTTGACAAGCTTATATTTGAATACTCTTGACTTTTTAAGAGATAGGCACTGCATATTCATTCTCACAATAATCTCAACAAATAGTTGAACAATTAAAATTTGAATTCAATTAATATATGCCAAATCAATTAGGTAAACAAAAATTAGTTTATAAAAGGAATGAGAACTTCTAGATTGTTACTAGAAATCCATTATTGATGTGTTTGCCTATATTTTTACTTTACTCAGATTATACTTGTATCGTTTTCTGCATTTGTCTTCTTCCTTATATTATAAATGTAACACTCCTTATTATGCACATTATGTGTCAAGATAATGTTTTGCTTTGAATCTACTACAGTTTTCACTGCAAACCATTGATGGATTTTGACTCAGCTTGGCCTAATTTTAAATTTTAGCTTGGGAATTATGAGATTATAATTTAGAAATATTAGTAAAGCATGTATTAAAACAAGTGTATACGGTAGGATGAAACATCTTAGCCATTTTTCATTGCAATGGAAATAATACTTTCTACTAAAAATCTCAAAGTGCCATGAGGATTAAATGAATGAACACACATAAAGCACTTGTAACAATGTCTGACACATAATAATCCTTGAATAAATATTAGTGGATTCTTTTTCTTACTGTCAATGTCATTTGAATGAGGAATCAAAGAGATTTCTAGGAGAAAAGTTATCCTAAGGGAAGGAATGGTTTTTCTGAGTAAATCCTGTTGTTTTTTTGGACAATTTTTCCCAGTTCATCACTCACATGGGCTCATGTTTGAAATACAGAGACAGAAAAGGCTACAGTTTTGTCTTTGTAAAACATTAGAACATAAAGGTTTAGTACCCATTCTAGAAGAATGTAACATAAAAGAGAAAGTAAGCATTTTCCTCACTTACAACTCAGAACATGGCATAAAGATAGCACTAAGGACTCCAGATATCCAAGCACCACCCTGGGGAATCCAGCAGTTTTCCAGGATCAGGGAAGGGAGTGGTGGTGTCTTACGTCAGGGCCAGGGGAAGGCCATGGCAGCCTAAGGGGCAGCAGAAGCCCATGGTGGCAGATCAGGGAACATGTCTAACATTCTTACAGTGAACAGCGGCATTCATCTCAAAATAGATCCCGCATAGAGCCTTAGGAGAAAGCGTGTCAATAGTGCAGGGCGGGGGATGGGGGAGTAATGAATAGGCAGATACAGACGAATTTTAGGGCCATGAAAAGACTCTATATAATATTATAATGATGGATATATGTCATTTTAATTTCCTCAAACCCATAGACTATATGAATTTTTCCAAACCCATGCAACACCAAGAGTGAATCCTAAGGTAAACTATGGACTTTTGGTGATTATGATGTGTCAATGCAGGTTCACTGATTGCAAGAAACTTACCATTCTGGTGAATGATGTTGATAATGGGGAAGGCTACACACATGTAGACAAGGTGTATGTGGGAAATCTTTGTACCTTCCTTTCAGTTTTGTTATAAAGTTAAAACTGCTCTAAAAAATAAAGTCTTTAATTAGAAAAAAAAAACAAAAAATCTTCCCTCACATAAAACTATTAGCTGCTAGTCTAGGGCCCTTCGAGACTGATGAAAAACTAGTGAGAATATTTCAAATTATGGTACTACAGTTCTTTTTCTGGGTAATGAAACTAACAGAGTACCCCATACAAGTTAAAGAAGTGCAGAAACAACGTTGAACAGTAGTACGTAGCAATCAGATTGTAGAACTGTTTAAAAAAGAAAGAAAATGTAGAACTTATTTACAGAGCACTGAAGATATTATTTTATATTTTCTTAGAAAAGTTATTTATACAGCATTCAAAAAATTTTTTTAATTGAAGTATAGTTGATTTACAATGTTGTGTTAGTTTCATGTGTACAGCACAGTGATTCAGTTATACATACATACATATATATATATATATTTTTTCTTTCAGATTCTTTTCCTTTATATGTTATTACAAAATATTGAGTATAGTTCCCTGACAGCATTCAAAACTTTAAATTAAAGCCTCTATGGTATTCTTATTAATATTTTATGATAATAAAGATATTAGGAAAGTAAAGAATCAAAGGAAAATGACGAAATTGTCTTTGGCAGTTCACACAAGGTTGGATTTGTATATGTCCCAAAAGATAAGTTCAGTCTCTTGATATGCTTGATTAACGTTCCCTATAAACAGAAAGAACTTTCCATTGTGAAAGTATCACGTGCATTTTTCTTCTGTCAGTCCTGTGCTTCACACTGAAGGGAGAACACGAACCTTACCAAAATATCTAAATTCAATAAAATATTATTCTAAGCCTAAAATAAATATCTCCACATAATAAGTTGTCTCCCATCTACAGAAGCTTACGCCCTTGTTATAATTACTTCAGTACTAAAAACTCCTCCTCTTAACACTCAAAGTGTGTGGATTCTGAGAAGGCAGCACACAAACCTGATAATTTTAAAAGAGTCTAATAATAACAACATAATATTTTTCTTCTTCCAGATGCCCACATATCATCATTTATTTTTATTTTTCCTTCTTTTACTGACTTTTCCCTTTAAAATTCAGTTGGTCTATATCACTTATTCTGAACTATATCTACATGTGTGGAATTTCTTCTTCTGCTTTTGCCATTTATTCAAATTCCTAAGAAAAAAATTGTAAAACATATAAGACCCAGATGACTGCACATAGATTTAAAAATGTGTCGTAGACTTGATTTTTATGAAATCAACAAAAATCTTCTCAAGTATTATGAGTTTTTGCATTTCTTTGAAATACAGGAATGTTAATAGTGATAACCATGATTTATTGAGTGTTTACTATTTAGTGCCACGTACAGTTCAAAAGCATAACATTTGTAACTCTTCTAAAGATGGGTGTGGTATCTGCCCCATCTTACGGATGAAAATTGTGGTATAAAATGCTTTAATAACCTGATGATAGAAGTTTAAATGAATCTTGACATATTCTTAATTTTCTTAAAAGCTTAAGAACTTCAGTTATATGTCTACTGCTCCATTTAGGCAAAATGAGAGGTCCTGGAAGGATAGAAAAGTCTCCTATATGGAAAAATCAGAAGGTAAACAAAATACTTTTAGAAGAGATTTTGAATGCTGGAATCCATTTTTGGACTTCTGTTATTCACAGATCCCCTCTATTGAAGGCAAACTATGGTGTTGTCCGATGTCACGCGGCTGACAATCTGTCAAGCAAGGATTTGAATCTAGGCTGTCTGATTATATAACTTATGGCACTACACTTTATGCATTGAAATTACAGTTTCTTTTTTTTAATATTTATTTTATATTGGAGTATAGTTGATTTACAGTGTTGTGTTAGTTTCAGGTGTATAGCAAAGTGATTTATTTATACATATATATATATATATCTATTCTTTTTCAGATTCTTTTCCCATATAGGTTATTACAGAGTATTGAGTAGAATTCCCTGTGCTATACAGTAGGTCTTTCTTGATTATCTCTTTTATATATAGTAGTATGTATATGTTAATCCCAACCTCCTAACTTATCCCTCCCCTTCACCTTTCCCCTTTGGTGAGCATAGGTTTGTTTTCTAAGTGTGAGTGTGTTTCTGTTTTGTAAATAAGTCCATTTGTATCATTTTTTATATTCCACATATAAGTGATATCATATGATATTTGTCTTTCTCTGTCTGACTTACTTCACTTAGCATGATAATCTCTAGGTCCATCCATGTTGCTGCAAATGGCATTATTTCATGTTTTTTTATGGCTGAGTAATATTTCATTGTGTGTGTATATATATATACACACACAATCTTTATCCATTCATCTGTAGATGGACATCTTCTTTATCTATTCATCTGTAGATAGACATTTAGGTTGTTTCCATGTGTTGGCTATTGTAAACAGTGGTGCAATGAACATTGGGGTGCATGTACATTTTCCAAGTATGGTTTTCTCCAGATAAATGTCCAGGAGTGGGATTGCAGGATCATATGCTAGCTCTATTTTTAGTTTTTTAGGGAACCTCCATACTGTTCTCCATAGTGGCTGTACCAATTTACGTACCCACCAACAGTGTAGGAGGCTCCCTTTTCTCCACACCCTCTCCAGCATTTATTTTTTGTACACTTTTTGATGATGGCCATCTGACCGGTGTGAGGTGATACCTCTCTAAATAGACATTTCTCCAAAGAAGACATACAGTTGGCCAAAAAGCACATGAAAAGATGCTCAATATCGCTAATTATTAGAGAAATGCGAATCATAAAGACATATATTTGATAGCATTACAATAGTGAAAATCACAAATTGCTTGGAGGTAATTCTGATTAGTAAATTATCATTCATAGAAACAATGGAATGGATTCTGTCATTTTGCTCTCTTAAAAGGAAATATATTTGTATCCTGGCGTTGAAAATAGAGAAACAAATTCCCTTTGAAATAATGAAAATTCTAGCCATTTCATGTTGCTGACACATAATCTTTGAGATTATGCACATTTTTCAGTGAGAGTTTATTAAAAAAACACAGTGGCAGCACACTTGTAAAAATAATTGTAAATACTGGCTTTCACAGTTTGTTTTCTTCTCATGGAACTTACTATTAGTTCAAATGCATAAGGTTAAAAGGATTATACCTGAATCAAATTATAAAGAAAACAGGAGGGTAGCAAGTAGCAAATATAATGATCGGGACTTTTACCTAAAATAGAACTTCTGTATTTTACTAAGCTTTTATTCTCATTGCTTTGTGAAGAAAGTGAATTTAAGAAAAGTATATTCAGGCCAACCTTATACAGGTCATGTAAGTTGTGTCCTGCACAGGGGACCTCAGTCAAGAGAGCCAGCTGAGGCTAAACACCCTCTCAACATGCTACTTGATGCAAGGCTGTGTTAGCCCTGAGGAAAACTGTGCCTTTTTCTAATTCATCTTCCCAGAAGGGGAGCCTTTTTCTAATACAGCAAATGAGCCTTATGTAAAATCAGCAGATCTGAATACGTGGACTGGCCAAAATATTTTTCAGGGAATTTTTTTTCCAAAGTTATTATTGCATAAGTATTTTGCAGGAAGAGACAAATATTGCTGGGCCCAGGAGCCAAAGGCACAAAACTAAGTCTAAGCTTTGGCCATAACTCTATGATTCTGGCAAAGTGCCTAATTTATATTTACTTGGAGAGATGTTTGTTCAAAATTATTTCTACATTATTATTTTGTTCTTTAAATTCTGAGATTTATGAATTGATTATCAATGTTGGCATTCAAATTATCTTGGGATGTATAGAATCAAGTGTGTTTCCCATATTCTTTGATATCCCTGATGCATTTTGACATTAACATAGCACTTAACATCATTGTTGAATCATCTAACACACAGGATTTACCAACCAAAAGAAAACTGTACTCTAGAGACATATTGAAGAACTGACAAGACAATGAGTACTATAGCTATCAAAAATTATAGAAAGATAGATGCACTTTCAATAAAATGCATTAAATAATTCAGGAGTCAAGAGGAGGAATAATGTTTCTAATTTGGGGTAAGCATCTTTGAACCATCAGGGGCATCACTAGAGGCAAAGCAATGCCGCATTATGATGTTTCATTTATTATAATTCTTGCTGGTGATATAATAATGAGTACATTAAAAAAGCAAATTAAAAAATTCTAACACTGGTCATTCCCAACTTCAGTTCCCCTCACAAGATGACCAGCTAGCAACTATCCATAGATAAGATATGTTTGCACTTGTATACACTAATAATAAACTACCTGAAAAGGAAATAAAGAAAACATTTACAATAACATCCTAAAAAAATTAAAATATTTAGAATAAAAATCTGTTCACTGGAAACTATTAGGCATTGATGCATGATATTGAGGAAGACATAAATAAGTGAAGAGATAGTCTGTGTTGATGGATGGGAGAATTAATATTGTTAAAATGTCCATACTACCCATAGCCACCTATAGATTCAATGCAATCTCCATCAATATTCCACAGGCACTTTTTACAGAAATAGAAAAAAAAATTCTAAGATTCATATGGATCCACAGAAGAATCCGAATAACTAAAGCAATCTTGAAAAAGAAGAACAAAGCTGGAAGCATCACACTTTTTTATCTCAAACTATACTACAAAGCTATAGTAACCAAAACAGTATGGTAGTGCCATAAAAACAGACACATAGACCAACTGAACAGATTTAAGACCTCATAAATAAACCCATACATGTACAGTCAACTAATATTTGAGAAGACAGTCAAGAATACTCAATAAAGGAAAAGATAGTCTCTTTAGTAAGTTGTGTTATGAAAACTGGATATTCACATGCCAAAGAATGAAACTTTCTCCATCCATTTAATTTTAATATGTATGTGATTTTATATTTAAAATTTTTTTTTGTAAACAACATAGACTTGGGTCTTGTTTTTTGATCCACCCTGACAATATCTGTCCTTTAATTGGTGCAGTTAGACCATTCAAAGTGAATATGGATATAATTGGATTAATATCTACCATATTTGTTACTGTTTTCTGTTTACTGCCTTTATTCTTTTTTCTATGTTGTCTTCTATTCTTTCTCTGTCTTTTGTGATTTTAATTGAGCATTTTATATCATTCCATTTTTTCCTCCTTTCTTAGCATATCAGTTATACTTTTTTTACTCTTTTAGTGGTTGCCCTACACTTTGTAATATTCATTTACAACTAATCCAAGTCCACTTTCAAATAACACTGCTGCTTTGTTTCTGTTGCACATACCGTATAATAACAAAATAATCCTAATTCTTCCTTCCCATCCCTTGTATCATTGCTGAAATTCATTTCACTCATACATAAGCATACAAAGCACATATTGTATAAAATTATAAAATCAAGTACATTGTTGCTATTATTTTGAATAAACTGTTACCTATTAGACAAATTAAGTGAGAAAAATACGTTTTTATTTTATCTTTACTTATTCCTTCTTCAATGCTCTTTCCTTTTTTTAAATGTAAATCCAAGTTTCTTAGCAGTACTATTTTTCTTCTTTCTAAAGATCTTCTTTTAACATTTCTAGAAAGACAGGTCTACTGGCAACAAAGTTCCTCAATTTGTTTCTCTGAGAAAGTCTTTATTTTTTCTTCACTTTTGAAGGATAATTTCACAAGGTACAGAAGTTCAGGTTGGTGTTTTTTTCCTTTGAACCCTTTAAATTTCTCACTCCACTCTCTCCTTATTTGCATGGTTTCTTGGGAGAAGTTGGATGTAATTCTTATCTTTGCTCTTCTGTAGGTAAAATATTTTCCCCACCTCCCCCTGACTTTTCTCAGGATTTTTTTTCTTAGATTTTCTTAGTTTGAAAATCATATGCCTAGGTATATTTGGGGGGGGAGCAAGGGGAGGCATTTATCTTTGGTATTCTCTGAGTTTCCCAGATGTGTGGTTTGGTATCATATTAATTTGGGGAACTTCTCAGTCATTATTATTTTAAATATTTATTCTGTATATTTCTCTATCTTCTCCTTCCAGTATTCCCATTATGTGCATATTAAACCTTTTGTAGTTGACTTGCTGTTCTTGGATATTCTGTTCTGGAGTTTGTTTTCTTGTCAGTCTTTTTTTTTTTTTGCTTTGCAGCTTGGGAGTTTTCTATTGAGATATCCTCGAGCTCAGGGATATTTTTCCTCAGCTGTGTCCAGTCTACTAATGAGCCCATCAAAGTCATTCTTCATTTCTGTTAACAGTGTTTTTGACTCCTAGAATCTCATTCTGGCTCTTTAAAGAATTTCCTTCTCTCTGCTTATTGTCCATCTGTTCTTGATTGTTGTCTACTTTACCCATGAGAGCCCTTAGCATTGCAATCGTAGTTGTTTTAAATTCCTGGTCGGATAATTCCAACATCCCTATCATATCTGAGTCTGGTTCTGATGCTTGCTATGTCTCTTTAAACTGTTTTTTTTTTTGCCATTTGATATACTTTGTAATTTTTTCTTTGATAGCTAGGAGTGATGTACTGGCCAAAAGGAACTGCTATAAATAGGCCTTTAGTAATATTGTGGTGAGGTGTGGGGAGAGAGGAAGTGTTCTATAGTCCTATGATTAGGTCTCAGTCTTTCAGTGAGCCCGACTCTGGATTGTGAACTGCTCATATGCCTCCTGTTCCCCCTTCATTCCCCTATACATACTTAGGTGGAACAGGATGGCTAGAATTGGCTGGACTCAGGTATTTCCGTTCTCTCAGTTAGGCTGTGATAAAATCCTAGCAGGTAAGACTCTGATTAAATAGTTTCTCCTGAGGACACACTTTGTTAAGAAGAGCAGAATGTTTTGGTGTTATTTCAAAATGGTTCTTTCCCCCTCTCCCTACCAGAAGCATGAGGGGATATTTCACCAATACTCAAAGTGAGAACCTGGTAGAACTTTGGGAGGTAAAATTCACAAAAGTGTGTAGCCTACTGATAACTAGTCTTGGAGTTTTTAATTCTCAGAGTTGTTCACATTAAGCCTGTAGCAATTTGTCAATGACAGTTCAGGTTTTCCTGCCCCAGCACTGATTAATGAAGAAGTTGCTATTCATGAGTTTCTACTTTGGTAAATTGTGATTGTCTGTATTGCCTTGTTGGTCTCTCCAATTTGGGGGAATTGTGCTCATACACAATAAAGAAAGGAACACATAGCCAAAGAAGCAGAGGGTAAGACATTGCCAAAAAATATTTTTTCCTAGGAAATAAGAGACTATTTCTGAAAAATTATTGACATCAAAATTTAATAAAATGCAGATTTTATAAAATGACATACAAGATGAGATGATAAGAAACCAGATTTAGATGGATTAGGAATTCCTTGATAGACATTCAAAATATAAAAAGATGAATGAGATAAGAGAAGAGCTTATGAGAATTAAGACTACAATGAAACAATAAAAAAAGCATTAGAACCAGTGTATCTACTCTGAATAGGAATCTAAGGTCTCTGACCTTTTTTATGTTCTTACTTTTCTCTTTATTCTCTTCAATGAAAAAGGAATTGCTACGGCAAAGTTGAGAACATTCATGGGACCATCTCTCTAGTGGTGAGTCACTGAAGATTTTGATCTTCTCTTTCATTTTTTTCGTTTGATGTCATCAGACTTGTAATAGAAAGGAATCATTCCTGCAAAATCTCAGCCTGGCCATCTTTTCCTCTCTTCTTCATTTCTTCTCCCACCTGACATTCACTGCTACACTAAAGTAGGTTAGCTCTATTCTAGGTTTGAAAGAAAAAGACCAACTGTCTATAGTCTTTATGATCATGATGGGTAAGTTAATCATTTCCCCCTAAATTCTAAAAAGATCTTAAATGTTGTTTTGGGTATTGAAGGGTAGGGACAATGAAATGGTATAGCTCTCAGAACCTGTTTTTGCCTTATTGTATTTGTTTAACTCACATAGAATGAAGAAATGCTATATTTCTCTATCCTTATGTGTATTTTCCCATATATATACTTATGTATATCATGCAGATGTGTAGCAGATAGATAGATAGATAGATAGATAGATAGATAGATAGATAGATAGATAATGTTGGAAACCATTTAAATAAGACAGCTTGGTCCTACCTGGTACAAGAATTAAGAAATCCTGTTTCCTAGACTAAGAAATATATAATTTCATTTCTATCAAGCAAGAGTGAAAAGATGAAAAGGATGTGCTGGAAATGAGAACCTTGGAAAACTCTCCAAATGTGCAGGGGAATCAGACAAAGACATTTAAAAATGTGGAGAGAGATGACAGCTATAGAAGATAGAGGATAGCATACCGAGAAGTTGCCTACATACTAGAAACAGATGAAAGAACAAATAAAATTTAAAAATCAATAGTACAATTGAAAAATGTTCTAGAGTTGAAGACTTAAATTTATAAGTAAAATAATGCTCACAATATACCATAGAAAAAGAATAAAGGGATTCAAACCTAGAGATCCAAAAATTTAGAATGTCAGCAGTATTTTTAAAACTTTATAGATATCTTGGCAGGGAAAAAATGGTAACTGCACATGATTTAAAGGAAAATTAGGGTGTCCTTAGACTTCCCTTCACAACAATAAATTCAGAAGACAATAGACCAATACTTCATACAGAAGTCATTAGGGGGCCCGTGGCTCTACCCAGGACATAGACAGGCTTTGTTTGGCTTATACAACACTCTTCAAATGTGAATTTCATTTTAAAATGTTGTAGTTCTGTTTTCTCCTCAATAATAGTAAGATTTGGCACTGCTGGTCCCATATTTCCTCAAGGTAACAATGAGCTGGGGCTGAGTAGTGCCTGTATCACATTCCTGCTTCTTCCAACTTTTCTCCCAACACTGAGGGAAATTATCAGTTGGTGTTTGCCATAGGGTTTGCACTGTTGCTTTTAAATAAAGAGATATTTCTATACACTTATGGTTCTATCAACAGTGCAAAAATGAAAGATAAACAGAAAGACTACATACTTTAAGAAAAATAAAAGAGAAAATACTTCTATGTGGAGTCTTGTTTTTAAAAGGCAAATATTCCTTTTTACCCATGATAAAAAAAAAAAAAAGTGCCTAAAACTTGTTTCATGGATTTGCCTAATCTTATCCTTTCTAGGCATTTGAAGTTTTAAACTCATTTGGTGATTTGAAGTGAAAGTTTGGTGCTTAATTGTTCTACATTTTGAATAGTTTTTCTTTTTTTTTCCTCAGAGAAACGGAGAGATTTATCTCAGATAAACCACAGTTCATAGGTTATAAAACTCAAGGGCTGTTTCTTGAGGAAACAAACAAGCAGGCACACAAACTAGTGGGAATCTTATGCTCACCAAAAAGTAAACCTAAATAAAATTTTATTTTTTACCATTGGATTTGCCCCCCCAAAACAATTTTAGGATATAAAATATATTTTGTAGAAAAATAGAGCAAAATATATAACAAAGTTGCATGCAAATATAAACAAGGAGCAAGATCGTTGGTCATAAACAAGTGTAGTATTTGTTTTTGTAATTGCTTCTTGAAGCATATTTATGATGCTTGCTGAAGTCTTAACTACCTGCCTTCCTCTTTCCACCTTCCTGAGTTCTCTTTTAATTAATTGCCTCTCGTGTTATTGCCGGGGTTTCTAATTGTATCTAGCTGGGAAGAACAAGGAGAAACAAGACTATACGTACCATCTTCTCTGGACTCTTAGTCTCACAGGATACTCTTTGAAAATGCATTTATTTAAAATTTTCCAAGGAGAAAGTAGTAAAGACCCAAGTGCTTTAATAAATAATAAATTCTGTAATACAATGAGTGCTTGCATTTGCTGGGAAAATATTTTAGGGTAAATTGGATGACACTTCTTGGTAAAAGCCCACGACACTAAGGCCAACCTCAGGGTATCTGGTGTGTATACAACCAAGCAATAATTATGTCATTTGCTCTCAAGCATAACAAATGTGGGACCTTTAAAATGGATGTACCTGTGCACAATTTTCTTTAAAATTTATGATTCCAAAATGTTCTTGATCTTTGTTCATACAAAAATAAAATTTGGAACAGAGGTTGGAAGATTGGAATCTATGGAGGATCAAAAACAATTAATGATTTGACTTTGACTCCATTTGTAAGTAATAATAAAAATTATTTTTATTATTATAGAGTCACTTTCTTGACGAAAAATCTCCAATGGCCTGATATTGCCTAGAGAATTCTATACTCTTTAGTTATCCATCTGTTTATACTACAGCTTTATTCCATGAAGAATCACTATACAAGATGATAGATAGATAGAATTAATGGTTTCGGATCAAAGGCAATATAAAGATATTAAAGTAATAAACCAGAAGTTGAAATTGATAAGGTAATGCAAGGCAAATGGTGGCACAATTTCTACACTTGGAATTCTCATTGATAGAGCCTCATGAACAAGACTTTCTGCATAATATAACAGAAAATGGATTTGACAATGTTCTCAAAATTAAATACAATAATGGATTTTATACAATGCTTCTTATAATGTTACTCAGAATACTATAAAGTGAATGGCATAACAACAAAATACAAGTGAGTTAACGTATTTCACCTGAGCCCAACCATTTTGATTCAGCTTCATAACCCTCTGATGTCATGGCTTCATCCAACTACAAAATTTAGATTATTTATAAGACTGCATATGTTGTAAGTTAAGAACTGTAAGTAGTATTTCTTATAACAAGGATTTTCCTAAGGATTAGTTGAGAGAGTTCTAGGTTATATTCTTTATCAAGATCGCATTTTAGTAATATTCTATATTCAGGGACAAACTTTCATTTTAGCATTTAATAAAGTGAAATGAGTAGGAATTGGGTAGGGTACCCTTTGGAGGCTTAAAAAACCTGCCTGCCTGAATAAAATTTTATCCTCCACTGCTTACAGAATATAAAGAAGGCCCTTCCCAAAATGGTTCCTGATTAGACTTGATTTCCAAATCATTGGAATTAAACCTTCTGCGGGAGGAATGTCCGTTTATTTGGTACCATAATAATTCAGTCAGCAAATATGTATTGCATGTCTATTATGTGCTTATTATTCTATGCTCTGAGGATACAGTAATGAGCAATAGTAAGCCCTGGTTTGGACAAAGCCCTTTTGTCATGAAGGACCAAAAGCAAACAAACAAACAGCCAGTACTTAAGCACAGAGAGAAAAAAGGAATAAGAAGCAGTGAGATTAAGAAGAGTGGACAGTTCTTTCATGAGTATTTCACCAAAGAGAGTGAAGCTAGTAAAATATTGTTTGGCAAATGTGTGAGTTCCATGTGGTGGGAGGTCCATGGAGTATGCGTTCCATGGGAAAAAATGAGATCATAAATTGATCTTAGATGACATAAATTAGATGACCGAGAGAAACTGGAGCAAGTTGAGGAGAATAGCATTACATGAACCAGTTTAGATGGTTCTAGCTTTAAACTTTTGTGTGAGGGGATGAACTTAGGGATATGATTTATGAGCTGTCAGCTGCATAGTGTAGGGGAGGACTTGATGGGGCCAGAAAATTCCAGCTATCCCTTCCAATATAATATTTCAGTATAAACCCTCAATCTCTGCACTTGCTGCAATAGAGAAATTAACATTAATGAACCTGACTTAAAGCTTTGCTATTACCATTCCCTGTGCTTCTCCTCAGATGTCCTTGACATATTACTTATATTTCAATGCCCTGCCTCAATTTTGCTTGAGAGAGGCTAATCTGCTCTCACTCTGTTCAACCAATAAACTTTTCTTACATGTATCTCATCATATATTCATATTATAATTTTTTTTAAAAGATTTATTTTATTGATTGATTGATTGCTATGTTGGGTCTTCGTTTCTGTGCTAGGGCTTTCTCCAGTTGCGGAAAGTGAGGGCCACTCCTCATCGCGGTGCACGGGCCTCTCACTATCGCGGCCTCTCTTGCTGCGGAGCACAGGCTCCAGACGCGCAGGCGCAGTAGTTGTGGCTCACGGGCCTAGCTGCTCCGCGGCATGTGGGATCCTCCCAGACCAGGGCTCGAACCCGTGTCCCCTGCATTAGCAGGCAGATTCTCAACCACTGCGCCACCAGGGAAGCCCCCATATTATAATTTTTGTTTGAATTTATCACAACCCATAGAATGATGGGATTTTTGTCTTATGTTTCCATGAACCCTCTAGTACCAAACAAATAGACTTATATACATATTATCAGTCCTCTTTTTTCCTTATGAATTGTCATTTAAAAAAAATTCAGAGGTTAGAGGGAAAATATAATGTGGTGCTAACGGGTAAAATAAACTTTATTGAGGTCTCCAGTTACATAAGACAGAGTTCACATTGGTCAGTCTCCTGTTGAAGGTATTCCCTTCTCTAGTTTTCCTTAAATCAATTACTTTATTTTCATGCAAATTGAAAATTATACATAAACAGTAGTTCTTCAAACCTGTAAAACAATTTTTCAAATGTAAATTTCATAGAAAACTTACCATTTAAGAAAGGTACACCTATAAATATTACCATTCATAATAAACAAACTGAAAAGAGTGCTTTTCTGTTGCAATAATGCATTCTGATGGAATGTTAGCAAGCAGCCAGAAAAAGTAAGCATTTGGAAAAGGGGGTAATAAAAATATGTATAATTCTTGAATTGTGTTTTCCTTTGATATGAAATGACCTAGATTTTTGGAATTCTAGGTATATGAGATGACTTTTGAAAACAAATAATTAAAGTATTGCACAATTATTCCAAAGAAGAACTATTGCAGATTTTTTTAAACCTTTTAAATGTCAAAGCATAAGACAGAAAAAATAATCAAATTGTTTCCTAACTTAACTACTTATTCCACGTTTCTATTGCCTTATAGTTCTGTTTTGATGCAGCATTTTTCTGTGATTTACATACGATATTCTGAAACCGTGTAATCCTATAGCGGCTGTTGTGCAATGTGTTTAACTTCTAGTTCTTCTCTTGATATAACATCTTTTCTCTTTGCTTTTCTGACACTTTGTTCTCCAATATAGAGTAATTTAATACAGAGGTCCCCGACCTTTTTAGCACCAGGGACCGGTTTTGTGGAAGACAGTTTTTCTGCGGTCGGGGGTGTGGGGCCTGGGGAGTAGGGGGGTGGGAGATGGCTCAGGGATAACACGAGCAATGGGGAGCCATGGGGAGTGGCAGATGAAGCTTTGCTCGCTTGCCCGCTGATCACCTCCTGCTGTGTGGCCCGGTTCCTAACAGGCCGAGGACCGATAATGGCCTGCCGCCCGGGGGGGTTGGGGACCCCTGATTTAATAGACACAAGTTACACTTTGAGCCAAAGTTTTTTTTTTTTTTTAGAATAAAACAGTAGGCATTATTGAATTTGATCTGTCTTTTCTTTGTCAAATTTCTACCGCTGTGTAATTGCTTTGTACTGTGTGAACTTGAACTGTGTGACGTGTGAAAATAACTAAGTAGCCCTGAAGATTTAACTAATTAACTCCTACCAGTGAATGAGCAATGCAATTTTATTGTTTTCATGTACACAATATCAATGGACCTTTTGAAGGCTGTGTCTTTACCGTACTGATATGTGCTTCCAACAGAAATTTAAAGCATCTCTTGTGTAATTAAAAGAGAAAATTGTCAGTTTGAATAAAACAATTTTTATTAGAGTTTGTACTCTACTACATTCTCTTGTGTCCAATATCAAATGACGAGTTATTTGAAAATGTAACCTTTGCTTGACAAGATGAACTTCTAAAAATCCTTCATAATCTGTAATGTGACCATCTGGATTCTAAAAGACATTGTTTTCACCTGGATATATCAGTGTAGGATTTCTGTTTTGTTGTTTATGGTGGCTGTTTGTTGGTTGGTTGATTGATCTGTTTTAGTTTTGCTTTCTTTGATTTTGCTCAGGTTTTTTTTTTTTTTTAATAGTAATGGTGACACCTTCCCTCTAAAAGGTTGACATTGCCTCTTACCTGATTTCATGTGGCTTAAACAAGTGTCCGTGTGACTAGAGAAGGGAAGATGAGGAAAGAAAAAGCAAGTATAAGAGAATCATTCTGTAATTTTTAAAGACATGAGTACCTAATATTTTAATAAAAGAAGTGTTGCTGAGATGAATGAAATATGCACTATTTCTGAGGCCATTGATTCATTCACTCATGTATTAACTTAATAAAGCAATAAATATTTATTCAGGACTCAGCGTGTTCTAGATACTCTATAACAGAGACTCCAAGGATGGAAACAGTTCCATCCTTGTCCTTTAAAAGTTGGATTATAAGAGGAAGACAAATATCTAAACCAATATTTACCATTGAATGTCATAATTCCTCTGGGAAACAAATGTAGATATTTCAGTGGGGACTAAGGATTCCAGTTCTGCCTTGCAAGTGGGTAGAGATTACAGAAGACATCTACTTAATAGATGTAGGTATTTGGTGTTTGTTAGCCATGTGTTAGGGTAGGCTGAAAATCCTTAACAAATAGCACTCCCTTCCATTTCAGTGATAACACAGCAAGAAGTTTATTATTTTTTTTATACGTAAGCATCAAGGGCAGGTTTTCAGATAGCAGAACAATAGCTGCACACAATTATTCTGGCCAGGCTGATGGTTACTTGGCATTTTTAACTCATGCCTTCCAAGACCCCCTGGGCAAAATCCTTCCCTCAGCTAAAGGAGAAGAACATGGAAAGGTGCTTATAGGTTTTGTGGGCCAGGCCTAGAAGCCATACACATCTCTTCAGCTCACAGAGGTTGGAGAGCCACACCTAACTGCAGTGGACACTGAAAGAACTGGAGAAAGGGAGAAGAGATTTTGATGGACAGCTGATGGGTTTTGCCCTTAAGAAATATTTCCAAAAAAAGAGAAAGATAGCATACTCAAAGGTTCCTGAGTTTGAGCATCCTTGATGTATTTTTAGAAAGAAACAAGTTGTAGTTTGATAGAAGCCATGCAAAAGTCTTTTGATTTTGTTCTTTGGACAGTGGAGGAGAACTAGTCAATTATTTTGGATAATGAGCAGATTTGATCATCTTTTATTAGAGCCTATAAAGCTGATAAAAACACACTTTAACCTTGGTGTAAATATGTTCTTTAAGCCAACTGAACAGTTCAGATTTATGATTTTTCAGTTATAGTAGGCAATCAGATACCTGCTAGTGTAAATACCAGCTTAAATATCAGCAGACTCATCTGATTTACATAATCCATTAGCATTAATATTTTAAGGAAATTGAGAGAAAGGTTATATTGAGATCTAAACTAATTATTTTTGTCATAAAATCTTTCAAGTGAGAAAGTAACACTATTTCTCTACTAAAAGTTATTCCAAAACTTTGGCACTCTTCTGCTCCAAGTACATTATACTATGAATCAGTTTCCATTTATTGAATACCTACTATGCTTTATTAGATATACCTACACACAAATAAATATAAAATTGATAATTCTCACCAAGATTAATTTTGAACTTCTAACTTTGGTGTGTTAGATTTTTTTAAAAGACTATTATAGCACAGTACTGAAAACAGACTGCAGCACATATACATACCATAAAAATAATCAAAGTTAATGTTTATCATTTATATATTTATTTGACCAAAAATTTTTTCAGCACCTATTATATGCAAAGAATTGTTCTACGTGCCTGAGCTGCATCAATGTCTATTGGGCATCTGAGGAGAAATACTGAATAGATATCAAAGCCTGGAGTTCAGGAAAAAGAGTTGAGCTAGGCACAGAAATCTAGGATAACGATAACACTTGGAGGTAGTTCATGTTTAAAATCCAGAACTGAATTTAATGAATTTATATGCAGTGAAGTTATCAAATTTATTTTTCTTTATGTTTCATTCCTATAAGACATAGTCCATAAATTATATCTTCTATTACATATTTACACAAATTCCCTTGAAAAAATAAACCTTTTAGTTTTAAAACCCCTCCATTGAGCAACAGAAGTAAAAGTATATAACTTAGCAGATCTCAAAAGAATACACTGTGAGCTCCCTCTGCTGTTACTGGAGACTCAGATATTAAGAAAATTAGCAAATACTGGTGATACCTAAACTAAATAACTGCCAGATATTTAAAGAAAAAGAAAACAATACAAATGGAATATGAATATGGAGTTTAAACAATATTAAATGGTTCAACACTTTCCTCTGTTTAAAGTAGATAATATATTAAGAATGTTAGCAAAACACTGCACTTGAACTAATTGATTCCTCTTTTAAAATTTAAAAATACTACATAGTTTTCATTTTTTAAGTAAAACCACTTACATATTCACCAATTAAAACCATGGAGAAATGATCAGATCAAAAGAGAATGCCTCTATTTTCTTTAAGAAGAATTATGTTCATATTGCCTTCTCAATAGAACAGAATATGTTTTGTTTAAAATTTAATTATTTAATGGATATAATTTTGTGAGATTCATAACCAGCAACTAAAATCTAGAATGGCTAGTCAGTAGTTTCCAGTTGGCAAAGTGACCATGGATTTAAAATTGATTAGATTCATCAAGAAAAATATGTATTAAAATTTCCTTTGTAGGTGGCAAAGCACAAAGTATTTTGAGAAAGTATATATCACATGGTTAAATATGGTAAAGCTCAGGAATTACAATTTAAACAAAAACGTAGATATGAATGCAAAAGTAATGGCTTAAAAGGCCCCCACCTGTCTCTCTAGGTACCATTTTATGACATTACTCATTTTAGAACCTTAATAAAATAGTTGTAGTTCTCCAGTTGCATCATATGCCTCACTTTGTCTTATATGAGTATTTATTTGACTTTTTTCAATAGTTAGCTGTTGATCTCATTAGTTAGGTAAGGTGTCTCTCCTCTGTATGTACAAAACATACAGGCTCTGAAATCAAATATGACTGGCATTTTATCCTGGCTCTGCTACCTCATGCTTGTGAAACTTTGGGCAAAATATTTAACCTTTCTCAGCCTTAGTTTTTCCTCTGGACATTGGAAATAACATAGGTAATACATACGGTTGTCAAAAAAATCAGTGAAATAATATATGTAAAGCACCTAGTATAGTTTGGAACACAAAAGATACACTCTATGTACTGTAGCTATTAATATTCTATAATTAATATCTTTCACAAAACATCACAATGTATGGTAACTGTTAATATTTGTACGTCTCTATTATAAGAGTTCAGTTTCTTCAAGAGTAAAGAGCTTCATGTTTTCTATATTATCTTTAGAACCAAGCTGAATGTATGGTATAATGGAAACAAGCAATAAAACATTTTGAATTCGTGAATGCAGGTGGATTAATGACATTCTCAAGTCCTTATTTAAAATTAGAAAATTAACTTAAAAGAAAAAATATGTTAGAGAGTAATATACCATTCACATATAAGTCTGTGAATTAATATTTTTATGAAGTTAATCAATTAGACATAATAATAGTAAAAAAATTAAAAAGTAAGTTATTTGCATTGGATAATATTATACACTCTTTGTTGCTTCTTTCCTCATTGCCCTCAAGTTGTTAAATGTAGCAGCAGACAGGAGGGACAGGTAATCACATAAAATGATAGTTGTAACTAAGGCAACCATGTCATTTCTTTCTGTTTTTCTTTCTTTCCATTTTCCTTTCATCAATAAAAGCTCTCAAATGAAATGGAACATTGTGTTTATGCTAATTTTCCTTTCTGCTTGATTTTTCTCAGGTGTGCTCCTGCTGTGTACACTGTAATTATTCTCATTTTTAAACAAAAAGGTACTCTTTTCAAAGAAATATTTAGGGCATCGCTTTATTAGAGTTTCTTAAGATTTGACACATTAAAGTAAATGGAAGTCATTCTTAACAGTGAAATTCCTAATATTTCAACAACACCTAAGTCTATTTTGTGAACTTTTGATACTTTGAAGTTAGTTTGCGAGAATATGAAAACATTTATTAGTAGACAATTTTATATAGAGATATGAATTCCTCATAAAAATCCAGTTTAAAAGAGCAAGCACATAATGTAAAAACTGACATTTTCTATATAATTAATGGAAAATAATGTACTACTGGATGTTAATGATTTATTCTCATTTAATAGGTAAAGGAAATAACATTTCAAACCATTAAAGTTCCTTGAGTTACTTAATTAAAATTCTACTGTAAAGCATTATAGAACTTAAAGAATCTTTCATTCAATAAAAAATTTAAAAGATAAATTTTAAAAAGGGCTCACATGAAAAAAATTCTGCTAACTCTATTGTCATGTGAAGTAATTTTATCTCTCTTGGACTTAAAAAAAAAGTGACATTTGAGTTCAAAAGCCTTGAAATATGATTGGTTATATCTAGCTGTATATAGTGTGATGAGATGGGTAAGTAAAGGCATTCTTGGCAGCGTCAAGTACATAGCAAATTCCAGAGGTGTGAAAAACCATAATGCATTAGAAAAACTTCAGGTGGGATTATAGAATATGTGGAGAGATGGAAGAACTTTGTGCTTTTTCCTGTCTTACATGTATATCTGTTAAGTGCAAACCATGGCCCGAGAAATAGGCAATTTTGGTCTACTTGAGATATTCAGAAATAACATATATTGCAAAGTAGAAATGACAAACTTTTAGCTAGATTGACAATGAAGAAAAGAAAGAGGACATAAATAACTAAAATCAGACATAAAGGTAAAGACATTAACTTTATAGAAATAAAAATGGTTATAAGGTGTGAGAATGTTATAAGCAATGGCACAGTAACAAATTAGATAATCTAGATGAATTGGACAAATTCCTAGAAATACACAAATTGCCTAAACTGACTCAAGAAGAAACAGAAAATCTCAACAGATCTATAACAAAGAAGAGAGATTAAATCAGCAATCAAAAACCTCACAACAAAGAAAGTTTAGAACAGACAGATTCACTGGTGAATTCTACCAAACATTTAAATAAGAATTAATACCTATCCTTCTCAAACTACTTTAAAATACAGAAGAGGAAAAAACACTTCCTAATTCATTCTAGGCAAACAGCATTACTCTGATACCAAAGTCAGATAAAAACATCACAAAAAAAGGATATTACAAATATCCCTTAGGAATACAGATGCAAAAATCCTTAACAAAATACTAGCAAACTGAATCTAACAGCATATTAAAAGGATTATACACCATGACCAAGAGGGATTTATCCTAGGAATCCAAGAATGGTTCAAAAAAGAAAATAAATCAATGTAATACACCACATTAATAGAATGAAGAAAAAAATCAATAATCATTTCAATCGATGCATAAAAAGCCTTTGACATAATAATATTGTATAATATATTAATAGCTGAAAGTTGCTAAGAAAGTAGATATTAAATGTTCTCACCACAAAAAATGATGTTATGGAAGTGTTAACTAACATTATTTTGTAATATACAAGTATAACAAATCAACATGTTGTACACTTTAAATTTACACAATGCTATATGTCAGTTATATCTCAATAATGTGGGGGGAAAAGGCCTTTGAAAAAATTTAAAACCTTTTCATAATAAAAAAAATATACTCAGAAAAATAGGAATAGAAAGAAACCTACTCAACATGATAACCGGCATTTATGAAAAACCCACAGGTAAAATCATACTCAGTGATGAAGACTGAAAGATTTCCCCGAAGATCGGAACAAAAAAAGCCACAAAAAAAATCACAAAAGTCATAAAGATAAGGAATAAAAAAAAAATCACAAAATCACACAAAAAATTAGAAACAAAAATTACAAAATCCACAAGGATCAAGAGCAAGACAAACCGGGGCTTCCCTGGTGGCACAGTGGTTAAGAATCCGCCTGGCAATGCAGGAGCCACGGGTTCGAGCCCTGGTCCGGGAAGATCCCACATGCCATGGAGCAACTAAGCCCCTGTGCCAAAGCTACTGAGCCTGCGCTCTAGAGCCCGTGAGACACAACTACTGAGCCCGTGTGCCACAACTACTGAAGCCCGCACGCCTAGAGCCTGTGCTCCACAACGAGAGAAGCCACCACAATGAGAAGCCTGCGCACCGCAGCGAAGAGTAGCCCCCTCTCGCCGCAACTAGAGAAAGCCCGTGCGCAGCAACAAAGACTCAATGCAGCCATAAATTAATTAATTGATTAAAAAAAAGAAAAAAAGAACAAGACAAATCACTACTGCTATTCAAATTGTACCAGACATTCTAGCCAGAGTAGATAGATAAGAAATAGAAAGTATCCAAAATAGAAAGGAAGAAGTAAAACTCTATTCAAAGAGGATGTGATCCTATATATGGCAAATCCCAAAGAACCCAGAAAAAAGATATTAGGGCTAATGAACGGATTCAGCAAAGTTGCAGTATACATTATCAAAGAAATTGACTTTTTATGTTTAATAATTATTTATTTTTCAAAACATGCAACATATTTTTGTTATTTGGGTCTCTTGTATATTAGTAACAACTGGAATGATAACTCAACCTAGTTTTTTTTAACATTTAGAGCCTCATGGTTATAAAACATTCTTTAAAATTTTTTTAATTAATATATTTTGTTGCAGAAAAGTATGATACAATTCTGAGGGGAATTTGGTATAGAAAAAGATAAATGTAAGCTCTATGGCTGTTAGAGAAGGACCTATTTATATGATTTGAAATAAGTGATTTTGTGTATCAAACTGCTATTTGATTAGATCCTCTTGGAATTATTTAGACATATGGTGTAACAATTTTCCTTAAAAATATAAAAATATAAATACTTATGTTTTATATCATTTTCAGCTATTTAAACTTGAAGCTTTTAGATGTAAATTTTAAAATGTAAAAATGCCTACATAGTTTTTCTAAATAATTTTAGGTCAAATAAGAGAAAAATAATTTCAGTTATTTATGATCTTTGCTAAGCTCCAGGAATGAAAGGATGAATAATCAAATGCCTGCCCTACGGGTGTCTTCAGGGATTTTTAAGGCTCCTCAGAAGGTCTGACATAGTTTAATAATCCTGGCTGAAAATAACTGTAGGGAATCTGCTCCTGCCTCAACTACAAGAAAAATACATTTTATATATGGAAATAGCAGAGCTTAAGAAAGTCATATAGGGGCATTAAACCACAAAGGTCAAATCTCGGTTACCACAAGGCACCTTTATCTTTATATAACAGATTGACAATTAACATAGTGGATAATTTGGGGAATAGATACATCTACATATTTATGAGATTTCAGTGACAGGGTAGATTTTCAAATCAGTGGAGAAACAGAGTTCTTTTCAATAACTGTAACTGGATATTCATACTAAAAATATATGAAAAGCCCAAAACAAAAACAACTATGAAATATTAAGATAAAACATAATCTTTTGAAAAAAATCTTATGACAAAGGAATTATTAATCAAAACAAAAATATATTAAATATTTTACACATTAAAAATCGATGTATGGTTTTTAATAAATAAACTTTTAAAAAATCTGTTTAATAAGATACTCCTTAAACAAAGTTTAAAAGATAAGAAATAGGGGAAACACAAGAAAAAGTAAACCATAAAATAAATTTATATCACTTATACTGATAATTTTGACGTTAATTGAGCAGATTACTTTGATTTGGATCAAAATAATATGGCAACACCATATCAGATAAATTTGAGAAGACAAAGAGAAGGTCATGACTATTTCATTCCAATATCTTTCAATTATGGTACGTGTTACAAATAAGAGAGACAGGAGAGGACAGAATAACACAGTAGGTCCTCTTTTAAGTTCTCTTGTGCTCTTGGAGAGAGAGCAACATTCTGTCAAAGAGTTTATGGCCAGGAGTTCCAGACTATGGAGGGCAACCAAGGAAGCAATGGTTCCCAGTGGAACTTGGCAGCAGAAAGGCACAGATATTCTGTGGAGACCTTGCCGAGTAGAGAACTCGGATGAAACATACAATTTCTCCTCCCACACATTCTCAGTATATGCCAGAGAAAACCAAACCTTGAAGGGTATGAGTCTGAGGTCACTAATATTTAGAAGATTTAAAATAACTAGTAGGAATATAGTAGATTTTTAGTAAGTATGTGGATGGAGGAATGAAATAATGGCTACTGAGGTTGAAAAAATTCTAAGATGCTTCCTAATTAGAGATATGCTTTTCAGTATTTATCATAGCCTTTCCACAAGTAATATTTGTGTGCCATATAAGTACATTTTAAATAGTTTCTCACAGATTTCTGCTTTTTATCTGTTACAGTGGGGTGTGTTAGTTGAATAAATAATAACAAAGCATAATTCCTTGTTTGCATTAAAGTAGCACTTGCTCAAACAGATAAAATCATATTTCATTTATTTATTCTTGCCATTAAGTTTTTCAAATTTCTTTACAATATTCTCACATAGTTGGTTTACTCACATAGTTAATGTCTACATTAAATGTTGGACTTAATGTGCACTATATTCAGTTTTCTACTTCATGATCTTTCTTGGTGTTTTCCAAGAATTAGTTACCATTTTTACCCAACAAAATAGCTAAGTGATTTTTGATATATTTAAGTACAGCTAGTTCTCGCATTTTCTTCAACGCTTAAGTTTCTTTTTACTTTTAAACAGTTATGATAATTACAACATTAATGATAATGCTTTTCCATTTTATAGCTTTTTACATTCTCTAAAGCCCATTCATTATTGAGCTTTTGCAAGTTTTGAAGGGTGGTGTGTTTTGGTTGCTGTGATAGGAAGTATATGTTATATATTAACAACAGTGATATTTACCAAATTGTTGGTCAATGCTTTAAGTTTCTTTTTTTGTTTATTTTTCATTGGGTGGATGTTTTCTTTAATCAATCATTGGCAATTACACATTCTTTAAATATGTTCCTATGGAAATAAAACTAAATGTCGTCCTACTGTGTTACTGAAGGTCATTTGAACATAAAATGCCTTTATTATTTTTGAATGGATATAATATCGTTCTTTTCTGTCAGGAGGTCAAAAATAATACTGAGTTTAAAAGATTTTAAACTTATTTTATAGCAGTTACTTTATTGTGCAGAATAAAAAGATTTTGCATTGTACTTTAAAATTAATATATTTGAATTAGTTAATTCTTATTTACACAAGTAAATGGTTTCAAATAATATTTTTTTTCAAATAATATTTTTAATAATCTTATTGTGGCATAATTTACACAGCATAAAATTGATTCATTTTAAGTGTACAATTCAATGATATTGGTAGATTTCAAAAGTTGTACAACCATCACCACAAACTTACTTTAAAACATTTCCATTATAAAGACACAGACCTACTAGAGAGTGGACTTGAGGATATGGGGAGGGGGAGGGGGAAGGGTAAGCTGGGACAAAGTGAGAGAGTGGCATGGACATGTATATACTACCAAATGTAAAATAGATAGCTAGTGGGAAGCCTCCGCATAGCACAGGGAGATCAGCTGGGTGCTTTGTGACCACCTAGAGGGATGGGATAGGGAAGGTGGGAGGGAGGGATACGCAAGAGGGAAGAGATATGGGGATATATGTATATGTAAACTGATTCACTTTGTTATAAAGCAGAAATTAGCACACCATTGTAAAGCAATTTTACTCCAATAAAGATTTTTTATTTCCAATAAAAATTTTTTTCCGATTAAAAAAATAATTCCCATTACTCCCAAGTGATCCCTTGTGTCCGTTTTCAGAGTCACTCACTGTTCCCACAGTTAGCCCAAGCAGTCACTAAGTTACTTTCTGAATCTATATATATTTGCTTTTTCTGGACATTTAATCTAAATTATTCATACAATATAATGTGTGTTCTTTTACATCTGGCTTCTGTCACTTAGCATAATCAGAGGTTCACCCACTTTGCAGCATATATCAATACTCCATTCTTTTTTATTGGCAGATAATATACCATTGTTTAGATATTCAATATTTTTTCTTATCTAATTCACCAGTTAATGGACATTTGAGTTGTTTCCAATATTTTGTCTGTTATGAATTATGCTGCTATGAGCATTCATGTACAAGTATTCATGTACAAGTCTGTGTGTGAATATACATTTGCATTCCTCTTGGGTGTATATCTAGGGGTGGAATTACTGGGTTACATGGTAAATTTATGTTTAATAACTTTTTAAGAAGCTACCAAACTATTTTCCACAGTAGTTGCACTATATTACATTCCCACCAGCAATGTATGAGGGGATCCAATTTCTCCACTACGAACACTTGTTATTGCCTGTCTTTTTTATTTTTGCCACCCATCTGAGCTAAAAGTGATGTCTCATTGTGATTTTAGATGCATTATATATACTATCTTTTTATTATAATAGAATTGTGAGGCCAAGGAGGATTAATTATTTAAGGTACTATAGAAAATTCAACCACCTACTACAAACATATTTTACATCTGTAGGATGCAAACTTAATTTTCTCTAAACTAACACTTAACAAATGTAGATGCTTATAGTATACAGGCACAGTCTCAGGGTTATAAGCAAACAGTCCTGATTTTTAAAAATTCTCCTAATATTAGAGAAAGGCTCTGGTTTAAGCAGCATAGCATAGCATTAAAGCCTAGATGCTAGAGACAGATGGCCTGAGTTCAAGTCCTGGCTTTACAGCTTATCCGTGTGACCTCTGGAAAGCTACTCTCTCTTTCTGTGCTTCTATTCCCTCCTCTGTAAAATGAGATTAGTAATAATAACTGTCCTAGAAGTTTGTGTGTGGAGATTAGATGAGTTGATATGTGTGTATCATCCTGGTTCAGTGAAGAAAATAGAAACTGTTCTAGGTACTAAAAATAAAGAGAGAAGCGGTACAAGGAATGGATTGGAAATATATTGGAAGAGGTGGAGGAACAACAGGAACATCACCCAGAGATAGTAGCCCCAGGAAGTTGCTACTGCCCTTGGGTTGAGGAGAAGGAGGACCGCATTTGTCCATGATGCCACCCGTGTGCCTTTGCTGCAACTGTTACTGCTAGAACTGCCACTGTTGCCACTGAGAAGCAACCCTGGTGCACTGGGAACCCAAGATCTTTACTCCTATTGCTGCAGTGGCTGAAACCACAACGGGTATTGCTGGAGTGTGGGCTTGCCTACCAATGTCGGAGCCAGAAGGATCATCATTCTCCCATCTTTCCCTTTCTAATCTCAGACAAGAGCCTCTCATTAGTAACTGAGCTGGCAGAGTCTGGGAAATGTTGTTCTCTAGGCTTGTAGTACAGAAGACAACAAAAAAGAATGAGAATAGAGCCGGGAACTAACAAACAGTATCTGAAACAACAGATGAAGCCCAAAGAACAAGTCCTGGCACGTAAGAACTGTTGCTAGTATTAGACTTATTTTTCACTTTTTAAATTAATAGTCTTAGATGAAGACTCAATAATGACTGAATTTAGAATAAGTATTGAATTAACTTAAATTTTGTGGTAACATGTGTACCTGCTTCCTTATTCTTTTTAATAGACTGTAATCTTTAACCCAACCTCTGTTCAAAGCACTCCTGTCAATGGATATCTTGTATTTTCAAAAATTCTAATCTGCTGCTACCAAAATTTTTTATCCCAGTTCCAATTTGAATTTCAACTGATGTTGAATTTTAGAAACATGGGGCTTATGATACTTTATTGCCATAATCCAAGTCTTTTTACCTTTAGGTTTTAGAGCCCAATTTTTCAGAGTTACATTATTTTTTTGCTTGGTAACGACTTCCAATGTAAGTCGAGGTTGAGATATCAAATATAAGAACTGTCTAGCTAGTCTTTTCCAGATCCTAGATTAGGGAAGTGCTTTTGTGATAATTGGTCACATCTGGCAGTGGCGCTTACATCACTTTACATGTGTAGAGTAATAAGTAGATTGAAATACCAGCAAAAGAATTTTGCCTTCTGGTCACATTTCAAGTGAGTACATTTCTAAATAAGTAACACACATTTTAGAACTATGTTTGTAATGTTTAATTTCCCATAAAATAAAATTTTAACATCTCCATCTGCTTTTGCAATCAAGAATTAGAAAAATATATACAAATGAGCAAGATAGAAATACCATCTAAATATATTCTGTAACAGTATTAGGATCACCTTGAACTGTATTATGTCAGAAAAGTTTATTTATTGTATTTAAATTGCTCTACTTTTGACATTCAGAAAACAACCTGAAATTAACGATACTAACATTTTTAGTAATACTATTTTCTTCTTTCCTGTATCTCTCCATATAGAAGTGGATATCTTCAGTAATTCATAAATTCTTACGCTATGACCCTGAAGATGAATATGTATGCCAGAAATGCTAATAAAATTGAGAAAAGTTGTCAATTAAATATCACATATTTTATTTTGTACTTTTATTGAATGATTTAAAATACTTTCATTGTATCCTTTTGGAATTTTGTACTTGAAAATGTAAGAAAGTACTGTTATACTCTAGACACTTAAAGAAGATATGGAATACATTATGAAAAACAATGTCATTTTGACTCAAGAAAAAGTAAGGAAAAGGAAGAGTGTGCCAACATTTTTAAAAACTTTATTTATCCATTCAGCAACTATTTATGAAGTACTTATGATGTACCAGGCACTGTAAAAGAGAGTAGAAACACATTACAAAGGAAGAAGAGACATTTGCCCACTGTGATGGTTAATTTTATATGTCAACTTGACTGGACTAAGAGATGCCCCAAAAGCTGGTAAAATGTTATTTCTATAGATGTCTGTGAGAGTGTCTCTGGAAGAGATTAGCATCTGAATTGGTAGACTGAGGGAAGAAGGTCACCCTTACCAGTACAGTGGGCATTATTCAATCCACTGAGGGCCTGGATAGAACAAAACGGTGAAGGGCAAATTTGCTTTCTTTAGCTTAAACTTGGACATCCATTTTCTCCTGCTTTGGACATCAGCACTCCTGGTTCTCAGGCTTTGGATTCAGAATGGAACTTACACAATCAGCTCTTATTATTCTCAGTCAGGCCTTTGAACCCGTACTGAATTACACGACAAGCTTTCTTGGTTCTCCAGCTTGGAGACAGCTGATCATGGAATTTCTCAGCCTCCGTAATGCCATGAGCAAATTCCTGTAATAAATCTGCTCTTATATACATATATCTACATATATCCTACTGGTTCAGTTTCTCTGTAGAACCCTGACTAATACCAATTTTGGTATTGAGGGCAGCTCTAGATAAACAGAATTTTATGGATGAGTTTTCTGAATTGGTTCTGGGGTTTCTGGAATTGCCTCTCCAACCTGATTAGATTTGAAGATGTCATGATTCTATGCACTGATAGTCCTAGCTGAAATGTGTAGAGAGATATGCAAAAATATCTGCATTGAAGACCCTTAATCAATACCTTATAAGAAACAAGGAACTAAGTGACTCTGTATGTGATACTTTTGAATATTTTTGGAAAACTAAGGAACATAATGTTGTTGGTTGGTTGCTCCTAATATCACTGAACAAAGTGGTGAAAGAAAACAGTGAGCTCAGGGATTCAGATTCTCAGGTCAAGGACTACATAAATGACTTAAGAGCATTTGTGTGTGCCCTGGAGGAGAGCCTTATCTCTTGTAGCCAGAGGACTGAAATTGCTGAAAATCAAACATAGGACCTCATACTGCTATTGGCTGAATTAAGTTGAACTTTTGGCATCACAGGGTGTCTACTGTGATTTAAAGTGAGGGTATTGATTGGGAAAGAATGGGGTCTTGTAAGTTGGGATGGGGGATACGTGGGAAAACCCTGATGAAGTGGGGGACTTTGAGCCCCTTAATTCTGATGAGTCTTCTGTGCCAGTTCAAAAGGTCTTCCCACATCAGGGGAAGTGGTCTAGTAATCGTGGATTTTGAGTTCTGTGTTAAACTTCTGGAGTAAGAAACCACTATCTACATAACTCTTTCACATAATAACTAACTAGAATGCTGAGCATTTAGTGTTTAGTTAGTAGATAATTGTTTATCCTTTGATTAAAGGTAGAAAAAGAAAAGGCTCAGTACTGGAGCTGATTAACATCTAACAATACTGAATAGGTGAATGAGTGACTAACACATAACAATACAGAATTATGTACTTCGTTGTGCCGGAAAATCTGAATAAATTTGCATTTAATTAAGAAATGACAAATGATTAGGACATTTGACTATCATAATATTTAACTACCTTTTATGAGCATAGAGGAAATTATGGCTGAATAAATATTTAGGTTCTTATTTTAGAATTTCATTTCTTGACATTAGGATTCATGCCATTCTCTACGTAAGACTCAGCAAGAGAAAATGTAAAAGCAGAAAGATTTCCAATTAATTACCATATTGGTAAATCAAGTGGACAGAAGAAAAAAAAAAAGCCCGTTATATAATTTGTTCTTTTGAGGCAGGGTAGAAAAGATAAAGAAATGCATTGAGGAGTTCTATTTATAGCTGAAATTTCGGAATAGAAAACACTTCTATTAATCTTCCATTCATGACAAATTAAATACATTTTTATTTCAACAGCTTCTTTTGTAACATTTCTTTTTTCCTTGTCTTTAGCTAAAATGTCTGTCAAGTACAATCTTTCTAATAGTGAGATACCAAACAATAAACAAGCTGGTTAACAAGCCTCCTTATAAGCTTACAGAGTCCATATGACAATCTACCAATGTAGATTGGTACCAATCTACCAAGAGTACACTCCTTCATCAAAATAAGCTAAGGAAAAAAAAAATGCAAGAGGTCATAATATTTAAGAAAAGTGTTGAAAGCTCTCCTTCTGTTGGCGAGCTGTTAGGTCAAATTCTCCTAGACAGCAGCCCTTGTTCTTTCCTCTCACTAGTGCGGGGTAAATTGGGGGTGACTGTCTTCACTGGCCATGTGTTTATACCTGATTTTTTTCTCTAGTAGATAGAGGACAGGACAGAAAAACTTGTGAGGGAATGAAGCTTATCTTTAGAGCCCAGGCTCTGTCCTTTCTTATTTTTTCAGAGACCCAGAGCCTTTCTGTCTTGTCTCATTTGCCTTTTCTCTCAGCCACAAATCAGATGTCTAGAAGCTCTACTTGTGGATGCAGTTTATTCCAGGGGTAGTTTCATATGAAGTTTACATCTAAAGAAAGCAATCGGTCAAATCATTTGTTACACTTCACCAGGATCTCTTTAAGGGTAGGAAGCATTACAGGATTATTTTATCACTGGAGTCTCACAAAACGTCTGTAAAAGTTTCAGACTAAATATAAGCACTCTTTGAGTTTCCTTAAATTCTCTCATTCTCATTAACTTTACTGTAAGCTGCTGTAAACATTGAGCTCTTATTATAAGCAGGAGAGACACAGCAGCCTGTGTACCTTTCTCATCCATAGTGATCCTTTGGGGGAGGAAACATGGTTGATTCACGCTGTTTAATTGTGGTGAATTTAAATACACTGTGGGGATTTCCATTATGTTTTTCCCAATAATGTATATAAAGTCAGTGTTTTGTTTTCTTGAAATGAAAAAACAATCACCCACATTTTGTGACTAATGTGATAAAATTTATTTTGATCATCATTGCTGTCTATTTTCATCATTCTGAAAAAAAATGCTTAGTCTCTGTTAAAAGAGCATTCACAGCAGGATCTTGTTGCAGAAACTTCTAATGAAACATTTAAGTGATTTGCAGAGTTACACCTTTAGAACTATATTTATATCTAGAATGAAGTGTCACTTCTCAGTTATGAACCATGGAAACTTGTTTATAGAGCTGGGGACAAAGTGAACAAAAAAAAGAAAGAAAGGCTATTTTTCTGAAACACAAACAAAATCAACATAGATAACAAAAGTACAAGCTCCATGAAATCAGGAAAACTGCTTGATTGTTTACAGGAGCTCCTACACTCAGCTCCTATCTTATGTCTGGCACATAGTGAGTCCTTGATAGATGCTTGTGAATGAATGAATGAGTCTAGTCATCTGCAGTAATAAAATATTCAGAGTGTTAGTGAACAGAAAACTCTCTATTCCATTTTCAATCAAGAAAACTAATGTATAATATTAGTAACAGAGGAATTAACTATAATTAATACAAAGGACAACTCTGACATAATTGTGTGGTGACTTGCCTGGCACTTGTCGTGACATAAAAAAAATATCAAGTTGAGAGTAAGAATCTGTGAATCTTTAATCAGCTATGGCCAAGAAAGCGAGTGCTCTCATTCTTTCAAAAGAAATATCTCTAGATAAGGAAAGACAAACCATCTGAATGTAATAGCTTGAAGAATTTATCTCTTGGGAACATTCCATACTCCAAAGTGCAAGACATTTTTTGAGCTGAAGACCTAAAACGGGTTCTCTTCTCACTGCAAATCTCATGGCTATCATAAGAATCAGTCAGCGGAAGAGTAAGAAACTGTGAGCCCAAATCTTGGCTCCGTTTTTGTTTACTCAAAAAAATTTAGGCCAAACCCTTATGCACTCTGATTCCTTGTCCACAGAGTAGATTGAGTAACCATATCCTTCAGCTCTCAGCTACTTGGTGAGGTGTCCCCTGATACCCAATTAACTGTGAACTTCCCCAGTCAGTCTTCATTAGAGCTAATCCTTCATGGCATGCATCACCCTAAAATGATCTCGCTTACTTACTTGTCTCCCTTTCCCTTTCCCCCAGCTAACTAATGGAATTACTGTAAGTGAACCTGTGAATTTAACTTTCTGAATCTAAAGATCCAACAAACAGGCCCTGAGCAGCTATGACTTTACCAAGCTCAGTCAAATAAGTTAGCCTCTATCTTTGACTTCTGGCATCTTATAAAGGAAAACTTTTCTAGCCCATTAATTACCTGTAAAATAATCAAGTTTGATAGAAATTATTTGACTGAACTATTTTTGTTTTGGTAAATAGGGCTTTTTGCTCTAGTTAGTGGTGATGGTTGTTGTTGGTAGTGGTAGTTAGTGGTGGTTAGCGGTGTGACTTGCAGGGAGAAGAAAGGAGAGAAAACAAATGGGAGTTGTGATGTGGAATGAACATGACACTTTCCATTCTCACTTATGGATAAAAATCTCTGTATCTCAGAGAGAAATGCCCTTTCCTGGGAAATCATTTGAGTTAAACACATATTAATGGACACTTGTTTTGTGTTCAGTATGAATAACCTGCAGCTCTTTCCTTAAATAGCTAGCAATAGCGATAGAAAATTAGTGGGAGACTGCAGTCCTGAGCTGGATGGGAAGGAAGTTTTGAATTAAGAGAGTATAGATTTCTGTAATTACAACACTGGACTGGCATCTATTATTGAAGTGAGACATTTCTTGGTACTAAAAGCACCTAAAGGACATTATATGATCTAAGAATGAAAAATAAATAAATAAATAACTTTTTTTGTGGCCTGCCTGAGATTTCATCAAAAGAGGAAGATAATAAACAGTCCATACTGTAGGTCAAAGGATAAAGGTGTTGGTCTTCCCTGGTGGCACAGTGGTTAAGAATCTGCCTGCCAGTGCAGGGGACACTGGTTCAATCCCCGGTCCATGAAGATCCCACATGCCACGGAGCAACTAAGCCCGTGCGCCACAACTACTGAAGCCCATGTGCCTGGAGCCCGTGCTCTGCTGCAAGATAAGCCACGGCAATGAGAAGCTGGTGCACCGCAGCGAAGAGTAGCCCCCGCTCGCAGCAACTAGAGAAAGCCCGCACGCAGCAACGAAGACCCAACACAGCCAAAAATAAAAAATAAAAAACAAACAAAAAACACCGCTTAAAAAAAAAAAAAAGAATAAATGTGTTGTGTTGTTTTGTTGTTGTTTGATTTTTACTTGCACCCAAATAAGGTGAGCTCATTCAAAGTACAGGTTATAGTGAGATAATGCACGTGGAAGAAGCAAGAGCAAGGGACCATTTGATCCCAGAGAGATATAGAAGCTAGGATGGTAGAAGGAAGTCCTTTTATTCCACAAGATTAAGATCAGTAATTGAAACTTTGGTTAAGGTAAGGAATACTTTAGAAGGAATATATACTTCTTCTAATCTTTCTTAATGTGAATGCATATTTATTTCCCATATCTTTTCATGGAGCACCAAAGCCTTTTCTGTAAGTGTAGGTCTACCAATTGGAGTTTGTGGTAATACTTTTTGCATAAACAAAATACGCAGTGCATCATTTGTAATTTCTAGTTTTAATTTTTTTTAATAGAGTGAGAACTTGAGTACCCTTGTGAGGCATACTGATTGAAGATTTTTAAAAATAATTTTCTCCCATCTTTGTAGTTTCACACTCTTATTTAACTGTAAGATTGTAATGTATCTTTGTCAAGCATTTCCAAAGCATTGAAAGTAAATTTCATAGAAAAAGCCTTTCTTACTATATGCTATTTTACTTCGTTAATTTACATAATAATTACATTATGTACTTGCAAAAGTTAAGGACAACAAGCATGAAAAGGTTACAGAAGGGAACAAACCACTTTAAGCATACTGATGAACGTAAATGGGCAGAATTTTGGGGGCAAGGTAGGCAAGAGGTTATTAAACAGAGGCATTTCAAATGCCATGAGAATTAATCAGTATGTTTTAGACAGGCAGTGGGAATTACTGGTTAATGCAATAAGTCTGTAAACTGGACATCAATTAAGAGAGTTTTTATTCTAGTTCTTGATGGCTGTTCAGTTCCAGGTGCCTCCAGACAACCAAGCTGCACTTCCTGCCTTACAGTCCAAAAAAATAAAATAAAATAAAATAAGCTTATCCTCTTAAAAAACATTCCTTTCCTTGCTCGTGCTAATTCAAGTAGTATCTGTCAAATGTATCCTAAAACACATTGATGAGCCCTAGACTGGGTCCCAAGTTAGATTAGCATAGAAGTTCTCAAAGCTTTGGTGAAATTCTTATATCATTATCCTGTTCAAAATATTTTAAGATCAATAGTGTCTTTTTACTTATATCTGAATATTCATTCTAATATATAAAGCATGCTTCATGTTTTGTATAATAATCACTACTGAGACACTATCTGATTTAAAAATGTAGCTTTTTTTCAGGCCAAGCAACAGAACAATTTCTGAGGTAAACTATTTAAATAATTTTGACAGTCAGCCTAATAAATACTTTAAGAAAATTTTTCCACAGTTGACATAGATAAATATTGTTTCCTCCAACAGGTTCTCAATTTCAAAATTGGTGTTTTTGGTTTTCATAAATTAATTTAGTGCATCCGTTCAGCACACAACTTTAATTTTCTTTCTTTGCTGCTAACCCTTGTGCTTCTATCCTCTAGAGGTGTTTAGTCTGTGCCTGAATGCAAGAGATAAATCTAAATGTGTAGATCACCTTTGTTTCTCCACCAGTAATTTCTTTTGTAATATTTTTATTCAAAATAAGTAAAACTGAAACACATGTAAATGATCAACTCACGACACCGAAGTCAATCACCTGTATTTTTATGATCCACTAAAGAATACTTGCATCCTTTATTATCCCAAAGAAAAGAATCTATTTCTTGATAAGAAGTTGTTGGCACTTATCCAATTATATAAGAAATGCATGCCTTTCTTTTAATTGGTTCTCTTTTTATGGAGTTAAATTTGGGAGTCTTCCAAGGTTTCTGTGGTTGTCCTATAGTCACTCCAAGAATAAGTTCTTTTCATTCTGAAATGAACAAGAGTCACATTAAAGAAAATATCCACAAATAAAAATTTTTTATTAAGATTGAAATTGTTTGGATTGACATTTTTTTGAATGAATAACAAGATAGATACTTTTATCTATTTATTTATTTAAGGATGCCTAACTATAATAAAGGGTATGGACAGAGTCGGCATTATCCCATAGTCTCTGGATTTTCAGTAGAATCTTCCCACAATTATTTCCTAACTGAAGAAACTGGGCTGAAAATGTAGATACATCCTTTCAAAACAATTAAAAATTCCAAAATCACTAAATATTTTCAAATGAAAATATCTATTCTTTATGAGCAAACGTGACCAATTATAGCTACTTCCTCACTTGTGTTTTATAAACTTTCTCACAGATTTGTAGGCCGTTAGATTTGGCAGTGATCTTAGAGAACCTCAATCCAAATTCCCTCCCTCAATGCAAGAATCCTTTTTCAGTCAAGGGATCACCCTTGGTTGAAACTTCTAGACGGTAAAATATTAGTTATCTGTAAATCCATTCTAAACCAGAATGTTTACTTTTATGTAGAATTTTTTATTGTTGAAACAGAAATACACTTCTTGATAGGGTTAATTGTGTTTTTGAGAGTTACACACAAAAAGAAATCTATTTCTTCTTGCAACTAAAACAAATTCAGATTTATGGCATGTTCTCAAGAGTATTTTCTTTTCCAAAAACATTCTAATTGTTCCTTCAACCATTTTTTATCTTACATGATTTACAGATTCACCACTGTTCTGACACTTCTACTCAATTCTGGCTTTGATGTTATCGTTTTTAAAATATAATGAACATAATTTAATATGACATTGTACTTAGAATAATCCTAGCATAATGCAGTGTCTATTTCTATCAGGATGGTTCCTGGGTAAAATACTAAAGAAATCTATTTCTTCTTGCATGTATCTTCTATAATATGGAAAATTTTCCATAGGTTTCTGTCATTTATTCCGAATGAAAGACAATACCAGAAGGGATAATTCTTCATTGGTTAACATGTTGTACATAGTTTTACAGTCTTGTAGTAGTTTTTCAGATTTGATAACACTTTCATTCAGAATAACTCTCAGAGTCAATAATCTCCCTGATAACTTTTTTAAAAGTTACTTTGCTTATGAGTATTTCCAAAGAAGTGCTGAAAATATAATATTCTCATATCAGTCATTTTAATTGGGTAGTCTATAAAGTCTTTTTTAACATTTTAGAAACTACAACGTGGGATTGGACTTCTTGGTGTAATCTGAATGGGCTAGATGTGAATTCTCATGTGTCTCTCTCCCTACCTCCCCTTCATATACACTCTTGTCCATTTTAAATGGAGGTCACTCTTTCTAATTTATTCATTTGTCACCATTTGGACAGGTGACAATCGTCTGTCAGGATTTAAAAACAAAGTGAAAATGAGCTCTTTAGTTTTAGGTTTCAGATGCAATATATGAATCTGATTACTTCGGTTAAGAAAATTAATTAATGTGTGATGCTAAAATATCAGTAATAAAAAAGCGGAAATAATAGTACCAGAAGATAATGTACTGGTGTCATTTACCACATAACTCTAACAATAAGCTATCATAAACATGTATTTTGTTTTTTCATTCATTGAACACGTTTATTGATAATTTACTACATGCCTGGCACTTGCTAGGTTTCAGGGATCCAACAGAGACCATGCCTTCATGAGGTTTTTTTGGATAAGGTGTTGTCATGTATTGAACTGTCCTCTAATTTAATTCTCTAATATTTAAGTCTCTCTCAGCATAATCATTTGCCTCTAGAAGGTTTATCAAATAAAAAGTGCATAAAGTTGACATTCTTATTACTGGGTGCTCATTATCTGCTTTTCTCAGTCAGATGCTAGGAAACATGAATTTCTTGATGTTTCCCTTTTTTTTTTTCACTTTTAAAATAGAGTTTGGGCTAGGTTAGCCGTATATTTGCTTTTAATTTTAACTTCAATTATTATCAGTGATGGAGATGCTTTATTTTGCAAATCAATTTATTGTCTTACTTTTTGAAAGTTGCCTTCCTATGACAACTATCCATTGGTCTTTTACACCTAAAAATAAATCAGTATATTTCTCTCTTCATATTATATATCTCCAAATATTTGAAAAAAATAGGAGTTCTCTGGTTTGAATAATACATCTGGCATTCCATGAGGCAGTCTTTTACAACTTATACTAAGTGTAAAATATGCATGTGATAAAATATATGTGATAAAAGATAAGAAAGATGAAAACACAAAACAACACTGAAAATTAGAAATTAAATTCTTGTGAATAAGTGAGAGAACTTTTTAAAAGTACTTTGCTGATAAAAATGATGACCAATGGCTTACATTAGTTTTGCTTCTTAAAACATAAAGTTACCTGAAACTTAAAAGAAGTGAAATATGTGATACCCTTTCATTGTCTGTTTCTTACTACAGAGAGGAAAGATCCATAAATGATGAACTGAGTACAATCCAAACACTGATTATCCATCAGTGCCTGATTTTTATATGTTAGAGAATGTGTCTTTCAGAAACTCGCAAGGCAATCATAGCATGGTTCTGGAACAGAAGTATTGCATCCTGGAAGTCACGGAAACCACAAATAAAACTGCTCTGAGAAGGAACAAATACAAGAATATTTTGGTAAAGGTTCTTGTTGAGGATTGTATTGTATTTTTGGTAACTAATTGGGACAGAGTCAGAGAACCAGCCAAATTACCTACAAATTAATGCCTATTAGACAGTAGGAATTTGGCTTAGAGTAATACACAGTAATGTAATATCCAGTTGTAGATAAAAACAAGTATTTGACTTAGACCCAAAGAGACGACAAGTGGGGCTCAGAATGAACTTTGTACCCTTTGTTAGTAAACATGAGGATTGAACATACTGTCTTATCTTATAGAATGAATCAACAGCTCTCCTAGGCTGGTATTTAGAGAAAAAGACTATGTAGTGATATGCATTTAAAAGTAGCAGTTCTGATTGGTATTAAAGACATAAGACTGAATGATATTCAAAAGGGCATCAGTGTAGACCAAAGAAAGAATATATTCCAGCACGGAGTTCTAGGGCTCTGAAAAATCTGCATGTCACATGGGTGAAGAAGAAAAAGGAAATGCCTTCTCAGCTCAGAAACCACATGCAAACTATTTATTAATTATTCTGTAAATATTTATTAGGTAACTACTAAATGTTAGACACAGTTCTAGTATGTGGGGTACATGAAGTGAACCAATCAAGCAAAGCTCCTTGGTCCATAGAGTTTGCATGTTTACATCATTGCTTCTTTACCCAACATGCTTTTCCGATTCAGAAGTGTTTCAAACCTTCTCCACTTTCCATAAACCCCATCCACCTCCACCCTATCCCCTCAGAAGATATACTGGACACCAATTTCACAGAGGAACCAGAAGCCATCAGACGAGAAATTTTCATCATCATACCTCCAAAAACATTTCCATCCCCTCTCCTTTCTACCTTCTTCTTCTTTTTTTTTTAAAAAAAACTATTTATTTATTTTTTTTTAACATCTATATTGGAGTATAATTGCTTTACAATGGTGTGTTAGTTTCTGCTTTATAACAAAGTGAATCAGATATACATATACATATATCCCCATATCTCCTCCCTCTTGCGTCTCCCTCTCACCCTCCCTATCCCACCCTTCTAGGTGGTCACAAAGCACCGAGCTGATCTCCCTGGGCTATGCAGCTGCTTCCCACTAGCTATCTATTTTACGTTTAGTAGTGTATATATGTCCATGCCACTCTCTCACTACGTCCCAGCTTACCCTTCCCACTCCCCGTGTCCTCAAGTACATTATCTACGTCTGCGTCTTTATACCTGTCCTGCCCCTAGGTTCTTCAGAACCATTTTGTTTTTGTTTTTTAAGATTCAGAAGCCTTTTCAACTGCCTGGACTCTGTTTGGTTCTAGTTTAGGTGCTATCAGAATGCCTCAAAAATTTAATGACAAGGTATCTTATTTGTTTTTTTGCAGGAGGTGGGAGGAAAATGGGAGATTAAAGTTGTCATTGGTAAAGAAGTAGCCCTCACTCATGTTAGCCTGGAGAGGGGGTGCTTGATTCTTTTTCTGGTGTAGTATCCTTGTCTTTGTTTTATGTTCAGACATGATTCAAAGTAGTCATATTTTCTCTCTTCCACCATAGTCATGGAATATTTTCCAATTATTGTTGATATTTTGTAGATTTTTTTAAATACTCAGTAGTACCATTATAGCCCAGCTCTTAGCCAGAAGCTTTCAAAAACAGATTTCTTTTTTTCTCATTTCTTTTATTAGCTTTAACGTTTAAACTTATTCCAGTCTTTCATTTTCCTTCCAATGCTTTTGATTGATTTCCTTGAGGCAGTGAAGCAGTTGTAGTTAATATAGCTTACATATAGCGGATTCTTAATATTTTATATTTTATCAACAACAATAACAAAAAATAAATGGAGAGGTGTTGTTTTTGATATATGGTTTATGTGCCACTATATTTTATTTTCCTTTAGGGAAATTCCTAGTTGGATATCTTGGTTAATTGTTTTCTCTTTATCTATTATTTGTCCTCATTCTTTTTTCCCAATAGTTGGAATTCTCAACTATTTGCTTGTCCTTAAAGTATAATAACATTTAATTTTATTGTATTTAATATGCCCATTTTCTGATTATAAACTTAATTTAAATTATTTATCCAAGCAAAAAATAGTCTCATTCTGAGTTGACATAATGTCTTGATTAAAAGCCACTACTTTTTTTTCAATACTGAAAACATAAATTTATGAATATGCACAAAAATGGGTTTTCATTTCAGCTTAATATAGGCTACCTTCTCCAGTGTGCTTAATTACTCTTATAATTTAGGTAATTTAGATTTAAATGTGCCTTTGATTAAATGATTCTATCGGCAAATATTCTTGGTGCTAAAAGAGAATTTAAACAACTTCACTATCTAAGTCAACCAAAAGAGCATGAGAGTTGAGAACTGAAATATTTGATATGAATATTGATTGGGTCATAATAATGTAATAAAAAGTGTATCATCCAATCTTGTTTATCAGGACGCAATCTTAAACATAGACAGCTGATAAAATAAGTTCAATTATATAACATCATTAAAATAAAATATAGGAAATGGAAGCAGCTTCTGGTTCACCAATTGCAATTTACTTCTCTTCTACATAACGTTCGACACCATGGCAACTACTGGGAAATGTTCTTCAACTTCATCTACAACAATCCCTCCTGCAAATATGTGCCTTGCTCATCTGGAGTTTACACTGTAGCAAGCCTAATGTCCACATACATTTTTCTTCTAATATAAATGCCAAATTGCTTTCTCAAAAACAGAAAACAAAAAGCTTCCGAAGTGGAGGAAGGCTTTATCTACTGCCTAAATATTTAGATAATGTACTGTTTCACACAACAAGGTGATTCATTTTGTAACGTTTAGAAGCTATATATCTTGCTGGTTTGAAGGCTAGAACAGGTGGGCAGTTTCCTGGGAACACTAATTCTAAGGGAAGTAAAACATTCATGAATATGTAAAGAGAAGGGGGAAAAATCATTTATTAGGACTTCTCTCAAGGAGGACGTTTTATATTCTGGACAGGAAAACCCTTGGGGCAAGGGAAGAGGCAATCAGTTACAGATGGTTGCTACACTGCCTTCTAAGGTGGCTAAATCCAATTAGTTGCAGGCATTTTGTTTTATTATTGGCAAATGCCAGCTGAAGAAGTGTTACTAGCAGTTATCTTCTGCCCATCGGCAAGCAAGGTTGAACTTCTCCTCCAAATAAGTGTTTATAGGTATTATTCAAAAGATGAACCACATTAATAGTTTATCTTTCAAGTAATTTTCTTACAATGTATATGTGTAGGGGTAAATGTTGCTGCTATGAACTTTGGGTTGCATGTATCTTCTCAAATTAGTGTTTTTGTTTTTTCAGACATATGCCCAGGAGTGGAATTACTGGATCTAGAAGTTTCTTTATATATTGTTTTTTATATCTTTACTTTCACTGCAGTAAGGGAGACCACTATCTTGACAGAGTCGTAGTAGTGCCACAGAAAGTGAAAGTCAGGGATATGATGTACCATTTTGGGGACCTGGTTTCAGGTGCTTTTTCAATATGGAAACACCATTGAGATTGGATGAAATTTGTAATATAATAGTTGGGGTTGGTGTACACAGCAAAGTGAGAGTTTTGACGTGAGCATTTACAAGCAAACAACCATCTACTAAGTCCAGTTCAAGGACTGACTGTTAAAAATGGAGAAGATGCTATCCTGATGAGGGCAGGTTGAATGCTTTATTGTTTGGATAAATGAATGTTCGCGAAATTCCTGAAATGAAACTAAAGTTATTTGCAACTTTATCTTAACTGGGCAAAAATGTCCTGGTTTTTAATAAGATCATGTTAATACAGAATGTAAAGCAAAATGTAAAGTCATGTTAATGTAAGTTAAGTGTTTGTAGATAATTAAAATTCTCATGTTTATTATGTTTCAGGGATATCTTTTAGCCCTTTTTTCCCATAGATTTATTTCCCTTTTAGATTTATTCTCACCACTGCGATATTTATATTTGAAACCATTTTATTTTTGCTTTTTTGTGGATTTTCTACTATTTTGCCATTTTACTTTTTTTGTATATTTTGTGTACTTTTTGCTTTTTTCGTACTCATTGGATCTTTGCCTATTGTTGAGTGAAGTGATAACCTCCATTTTTTTTTTTGTAACATTTTAAATCAGCCCTAGGGCCTTAGGTCTGAATTGCCAAGGTCAGCCTGCTCCATATTTGCCATTTGATCCACCTACACTTTTCCCTCAGGCTCAATTTATTCACGATAACATGGCTTCTGAGAATGGAAGCAATGTCCAGCATTGTATATTAACTCCTCATCCTTTGGAATTCAGTTTATGTTTATCGAGCCTAAAAGTCTTATTTTGCTGACTGTTGATTGGGATGCAGTAGTTGCTGTTTGAGCGTGAAAACTGATGTGCGTGGTCCCCCCGCCCCCCCCAGAATACTCAATACCTCTTCATGAAACAGATTTACATTAGAGCTGTGTAGATTTGATTCTCAGGATAAAGTGTCCATATTCAAGGCAATTGTACTATTATTTTCATCTTGGAAGTCAGCAAGTCTTCAGGGACCTTTTTGTATTTTTGATACTATTTGAGCAAACACTATGCCTCTTATTTAAAGGATTCATATTTCCTTACAATATCAGCAATCCAGATGCTCAGTTTGGCTTTGAGTAACATCTAAATCAATTATTTTTATCTGGAAAGCATATTAAATACACAATCCTGGATTAGCACTCAAAAAATAGGTTATTACCTATTGATACATGGTTCGATTTATGAACAATATCTAATTTAAGATTGATACTTTAATAGCTAAATTTTAATTTTTAAAAAATATTGTGATTTTGTTCCCATACTTAGAAATACATTAAAGGAAAGTGCAAGTCATAATCTTAACATTTCTTAAATACCCTTTTCTCTTTTCTCCTATTTTTTCACATCCCCCAGTCTTGAGCCTTTTTTGTCAAAACCATAAAACATTCTGTCACTTTACACACTGGTTTGTTCTCCCTTTTTTTCTCAGCTCTTTATTATCTATATGGACTCAAATAATTACATTTTGTGCTCCTACTTTCTCTTCAGTCAGGCTCTCTGCTCTTTCTTCATACATGCATAATAAAAGAATAGATTCTGGGAATAGATACAACACCATAGGGCAGTGGAGGATAAAATTGGACTGGCAATTTCAGACCATGAGACTTTGAACATTCCCACAGTAAGATTACTGTCACGTTTTGTATACTCTATATCTAGTTAAGAGTAGGGTTGATCATCTCATAGTGTTGGTTTCCATTGTATCTCCTGGTCTCACAAAATTTAGATTTTTCTCTAGTTGACTCATATAACTCTCATCCTCATCCTCAGTCCTTGTTTCTCCAGTCATGGGGTTTAGGAGGAGTTCTGTAATTTGTGATTCTGCCCACTTATTTCCCAATTTAATTTAGAATGAGCTGGCCTCATCTTCCCTATACTTGTAGAACTTTCTAAACTTATTAGACTTGTTCATTATACCTTGTTTATTTTTACAGGCACTTTCAACTATATGTTTTCCTTCTTTGATTATTTCTATGCAAATTTAGAAAAGTCAGGAGTCGAATGTGTATAGTCAATCTCTATGTTTAAAACTTATCTGCAGACACAGGAGAGGATTAACCAAGATGGCGGAGTAGAAGGACGTGCTCTCACTCCCTCTTGCGAGAACACCAGAATCACAACTGGCTGCTGGACAATCATCGACAGGAAGACACTGGACTTCACCAAGGAGGATACCCCACGTCCAAGGACAGAGGAGAAGCCACAGTGAGACGGTAGGAGGGGCGCAATCAGAGTAAAATCAAATCCCATAACTGCTGGGTGGGTGACTCACAGACTGGCGAGCACTTATACCACAGAAGTCCACCCACTGGAGTGAACATTCTGAGCCCCACGTCAGGCTTCCCAACCTGGGGGTCCGGCAACGGGAGGAGGAATTCATAGAGAATCAGACTTTGAAGCCTAGTGGGAATTGATTGCAGGACTTCGACAGGACTGGGGGAAACAGAGAACCCACTCTTGGAGGGCGTACACAAAATAGTGTGTGCATTGGGACCCAGGGGAAGGAGCAGTGACCCTGGGGGAGACTGAACCAGACATAACTGCTGGTGTTGGGGGGTCTCCTGCAGAGGCGGGGGCTGGCTCTGTTTCACCATGGGGACAAGGACACTGGCAGCGGAGGTTCTGGGAAGTACTCCTTGGCGTGAGCCCTCCCAGAGTCTGCCATTAGCCCCACCAAAGAGCCCGGGTAGGCTCCAGTGTTGGGTTGCCTCAGGCAAAACAACCAACAGGGAGGGAACCCAGCCCCACCCAGCAACAGTCAAGTGGATTAAAGTTTTACAGAGCTCTGACCGCCACAGCAACAGTCAGCTCTACCCACCTCCAGAGCCTCCCATCAAGCCTCTTAGATAGCCTCAACCACCAGAGGGCAGACAGCAGAAGCAAGAAAAACTACAGTCCTGCAGCCTGTGGAACAGAAACCAAATTTACAGAAAGATAGACAAGATGAAAAGGCAGAGGGCTATATACCAGATGAAGGAACAAGAAAAAACCCCAGAAAAACAACTAAATGAAGTGGAGATAGGCAACCTTCCAGAAAAAGAATTCAGAATAATGATAGTGAAGATGATCCAGGACCTTGGAATAAGAATGGAGGCAAAGATTGAGAAGATGCAAGAAATGATTAACAAAGACCTAGAAGAATTAAAGAACAAACAAACAGAGATGACCAATACAATAACTGAAATGAAAACTACACTAGAAGGAATCAATAGTAGAATAACTGAGGCAGAAGAACGGATAAGTGACCTGGAAGACAGAATGGTGGAATTCACTGCTGCGGAACAGACTAAAGAAAAAAGAATGAAAAGAAATGAAGACAGCCTAAGAGACCTCTGGGACAACATTAAACGCAACAACATTCGTATTATAGGGGTCCCAGAAGGAGAAGAGAGAGAGAAAGGACCAGAGAAAATATTTGAAGAGATTATAGTCAAAAACTTCCCTAACATGGGAAAGGAAATAGCCACCCAAGTTCAGGAAGCGCAGAGAGTCCCATACAGGATAAACCCAAGGAGAAGCACGCCGAGACACATAGTAATCAAAGTGGCAAAAATTAAAGACAAAGAAAAATTATTGAAAGCAGCAAGGGAAAAACGACAAATAACATACAAGGGAACTCCCATAAGGTTAACAGCTGATTTCTCAGCAGAAACTCTACAAGCCAGAAGGGAGTGGCATGATATACTTAAAGTGATGAAAGGGAAGAACCTACAACCAAGATTACTCTACCCGGCAAGGATCTCATTTAGATTTGATGGAGAAATCAAAAGCTTTACAGACAAGCAAAAGCTAAGAGAATTCAGCACCACCAAACCAGCTCTACAACAAATGTTAAAGGAACTTCTCTAAGTGGGGAACACAAGAGAAGAAAAGGACCTACAAAAACAAACCCAAAACAATTAAGAAAATGGTCATAGGAACATACATATCGATAATTACCTTAAACGTGAATGGATTAAATGCTCCAGCCAAAAGACACAGGCTTGCTGAATGGATACAAAAACAAGACCCATATATATGCTGTCTACAAGAGACCCACTTTAGACCTAGGGACACATACAGACTGAAAGTGAGGGGATGGAAAAAGATATTCCATGCAAATGGAAATCAAAAGAAAGCTGGAGTAGCTATACTCATATCAGATAAAATAGACTTTAAAATAAAGAATGTTACAAGAGACAAGGAAGGACACTACATAATGATCAAGGGATCAATCCAAGAAGAAGATATAACAATTATAAATATATATGCACCCAACATAGGAGCACCTCATTACATAAGGCAATTGCTAACAGCTATAAAAGAGGAAATTGATAGTAACACAATAATAGTGGGGGACTTTAACACCTCACTTACACCAATGGACAGATCATCCAAAATGAAAATAAATAAGGAAACAGAAGCTTTAAATGACACAATAGACCAGATAGATTTAATTGATATTTATAGGACATTCCATCCAAAAACAGCAGATTACACGTTCTTCTCAAGTGCGCACGGAACATTCTCCAGGATAGATCACATCTTGGGTCACAAATCAAGCCTCAGTAAATTCAAGAAAATTGAAATCATATCAAGCATCTTTTCTGACCACAACGCTATGAGATTAGAAATGAATTACAGGGGAAAAAGCGTAAAAAACACAAACACATGGAGGCTAAACAATACGTTACTAAATAACCAAGAGATTACTGAAGAAATCAAAGAGGAAATCAAAAAATACCTAGAGACAAATGACAATGAAAACACGACAACCCAAAACCTATGGGATGCTGCAAAAGCAGTTCTAAGAGGGAAGTTTATAGCTATACAAGCCTACCTAAAGAAACAAGAAAAATCTCAAGTAAACAATCTAACCTTACACCTAAAGAAACTAGAGAAAGAAGAACAAACAAAACCCAAAGTTAGCAGAAGGAAAGAAATCATAAAGATCAGAGCGGAAATAAATGAAATAGAAACAAAGAAAACAATAGCAAAGATCAATAAAACTAAAAGCTGGTTCTTTGAGAAGATAAACAAAATTGATAAGCCATTAGCCAGACTCATCAAGAAAAAGAGGGAGAGGACTCAAATCAATAAAATCAGAAATGAAAAAGGAGAAGTTACAACAGGCACTGCAGAAATACAAAGCATCCTAAGAGACTACTACAAGCAACTTTATGCCAATAAAATGGACAACCTGGAAGAAATGGACAAATTCTTAGAAAGGTATAACCTTCCAAGACTGAACCAGGAAGAAGCAGAAAATATGAACAGACCAATCACAAGTAATGAAATTGAAACTGTGATTAAAAATCTTCCAACAAACAAAAGTCCAGGACCAGATGGCTTCACAGGTGAATTCTATCAAACATTTAGAGAAGAGCTAACACCTATCCTTCTCAAACTCTTCCAAAAAATTGCAGAGGAAGGAACACTCCCAAACTCATTCTATGAGGCCACCATCACCCTGATACCAAAACCAGACAAAGACACTACAAAAAAAGAAAATTACAGACCAATATCACTGATGAATATAGATGCAAAAATCCTCAACAAAATACTAGCAAACAGAATCCAACAACACATTAAAAGGATCATACACCACGATCAAGTGGGATTTATCCCAGGGATGCAAGGATTCTTCAATATACGCAAATCAATCAATGTGATACACCATATTAACAAATTGAAGAATAAAAACCATATGATCATCTCAATAGATGCAGAAAAAGCTTTTGACAAAATTCAACACCCATTTATGATAAAAACTCTCCAGAAAGTGGGCATAGAGGGAACCTACCTCAACATAATAAAGGCCATATATGACAAACCCACAGCAAACATCATTCTCAACGGTGAAAAACTGAAAGCATTTCCTCTAAGATCAGGAACGAGACAAGGATGTCCACTCTCACCACTATTATTCAACATAGTTCTGGAAGTCCTAGCCACGGCAATCAGAGAAGAAAAAGAAATAAAAGGAATACAAATTGGAAAAGAAGAAGTAAAACTGTCACTGTTTGCAGATGACATGATACTATACATAGAGAATCCTAAAACTGCCACCAGAAAACTGCTAGAGCTAATTAATGAATATGGTAAAGTTGCAGGATACAAAATTAATGCACAGAAATCTCTTGCATTCCTATACACTAATGGTGAAAAATCTGAAAGAGAAATTATGGAAACACTCCCATTTACCACTGCAACAAAAAGAATAAAATACCTAGGAATAAACCTACCTAGGGAGACAAAAGACCTGTATGCAGAAAACTATAAGACACTGATGAAAGAAATTAAAGATGATACCAACAGATGGAGAGATATACCATGTTCTTGGATTGGAAGAATCAACATTGTGAAAATGACTATACTACCCAAAGCAATCTACAGATTCAATGCAATCCCTATCAAATTACCAATGGCATTTTTTACGGAGCTAGAAAAAATCATCTTAAAATTTGTATGGAGACACAAAAGACCCCGAATAGCAAAAGCAGTCTTGAGGGAAAAAAACGGAGCTGGAGGAATCAGACTCCCTGACTTCAGACTATACTACAAAGCTACAGTAATCAAGACAATATGGTACTGGCACAAAAACAGAAACATAGATCAATGGAACAAGATAGAAAGCCCAGAGATAAACCCACGCACCTATGGTCAACTAATCTATGACAAAGGAGGCAAAGATATACGATGGAGAAAAGACAGTCTCTTCAATAAGTGGTGCTGGGAAAACTGGACAGCTACATGTAAAAGAATGAAATTAGAATACTCCCTAACACCATACACAAAAATAAACTCAAAATGGATTACAGACCTAAATGTAAGACTGGACACTATAAAACTCTTAGAGGAAAACATAGGAAGAACACTCTTTGACATCAATCACAGCAAGATCTTTTTTGATCCACCTCCTAGAGTAATGGAAATAAAAACAAAAATAAACAAATGGGACCTAATGAAACTTCAAAGCTTTTGCACAGCAAAGGAAACCATAAACAAGACGAAAAGACAACCCTCAGAATGGGAGAAAATATTTGCAAACGAATCAACGGACAAAGGATTAATCTCCAAAATATATAAACAGCTCATTCAGCTCAATATTAAAGAAACAAACACCCCAATCCAAAAATGGGCAGAAGACCTAAATAGACATTTCTCCAAAGAAGACATACAGACGGCCACGAAGCACATGAAAAGATGCTCAACATCACTAATTATTAGAGAAATGCAAATCAAAACTACAATGAGGTATCACCTCACACCAGTTAGAATGGGCATCATCAGAAAATCTACAAACAACAAATGCTGGAGAGGGTGTGGAGAAAAGGGAACCCTCTTGCACTGTTGGTGGGAATGTAAATTGATACAGCCACTATGGAGAACAATATGGAGGTTCCTTAAAAAACTAAAAATAGAATTACCATATGACCCAGCAATCCCACTACTGGGCATATACCCAGAGAAAACCTTAATTCAAAAAGACACTTGCACCCGAATGTTCATTGCAGCACTATTTACAATAGCCAGGTCATGGAAGCAACCTAAATGCCCGTCAACAGACGAATGGATAAAGAAGTTGTGGTACATATATACAATGGAATATTACTGAGCCATAAAAAGGAACGAAATTGAGTCATTTGTTGAGACGTGGATGGATCTAGAGACTGTCATACAGAGTGAAGTAAGTCAGAAAGAGAAAAACAAATATCGTATATTAACGCATGTATGTGGAACCTAGAAAAATGGTACAGATGAGCCGGTTTGCAGGGCAGAAGATGAGACACAGATGTAGAGAACAGACATATGGACACCAAGGGGGGAAAACTGCGGTGGGGCGGGGATAGTGGTGTGCTGAATTGGGCGATTGGGATTGACATGTATACACTGATGTGTATAAAATGGATGACTAATAAGAACCTGCAGTATAAACAAACAAACAAAACAACTAATACTAAACTTTCATTGGGTTATTTGTATGGAAATATGTTAATATAAATGTTTCAGACATTACATGAAATTTCTAAAAATCTTATATGTTCTGGTATAATGTTATAAGTCATAACCCTAGTTATTACTTTAAAATGTATATCTCAGAAATAACTAATTTTCTTGTCAACTGCATTATTATGAACTTTCATCAAATCTTTAACCGTGGTCATTTTTAAGTCTTTTGTCATTTACAGACAGTTCTGGGTGTACTCTGATGCTTTTGTAAATATGTTACTATAAAAGGGTTTCATCTTCAGGAAATTCATGGAAAAGACTCTGACAAGTACAAGTTTCTGGTACCTGACTGTACTGCTGAACTGAATGAATAAGCATTTTCAGAACTCTAATGAAAAACTGATGAGCTCATAAAAGTGCTAACAAAAGATCAAGATGAAAAAAAAAAATTAATTACATGGGACTGAGTGAACTGATGAGGATGAGTATAATTTTTGTGACTTTCTGGTTGAATTTAAAAAAAGAAAAAATCCCACAAGAACTCAGAGGCAAAGAATATACAAATCAATTTTCACTGCAAAGTAAAGGAGCTGTTACAGTGGAGGATTACTGGACTGAATGTCAATATTATGACATAGTATGAGTGTGTTTCATGTTTGGTAATTGCAATCATTGTTGCTTTTGTTGTGGTCATCCATGTACAATGCTTGGTGTCAGTCTACTTATCTCTTGTAAAAATAAAATACAGTGTGTGTGGAAAAACAAAACAAAACAAAAAAAACTTATCTGCAATAAAATTTTATATCACTCACTAAATTGCTGCATATACATTTTAATACAGATGATGAAACCTAAAAGCATGAGCAATCTAACAACATGTTTTGGAATTGATGGCAGTTTTCTCTTTCTCTATGATTATAAAGTTATTGGTTTAAATAGATTTATGGAAATTGATTCACATGGGGACAAGCAAAATTTATAGAGCAGACTGATAAAACAACCTCTCCAATTTAATTGCCACCTAATAATAAACCCCTGCATCCTGTGCTCCGCTTCATAGAGCCTTTAGAATACATGTGGAACAGGAACACATATGGTTTAGGACCTGAAGATCTGTCTTTATGAGTAAAACCAGAAAGCATGAACTAAGCACTATTAGGAATGGCCATGGTCACTCTTCCAGTTGTATTTATGTTGGAGCCATTTCTGAAAAAACCTATTTAACAGATAACCATTTAACCATTAAACTACCTATTGGAATGACTACTTTATTGGCGCAAGGGAGGATGTTAGAATAATGCTGAACATTTGGATGACATAGGAGGGAAAAAAAGTTGCAAAATCTTTCAAAAATTCTACATATATTTGGAACGGTGGAAAGGAAATATCTGAATATTTGATCAAACTCCCATCAATTTTTACCCAATTGTTTGGTATTCAGTAGGTATAGGCAAGGCTGGTGGGTTTATAGCATTTTAAAATAATTGGCACATGTATAAAAAAAGATAAATCTGTGCTTTGAAGGTCACTCTTGTAGGGCACAACTCTACAAAGTATCACATTACAGAGAAACACATATTCGACTCGCCCACAAATTGGAAAATAACGTTAAGTGATGACTGAAGTCTCATATAAAGGTAGAAATAGAGGGATGGGGAAGTGGTTGATGGCTTGTGTTTATAATACAGTCTGTGATAAAACATCATAAAATTCATTGAGACTTCAAAATTTCACACATCCTACCAATCTTGCTTAATATTCTCCTTTGTACTCCTTAAGACTCTAGCCATTTCTCTCTTTTGTCTTTCTTCTCTCTTCTGGAGCTCTTTCTTCTATAGAATGAGATCAAAACCCCCAATCTCGACCTGTAAAAACCAAATTTATTATTGAATCGCATTGCTTTGTCACTCAATACAGCTTTAGCTTTCTAATCTTACAACCTTGCATTTGAATCCCAGATTTGCCATTAAAATATGGGAACAATATTTTCCTAATGCCATCAATAATAAATGTATAATAAATACTTAATGTACAGTGATTGGCACAAAGTTTTTGATCAGAAAACAAAAGCTAATATTTGTCAAATGGATGAATCTGATACTTTTTTCATAAAAATAAATTTACAGAAAATCTGTATCTAAATTTGTTTCAAAAATAATTCTCTGAATGAACAAGGAGAAATTAATATTTAAAATAACTTTTTTTGTGAATCCTTCATAAAATTATAAGTATTTTTAAAGCAATTATTTTCTTTTTAAATATTTTTTGAAATATAGCTGATTTACAATGTTGTGTTAATTTCTGCTGTATAGCAAAGTGATTCAGATATACATATATATATTATTTTTTCATATTCTTTTCCATTTTGGTTTACCATAGGATATTAAATATAGCTCCCTGTGCTATACAGGAGGACCTTGTTTATCCATCTTATATATACTAGTTTGCATCTAAAGCAATTATTTTCCATGATCCCAGTTGGACCAAGACACTTGGAGATGTTAGACAAGTGATTTAAATGTTCTGTTACAAAAATAAAATTATGTCCTTAAAATTTACGAAGTGTTCATTATCTCATGAACTTTAAAAAAAAAAAATGACATTTAATATGAGAACCAAGTCTTAATCACTTGGAAACCCACAATACATACAGGGCTTTTTTTATTCCCAATATAGTACTTTCCCCCTGTGCCACTGAAGCAAATCTGTGTTTTCCAAATGTGGCTTATCATCAAATCACCTGAAACCCTTAGGACAAATTTGATTTTTGTGCCATATTCCAGATCTATTGAGTTAGAGTTTTCTGTGCCGAAGTCTGGGAAAAAGCAACCACCTCCCATGCAATTCTGATGATGAGGAAATTTTAAGAAACACTGGGCTAGATGACCTCCAAGGCCCCTTTCTAGCTTCTGATTTCTGACAGTCTATTTTAGGAAAGAAATGTTAATTTTAATGTACCACATTTGTTTAAACTGAGTAAAATTTTATGGCAATTAAATAATCAAACTCCTTGCAAATTGAAAAAAAAAATCCATGTGGTAGCAGGAATAGAAGCAAAATTCTCAATTTAGTTATGACTCTGATCGTACATTTCGGTATGGTAATCAAAGAAAAAAATATGGTGATTTTTGTTTTGCCTTTAAAACTAATTTTTATATCCTTGAAAATGTGACTACCAATATGGCTGAACTTTCAGTGATAATCTGCTCTTTGAATGTTTTTCTCCTAAATTGCGGAAATCAGTATATATTGATATATGGGACAGTAACAGTTGTATTAGTTACAGTTTACTTAGTATTGTTTCCAATGAAATTTCCTTGATTTGTTCATCATATTTAAATTCATCAGAATCATATTAGGTTACTAGTAAAATTAATTGTATTAAAAGTTTCAATTTTAATTTTTTACAGTTTATATCTTAAAACACAATGTATTTTCAAACTGTTAATGTATGTGGCCAATAATATGTGAAATTGAAAAGGATATAGTGTTTCTACATCTCCACTAGCTAACTACAATAAAATCTCTTCTAGTTTAAAACCTACCGCACATTCTATCCACCCCCTTCCCAGATCCTCAATATTTTCACAGACTTTTCACAAAAACTTCTTGTTTAATTTATTATTGGTAATAGTCAATAAGTAATGCTTATTTGATAACCCCAAAACAATACACATAACTGAATAGCTGAATTCAAAATAAGAATAAAAGTCATACCTTAGAACTCATATTTAACTACCACTGAAGTCATTATAATAATCACATATCAGCAGAAAAAGACATTTTTCCTCTTCTGCTAAAGAAAGTACCAGAACTGGAATTCTCATCATCAGAACGAAAACTTCTGTTCTCCATGGGTTAATTGTCAGCAGAAGAACAAAAGTTTCTACACCAATCAATTCACAATATGTTGCATGATATCCTTGCTTACTAAAATAAGATGGTAAACCAGTAAATAATTTCACCTCTATCTTTAGGAACATCCCCCAAATCCATTTTTTCAAGCAATAGATTGCTCAACTAGCCCCCTGTCAGCACAGCACCTTGCTCATTTGAGTAAATGGTTTTCTTTCCAGGACAACTGGGCAAACTTGCTTTCTTATCAAATAATGGTTTACTTACCAAAAGTGGCTCAAAATTCCCCTACATGGTGTGTCCACCAATACTAGAGTATTATATCAAGGCTTTTACTCAATAGGAAGTAGATTCCTGCTTTGAAAGATCTGCCTTAGACCATGCCAACCCAGACCCTAAAAATATTTTGAGACATTCCTAAGATTCAGTCAAGAAGGTACTCTTCCTTGCTACAGTAATGAACTAGGCTTTGCTTGATGAACAGTTGTTATGGGACTTTCTTTCTTTCTTTCTTCCTTCCTTCCTTTCTTTTTTTCTTTCTATCTTTCTTTCTTTTTTTTTTTGGTGTGTGTGTGTTCTTTTGGGAATCTGCGATTGACAATCTTCTGTTTTTTATTTTAAAAAGTAATTTTTATTCTTATTGATTACAATAATACTTTCACATGATCTATATAAATTGTTATCACATTCCATAAAAGAATACATTATATATTTTTGTTTTGTTTTGGTGTTTAGACAATCTGCAAAACTATTATGTCTATTAATTTATGGTTCATTCTTTTTTTCAAATGATAAAATAATCATTAATATTAATTATAAGACACTATAGGAAGAAATTTTCTGACTTAATAAAGCACAGAAGACTGTGATAAATTTCAAACATTAATCTAACTTTAAATAACCTATTGTACTTATTACACACATACAGATCAAAATAATAGTCAACATTTTGACTAGTGTTTAAAATAAGCAAAAACAAAATCTACAAGAATACCTGCGTTGGATTCTGAAAAAAGTTTGTTTTCCTTTTTGGTGATTCTTTGTACTTTTACAATTTTTAATTGTTTTAAAAGTTTATTTTTTGTTATCTTTAAAGCTGGAGATAGAGGATGGTTTCAGGTCTATAAAAATACGATTATAAATATTCTAAACTGATTGAAGTGAGCCTATATTTTCTTCTTTATGCACTTTGTATTTTATAATGTATTTGCAATGAAATAAATATGTGTAAAGTCTTAGAAAATTATAAATATTTAAAATGAATACATTTTAAAATGTACAAAACCTATAATAATATTTTAATGAACAGTTGAAATGTTATAAAACATGAAGAAAATTATTTTTTATGTAATAAAAACAATAGAGTTATAATTTTTAATACAACATGGGTTCGTAAATAGATGTAGGTAATTTTTGCTCAATGTGGTCTTTTCAATAATATTTTAATAAAAATCTTTGCAATCTATAATAGAAGATTTGAAGGTGGATATACATACTGAAACATGAACCTAATAATTTAGTCACAATAGTGATGGAATAATATTTCATTACCAGGGGATTTTACTTAAAATTGCTCATAATACATTACTTTGGCAGTAGATATTGATGTATTAGAAAGTGATTCTGTTATGATGGGGCTAAATCCCTGGATAGTTATGAATAATTGGTTTCCATAATAATACATTTCATGCAGAAAAAAAATGACATCGTTATTGTCTTTTTATATTGTATTAAGAGTAGGAAAGAGCTTCCCTGGTGGCGCAGTGGTTAAGAATCTGCCTGCCAATGCAGGGCACAAGGGTTCGGGCCCTGGTCTGGGAAGATCCTACATGCCGCGGAGCAACTGAGCCCGTGAGCCACAACTACTGAGCCTGCGCGTCTGGAGCCTGTGCTCTGCAACGGGAGAGGCCGCGACAGTGAGAGGCCCGCGAACCGCGATGAAGAGTGGCCCTCGCTCGCCACAACTGGAGAAAGCCCTTGCACAGAAACGAAGACCCAACGCAGCCAAAACTAAATAAATAAATTAATTTATAAAAAAAAGAGTAGGAAGACTTACATAGCACATTCGTTCATTTAGTTAACACTATTTTTTTTTAATTAATTTATTTATTTATCTATTTATGGCTGTGTTGGGTCTTCGTTTCTGTGCAAGGGCTTTCCCTAGTCGTGGCAAGCGGGGGCCATTCCTCATCGCGCTGCGCGGGCCTCTCATCCTCGCCGCCTCTCCCGCTGCGGAGCACAGGCTCCAGACGCGCAGGCTCAGCAGCTGTGGCTCACGGGCCCAGCCGCCCCGCGGCATGTGGGATCCTCCCGGACCGGGGCACGAACCCGTGTCCCCTGCATTGGCAGGCGGATTCCCAACCGCTGCGCCACCAGGGAAGCCCTAGTTAACACTATTTATTGAGTTACTACTGTGTTCACTGTTCTAGACACTTGGGAAACATAAACAATCACAGATCTTGGACACCATTGTCAAGAAAAGTTAATCAATCAATCTCAGAAAGAAATGGAAATTTTATATGAGCCAAATTGAGGATTATAACTCAGGAACAACATCTCAGAAAGCTCCAAGAATTGTTCTGCTCGTTAGAAGTCAAAGCACAGTTATATAAAATTTTTGAGACAGAGGGCTCTACATTAAATGATGTATTATTGACAGTTTACACAATCTAGATCTGCAAGTACAAAGTGGTGAGTCATCAGGGCCCTGGCAGTCCAGTGGTTAAGACTCCGCACTTCCACTGCAGGGGGCATGGCTTTGATCCCTGGTCTGGGAACTAAGATCCCTGCATGCTGCGTGGCACAGCCAAAAAAAAAAAAAACAACAACACATAAAGTGGTGAGTCATCATGACAAAATCAAGATGAAAAGTTATCTTCTAAGAAGTTTTCTTGTTGATGCCGGGAGAATGTTGCTTTTTATGGTTGAGCAGGTATTTCTGCAGATGGGGGAGGTTTGGTTGATACTCAATGCACAGTGGAGGGGAGAGAGGAAGCCAAAGGGCAGAGAAAATATTTTCATTTTTAAATTTTTCTTGTCTTGCCATAGAATATGAATTTTACTTTACACCATGGAGGATGAAACAGTGGAGAAAGAGTTAACCCTTTACACAGTGTTTGCTATGTGTTAGGTACTGTCCTAAGTGTTTTCCAAATAGTAAGCCATTTATTCCTCATAACAACTTAAAAAATGGGTACTCATCTTCTGTATTTTAGAGTTGAGGAAACTGAAGCAGAAGCACAGAGTGTTTAAGAGCCTCTCTGCGGTCACGCAGCTAGTGCATGGTAGAGCCAAGATTCAAATACTGAGGCAGGGTGCTTCCAAGGCTGTGTTCTTAAAAGCCATGCCGAGGTGCCTAATTTTTCATAGCAAATAAATGCTGGATTGTTGCTAAAGTTATTTTCTAAGTTAAATATAGTTCTTAACCCCAAATTATTTTAATGCCTACTTTATTCTTTCAATTGTTATACTACCATCTTGTATCAAAAGAAAATAAGCACAGAGATACATTATTGTTCCCTTGTCTCTTTCATAGAAGCTGAAATTTTGTTGTGTGGTATCATTGAAACAATTTTTTTTTCACTACTGTTACTTGCAAAGAATTTACTTTTCAAAAAAACCCCAGAGAATTGTATCTTCTTATATAACACTGTGGATCCGGCTTATTTTATCTTTAACTGAAGTATACATTAAGTGCAGCAGAGAATTGTCTCACTATCATTAAGAGATATTAAAGTGAATTTTCTCAATATTACAGAAGGAGAGACAATTGCATTACTTGTTAGTATATTGGCATAATTCCTAATTAAAAAGACCTAGGAATAATCATTATGTTTTGAAAATGATAAATTAAGAAAAAAGTTTTTCCCCATATAAACTTACATACTTATTAAAATATCTCAGGTTATCCCGGTTGTGCAAATATGGTTCATTTATTGTACACCTATGGCTTACACTGTGCCTAGGGGAGGTCTAAGAAGATGGAGTTCCAAAGAAAATCACATTTCCTGTAATCTGAACTCTGCTCAGAATCCCCGCTACCATACCCAGCCCATATTCCTTGCAGATCTCTTTGCTGATAGCTCTATTCTGGGAACAGGCCCTGTACCTAATTTCTTTCAGGCAGTTAGGAGGAAGTAAGGTTAAAGTTTCTCCTGAGTCTTTTGGGCCTTGATTGTTTTCAGCTCAAAATAATCCTCATGCCAAAGAGACCCATTTTGGGGTGGCAAATCCTGCTCCCTTATACAACACATTACCAGTTTGAATTACATCTGATCCTGCAGTTGGGAAGGCTCTCTCTCATTTGCACCTGGCCCCTCACTTGTACTGGGAAAGGTTTTAGATTATCAAGTCCTACATTTCACATCTCAGGGAGTGGATCCCCATTTTTTAAATCATTACTTATTTGTTACTAAAACAGAGATGGCTATTTTTTCCCACTGGCTGAAGGATTAAAACTGCAAAAGACACCCCCAGAGGTCAGACCTGCCCATTTGTCAATGAACCCACACAGTAGTTTAAAAAAATTATCTATTTAAATTGATTTATCAGTTTGAAGGTGGAGCCCAATGTGACAAGTCAAAACAAGTAATGACCAGTCTGGATAAATGAAGAGAAGCTTAGAGAACTATCATAATAAAATTAAAGGAGAAAACATTCCAGCAGTTGGAAATGATTTTTAAATCTTATGATTTAAAATTGAAAAAGGGAATGGCTCTTGCTAGAAACTTGACTGGGTAAAGAATAAATATCTTAGAGTACAGATGAAAAATACAAAGAAATGAATAACTGAAAATGAAAGAGATTTAAGCATAATTATAATGGTTTATAGTTTCCTTTCATCTAAATGGACGATATTGTTATTGAATACTTCAATTTAAGGGCCAAGTATGGATTTTCTAAGCAGAAGAGACTATAGAAATATAATGATAGCATGGCACTCAAAAATTCTAAATGATTCAAATGAAGCCCAGGGATTGAGAGTTGGACTGCTATGTAGTGTTTTAAGTGTTATTGTTGAAGTATGAGGATATCATAGTATAGTATGGTATAGTATACCATAGTATGGTATAGTATAGTTTGTAGGGACAAATATACCATACTGATGATAGTCAGGGAATACTTTTGATGAAGCAAAGCTAAATCCTGAATGGGGAAAACAACATAACCGAGTAAAGTGGTGATATTTACTTGGGAGCAGGACCCAAATAGAAGTAGTTTTTAAAACTCCCCAGGTGATTCAAATACAGCCAAGTTTGAGAAGGTACTACTATCACTTAGTGGAGAAGAGTCAAAATGTATAGTGAGAAGTAGATCCTCCTAAATAATTTTAGAATGCCCTTTACTTCACTGAAAATCCTGGATGTGAACCATCTAATTAGGACCTCCATAAGTTCAAATTACTGTAGGTACTCTAAATCAATACAATTATTTTTTTAAAATAATCTAAATATAGCATACTCTCAGAAAATATTGTTTGCCCCTAAAAATATTTTTTCTTTCAATTATCTTTTTAAAAATGACCCTTGATACATGAAGTTTGTTTTATTTGACCTTTGTCTTGTTTTCAACTTTTTCACTGGCTAAGTTTTAATTAAATTGAAATGAAATTTTCAGAAGCACACTTGATCCAAACTCAAATGACAAAACAAAACTATAGTTTTTAGTTACCCTCTCAGTAGTGACAAATAAACAATAATAAAAATAATTTATAAACTCAAAACACTAAGCACCACCCAAACAGAATGGGCTCCAACTGTAACAATAACAGGTATGCTCTGTATAGGTATGTACCTGATAAAATATAGCCTTTGCAAAGATAGTGCATTAGGCTTGCCAGAATTGGATTTTTCTGAGCAAGGCCTTCTTGATTCTTTTAAATGAAATGGGACAATATTCTCAGGACAACTAAATATAGAAAAAAAACCATAGGATTTTTACTCTCTCTTTATTTACTGTCAATATTCATATTTTGCCTACACTCTTTTCAGTCTCTGCTGCAGCATTGTTGTGAATGTCTAAGAATTCTTAGATCTTTTAACTCTTATCACACATTTGGACACAGAAGGCTCTGACCACAATTTACAGAACAGCTTTGAGGACTAGACTGAGAGACAATTTCTCAGGATGAATTTTAGCTTATTTTGGTTTTGGCAGATCAGTTTCTGTTCTCTATTTGAAGCATTAAAAATAAATAAGCATAATTTCTGGACAAAGAGTACTCACAGGGGTTTTACAAATAGTATATTTTCTTCCTTTATTGCATTGTATGACTTACCTTAGGAATGAACACACAAGTCTTGACATAATTTGATAGTCAGGATTTATTAATTTATTTTTTCTTTCTAAAACAAAAGATAAGTACTATGAATTCCGCAGTGGAAATCAGGGCCATACAGAAATTTAGCAAAAGGTAACATTATTGGACATAACATTGTGGGTATGGAAATAGAAAGTTGTAGTACCAAATACTTTGAATCCTCTTTAATTAACATAATAATCAAAACTATAATGAGAAATAAGAAGCAGAGGATAATGTTAGCACGGTGCTTTTGAGAATGTATAAGAGGGGAGCCAGTCATTAATCCTCTTCTGTATCAAAAAAGAACCTGAAAAATATTTACAAATCAGGTACCATAAAGACACAACAAATAAGTAGTTTAGCCAGGGTGTTGACAGTGCTGAGGACACTGTTTAAAAAAGAACTATGCATATTGTATCCCCTGTGATGGTAAAATTGAGCTTTGGCATGCTATAAATAGAAAGGTGGGATTGCACAGTGGGTAAGAGCACGTGACCACTGGAGCCAGATGAACTGGGCAAAAACCCAGCTCTACCACCAGCCAGTTTTATGACTTTGAAGCAAGTTAGTTGATTTATTTATGCCCTAGTTTCCTCATCTATAAAATGGAAGTAAAATAGAATAAAAACACCTGCCTCAGGCTTAGAACAGAGCCTGCCCAGTGTAAGCAGTATGTAAAGAATTGTTTTACTATTTTTTAATTGCTGAAAAATGTGAAAAGTTCTGTATGTTCTTCTTTAACTACAAAAAGTCAATAGTTATTTGGGTGGAATTAAGTCTTACCCTTGAGGTTAGGATAGCTTCTAAGCTTGTTTCAAATGTTTGTTGCAGGGAATTGTGTTATACTCACCTTAAGTATGTGTAGAAAATTATGATTGATAAATTATATTTGTTGCAGGAAATTGAATTTCCTTGTGTAAATTGTAAAGTACACACCAGCATTATTGTGATGAACTTTCTGTCTATGACCTCTAAAACACCCCTTTCTATTTGTCACAATATTTTTCCTGTTTATCAGAATGCATCATATCATTTTGTCTTGACAATCTTAGCTATGTGCCCAGTGAAAAAATAAACTGATTGTAACCTACTGAGTCCTAAAATAAATGTGAAGCATGTTTTTTTCAACATGAGGAAATAAAGATGAATATAACTTGGTTTTTGCTACTAATAAGCTTATCTTTAACCTAAGATTTAATCCGTATTACTACTACTACTTACGTTTAGCCATGACCTTGATAGGGATAAAGGGATCATACATCTCAATTTATACCTGTTTTTCCTGGCATAATTAATATGTCCCCTTCTGCATATTTCAAAGTTTTCCCAGTTTGGATAATAAATTATATGGTCACCCTCGATAATGGATACTACCTACCCAAAGGCTCTTTCAGTAAAATGTGGTTCAGGAATTGGACATTAAGATAATGGACATGGTGGATCTAAAATAATGACTGGTTTAGCAAGAGACCAAGTGTTGTCATCTAATGAGATCCAGGAATATGGCCCGCTCATAATGATCTGTCCCTGCACTGATGCCTGAACTCCACCATAGAGATTTATTTCTGCTGCCTATTTAAGACAGGAAGAGAGACGGAGAGAGAGGGAGAGAGACAGACAGAGAGACAGAGAGAGATCACTTTTATGGTATTCCAGCCAAAAATTCATAATCAGAATCTAATATGAGGAAACCTCAGAAAAGGCCAATTTGAGGAAAGTTCTGTAAAATAATTAGCCTATAGTCTTTAAAAAGACATTATCATGAGAGACAAAAGGAAGTCTGAAGAACCATTCTAGGTTAAAAAGACTAAAGAGACATAGCAACTAAATGTACTATATGATTCTGGATTGGTTTCTAGGCAGGAAAGGGTTGACTCAGCAGGCCTGGGTTGCTCAAACCCTGCACATTTCAAAGAAAGGCCTGTTGTCAGGACTGGCCCTTTGTTGGCTGGCTCCTGGGAAATAACCTGTGGGCCCTTGGAATATTCTGCTTGGTATGCCTGAGGTTTTGGGCCATACTGTGTCAGTTTGACTAGTTTATCCTGATAATGTGATTTATGGTGAATACTTGTTTTTACCGGTGTATGGGGATGGTGGGGGGAGCTTGGAGTCTTAGTAGCTGAGGTCAGTCAGTCAGGTGCTACATGCTTATATGACTGACCCCCAGTAGAACTCTGGATACCAAAGCTTGGGTGAACGTTCCTGGTTGGCAATACTTCACATGTGTTGTTACATATCATTGTTGGGACACATATTAAGTGTGTTCCTGTCCGATTCCAATGGGAAGAGACACCTAGAAGCTTATAACTGGCTTCTCCTCGACTTTGTCCTATGTACCTTTTCCTTTTGCAGATTTTAGTAAGTTTCTTTTCACTGTATTAAACTATAACCATGAATATAATAGCTTTTCTGCATCCTGTGAATACTTCTAGAATCATCAAGTTTGAAAGTGGCCTTGAAAACCCCCGACACAGTTCCTATATTGGAAAAAATTGCTATGAAGAACATTACTAGAATGATTATTGAAACTGGAATATGGATTGAAAATTAGATAGAAATATTATATCAATGTTAAAATTTCTGAATTGATAATTGTACTGTGTGCAAGAGATTATCTTTGTTATCAGCAAATGCACATTGACGTATAGTGGGGCCACAGGGCAAGATGACCACAACCTACTCTCAAATGCTTTTTTTTTTTTGTATATACATAATTAAGGAGAAGAACAAAGCAAATATGTCAAATATTAAGAATTGACAGATTTGAGTAGAAGGCATATGGGCATTCTTTGTACGATTCTTGTAATTTTTCTGTAAGTTTCAAATTACGTCAAAATACAAAGTTAAAAACCTCTGCAAAGGATTATATATATACATACATATGTGTGTGTATGTGTTTAATCTTCATTTATAATTTAATGTGAATTCACTATCTGAGCTTTCTAAATATTACCCAAGGACTGCATTTAATAAGTAAATAGAAGGTAGAGAAAAAGTTCAATCATTTAACAGACAATCAAATGATTGGGCAGCTGGATGTTGCCCTTAAGGTGGAAATTGTCACTAAAAAGAGAAACAGAAGGATTGAATAGAGATGTCAGTTGTCAGAATGGGTATGTGGTCTCTCATAAGGTGGGCCAAAGATAAATTGGCAGACCCTGGGGTGGAAGCAAAGATTTGCAGACTAAGTTGGTGTAGACAATGGTGACTATCCAGTTTTCAGTTAAGCATGGGTTTCAGAGAATATGATGACAGACAATGATCCAGATTTGCAGATTGGTGGTGTTGGAAAGTCTAGGATGGGATACAGAAAAGGTTTCCAGACAGGTGGCAAAAACGTAGGTATAGGGAGTCAGGGAACAGGCAATTTCTAAGGGATCCAGACTAAGTTGTAAGTACCATATAAATTTGGAAGAAATTAACAGGCATCCAATGGTGGTGAAAGTTAAAAAAAGAAAAGAAGAAAGGGACTCCAGGCTTCAGAAGTATTGGTAAGAAGAGAGAACATATTAGGACCTAGGCACCAACTGACGGGATAGATGGAAAGGAACCTAATCAATTCAGTAATTAAGTTTATTGAGGTACAGAAACCCAACAGAATTGATAATATGAAATGCTGAACAATCAACTGTTGGCCTAGAGCTTTTTAAATAGAGGTTCCCAGCTGCTGAGAAGGGACAGAGTTTGCAGGTGGGAATTAAGTGGTCCCAGCTGGGAAATTTGGAGGACTTCAAGAAGAGAGTGCCAAGCAGTCACTGCAATTACTTTTTCCAAAAAAAAATTTCTATGACTGCCAAATTAAAGAGGTGCTAAAGAGGAATATGGAAGAAAAATGCATTTGGGATTCATATAGATCTGCATGTAAAACTTGTCTCTCCCACTTACTGCCTATGTGAACTTTATCAAACCTCATAATAGTATCTAATTCAGAGGACTAATTTTAGAAATAAAATAAGTTAAGCAAATATGTAAGCTTTTGGTCCAGTGCTTGGCACAAAGATTGCACTTAGTAAATGATAGATTTAATTATTATGGATGGAACAAGAGATTGCATAATATTCTCTCTCTTGCTGCTAGTTGGTAAGTGACAGAGGTAGGCATACTGATTCCTAGCTTCATTGGCCAATATTTAAAACAAAAATGAAACAAAACAAAACAAAAAAAACCAACAGGTAAAATCAAAGTCTTCTTGTGATACAAAAACTCTGCATAGTGGTAGCCTGCTTCTGAAGTTCGCTTTCCCAATGAGAGACGGGTATACACATAATGTTGACTTTAAGGTCTACCAGGTGGATTGAGAGTTAAAGTTGGCTGGTGTCTCAACTGTTGTGGGAAAACTTAAATGTAAATGAGATCTTACATTCTGCAAATTTGAGGCCCACATACTGCTGGGAGGAAAACATGAAGCCATATGATAATGAAACTATGTTGAAGCCTCCCGTTGTAAATGCCAAAGAATGTCATTCATATTTACACTGGGCCTAGAATCTCACCCAGCTGGGAATCTGACAGAAATATGAATTATATATAATTGAAATATGTAAACTGTGGACTGAAAGTGAGAGAGTAGAAAAATAATTACATAATTAATTCCACCACAATTATATCACCAAGTAAACAAGGTTTTTTAAAAAATATTAGCACTTTATTTTCTTGTTCCACTTCTTCAACTGTTTATTTTCATAATTGTCTATTTGTAGTCATACAGAAAATAATCTATTGAAGCTGGAAAATATTTTTGTGTGGATAATTTACTGTTGTTCACTTTATCTCATTTGATTTTTGTAGCAACTCTTTGAGTTGTGAAGGGCATATGATATTTCCATTTTGTAGCTAAAAACCTGAAGTTCAGAGAGTTCATAAGAATTGCCCAAGGTCACACAGCAGATAAGCCAAATATGGAATTGCAATTTCTCACTCCAAAAGACGCATGGTTTCTAATTCATTATTCTAACAAAATTTCTAACAGCTCAAGGCAACATCTCTAGGATGACCCTAGCCCTCGTTAAAGTGCTTGCCTAAGGAAACTCAAGGCTGTCAAAGGAATTTACTGTTTGTTTCAGCCCACACCCGAAGATAAGACCCCATCTCCCAGTCTCTATGGAGAGTAGGAGTCTAATTTAGATAAACGCCAGTTAGCACATGGGTTTCACAGGGACCAACATGCCCTTTCTGCATTTTGTAAATTTTCACTTGCCTGACTTTACTGAGACTCCACTCATGCCCCTCCCCATTTCTTCATCCTCCCTTTATAATGCCCAGTCTTCTCTATACAAGTCGAAGTTGAGGTCAGTTCACGCTGGACAGACTGTTCCCTACTGCGGTAGTGTTGTGCTGATTAAAATCTGTCCATACCACCCTAACTAGTGTTCAACTTCGTTTATCTTTGACAATAACCCCTAGATTGAGAAGAATTAAAAGCTTTAAATATATAAGCATACCTTGTTTTATTGCGCTTGGCTTTATCGTGATTCAGATACTGTTTTTTTTTTCCAAACTGAAGGTTTATGACAACCCTGCATCAAGCAAGTCTATTGGCACCATTTTTCCAACAGCATTTGCTCACGTTGTGTCTGTGTCACATTTTGTTAATTCTTACAATATTTTAAACGTTTTCATTAATATATTTGTTATGGTGATCCGTGATCAGTGATCTTTGATGTTACTACTATGACTTGTTCAAGGCTCAGATGATGGTTAGCGTTTTTAGCAGTAAGGTATTTCTTAATTAAGGTAGAAAGCAAAAAATTCATGTGTCTCGCTTTAGTGCAATATTCACTTTATTGCTGTGGTCTGGAACCTAACCGGAAATATCTATGAAGTATGTCTGCATTAAGTGTTGGTAAGGATAGGATCCAGTGAAAACATTTCTACACTGCTGGAGGACTATAATTTGTACTATAAATTGGACAGTTTTCAACATGTAGTAAAGCTAAGAGTTCTTACCCTGTGACTCAGCATTTCTTTTCCTGTCCTTTACAGACTTCCTTACCAGGATAGTTACCTAGAAAATACTGTTGCACACATGCATCAGGATGCTTGCATAAGAATACTACATGTGGGAAACATCTAGATACAAACTAGATGCATAAAAACAGAGGGAGAGGCAAAACATGTGCAGTGCATTCATAATATTCATACAATGGAATATTTTATAGTAATAAAAGTAAATGAACCACAGCTGCATTTATCAATATTTGTGACTCTCACAAGTATAATATTGAGCAAAAATTTATAGAATTCATGCAATATACCATTTGTATAAATTTTAAATTAGTCGCCAAAAGAACAATAATAATAATAATATAAAGTATATAAAGAAAATAGAGGAAGGGCAAAAGGGAAAAAAAAAAGAAAAATATTCAGGATGCTGGTTCCTTTAGGGCAGGAGGAGGAATCCAAGAAGAGATATATCTTAACCTGGATGGTAGATACAGTAGTCTATTATGATATGTTTTATAAAGTGTATAATTATATATATGTGTATGCTCAAAATGAAGTTAAAGTCATAGGTCATAAATTAGATTTTAAAATCATAACCTAATATTCATAAAGTATGAAAATGGGATATTTCTTATATACTTGTTTTTAAACTAAAGTCCATACCCCAGCACATCAGTTCTGAGCTCTCAGCAAGTTCACAAAATCTTTGTAGTAAGCAGAGTCTCCCCCTCCACCCACCCATCCTCGTTGAAGAATGAATGTTTATTCTCTGGAAAAGCTGAACAGGAGAGATTATGGACACAGGGAGAGAATCTTGCTGAAAGCAGGAGGATTTAACAAAAATGTGTATACTGCACCAAGAGAGTCTGACTCAGAGAACAGAGATAACTAGGAGTTCATTGTCCCCTCATACCCCTTGTCCTTCATCCCAACTCCTGACTGGCAGAACTGAAGACTCATTCAAAGAAAAACTGAACAGCATAAGAACACACCTTACTAACAAACCCTTTCGGGAAATAAAAAGATCACTAGATGACCCTACAAGAGTTTGCTATCGTGGCTTACTCTTAAATATGAGGGAACAGCCAAGTATTTTCAGACCATGAAGAAATTCTCTAATATTAATAAATGAGATTTTTTAAAAAAGAAAGAAGCTCAAAGGAATTGAAGAATACAAAAGTTATGAGATTGGGCAGGGGGAATGTTGATCTAAGCTTATTTTTTCATAAAGTAAAAGGTAAAAATAAAAGGTAGAAATATTGGAACATATATATATATATATATATATATATATATATATATATATGCACATTGCAATATATATATGTTCCAATACTTCTACCTTGTATTTGGGGATTAAAAAAAAAGACTTTGGCATTTAAAGAGAATTTAATAAGTTTTATCATTCATTATTTTAAATCTTATTATTCATTCTACTGATGAAATTTATTAAATTATGATTATATTAGGAAATTTTAATACCTTTATATACTACCAAATTTAGATTTACTTTAGATTATTTTGTGTCTTTTAATATCTTTACTATCCTTCTTGTCATTCATTAATTTTCAGATTTCAAATTCATATTTGTCTATTACTCTTTTATGAATTTTGATTCCTCTTTTGTACAGACTGTGTCTTCTTACATCATAATGATGTACTTTTTTTTTTTTTTTTTGTAAATTTTCTTTAGTTTCTTAATAGTAAATAATTTTCAGGGCTTTCATTTCCTCTATGTCTCCAAGGTGCTGTTTCCTTCCTACGCCTTGTAGTAATTCTTCCTAGGCCTGTTGTTTATTTTTGGCTCTATATTTGTTCTTCATATGACCAGTGAGGCAGAGATTCAGCTAAGCTCGGCATGTTCTGTTATTCAGGTTGTTCAGATGGATTTCTGTTCAAGTCGTTTTTTCTTTTTTTTACACAGTAGGCTTGTTTCATTTCTGTGTAAGGCTTGTAGCTGGACAGCATGTTGATAATCACGTGTGACCAAGTAGGCCTTAATGTTCTTCTCAGGTTGGCTAACCTTTAAACACACTTCTTCCTGACTCTTGGCTCCTGACCTCCCTTTTCTTACAGCATTTACTTTAGAAAGCTTGTAATTTTAAATCTCTTCTCTGCCCCTTGGAGACACAATTTTTTTAAAAGGCCTCTTGCCCATTTTACAACCCAAGAATGTCTTTCTTAAGGACCTGGGAGCCATCTCTTTGAAATGTAATAATCAAGAAAGATAGCTCCCTACTTCCTGAGAGGCACCTTCCTCATAGTTGGAAAAGTACCTCCTGTCATGAAAACATGACAGAGTTTACTTTTCCTTAGAACAAGACCAGTTTAGCAAACACAGGTGGCCTGTGATTCCACTGCCCCCACTCCCCTCAGTTCTTAATATTCACCAGCCCTTTGGTGCATTGGAGTTGAGCTCAGGACTCTCTCCCTTATAGCAATAATGTGGAATAAAGCTTCGCTTGCCTGTATATCTTTGGTATAATTTTTGCTTCGACATGTGTTATGACTCAGTTATCCTAAGCTTTCATGTAGAAAGGTTATGCTGACTTCAGAAGAGATGGTCACTAACTATACAGAGCTATGTATCTAACTAAAACAGAGCTATACACAAGAAGTATGTGAAAAAAACAACCCCAGTAGACACGGCTCCCAGGCTTTTATTTCTTGTTTTACTTTCCTATGTTTATTTGTTTCTTTTACTTTTGGCCTGTTTATCCTCAGGATGAAATACAGCTCTCCACTTTTGTCTCCCTTATCATATAATCTCTGAGCAGATGCAGAAAGAGGTATTAAGTTAGTGGGAGAAGAATTCTCTAACTTCCCCCTAAAGCTTCAGCTGTACAGTAAAGAGATAAAAAAAAAAATCTCAATTTTCTTTTCTTCTTTTTTTTCCTTTTTAAATTTTTAATTTCATAAAGCATCTATAAAGAGAGGAATTGCTGCCTATGCTTAGTCTCTAGGACATTCAAACGTGGGGATTAACACACATCAATTTATTCCCTGCTGTTGTAAGTATGTGGGTCACTTCTTACAAATTAAGAGAACTGAAAATACTCTTGAGAGGTCTGATTTACACTTACATTTAAATCAAAGAAAGCTGGAATATTTCAAAGAGAGAAGTAGAATTGTAGTGGTTCCTGGCTAGGAACAGGAGATCATTTCGGATACCATTATAATTATAGCAGTGAGTTAATAAAGGCTTTAACTAAAGATTGGAAATGTAGCTGAATATAATAAGATAGTTTCAAGAGGCTTTTGGAGATAGATTTGGCATGAATCTGTGATTATGTTTGGTGGATGAGGAAGAAGGGGGGAATAATTATGTCTAAACTTTCTATGTTGGGTCATGGTAGATGATCATGAACAAAACAGGAGTCGGTATGTGGTATATTGGAAAGATAATTTGTTTCTAATCTTGGACCTGCCTCAACAAATTGTATGACCTTATAAAAGTCTATTAAAAGCTGGAGTCTCCAATTCTTCATCCAGTTTATCTTGATATTCCTTTTCAGCAGTAAAGAGCTAGTGTTCTTAAGGTAAATCAATCACCTTCATATTGAATGATCTCTTTCAAATCGTTAACAGGCACTTATATCAAGCATCTATTGTGGTTGTTATAACACTGAGAATTAAGAGAGACACAGAGTAAAGACAGTATATGTATAAAGACAATGGAAGAATAACCTGCACAATGCATTTATAAATTAATAAAGCGATATTATTTAAATTCTAGTATTTACGTTATAAGAAGGTTAATACTATGGAAGTTTCATCATTGCAGGAAAAATTAATAAAGAAGTCATCTTCTGCATAAAAATTACCATGTAACACACACAAAAAGACTGCTTCAAAGTTGCCAATTACAAAGAGATTATTTAAGAACTGAGATACAGAGAAGAACAATGACAACACATTTTTTAAGTTTAGTGACTGGTAAAGAGAAGGTCACATTTTAATTCAGACATGTCCGACTCCAAAACGCATGCACTTTAATCTGTATCCTTGTTAGATCTTAGCATTACATAACCTATTTTCAATAGTGAAAGAGATCGTTGCTTTCTTACTTGAAGCATAATAAATACATTGGCCCTAATCTGAAAATAATGTGCAATTAGGTGCAACAACTATTTCAGATGAACTAATATATTACTTCAAGATATTGTCTTGTCATGCAAGTTTTTGAAACAAATATTAGAAAAAAAACTCCAAAACTCCAGTTGAAATGTATAAGAACTGAGTTATGCTGCCATCTAGTGATCATTTGTTTGCTGACATTCCTTGAGTACCAAAATAAATAAATAAATAAAATCAAGGAAATTAAAAATTTATATATGTGCGAAAGGTAGGCTAACAAAGCTAATAAATAGGCCGATGTAGATTTATATGGTTAACTCCATACAAGTTGAGATGAGGGTAAAAATATAAAATAATAATGAAATAAAAATATTAGTGAAAAATTTTATTATTCTAAAAGTTTTTCTTCTTAAAAGCAGAAACTGCATTAGTTTACATAGAAACTTAAGTCCTTCAGTAGACTTTCCACACATTTCATTTTATGGATTCTAGGGGGTTTTTTTTGTCTTATTACTTAAAGTACATATTCTTTATAACTTACATGTAGTCTCAGTTTAGAGAGATTATATTTTAGGGACACATATCTTTCCACCTAAGCTGGAAGTGAGAATAAGAGCTGAAGACAGTTGGATAAAGAGAGGTGATCTCAAGAATATCACGGGCAGAGGAGGAAGCAGCATGGAAAGTGAAGAACAAAGAAGATTTGTTCTTAAGGTCAATTGTGCTCAATGTTTTAAGGAGCTCAATAATTGCTGGGGAAACTTTAAGAAAACCTTCAATGGTAACCAAGTAGTGGAGGTCTCAAAGCATTTTACATAGTTTGGTATATTACACAAAATAAAAGTACAGGGTTTTAATTCCAAACAATCATATCTGGAAAAACTCTAGGAATATTAGATATTGATTCTCATTTATGTGTGATCTTTACATGAAGATAAAGGTCTATAGGCTTAAAGGCTTGAGGGTGAAGAGTACTAAGAAGAGAGAAAAACAGATTCTACATTCTAAAATGCGTTCATTTACTTGTTCAGAGAGTTGAAATCACTTAGATAACATATGAGATGCTAAACCATGTGTTAGGTAGTGTTACGTACTAAACTCTCCCAGCTCTTAAAAAATTTATAATTAAATGACAGAGAAACACACCTATAAATGTTTGAATATGCTAAACGTGGAGCACATAAACAGAAGACAACTTTTTTTTTTTCTCCTATCATTATCCACACACCCACTCTACTGCATCTCTCTTCCCAATTTATTAGGGACATTTTGGCAAATCATGACTCTCTGGTAATATGGGGGTATTAGAATAGCCTCATTGTCGGGTTTAAAAGTTTACCTCAAGATATAAACTAATCGAGGTTAAAACCTTACTATCTCACACTCAATGTCTCTTCCCTAAGATCAGCTCAGCCTTTAAGTGGCACGGGAATCAACAGTGGGGCAAAGGCAAGACTTAACAATTTTATTTTTTCTTTTGCTCTCCTTACTTGATTTCCTTTCCTACCATCTCTCCTCCCACTGACTTCTTCACGAGAGCATCAGTAGAAAGGATAGTAGAAGTTTAAAAGAAATGACTTTTCATTCGGCTTGTGCTGTTTGTTCTCTCTGTTGTGATAAATACTCAAATGATGGCATTCTATCACAGTGAAGTTCTGGAAACTTCAGAGACACCCCACACCACATTCGGTTAACAGGCAAGACCATCCTTTTACTTTGTGACTTTAAACGTTTAATATCGCTCACCATGTTGGCTATAAGCTCCATGAGGACAGAGATGGAACATTCTGTCACTGCTATACGTTGAGCACTAATGCTCTGTGTCTGTGTTTGAACATTCAAAGAATCGGAGAATCATGAAACTTCATATTGAAAAGGGTCTTAAAGCAAAAGAGAATGAAAAATGGGCTCTAATTCAGATGTAAGCAAACTGAAGACAGTTTGACTAGAAACCTTGAAATACGTGCTTATCTTTCAACACATGTATGGTTATAGGTTTTACGGATGTCTGCTTATGGATTTTGGCGTGCTGATTGGTCACGTCTGAGTTCCTCTCTCCACCCCTGTGTGGAGCTTCACCTACAAAACATGTCCTGGAAGGTGAGGAAGGATGGTCCACCTCTATGGTGGCTCCGGGAAAAATAACCTCAAATCGAATTTATGTTAAAATTCATCTTATCATTCAGGAACTCTTGGGGGGCAGCATTTGGTTTGGTAAGGCCTGATTTGGGCACATTTTGGAACATTACATGAATTTACAGAAAATTTTTTTTTTTTTTTTTGAAAACAGAACTACACATTTATTCCAGCAGTGGAGCAAAGATAAATTGAAAAATTGAGTCTGTCATCAGACAAGATAGATGTGTTTGAATAAATAAATCTTTGTACAACAAAATTCTACAAAATATATATTAAAAGGAAAACAATAGAATGGGAGAATTATGTCACCAATATTACTGTGAAGAGCTTATTTTTATTTATTTATTTATTTATTTATTTTTGGCTGTGTTGGGTCTTCGTTGCTGCACATGGGCATTCTCTAGTTGTGGCAAGCGGGGGCTACTGCATTGTGGTGCACGGGCTTCTCATTGCGGTGGCTTCTCTTGTTGCGGAGCACGGGCTCTAGTCGCGCGGGCTTCAGTAGTTGTGGCACACGGGCTCAGTAGTTGTGGCTCACAGACTCTAGAGCACAGGCTCAGTAGTTGTGGTGCACGGGCTTAGCTGCTCCATGGCATGTGGGATCTTCCCAGACCAGGGCTCGAACCCACGTCCCCTGCATTGGCAGGAGGATTCTTAACCACTGTGACACCAGGGAAGTCCCTGTGAAGAGCTTATTAACAAAATTATTAAAATTGGTAGAACTGTGTAATGAACAGGTCTAGATGCTCCTCCCAGAAGCGAGCAAAGACGTGGGCAGCTGGTCCTCAGGGCCGCCAGGAGCCGTGGTCTGGCCTGGAGAGAGCCTCGGACCCGTAATGAGTCAGAGTCCACACATCCCAGTTACCTAATGAGCCCACATCTGTCCCTTCACATGTAAAATGCATGTAAGTATACCTACTTTGCAGGATTCTTACAAGGATAAATTAGAGGGCCTGTCACTATTGTGAGCATTCAAGAAATGGGATTATTATTATCATCAGAGGGTAAAAATGCACACCATTACTGTCAATTAAAGAAATGAAAATTATGACAATTTAAAGGTAACATGACATATCTATTGAAGTAGCAAAAAGATATCCAAATTCAGAAAAGGACTTGAACAAGAATACTCATAGCAGCTCCATCCACAATTTCCAAATCCTGGAAAGAGCCCAGGTGACCATCAGTGGATAAACAAATTGTGACACATTCACACAGTGGAACACTTCCCAGCAACAAAAAGAATGACTCGCTGATACATGCAAGAATGTGGATGAAGAGCAAAATCATCATGCAGAGTGAAAGAAGCCTTACACAAATGATTTCCTACTGGATGATTCCATTTTTATGGAATTCTGGAACTCTAGAAAAAACTGATCTGTGGTAGAAAAAATCAAAATAGTGGTTGCTTTTGGAGGAGGGGGTCAGGGATTGACTAGGAGGGGGCATGAGGGAATTTTCTGGACTATGGGAATCTTCTATATCATGACATGGTACAGCAAATTTTTTAAATTAACCACTTCCAACTAATTCTACATACAGGGATTGCAAGAAAACATAAATAAAAAGAAACATTTGGAGAAGAGGGATTGGCCACCACTCTACTGAATAGACCTCTGAGGTCCAGTACAGTAGCCACAACCAAACATGTCTGCTGAGCATTAGAATGTGGCTTGTCCGATGTGATATGAGTGTAAAATACACACTGGATTTTGTACAAAAGTAAAATATCTCTGCAATATCATTTGTAAAGATTATAGTTTGAAATAAGAATATTTTACATATACCCAGTGAAAAAGTATTATTAAATTTGTTTTACCTATCTCTTTTTACTTTTATTTATGTGGCTACAATAAAATATAAACTAACATGTATTATATTTCTATTGGACAGTGCTGGTCTAGAAAATAATCTCCTGGCTGGAAAAGCCAGAATTTTCAGCCCTTAAAGAGGGATTGTTTCCTTATCCTCTGACCTGGGGATTTCTCTGTCTTAATGAAACGCTGATTGCTTTCCCTGTTCTCCCTCCCCTCATTTAAGGCCTCTACTTTGCATCTTCCTTAAACTCACTCTAAATAATTTCTCCTCAAGCCCAGGCTGCATGCAGTTACATCTTGGAATGTGTATTTTGACCTTAAACTCTAGAGAAGAACTTCTATCCTGCGGACACCTGTATTTTTCAGTGTTTTTAATTCCTGTTTCTGGAAAAGAGATTGTAGGAGATTCAGAAAAGTCTTGATGTGTTAACATTTTCCATCCTTGACATCGATAGAACTTACACCTATCTGAGACTAATGGAATGGAGAGTTTAGCCCTTCAAGCATTAATTTCAAGAATTCTGACCATTTAATATACTTCCTATACTAGATATATTTTCCCATTGCATTCCTTGGTAATGTTTTGCTTGCAAATGATACTAAGAACTCTATCTAGCAGAAATATAAAAAAATTAATTACAAGGATATTCAGATCCTGTAAAACAACAAAGTTGTATGTAAGACAGGCATACAGCAAAACCACAGGAAGAATCAGAAGATTTGGAAATTCATTAAAACTCTTTCCCCATTTTTAATATTTAATTCTCCCTCTCTTTTCTGTTAATTTTTTCTCTATCTCTTGACCAATTTTCTCTAAATGGCAGAAAACATGACTGTTAAGTCTTAGGGGGAAATTTTATTTTGGTTCAGTATCCTCCTACTATTCACCCAGTTTCAAAACTTCATATTTATCTCTAAATATACATTGCTTCTGTAATGTAATTAACATAACAATCTTCTTTATTCTTGCAGTTCCCCTTGACTTTCCATTCCATTTTCCACCATCCCAATTCAAGACTGCTCTACTCTTCCCCAGACTTCTCACTTTGCTTTCCACCTCTACTCTTTCTCCTCTTCCTGTGTATTGATATTCAGATTTAAAATATTCTAATGGTAATAACTGACTTCATTTGAAGATTCCTGGAATGAGTGGATAAAGTTAGTATTAAGAAAAGATACAAAGTGGTTTACAGATTCAATGTAATCTCTATCAAAATGCCATTTTTTTACAGAAATAGAAGAAAAAAATCTTAAAATTCATAAGAAACTACAGAAGACCCTGAATAGCCAAATCAATTTTGAACAAGAAGAATAAAGCTGAATAAAACTTCCATATTTCAAAATATGTTACAAAGCCACACTAATCAAAACAGTATGGTACTAGCATAAAAATAGACATATAAGCCAATGGAACAGAATAGAAAGACCAGAGATAAACCCATGTATATATGGCCAACTAATCTTTGACAAGGGTGCTAAGAATACACAACAGGGAAAAGATAGTTCCTTCAATAAATGGTGCTGGGAAAACTGGATATACACATGCAAAAGAATAAAATTGGACCCTTATCTTACAACATACACAAAATTGCCTCAAAATATATTAAATATTTAAATGTAAATCATGAAACAATGAAATTCAAGAAGAAAACTTTGGGAAAAAGCTTCTTGACATTGGTCTTGGCAATGATTTCTTAGATATGACACCAAAAGCTGAGGTAACAAAAGCAAATATAGACAAATGGGATTACATCAAACAAAAAATGCTTCTGCACAGCAAAGAAAACAAAGCAAACAGGTGACCTACAGAATGGAAGAAAATAATTGTAAACTGTACATCTGATAAAGGGCTGATATCCAAAATATATAAGAAACTCTTACAACTTAGTAACAAAAAATAATAATCTGATTTAAAAATGGGCAAGGAACTGAATAGACTTTTCTCCAAAGAAAACATACAAATGGTCAACAGGTACATGAAATAATGCTCAACATCACCAAACATCAGAGAACTGCAAATCAAAACCACAATGAACTATCACCTCACACAGGTTAGAATGGCTATCATACACACACACACACACACACACACACACACACACACACACAATAACAAATGTTGGTGAGGATGTGGAGAAAAGAGAACACTTATGCACTGTTGGTGGGAATGTAAAATGGTACAGCCATTATGAAAAGCAGTATGGAAGTTCCTCAAAAAATTGAAAATAGAACTACCATATGATCCAGGAATCCCACTTTTGGATATGTACAATGGAATTGAAATCAGGATCTCAAAGAGATATCTGCACTCCCATGTTCATTGCAGGTTATTCCCAACAGCCACATGGAAGCAAACTAAATGCCCATCAATAGATAAGTGGATAAAGAAATTGTGTTATATACATGCAATGGAGTATCACTCAGTCTTAAAAAAAGAAGCTGTATGACAACAGGAAGAAATCCAAAGGACGTTACACTAAGTAAAAGAAGCCATGATTCTTCCTGCATGATTTCACTTATATGAGGTATCTAAAATAGTCAAACTCAGAATAGTGACTGCCAAGGGCTGGCAGGAGGGGGAAATGGGGAGCTGTAATTCAACAGATGTAAAACGTTCCAGTTGTGTACAATAAATAAATCCTAGAGATCTACCGTACAGCATAGTGCCTACAATTAACAATACTATATTATAAATCTAAATATTTGCTAAAAGAGTAGATCTATGTTAATAGTCTTATCACAAAATATAATATAATAACATATAAATAAATACAATAATAGTAATAATAGTAAAAATAAAGTGGGCAGGCAGAAACTTGGAAGGGATGGATATGTTTATTGCAAAGATAGTGGTGATGATTTCATGAATGTATAAGTTATCCCTAAATCATGACGTTGAATACATTAAATACAAACAGCTTTTTGTGTATCAATTTATACCTCAGTAAAGTGGCTAATAAAAAGAAAAAATATATATATATAAGTCATTGAAAGGGAAAAAAAAGAAAATGTTGACTTTTGCAAAAGAAAAAGCAAGAAACAATATTTCACTTTTGAGTTATATGAGTTTCACTATAAATGAAGTCAGCCTTCAGTACCTTAATATAATCAGAAGAAATATGTTGTATTTAAAGTCAATTGATTTCAGAATAAAACTTCCACAAGAAGGATAAAGGCAAAGTATTATTGAATCTCAGGCAAGTCTTTATTTATAAGTACAATTTCTCAAATATGTTTTCATCCAATTTGGTCACAGCTTCTGGGAAGTTGTTTGGTGACATATGTCTGTGCTTGAAAAGCTAACGGACAAGTGGAAACAGAGCTGCTTTTTTTAAAGCTGCTAAAATGATATAGACACACAGGAGAAAGGAACCAATTATTTACTTTCTCTGAAGGTTAAACTACCAATCTGGAGATAATAACAAGTTTTGTGGGTATTGGTAACATTTTTCATCATATGTTTCCATGCATGATTTATCCTCCCTATTTTCCTTCAATAAGGTGAACTGCTTTTCTGATGAGGGGTCATTAGGTAACACTTGCACAGGTTATCATAAAATATAAATCTAATGATTAGAACTAATGTGCCAGCTGAATATAGTCAATATAAGCAGACATTATTAGCTGAAAAGAGAAAATGGCTTGAATATCTAGATGCCTTTATGTTATCTCTAGCATCATGAAAATCTGCTTAAAATGCAAAACAGATTCCTTTGACAGAGTTTGGTTTTAGGTTTAGACGAGAGGAAATGACTGCCCCTTCACTTCCCAGAAGGTGCACTGGATGGAAAAATATTTACCCTGGGAGACAACTGAACATCAATCAGCTCAGATCAGGACTTGGTTGGTTTGGGGCAAGATGATAGATATGATTTGGAGATTGATTTTAGAAGGATACATTCTTCTTAAGAGAAGGGACCAAATTATATTCACCTTTCTTTTCTTCATGTATATACTTACACAAGCTTTGTCATTCAGATATATTTATTTTTACATAAATTAATATAAAATGCCTGGATAACTCACTTGATACAGTAAGGGCTTTTGGAATAACTAACAATCATTATCATTCTGAGAGATTTAACATGGAAGAAGAAGTGTGGTGTGAATTATTAGTATGATCATTTTTATTGTGAGAATTATTATACTATGTAGCTTTTTATGGTGGGCATCTTTTTAAATTTATAACCACTTAGCCTTTGATCCTCTGACTCTATCTGGAGAATTCCTTACTTTAAAAATATTGGTAGAGGGGAAAAAAATACCCTCCTTCTATAGAAACTAAAAATGCTAGCTACTCCTGATCTAACCTCTCCCCACCACTGACATTGACTCAGTTTCTTGTAAACAAGCAATTCCCTTTCTTAGCTAGGGAGGATAGTAGTAAATTATGAAAGGTGACATTTATGGAAACAGAAGTGTCCAATGCTTGAAGAAATGTTCTTCAACATACCAGTTCTGCAGTGTGGTTTTATGCATTGTTCCTGGTGATTAATTCAAAAATTGCTTCTTTGGTCTTTCCAATAATTCTTTTAATAAAGTTATTTTCCTCCTTTTTAGACAGAGCCAGTTTCTGTTAATTGAATAAAAACCCTGATCCGTTCCATTGCATACTTCCATTTCACTGTGACTTCCCTTCCTTTGGAATTTGTAGAGAATACGACCTATATGTGTCTTTATTTCTCTATTTAATCATAAACTGCTTGATCATGGGGCTCTTATGTTATATATTCTTTGTATCATTCATAGTATTTAGCAAAATGCCATCTTTCTGATGCTTGAATGAACTTGAGATTACATAGAAAAAGCATAGACTTGAGAAATACTCAAAATGAACACTACTCTGCTAAAATCTTACCTTGCCTAAACCGCAGTATATGCCTGGGTCACAGATTCTTCACATATAAAAACAGTCAGATAAGGTTTATGGTTCTAGAAATCCATGTCTATATTATATGTCTTAGCTTGTTCTGTTCAGTAGCTCTTGAAGTTAAGGACCCTTTAATATGATACTCCTTAATAAAATTTCAGGAGCAGGTATGCCTAAAATAGATGCACAGCCCAAATTTAATTCATGTTTCTTTGTTGTTTTTCTGCCTATAAACTGAGGATTGACTACACATGTGCCAAAATAACCTCAGCTTAGGGGAAGAGAGTTAATTAGACTAGAACTACTTCCATTGTCACCTCCCTTTATTATCTGGGTTCCTCCAGATTTTCCTGAGACTGAGAAGCTCAACAATTACAGCAGCTTAGTACCCTCCGGATCTTACTTTCCTATAATTATTTATGTCTCCAATCCCCAGTTGCCACTCCCCAGCTGCTTCTTTGTTCTTCTCTCTGCTTGGGGACAAAATAGGTGACAGGCATATCCAGACTCCCTCTCTTGGTATATCAGCATCTATCACTAATGAATAGTGTCACTCTTTCTTGCTGAGCCTGCATATGTTTGGTAAATATTCAGAACAACACTCCAGGACGTCAATACCAACCAGGGCTGGCACAGTTTGGTGCAGACACTTTATATTAATTCACTCACCACTCACTTCAGTGCATTCGGGGCTTGCTTTCTTGAACAACAGAGGCTGGCAACCCACAAGCTGCATTTTCCAAACATCCTTTTAACTAGGGTTCAGGCATGGGAATTAGGTTCTGCTAAGCAGATGGGCCTGCATGAAATGTGGATGAGGAAATAAACAGCATGAAGTAGCTGTTGCTTGTGGGTCTCCTGGGGCAGCCATGGTAGAGTTTCCAGTTCCTACTGTAGGGGCAATGGCATGTTTTTCCATTGGAATAGCCTCATGGTATGATTGGGCATTTTTCCTGGATATGTTGTCCTTCATGTATCTCTCCCAGAAATGAAGTGCCCAGACTGAAAGGCCATCCTAACAATTCTGTTATGTGATTTCCACTAACCACTGCCTTAGTGAATAAACCAGCTAGATTAATTTCAATTGTCTGACACTAAGAACTATGACCTATACAAAGTTGAAATGTACTTTTTATCTCTGTCAATTAATAATGTGTTTGTAACAGAACACCCAACAAACAGTGGTTTAAACACGGGGCTTATTTTGCACATGGTGCTCAAGGATGTCAACCAGAAACTATCTTCAGCATGTAATTTTCTACCGCATTGTTGTAAGATGCATCCCTATTTAGTCTGCACACCAGGTAGCAGGGAAGGGTGGATCAAAGCTTTCTTCTAACATTCTTTCATTTGAGAAATGATGTCATACCCAGGGACTACTGTTGACATTTCAGTGGCTAGAACTGTGTGACATGCCCTCCCTAAAGCATAGAGGCTGGTATTTCATTATCCTATTTTTATAATAGAGACAGGCAAGGAAGTGGAGATCAGAAATTGTGTTGAGGGAGACATAGTACAGTGTTTGCCACACCATCATTGCCTTAGTTGCTGTTGTCACCTGGGACTCCTCTGATAAGCTCCTACCAAAGCCTCCTCACATATTTAGATGAAATAGTTAGTTATTAACTGGATGAAATTAAACATACCAAAAGGCTCATCTGTTCAAAAGTGACTTCCCCCAAAGCTTGTCATCAAATGTAAATTTTCTACTTCTGGAGTCACATATTTGGATTACAATATTTGCCAACCAGAGAACATATGCTAGACTGCCTATGTGTGATAGCTGCCTATTCAGTGATAGCAACTCAAAAACCCGTCACCACTCATTATCTTGTTACTACAGACAAGATTATTAAATGGACAGGGATATCTTCATGCAAAACAGAGCAGAATGGAAGCTTTATGAGAAAGGTAGGCCTGAGTAGACCATAAGGCAGCATGAGCAATTGGATAACAGGGATGACAAAGTAAACTAAAGAGGAAAACAAGTACAACTAAGCTTCTCCTACACAGATCTGATGAGATTGACATCTTTCTGTTCATTTCTTCTACCTGAAATCTGTAGGAGCAGCATTTCACTTCCATATAATCATACTAAGACGTAACCAGTTACTGGCTACTCCAATTACGAAGGACCAAAGTCCCACATCCTAAACCTTTTTGCTATGTCTTAATGTTCTTGAGGTCTGGCTTAAGTTTATGTTCAATATTCCAATTCTATAATTCTGTGGTATTTGCTGCTTATTTAAAGATATGAATTAAAAATGTAGACCTACAGACCCCTGCATTTAATTTCTACAGAAATTTTTGTTTTGACTTCCATAAAATATTAAAAATTAGTAGAGAAATATTGATTTCAAGTCTTATTATTTTAAAGATTTATAATTTACTAGGACCAAACTGGAAGATTTGTACTTAACGTTTATTCATATAAATCAACATGTAATCACCTTCCTCACTTAGCAATGACAAAATAAATAATAAAATTGGTATCTACCAACTTAACCATTGCTAGAACCAATTTTTAATTTGAAGTTGTTTTTTTTCTTAGTCATTCATTCACAATTAATCATTCTTGAATTGCTCAATCCTAAAAAGGTTTGACAAATGTTGCACGTAGAAACAGGTTTGTTTTCCAAATTGTATTTTCTACACTACTCTTTTTCATTACTCAGAATATTTGCATAAAAATAGTATCAAATTAAACAAGTTGCCAATTTCATTTTAGTGGATCTGAAATCCTCTTGACATTATTGCAAGTCAACAAAATGTAAACTTGCTTGCTTTAGCATATACGTGTTGAACAGCAAACACATCCAACTTTCTTCCCAGTGATACCTCTGTTAAAATATGCTTTATTCTACTACCCCATAAAAGAACCATAAAATATTGCTTAAAAACTATCTCAACTAACTTTTAAGTTAGTTTCTGCAAGTGCAAAACAGAAGCATTTGATTTCATGAAGCTTCAAGTGAACTTCTAGTAGATTTAGGCCACTCCATCTCTCTGAGAATCACTGTGCAAAATCATTTTCAGGTTAAGTATAAGCATTGTAAAGAGTAGTCACCTGAAAACATAATAAGAATGTAACCAAGATTGTTTTTATAGCTTCCATTTTAAAATTTCTTCAGTCCTATAATTTTTCATTTGGTTTTCTGTATAGCAGCCATTAAAGCCTCAGAATTGTCTCTGAACGATGCTTATTTATTCTTGTTAATATGTTATCATTCTATTTCTTTATCCATTTTCAGCTACCAAATATTCAGGCTAATGGAGACTGAAATGTGTTGGGAAGCTATTTTTCTCAAATTGCTTATGAGGTAGATTTTACTTTTGAAAGTATTACCATTTTTCCCATTTTACTATCATTCTTATTAAACTAGATACTGATATTGTAGTAAAAATGACAGATTGCTTAACTTTAGGATTTTTAATGGAGAAATAAAAATTTAGTCACAATATATTCTCGAAGTTTCGACTTCTATGTTCAACTTACATTTTTTCCCTCTCCATTGTCATCATCGCAGCTTTAGTCACCTAAAGCCTGGGTTTTGCAGCATCCTTTCTGCTTCTTTTAAAACCTCCAATTTCTCTCCTCTCCAATAGGATCTGCACAAAATTTACAAAATTATCTTATTAAAAACAGTTCTATTACTCTGACTAAAATCTATAAAAACCCTACCTATTTCCTGCCATATCTATTGTAAAATAGTAGTTTCCCTGGTTTTTATCCACCTCTCTGTATTTTCCCTGCTAAGGTATAGGTCTGATATGGATGTGCCGGTGATTCCTTAATTTTTTTAAACTCATCTGTTATTTTTTATTTTCATTTTTCAAAGTCAGAAACATTATATCACAAAGTTATCTTGATTCTGAAAATATTTTCAATTCCTTACCCTTTCATTTATTCCTTTCACAGGTAATGATTTCTCCAAGTATTTCTGACTTCAGGAAACAAACACTGCTTTTCTACTTTTTTCAGATTTATTAAGATATAATTGACATATAACATTGTATCAGTTCAAGGTGTACAATGTGATGACTTGATACATGTATATATTGTGAATGTTTACCACAATGAGGTTAGTTAACACATCCTTCACCTCACGTAATTACCATTTTGTGTTGTTGTCCTCATGGTGAGAACATTAAAGTTTTATTCTCATAGCAACTTTCAAGTATACAGGATTGTTAACTAAAACCACCATGCTGAACCTTAGATCCCGGAACTTACTCATCTTATAATGGAAAGTTTGTAAACTTTGACCAACATCTCCCCATTCTCCCCCACCTTCAGTCCCTGGCAACCACCATTCTAATTTCGTGTCCATGAGTTCAATGTTTTTAGATTCCACATATATGTGAGATCACACAGGATTTGGCTTTCTCTATTTGACTTAATTCACTGAGCATAATGCCCTCAAGATCCATCTGTGTTGTCACAAATAGCAGATTTACTTCTTTGTTATGGCTGAATAATGATAACAATAATAAGAAGGATGAATTTAGATAGATAGATAGATAGATAGATAGATAGATAGATAGATAGATAGATAGATAGATAGATAGATAGATAGATAGAGGTCACATTTTCTTTCATCCTTTGACAGACACTTAAGTTGTTTCCACGTCTTGGCTATTGTGAGTAATGCCGCAATGAACATGGGAATGCAGATATCTCTTTGAGATAGTGATTTCATTTCCTTTGACTATATACTTAGAAGTAGGATTACTGGATCATATGGTAGTTCTAGTCTTAGTTTTTTGAGGAACCTCCATACTGTTTTCCATAGTGGCTGCACCAGTTCACATTCCCACTAACAGTGCACGAGGGTTCCCTTTTCTCCACATCGTTGCCAACACTGGTTATTTGTTGTCTTTTTGATAATTGCCATTTAACAGGTGTGAGGTGATACTTCGTCGTGGTTTTGATTTGCGTTTCCCTGAAGATTAGTGATGTTGAACACCTTTTCAATTACTTCTTGGCCATTTATGTTTTCTTTGAAGAAATGTCTATTCAGGTCCTCTGACAATTTTTAAATCAAATTGTTTGCATTTTTGCTGTTGAGTTGTAAGAGTTTCATTTATATTTTGGATATTAACTCTTTATCAGACACATGGTTTGCAAAAATTTTCTCCCATTCCACTGGTGGTCTTTTCATTTTGTTGATTTTGTGTGTGTGTGTGTGTGTGTGTGTGCAAAAACTTGTTATTTTCATGTAGTCTCACTTGTCAAATTTTGCTTTTGTTGCTTTTGCTTTTGTTGATATAGCCAAAACATCATTGCCAAGACCAATGTCGAGGAGCTTTTTTCAATGTTTGCTTCCAGGAGTTTTACAGGTTCAAGTCTTACATTTAAATCTTTAATCCATTTGGAGTTAATTTTTATGAATGCTGTAAGATAAGGGTCCAATTTCATTCTTTTACATGTGAATATCCAATTTTTCTAACACCATTATTGAAGCGGCTATCCTCTCCCTACTGAGTACTCTTGGCTCCTTGTCAAATATTAGGTGAACATATATGTGTGGGTTTATTTTGGGACTCTCATTCTGTTCCATTGGTTTATGTGTCCGGGAGCATATTTTGACCCTGGATATAGTGGTACAGGTGCGTGTGGCAGCTCTCAGCCCAGGTGTCAAGATGTCAGCTCACAGCACTGGGATCCACAGCATTGACATGCATGGTCCTTTGTGAGCACTGTGAGCCACCCCACAGTGGCTACTATGGCTGTTGGACTCTCAGCGGCACCTCATAATCTAGCAGCTAGAGACCAGGGCAGGCAGTGGTAGTGGCCAGAACCAGTGCTATGCACATACTTGGCTGCAGAGCCAGCTCCAGATGCCTTTGTAGTGGCAGAGGGCTGTAGCAGACCAACACGAAGTAGTGGGGGTCAAGGTCAACTGCAGGTGTTCTTAAGGGTCCATCAATGGATGAATGGATAAAGAAAATGTGATATATATATATATATATACACATAAATTCTGCCATAATTTTACTATTATGAGTATTATTCAGTCATTTTGGGGTACAACGTAATGTCAGAATACAGAAAAACATCATCCTAATCTTTGATATTTCAATATGCCATATGCTTTATTTACAAGAATACAATGTTACATTAAGAGTGTGAACTCTGGAGCCTGACAAGTTATGATAAAATCCTTTACCTGTTATTTCTTAGTAGTAGTATCACCCTGGGCAGGTGACCTCATCCCTTGGTATTTCAGTCCTCTCAACTGTAAAACAGGGTCAGCAACATTGCCTACTCAAAGTGTTGTATCAGATACATGCAAAGCCTATAGAACAGTGACTTGTATACATATGTGCTATACAAAAGGTAAGCTATTACTATTATTATTATCATCATCATCATAATCAGTGGGTATATATTTTTTTTCTTGTCTTGTGTGATGACTCCATAGCATTTGAAAAGAACGATTCAGGACTTCCTTCCCCTGCCTTGGTGATTAAGGAAGCACATGTTTTTGTGAAGGCCGCTGAGCCATCTCAGAGGGAGAGCTGCTACAGAATATCTCCTGGGCCTGTGGTGTACTGTGTGCATGAAAAATAAACGTGTTCTTTTATGTTACTAAGATCTGGAGGTTGTTCTTACTATATCATAACTTGGCGTTTCTGACTAATAAATGACCCTGTTGGCAAGTCAATATAGCTTGTTAAAAATTGGCTACAGTCTTCACCAATTTCTAGCTATGTGGTCTTGGAAACTTCTCCATTGCCTCAATTTTGATCTATAGAAAATAAGTGAGACTATTATTTATTGTAAAGGATTATTGCGAGAGTAAAGAAATATAAACATTATAAATTGCCTCACATGTATTAACCCCTCAGTAATTAGTATTACTATTTTAAAATTTGTAATTAAAAAAACCCCAAATATATTAGGGGAACTTTTGATAACTGGTTAATATTGAGAGTCTAGTTAAAACTTTTTTAGACGTACTATCTTATCTGCAGCTGGTGGGAGTTGGTGGGGCTGTAAAGTGGAATAGTTTCTATGGAGGAAAACGAGACAATATTTTTTCAGAATTAAAAATGATCATACCTGCTAACCCAGCATTTCCACTTGTGGGTATTTGTTCTCCACATAAACACAAATATGTATGAAAATGCCTATGTACATAGATATTCATTGAAATATTGTTTGTGATAGAAAAAGAAGGAAAAATAAACCTAACTAGTTAGCAATAAGGAATTGGTTAAGTAAAGAATAATAAATTCATACTCTGAAATACTATCAGGCAATTTTTAAAATGAAGTGATCCATAATATGGAAAGATCCTAAGATATACTGTTCGGTAAAAAGTGTAAGATGTGGAGAAGGTTTAATGTGTTTCTACTCATGTAAACAGAAGATGCATATGCATAGAATGTCTAGGGAGAACGGAAGGATGAACAAACAACTGGTAACACTATCTTTGGGAAAAGGAGTTATGTTTTGGGAGAAATAGTTGAATGAAAGATGTATTTTTCATTGTATTTCTTAAATATTCTTTTTTCACTTTTACAATGCAAATAATATAAAGTAGACAAAAGGAAAGATGATGCACCAGGCATACTTTTGTCATTATACTGTCACTAAAGGGTTGTTTATGGGTAAATGAATTGAGTGACATTGAAATGAGTTTTTTTTGATACACTCAAGTGTTATTTTTATATACAGAAAAAGCAATTTAGAAAAATTATTTTTAAGACTAAATATTAAAATTAAAATATATTTCCCTTTTGCTTTAAGCTTATTTTACAAATTTTTAATTCTATTCATAAGTTTATTAGATTTTGATAATTATTTCTAAGAAGGATTTAAATAATGTGTACTCCTGTTTCTAAATTTAATCATGCATCCTCGAACTTTAAGCAGTCTTCTATTATTATATTAGATTTCTTTTTCAAATACTTGTTGTCTATGATAAAAATATTTCTAAGTATTTAAAACATTCTTATAAGTCTAATAGATTAAACTTATATCACTATTTAAAAATTTAGTAAGGCTTCAGCTTAAAGACACTAATCTAAATCAATTACTCAATTATACATTTTTAAATTGTCTTTTAAAAGACACTAATAGCCAAACTGTCTTAAACAATATAAGTGTGAGAATACTAATGATTGTATGAGATAGAATCTTGAGTAAGGTGGGTATTGATTTTACATGTGCAGAGCAGTTAAGAAACTTGACTAAGTTCATATAACTAAATAATAGCAAAATAGGATCGAGGTTTGTCTGATTCCAATTTCCTATAACCTTCACACTATGCTACCTGCTTTACCACATGCTAGAGACTATCAAAAAAGAATTTTATTAACTCATGTATTTAAAAGTTCAAGAAGTAGGGCTAGCTTCTAGTGTAGTTGGATATTGGGGCTCAAAAGATAACTTCATTATCCAGTTTTACCCTCATACTCTTGCAGCTTTGCTTTTTTGTGTGTTAGCTCCATTTTTAGCTGCAGAAACAAGTCTTATATTTACCTACCATCTAATCAAATGCTGGTATTTCATTTTTCTGAAATTCTCCAGCAAAGACCTCATCATATCCTATTTCTCTATTTTTACAATAGCTGCATCCCTGAAATATAACAACTAGCCAGGGAAATAAGATATACTGATTCCCTTAGCTAAAGCAAGATCAACCTTAATGTGAGATTCTATTTTAACAAATCATGCGGATCAAAAGTGACAAATAGGTGTATCTACAATAAAAATGCCCGGTTTGTGAAGGCAAATGTGAGGAGAAAATCTGTTATTGTTAAAGGAAATTCTGAAGTGAATCCTGCCCTTTCTGCATCTACTAGGCTTGTTATTTGAAGACTTTTTAGAATTCCAGAATCACCTATTAAAGTTGAAATGTCTACTTTTAACTTAATTAACCAATACCTTTAGTGTGATCTGGGGGAAGGAGGGGAGAGTGGCCTATATTTTGGCAACACAAGCTTTCCAGAGTAAATGGTCGCAGATTGGCAGATAGCCGGTATGAAGAATCATAGTTAGAATTGTACCAAGAGTAGATAGAGAGTATTGGACAAAAGATACAATAAAAAGTGACACTTCCCTTAACGGTTATCAGAGCCCCAGTTAAGCTGCCAGGTATTTGTTCAAGGCTAGGAGACTTAGACACTAATAAGAGGAAGTTGTTACACCAGTGTAAGAGGAATTGGACCATGTGGCATGTTGTTAAGATAGACAGTAAGGGCAGGGTTCTTAGTACCAGAATTCTATGAGGCAGTGACTAAGACTTGGCTGGACACCAATACAGGAGTCACAGCTAGAGTAGTGAGAGCAGATTTCATAACAAGCAAGAACATTTGTTTTATTTATTTATTTATTTATTTATTTTTGGCTGTGTTGGGTCTTCGTTTCTGTGCGAGGGCTTTCTCTAGTTGTGGCGAGTGGGGGCCACTCTTCATCGCGGTGCGCGGGCCTCTCACTGTCGCGGCCTCTTTTGTTGCGGAGCACAGGCTCCAGACGCGCAGGCTCAGTGGTTGTGGCTCACGGGCCTAGTTGCTCCGTGGCATGTGGGATCTTCCCAGACCAGGGCTCGAACCCGTGTCCCCTGCATTGGCAGGCAGATTCTCAACCACTGCGCCACCAGGGAAGCCCCAGAACATTTGCTTTTAATTTAAGTTTCTCCTGCCTAAGGTCAGAATTAGTTCTGATAAAAATGGCTCCTGGAAACTGGCCTCAGACTTGAAAAAATGAACTTTGGAAAAGTGGGACCTGAAAGCTTCCAATCAAGGCGCCATGTGTCCTCAGGATTCTTCTCTAGGTCCCTTCTTTTAGAACACAGCTTTCCTTCATTTTCCCAAATATTATGTCTTATATTTTTTGTCCCGGGGATTTTTTCCAGCTTTATTGAAATAAAATTGGTAAAAAAAAAAAAAAAAAAAAAAAAACATTGTATAAGTTTAAGATGTATAATATGATTACTTGATATATTGTGAAATGATAAGGTTAGTTGACACATCCATCACTTGACATAGTTACAATTTTTGTGTGTGTGGTGAGAATATTTGATTTACTCTCTTAGCAAATGTCAAGCATACAATACAGTATTGTTAATGATAGTTACCATGCTGTACATTAAAGCCTCAGAACTTATTCATCTTACACCTGAAAGTTTGTACTTTTTGACCAACATCGCCCCCTTTCTCCCACCCCTGGCAACCACTAACCTACTCTCTGTTTCTGTGATTTTGGCTTTTTTAGGTTCCACATATAAGTGAAATCATACAATATTGGTCTTGCTCTGTCTGACTTATTTCACTTAACCTAATGCCCTGAAGAAGATTCATCCATGCTGTCACAAATGGCAGGATTTCCTTCTTTTTTATGACTGAATAATATTCCATTAGATATATTTAATATATATACATATTTTTGCACATATTTATTTATAGCTAGTAAGATCATCTTCTGTTAAATAATAAGGCACCATTTATGTATACATATATGATGTGCACACAAAGAAGCAAAGGGAGGGACTTCCCTGGTGATGCAGTGGTTAAGACTCCAAGTTCCCAATGCAGGAAGCCCTAGTTCGATCCTTAGTCAGGGAACTAGATCCCACATGCATGCCACAACTAAAGAGCCAGCACTAAGGAACCCGCGAGCCGCAACTAAGGAGACTGCCTGACACAACTAAGACCCAGTGCAACCAAATAAATAAATAAGTGAAATATTTAAAAAAACCAAGAACTAGGTAGCTGTAGAATTCACAAATTTTGCTCTTAAGAAACAGATTGTGACTTTCAATAATAAATATTTATTTAAGAAAAAGAGAAGCAAAGGGAGCTGAAGTGTACATTCGTATCTGGTAAGGGAGTTTATGTGGCAGCAACTTCACTAGAAAACTAGACTATACATGCTATTTTAGATGGAACTTTTTGTCTGTGATCTTTGGTAGAAAAAAGTCTCTTTAGGTTTCTTCACTATAAAAATGTTGCATTAGTTTAAAAAAATAATATTCATATGTATTTTCTTTATCCATTCATTTGTCAACAGACAGGTTGTTTCCATGTCTTGGCTATTGTGAATAATGCTGCAATGAACTTGGGGGTGCATATATCTTTTCTAGTTAGTGTTTTTGTTTTCTTTGGGTAAATACCTGCAAGTGGAATTGCTGGATCACATGCTAGTTCTATTTTTAATTTTTTTTAGGAACTGCCATACTGTTTTCCAGAGTGGCTGAACCAATTTAAATTCTAATAGTGCACAAGGGTTCCTTTTTCTCCACATCCTTGCCAACACATGTTATCTCTTGTTTTTTTGATAATAGCCATTCTGACAGGTATGAGGTGGTATCCCAATGTGATTTTGATTTGCACTTCCCTGATGATTAATTGATGTTAAGTATCTTTTCATGTATTTCTTGGCCAGTTGTAAATCTTCTTTGGAAAAATGTCTATTCAAGTCCTTCGCCTGTCCTAAGGATTTAAATAATCAATTGAATGTATAGGTTTGTGTTAATGTGCTTTTGTGCAAATTACCTTTTTTAGGGATTAGTTTAGGCAACCATAGATCAAGGGAATAACACTGGTGTTAAGTAGTTAATTATCAGGATGTTAGAAACATTGATATATAACCTAAATACAAGAAAATCCTTGGTCATACACAAATTAGTTTAAAAGCAATTTAGATACCTATCCATTGCTGAAGGTAATGAGGCTAACTCTATTCTTTCTTTAAAAAAAATGTTGATCAAATTTGCAGATAGAGCCTGGGGCATCTTATCATGGCAGAAAATAAGGAAATGATATAAGGGGGAAAAAAAACCCCACAATGATAGTGACAGGATGTATCAAAGGGTCACAGGAGCCAACTGAAAGAGCTCCTGATGGGCAAACTTGGAATAATTCAAATAAAGTAAAGAATACAGACACAAGACAAAGATGCAACTAGGTATGATGGAAAGAGTATTAGACTTGTAACTGGGCAGTAAAGTTCTGGTCTTAAATCTGCCATTTCATAGAGCATAACTTCTTTACCTCTCAAAGACTAACTAACTTTCATAGATGATTCACTTTAGAAGAGACCTTTTCCCATTGCTCTAGCTTCCATAAAATGGGTCTTTTTCCCTAAACACTCTTAGCCTCTTATCCTGTCCTTACTTCTTGTGGCAATGGAATGAGTTTCCTTGATGGTAGGTGAGAGTCATTAATTTATGATTCTTGATTGAATGGGGATAACCTAGAAATGGTTCTAAATGGGAGGTATTTGTTGTTCTATCCTTTCTTTTCTACTCTGGACCAACGTGAAACAGCTGAACAATGGCTGAAGCATTTGTTGTTTGGGCAACATGTTCTCTTGGGATTCAATATTTTTCTATCTTTACTGAGACTTTGCTTAAAGAGATCACCAGCACACTATATATAAACTTAAGATTCTGCCTTCTAATTTCTGAGAAAATTAGTTCTTCCAGTTTTACAAACTCTCTAGAAGAGTGGAGTGTGTGATTTGATTGTTCTACAACCAGCTAGGAAGTGAGTAGTCCCATTTGGGCTTCACACTATGTCCTCCATACTAGTTTTTATCAAACATATAGGAGATGTTTTGATTTACCTTCTGCCTTTGACTTAGTGCTCAATTGGTTCCAAACTTAGATGGGAAAAGGGAGGTGTTATTTGCTGAGACTCTCAAACCAACCTCAGCATTTCATAAAACCAAATAGAATAATTTATGCTCTGGTAGCTTGAAAATAATAAATCATCATATAAATGTAACTTGTTATCATAGTAAAATGGAAGCTTTTGAAACTAACAGCCATAAGTATTCTACTTCTATGTAAAAAATATTGTTACAACTTCTGTTACTACCCAGAATAATAATGAAATTCTCAACTTGTTTAAAGTTCGTGGTAATCTTGCTTAGCTTTATAGAGTGGACTCTTACACATTCCTAATTGCCAATTATTTCCCTCTCTTTTTGCCCCTTACATATTCAATATAAAACCATGCTTTTAATTAACTTCTGCTCAGTAAATAGGTATTCAGATGCACATTTTGTGCTTCAGAACCACAATTAAAGCTGTAGGGTTAGTTTTTGCAACGTTATTCTAATTAAAATACTTTTAGCTGTATTTGGCATGCATTAAAATGTCAAGTAATTGACAGCCCATAAGTGAAAAATTGATCCAATTATCAAGCCAGCTAGAACTTTTTTCTTTTTTCAACTGCGAAGATTTATTATGGCCATTAGAATTACAGATGTTTATATGTTTGCTTTTAGTAATTGGAATTCATTTAACTTTACCATGCCCTCGGTGTTGTTTCTGCTCTTCAGTGGGGTATACGATTCTTCAATCTTTGAAGTGCACATTTAGAAAAAGGCTCCCAATTCTCTCTTCACATGGAGGAGATAATCATGCTTTCATTGGAGTTTAGGGAATAGATTTTTCTTTTCGTGTCTCCAGATGGTTCTTTTAGTAATGAATCACAGAGGAACATAGTTTATCCTAAGATATGGCTTCTCTACAACATCTTATTTTTTAAATTAATAATATAAGTCTTTAACAAATTACTTAATTTAAGATATGCAAATAGAATAAAACAAAAGAAAATATAATAAATGTTAACTTCTAATTGCAACTATTTGGTTGGTCTCTCCTGCAAAGTAATAAAAATATTTAATCCTCTCAATAAAAGCCAGCCCCAAACCCTCCAAAATATCAATTCTATATAGGCTTGAAAGGTGTTTAATTTAGAATGATTATTAATAAAGCAGAAAAGAAAAAGATGGGTAGAATTAATATTTATTCAATTATTTATATTGCGTTATTGGACTAGTACTGCGGGGAAGCAATACATATTAGTTTTTAAGAATCTTCATCAGTAAATATTAGCCAACTAGGAAAAAAAGTCACTGCAGAGTATAGGTTGTAGGTATTAAATTTATTTGTACCTGGATCTAATAACTATAACTGGAATAAATATCAAACTGATTCATTTGTTATGGATACCATAGACATATTATTCCACTGAGGGCATTTTAATAGATATATCTAAATCCTAAACAAACCTTCTCTTACCCAAGACTTCATAATAACATGTGTCTCTTTAAAGTAAATGCAAAGTTCCCAGCTTAGTACTCAGTGTCTTTTATCACTAGACCCTGGTACCTCCACTCATTTCGCCATATTCCTGGAAATCCTGATCTAGACCACCCAACAACATCCAACACATCTTGATCAATAATCCCACTTCTTTGCTTTTTCCTTTCCTGTTTTCTTATTTCCCAGTAGTCTTCACTCTACCTATACAAAAGTTCCAGGAAGACCAGGCTAAAACTTACTTTCACCAAGACCATACCTTCATGAACCTATTCCAGAAATAAAATTCTTCTAATTCTAAATTCTACAGTAGTCTTACAGTTTGTGCTTCACTATAAGAAAGGTATTTAGAGTCAGTTCTCATTTCATGGTAGTTACGTTCTGTAAAGTCACTGCAAATATGAATCATTGCTTCTTGGTGAAATAAAGGTGAATAAAGAGAGGTCTGGAAGCCTCTTGTCATTACAGTTTTCTTAAATGATCAATAGGTAATCTTGTTTTATGTGTGTTTCTATTTCAAGACATCTTATTTAATATATATTGTTGATTCATTAACATTGAACTCCTGGAAAGCAACACTATACCTCATGAGTGAATAAAACATCTAACACCTATTTTTCATAAGGCACATCACAGCCTTCTTGGACTTAAGAACACTGGATAACACTTCAGCATTAGGCTTGGGGCTCATTTTAAACAGCAAAATCGCCAAGAAAAAGCACAAAAATGTGAAAAATGTGGCGCTAAATAGAGCATGAAAAGAACACATTTTACAGTATGAAAGCTGAAACAAGATTTCAGAGAGAAACCTTATTTGACCTCAGCTGAGACCGTGTGCATGGGGCAACTCAATTTTTTTGCTACACTGAGCATGTGCATGTCCATGAATGGAATGACTGTGAAAACACTAGAGTATTGATTTTAGGGCTGCAAATAAATTTAAATCGGTGAATTCATAATAATGGAATCATGGAATTCATAAATAATGAGGATCAACTGCATATTTCTTACACCATCCTGTCGTGTCTTCAGAATTACATCCTCCCCCCATCTGATGATACATTGTAATACATTTAATGATACTTGCTGAATGTGAAAATAAATGTTATTTTGACACAAATAGTATCATACCTGTGATACTGCTATACAAATTAATTTGATTATGTAATCTCTGGCCTTACCTGGAAACATGGATTTAAAGTTTTCTGAGCAATTTTTTCTAAGAACTTTAAAAAGTAAATATAAAAGAATAAACCTAATTATATAAAATGATAACTTTAGAGGCAAATATAATGACAGAGCAATATTATTTCAGTCTTGGTAATATACTTCTAAAATAGCTCCCAGAACAGAGCCCACAGGCAAGTAGAGCAATAACGAGGCTATTGAAATGATCTAGATTTGAGATGATGGGGGAGGCTGGATTAAGGCAGGTGCAATACAAAAGAGGGCCATTTGAAAGAGATATTTTTTAAAATTTGATTTTAAAGTTTCTCATAACACATTGTTTTCAGATGTCAATTGCAAATAAAAATAATTTGTATTCCAGTCTGTGTATAGCATATGATAGAATTTAAAATGGAAGTAGAAGAAAAGATTATTCTGTTAATATAGAAAACTAACATGAACCAAGACAACCAAAGACAATAACAGCAAAGCTGACATATATTACTAGTGAAAAACCAGGATAATATTTAATAGATTTAATTCTCATTTTAAAAATTCAGAAAATCAAGGTTTCCCTAAAGGAAAACGAATCACATTCAAAATGTTTTTTAAGCATTTTGCTGAATTCTTTGAATTTCTGCTTATAACTATGTCCTTGGGGCGCATAAATGGAACTAGCAGATGTTAGTAAAAATGACTATGACTTAAAAGTTTCTCAAATAGAAAACCCACAAAGTTTCCAAGTCCATAATAATGGCTTATTTGTGCAAAAAAAAGATTCTGAATCACACTTGCATCATCCTCCCATCTCTCTCTAAACTAAAATGATCCTTCATAGACTACTAAACATTCAAGAAGCTGACAAATTGAAAAAGGAAGGATTTTTTGCCTTAATTTTCCCACGATTTGTGGGATTTTGTTTTTGTCCTTGACAAAATCTAATGGACAAATTTAATGAACCTGATTTTCTTTTTTTAAATTTTTTAAAAAATTTATTAAAGTATAGTTGATTTACAATATTGTGTGAATTTCTGTACAACAAAGTGACTCAGTTATACATATATATATATAGACATTCTTTTCTTATTCCCTCCGTTATGGTTTATCACAGGATATTGACTATAGTTCCCTGTGTGATTTTCTTTTTTAAGTTTAATTATGCCACATTCAATTTTGGCAAAAATAAATAAATAAATAAACAAAATAAAATGCTCTCTTGTATCCTGTTTCATTAATTCACCTATTTAGATTGTTCACCAAGAGGATTCATTGCTTCCCTTAGGTAATTAATATATAGTACAATCTAAGGACCCTAGTAGAATATCCCCCAACCTCCTATATTATGCTGGTATTAGCAATAGCTGGTTTGTTTCATAACAGGTATAAAAATGAAGCTGATTGCTTTTCAATTTCTTCTCTCTCCATTGGGAGGAGCCATTGCCCTTTAGGAATAGAAGGAAGCACGGTTACAGAGAAAGTTGTCTCTCTGTTTTTTATTTTCATCTGGTAACTGACCTTTGTGGCTCTGGATCAAATTTTACTGTAGGAAACACGGGTGTTTCAGTAATGTCTGTATTATTACTAACTTTATTCATAATAAACAATTCCACAAAGCAGTTCCTTTTCAGTGGAGGGTGCCTAACACAATGCATGCACAATTTAACAACTTCAGAAATAAAAGAGCTACATTGATTTTAATGGGTTTGGCTTTGTTTGTTTGCTTGTTTTTTTTTTTTTTAAAGAATAACAGAGTAAAATGTGTACTGGAAAACCATAGAACAAATTGGTCTTTAAGCTATATGTAACTCTTTTTCAGCTTTCAGATACTTCTTCACCTCTATAAATATTTAAGCATTAAATATGTTCTTCTCTAGAAGAATTTTTTTAAAAAACCTTTAAATATTTGCTTGTTTGCAAGGATTAAACTGAAAATACGAATTATTTGAGAATCAATCATATACTTAATGATTGTGCAAAATGTGAAAATACTAAATCTAGTTTGATGTACTGAAATACTATACAATTAGAAATTGAGCATTGTATTTGATATGTTTACTTAGGAATTGATCTTTTGATCTTTTTCTCGAAAACTATTTATTATGGAAAACATGATGCAAAGGAGTAGGCAGTGGGGCTTAATTAAAGCATGGACACTGAACAGAGCCAATACACAATACATTTTTTTAAATGAATTCAGCTTACAAACATCAAGATACTAAGACCCAAGTTCTTTCAGGAATTTAAAGGTATAATAATTTATTAGGGATAAACATATAAATATATACATTTGGGAATCAACAACACAGAAATCATATTGAAAGTCACGCAATTGAATGAGACCTCTAGTGAGAGCATTTAGATAAAGCACATGACAAGAAGACAGTCAATGATTGAACCTTGGGACAGGCAAGTTTCTACCATATGACCCAGCAATCCCACTACTGGGCATATACCCTGAGAAAACCATAATTCAAAAAGAGTCATGTACCACAGTGTTCATTGCAGCTCTATTTACAATAGCCAGGACAAGCAGCAACCTACGTGTCCATCGACATATGAATGGATAAAGAAGATGTGGCATATATATACAATGGAATAGTACTCAGCCATAAAAAGAAACAAAATTGAGTTATTTGTCATGAGGTGGATGAACCTAGAGTCTGTCATAAAGAGTGAGGTAAGTCAGAAAGAGAAAAACAAATACCATATGCTAACACATATATGGAATCGTAAAAAAAAAGTGGTTTTGAAGAACCTAGGGGCAGGACGGGAATAAAGACGCAGACGTAGAGAATGTACTTGAGGACACGGGGAGTGGGAAGAGTAAGCTGGGATGTAGTGAGATAGTGGTATGGACATATATACACTACCAAATGTAAAATAGATAGCTAGTGGGAAGAAGCTGCATAGCCCAGGGAGATCAGCTAGGTACTTTGTGACCACCTAGAAGGGTGGGATAGGGAGGCTGGGAGGGAGGCGCAAGAGGGAGGAGATATGGGGATATATGTATATGTATATCTGATTCACTTTGTTATAAAGCAGAAACTAACACACCATTGTAAAGCAATTATACTCCAATATAGATGTTAAAAAATAAATAAATAAATAGTTGGGTTTAAAAAAAAAAAAAAGATGGAGGTAGAAAGGAGAGGTGATGGAAGTGTTTTTGAAGGTATGATGATGAAAATTCATCTGATGGCTTCTGGTTCCTCTGTGAAATTGGTGTCCAGTATATCTTCTGAGGGAATAGGGTGGAGGTGGATGGGGTTTGTGGAAAGTGGAGAAAGTTTGAAACACTTCTGAATCAGAAAATCATGTTGGGTAAAGAAGCAATGATGTAAACATGCAAACTCTATGGGTCAAGGAGCTTTGCTTGATTGGTTCACCTCATGTACCCCACATACTAGAATTGTGTCTAACATTTAGTAGTTACCTAATAAATATTTTCAGAATAATTAATAAATAGTTTGCATGTGGTTTCTGAGCTGAGAAGGCATTTCCTTTTCCTTCTTCATCCATGTGACATACAGATTTTTCAGAGCCCAGAACTCCGTGCTGGAATATATTCTTTCTCTGGTCTACTCTGATTGCCAACAAACACATGAAAGGATGCTGTGTAAGTGATATCTAACTTGCTTAAACAGATTCTTATGCTTTATTCTACACATATTCCTTTCTCTAAATGATAGAGCTTACATTTATATTTAGCACTATTTAATATTTTTAATAGATTTTTCTCTATTATAGTGCATGTAAATTTTACTTACACTTTTCATTTTGGGGTTTTCTGCTTCTTCTGTCATTTCATGTATCCCCACTTGCATCTCTGTTACATTAAAACTGTTTATAGCAATTCATGTCTTTACATCAGAATACTTTTTATTAATTGAAGTGTTCAAATTCATCATTTTTGTTTTGTACTTCATTATTTTTATTGGTTCTTTTCAGTTCTTAATAATAAATTTTAAAATAACAAAAAAAAAATCCTTTACAAATGTCCAAACAAGGAGTCTGCAATTTCTCATTATTGTATTGAAACTTTCAAAATAGTCTTTACAAATGGCAATTGAAATTGAGTATTACCAACTCTTAACATGAGCCTAAAAATGTCTCTGGTCACTTCAATGCCAACTTCCTGAGAGAGGAAGTCAGGGTGGAAAGATGTAATGGTCTTCACCAATTGCAGTTAAAATATCCTACTTTTGCAAGTTTTACAATAATACTTGGTCATATGAATGCATTGTTAGAGACGTTCCCATTGTCTTAGACAGTAACTGTGCAAGTAAGGAGCACAGTTCAATTTTAAATTTACTTTCAATCAAGAGTGTTTAATTTACCCGATTCTGTCACCATTTCATTGTTTTTCGCATAGATTGTTTGTAGGTTCATAAAGCCTATGTAAGATCTTTCTACGTGCTTACTTTAGAAGAACGTTATAGGAAAGAACTACCAGATCTAGCTCCAACTATTTCTCCCCCACCCCACTCCCAAGGAACTTTCCTATACAATTAGAAATTAAAACGTTTCAGTGGTTACAGGCTCTACTTCTATAGTTTCGGTGAAAGGTGATAAATGAAGGACAGAAAATTAGCTCTACTAACAGTTACTAAACTCATATAGAAATAAACTTCATCATATGAAAGAATTATATCGTTGATGTTGAAGTAGCTGTTTTGGAAACTAATGTCTCTAATAGCCATTTATGATCCACCTGGTCCTGTTTCTCTGTCTCTTTTTGCTCTCGCTCTCTCTTATTACATTTATCTATCTTTTCATCTCTCTAATATCTAAAATAGTTGGATTATTACTAAGGACTTTTTGAAGATGACAAATAATTATAGGAGGAGAGAACTCAATACATATATGCAGCTTATTATAAAAGTCTCTATACAAGAAACTATTAAGAATGCAATTCTGACGTTATCCTTCAGTCCTTAACTAAAGGTTTAGTGTCAACTCTCAATGCAGTGCTGGCACTCAATATGAATCTGAAATGTTGACGATAAATAATTTCAACTCAAACCCTCAAGTTCTTTGCTTTAACAAGGAATCTGAAGCCATTCTCATCTATCTCCTTATAATTCTTGAAAAAGAGGTGTAGCCTTTTCTGTTCACATATATATTAAAAAATGAAGACAAAAACAAATAGCTCACCATACTGAGCTCAATTTAGGTGTATAAACCAAACTAAAAATCTATGTAGCTCAGCAAAACCAAGAGGCACTGACGTTTGAACATTTTTATATAAAAAACTACCTCCTCTCTCTGGCCACCATTTCTAATTGGTTACTGATTGTTAATGATGATTTTTTAGAAAATAACACCTCTTCCATTTGCCTAGCCCCAAATATATTTCTCTGAAAGTTATCTGTATTTTTTTCACAAAGATGTCTTTTTTTCCTATTTTCAATCTCTATTCCTTTGTATCCATTGTTTAAACTCCTGCCAAATTAATCTATCCAGACAATTATTTATGATATCACTTTATAGGTAAAATATGTTCAATCATTTTCCATTTTCTACCAAGTAAATGCTAATTTCGTGATGCTGGAATTTTAGACTTTAACCTGTAATTATCATCAGATATGCTAATTTGTCCCTTGGTCAAAACATGTATGTCTAACATTGATTTAGAAGACATCTATTTTGGTCTATCCCAAAATAATTCGCACACTTTTTTATAGCCAGACCCCAACTTTTATTTGTAGAGTTGCCACCCTGCAATCTATATGTTTCCAATGTACCTAACCCTAGTCCTGGTTACATTATTGGGATTGCAACTTGACTTTCTGAGCCACAATCCTCCCTCTCCATAGCAGGGATGGATATGTTAGTCAGAATTCAAGAGTGAGCATATAACCCAAGTCAGGCTTGTGAAAAATCTATCCAGTATATTTATTTTTTATTTGTTGGAAAAGGCTTTTTCTTTTAAGATAGTCAAGCCAATAGTTAAAGAACCGATAGCCATTAAACTATCACTGGAAGAGAACCAACAGAAAATAAAGCCACAGAAAGAATGGGTAATTGCAGAATCACCAGTCATTTTGGGGGTGGAATTTGGCTGAATTTCATCTGAATTTCAAAGGACAAGTTACACTGGCTTACACTTAAATTATACCTATTGTATCGCAATGCTTCTATCAATCTATATCTTCGCTCAAATTTACTGTATTAGATCCTTCCAACTCATTTAAATATGTCTATTACTTATCCATATTGGAAGATTTAGTTCAAATTCATCTCTTCTGTAAAGTCTTCCATGATTTCCTTAGCTTTATGTGTTATCAACCTCTTCACTTCCCCACGGTATTTTACATATATGTGTCATGAATCACTTTTTGCATTCTACCATGCATTATGATTATTTTTCTGCCAGCTACAGCACAGTGAAAATAGCACTTTTTGTGGTATTTGGCGAATTAAGTTGGAACAGCTTATTCCCACTGTTTATTGTGCAACCCTGGATAAGATGCTAAATTTCTCTGAACTTCAGTTTTTATGGTGATTAAGTGAACATGAGAAAATATTTAGTTCTAGAACTATAATAGAAATACTTCAGCAACATATGTACAAAACTTTCTATTCAATAATTGAATAACTATTTACTAAGTATTTATTATGTACAAAGCACTGAGCTAAGAACGACATTGTGACTAACACATAATATGTTCTGTTCAATCAAAGTTTGTAAAAGAGCACTTATTATGTTCCTAGTTACAATGAAAGCCTGGAAGAAAGGGTTCATAATTTATTTTATTCATCAAAACACTTATTACATTGCTCTTATCATATTCAATGATGTTTTTAATAAAATTTTAGGAGGAAATTAGAAATGAAATATTTAGAGTCAGAAAAGTTGCCATCTGGTTAACTGTACAAAAAGAAAGACAAGTACCAGATTTCCTTCTGTACTGCTTGCTTTAAAGAATTATTGATATGTAAGTATCACTAATAAAGAAAGCAAATCTTCAGGGAATGGCTGTACACAATGCCAAAATATCTATAAGAAGTTGTCATTTTGTTCATGTAGTTGTTGTTTAGAAGAACTGAGATTAATAGAAGAGTATATTATTTCAACAAATTTCATCAGTAGTATTTTCTTTCTATGTCATGTTCCAATATGGCAACTGTATCATGCTCCAGTATGGCAACTTTAAATCTTATATCAATGTAACATTTCCCTAACCACTAGAGCTTTAAAAAAACATATTCATTAGACTTCTCATTTCTCTACCATTAAAAATGCTCACGGCAATAATTGTCAATAGCTCTGTGTTTGTCACAAAAAAAAAGCCTTGGAGGCGACTTTCATTCCCTGGAATCATTGCAAATAGACTTGGGGGGCGGGCAGGGAAGCACAGTTCTTGTAAATATAGAATGGTGTGTATTTACAGAGCAATTTTGTAATGGATATGGTCATTTCCAAAGTATGAGGGTACTTTAGAGATAATAGATTATCTTTTTTCCAAAAGGTATGCTTTTAATCTTTTAGATATCTGGTACCCTAAGGGACAACCTTTTTAACATTTGCATTACTTATTTTACTGAATTATTTTAAAACAGGTACTTCAAAGTGTATTTTAATTATTAATATTTTTATTTCCCTTATTAACATTTTATTGAGAACAGATATTTATTATCTCTATGAAAATATTGTTTCATAAAATTACTACCATAAATTCAATGTCATTATTTAAACAAATAGACTTGTATCTTTATAAGTTTACATATATAAACCATAGCATGTTTAAAGCAATATGTCTATATATATACATATATATTGTGATGTATATACAATATACTATATAATAATATAACATCTATAACACATAGTGTATATATAGTATATATTATATATATGAACCACCACATTTGTATCATAATGTATATGTATATATATGGAAAAATGTATATATGTATATGTCACACACACACAGACACACACACACACACACATACACAGAAGTTGTATTCCTGGCATTCTCTTCCCTGAGAAGCAGTTCTGATCCTATAAAACTTAAAATCAATGAAAAAAGTTTCTCAAGTACTTTTCATGTGTTCTCTGGCCAAGCATATCAGCATGATTGAGAGTTAGATTCACCTGTAGGCTTAAGTTGGGTAACATTTGTAAGACAGTTTCAGAAGTTCTCTAGATAAAGACAGTTGAAAAGGTCATGGTGTGTTTAATGTACTCTATTGCAGAAGTCAGGACCACACTACTGATTTAAAATGAAATTTGGCTAATAGCTCCCTTTACAGCTACTCTCAACACCCCAAATTCATTAAGATTTAGGCAGACTTTAAATATCTAGGTAGCTTTAAAGGAATGAGCTCATGATACCAAATACTATTAGCTAATTGAAAGCAACTATCTCGAAAAACTTTCATTCATTATTGGAAAGAAAATCTTAACCATGATAAATACTTGGCTAAGCATTTCACCATAGAACATTCAGAATATTTATTATAAAATCAATACCACCTAACTACACATAGGAAATTATTTCACAAATATTTTACCGTCAATTATTTGACTCAGTATCAGTATTAGTAAAAAAGTATAATTTGTGCAATTATCTTTCTATTCTGAGATAAGTAAAAAAATACAATAGTATCAGTTTCCTTCATTCCAAACCTCTATTTTGTATATAGGAATGGACAACAGTTCTCAGAGAATAAATAGGCATAACCTGGTTGATATGTGGTTGAGAATATTCTGGAAAGAGAATTATAAAAAAGTAAAATACTATAGGCAGGGAGATGAAAAATCTCTGGTTGTAATATTTCTAGGACGTGTAATTCTTAGCATGTCCTTATATACTAGATTGGGTCAGAGTTCCCGATTACCAGAAAATTGCAATTGAACAAAACCCCAAAACAAGAGTAAGTGATTTTTATTGGCAACACTGAGAATGGACAAATAAAAAAAAATAAAAGAATGAAAGAAAAAAGAAATAAATGCTTTTGAGAAAACTCTATGGAGTGAGGGGATGAGTGGGGAAGAAACTAACAACCAAGAAAAAGAAAAGGAAGAAGAACATAGCTCTAACAATAATCTACTGCAAAATCTAGAAGAAAATGTCAGGAATGTTTTTATTTGTATCCTCAAAAGAATTTAGAATGACTTGGCCTCTATAAAATAGGAGCAAACAATTATTAGGACAGAAAACACTGAACTGGAAATTCTTTAAGATGAGTTGAAAAGTCAACAGGATAAAAAGGATGCTTTCAGAATGAGCTGAAAAAGGAATCTGACGTGGTTATGAAAGATTGCAAGAGTATCAACAAACACAGTGGCAAAATTAAATCCTCACTGAAATCAATAAAAGGTAAAATTTACATTGAGAAAAATCAAATCACTGACCTAAAGGTCAAGGCTGAAAAGTTCTCCAAGGTTGCAAAGAAAGAGGACAAAGAGATAAATAAGGTGAGAGATGGCATTAAACATAGGAAAAGAGAGACAGGGGAGAAAATATTCTAAGGAAAAATGAAAACAAATAAAAAATAAAATCTAGGTAACATGGATTCAACATTTTTGAAATAGGATCTATGGATTCAGAGTGGTGTTTCACCTCATCCAGGACAAAATCAAAGAAAAAAAATATTTGGAAATATTATGGAATATTTTTGAATGATAAGCATAATAAAATAAAACCTTATAAGGAAGCACTCATTTACTTTCTTAAGTTTTCCTAGGCAGGAATAAATTTCAGGTTGGTTCTAAGACTGTTCAGAGTTTTAGGGGAAACTTGAAACAGTAAGAGACTCAAAATGAGAGCTATAGAAATGAAAAATGGAAGAAAGAATAGGAAAAATCGTGCTTTTAAACATTTTTTGCATTTTTAACTATTAAAATTTTTTAAATCTTTTTTTTTTACCATCTTTATTAGAGTATAATTGCTTTACAGTGGTGTGTCAGTTTCTGCTTTATAACAAAGTGAATCAGTTATACATATACATATGTCCCCATATCTCTTCTCTCTTGCATCTCCCTCCCTCCCACCCTCCCTATACCACCCCTGTAGGTGGTCACAAAGCACCGAGCTGATATCCCTGTGCTATGCGGCTGCTTCCCACTAGCTATGTATTTTACATTTGGTAGTGTATATATGTCCATGCCACTCTCTCACTTTGCCCCAGCTTACCCTTCCCCCTCCCCGTATCCTCAAGTCCATTCTCTAGTAGGTCTGCATCTTTATTCCCGTCTTGCCCCTAGATTCTTCTGACCATTTTCCTTCTTTTTTTTTTTTGAGATTCCATATATATGTGTTAGCATACGGTATTTGTTTTTCTCTTTCTGACTTACTTCACTTTGTATGACAATCTCTAGGTCCATCCACCTCACTACAAATAACTCAGTTTCGTTCCTTTTTATGGCTGAGTAATATTCCATTGTATATATGTGCCACATCTTCTTTATCCATTCATCTGTTGATGGACACTTAGGTTGCTTCCATGTCCTGGCTATTGTAAATAGAGCTGCAATGAACATTTTGGTACATGACTCTTTTTGAATTATGGTTTTCTCAGGGTATATGCCCAGGATTGCTGGGTCGTATGGTAGTTCTATTAAAATTTTTTAAATCTTAAATGGCATTGTTCCTTGTGTATATTCAACATACTTCATTAATTTATATCAGTGTAGAAACTAGATTTTTATTTCCTACAAATTAAACTGTGACTCAGAACTGAACACATATTAGTGTACCATGAGAATAAATTATTTAATATAAGTGCTCATTCCTTTCAAATGCATTCACTGAAGTAAACTTATATGAGTTTATGAAAATATTAAATGATTGGTTTTTCTTTTAGCTATTTTTACTAATGCTATATATTTTTCAAAAGAGTAGAAAAATGTTAGGAAATGTGTCTTAATTGGGTATTTTTCTTTATATTATTTCATGAATGGAAAGAGAAAATCTCACAGCTCTTAACAGTGAAGAACACTGATGCATTAGCCTTTGATAATTTGTGAAAACAATTTCAAGTAAAATTTACTGAAAAAAACGTAAATTTGTTTTTTCCATTAAGATAATTTCTCACGAGTTACACTTGTAAGCAGAATAGAGTAAGACACAATGACCTTTTTGGCTATTTGGGACAGAATCAACTTGTTCTCTCTCTCCAACTCCCCCCCATCCCCCGCCCTCGGTTGCATAACTGAATGAATGTCAGTCTGAACTCTAAGTTACAAGACTGTAATTAATTACATCACAATTGACCTGCTGGTCAGTTCTCCATTTGCACTTGGCAACCTGGACCAGTAATTTTCTACTAACAGACAAATTGCATTTTGTACTTCTTCACTGTAATGCAAAAAAAAAAAAAAGAAAAAAAAAAGGCTAGTGACCCAAACGGCACAGATGATGCTAGAGAACACACATTCTATGAGAAGTCCTGACAAATCCCAAGTGTGAGAAACCAAACTGGGGCCCATGCAGAGAATTTGGGAATGGAATTCTAAGGGAATTTCATAAATGACTTTCTACTGACAAAGTAAGACATGAACTAAGCGAGACATTACTGCTTATAGTAATCCCCTAACGAAGTCAGCATATTCAAGTTAGGATAATGCTTTGACAACTAACTAAATCAAAAGCAAGAAGCAAATTTCTACTTCAGAGATTAAATAAGTGGGTACACTTGAGTATTATGTTTTATATTTTTAAGTAATGATTTTGTCTGATTGTAAGAAGATACATACATGTTTAAAATTTGGAAGCTATATGAAAGGCAAATCAAGAAGAATGACAACGCAAATTAATTGTGCAAGTATAAACACAATTATTTATTTTTGGTTTTACCAAGATCATAGTCATTCTATATAAACTCTTGTATTTGTTTTTAAATTTATGTGGACCTTTATCCACTTTTGTTTTCTTTTGAACACATGCTTTTTACATCCCTGCTCATGGATTAATCCCTATCACACGGATATACCATGTGATAGCACTGAGCATAATATCTGAATTATAGTAAGTTCTTGAAAATAATCAATTATTGTTTCCATGAGCATTTTGTTGTTCAAAATTGTCTGATATGATAAATAATGCTTTGATCAAAATTATGAATGTAAATATTTATCTGAATTTCAAATTCCTTCAGATAAATTATTTAAAAGGATTTATTGAAAGTGATCTATTTAAGGCTCTCAGTATTGAAAGTTTATGATCATGTGTCCCACTATACTCTTGATATTATTTTTCTGTATCTAAATTAATCTATAAAATTATAGGAAAATTATACCTTCTTGTCTAACAAGAATTTATGTTATTAATAAGAATTATAGAAAATTCATTAGTTTACATTTTAATTTTTCTATGCATTGTTCATCTTTGGAGTTAATGTCTCTTTTAGAGCAAAGGTTTCTAAACTATGCTTCATGGAGATCTAGGGACCTATGTTTATGGGCCCTGGGAAGCCAGGCAAGTGCGCAAAGAATAGAAGCCCAGTGGGTGTTCAGACTCTGGAATTTGACCTGAGCAAGTCTGCCCCCACCTACTTTACAATTCGGGCTTCATCTAAAGCTAAATGTATAGAAGATGCTTGGCAATCACTACATTTTAGTGTTAGTAATTGATTACTAATTTTTAAGAGCTCTACACATTTTTAACATATTAACACTGTATTGTTTATAAATATTTCCTAGTTTATCTTTAGTCATGTTCAATGGTTTGTAATGACAAGAAGTTGTTATTTTTAGGTAGGAAAACGTATGAATTTATTTTATTAATTATAACCAAAATATGCAATAGCTTTATAAACTAAGACCATTAGGAAGAAAAGCACAAAACCTTGCCAAGGGCTATTAGAAAAAATAGTCTTAAATAACAGGAGAGGAATAGCATGTTTATGAGTGCAGATAACCACTGATATGTCTTAAGTCAGGTTATGCTGGAAACATTCTCAGAGCAAGATTTGTTTGAAGGCACTTTATTGCTTTTGGTAACAACTCCAAAACACCATTGTGAGGAAATGGGAAGCAGGATTAGGTAGAGGATCAGTCCAAGCCAATCCCATGGGGATGTCTGGAGCTGGGGTGGTCCTTTAGAGATGTCTTGAATTGAGGCAAGGGGTCTGGACCTTTGCCCTTCCGCATTAACCAGGCATTGTAAATAGGTGCTCTGGAGATGCAGCTTAATCTTGAGCAACTTTTAGGAGAGGAACCCGGGTGTAAACTATCAGTAACCAGTATTCCCTGCAGCTTGAGGGGTGAGAACCTTCCTCTGAAAGGGGATCTGGGCTGCACACCCTAGCAACCACTCTATTGTAAGATGTTAATTTCTCTCTTATGCTGCTGTTGGCAGTATAAACTGGTATAAATTTCCTGTAAGGAAATTTTGGTAATTTATATCAAAATTTTTTCCAATTTGCTTGTGGAATTTTTTTATAACAAAATTATCAAATATATGACAAAAATTTATAGGCAAGTATGTAAGATTTACATTTTTGTTCTCTACCTTTAAATAAATATAAACATATAATTATAACTAAACAACATTATGGTATATTATATTCTAGAGTATATACAGTATATATTATAATAGTATAATCTGATATTTTATATGCTTATATGTATTTCATATATACATATGGAACATATATATATATATATATATATATATATATAGAATGAAATTTAGCAGAAAATTTATGTAAATTGCTCCTGGATAATGAAACTTTGGCTGATAATTTTTTCCCTGCTATTTATTTTTTTTGTCTGTTTTTCAAGTTACCTATGAAAACTAATATTAATTTTTAATTAGAAAAAATATTAATTAACCATGATATTTACGCTTTAAACTATCTCTTAGCTTCTTCGTATCAAACACACAAGTAGACCGATTTTTTAATGGTTTGGTTTCAACATTGCTCTTTTCCAAATCATAATGTAAACCATACAAACACATGAAATGTATATCTTCCTACCCAAGATGCCTCACTAGAGAATGTTGTGAAATTATTTCTGAGAGGGGAGATAAGTTGTGTGGCTATTTCTCAAATTTTGATCAGATTATCTGGAATCAACTTCTCACTGAATTTAACCTTGTCAGGACAGGCAGCTGTTGGTCAAGGTTGGTCAGCACAGGCTTTAGCATTTGACAAATGTGATCCCCACACTTAGCTCTGTCACTTGCCAGCTATGTATCCTGGAGAAAGTTACACATTTAATGTCTCTATTCTTCAGTCCCATCATCTGTAAAAAGGGGATAATGCTGCTTACTACAGAATGCTGTGTATAGTAAATGAGAGAGAATATGTTGCGTAACTCCTATAATTTCAGCCAAATTTGTGGAAAGAAGTGATCAAAAATGATAGCTATTTTATTATCATTCTATGGAATTTTTCCCCTAGAAAGTCATTGGCTCTAATCTGAATACAAACCAAAGAAAAGAAACTATGAAGTGGACTCCAAATCACAGAATTCTTATAATGTTTCGACCTAATTACTACCATTTTATGGGTGGCTGTCAACAGTTTACTTTATTCAAAGTAGAGGAAAATATAATTTCTATCTAGTTCTTTTGATAAAAATGAGATGATCACTACTATAAATTATTACATTTGCAGTGTCAAATTATGAAGGGAAAACAATTATTCTAAAAATGGAAACATATATATATTCAATATATATATATACATATGTATATTTATACACACACATTTTTCTCTCCAGTTGGAAATATGTTGCCCTTTTTTGTTGTCATGTGATAGAAGAATGATATATTCATGCACTAATGTGTTATAGAAAATCTTTCACACACACAAAAAATGTAGATTTCTAGTACTCTGTGTCCAATGACTTGAGTTGAAGGAAGAGATACCTATACTGAGGATCTGGAAAGCTGACAAAAACCTTCATTAACAGCAAGTTACGCAGAATTCGGACAAGCACAGTGCTACCTGAAAATGTATTTTGCTGTATCAAAGAATTAGCCTGTGATTTTCCCCTTAATGATTATTTAACAAAGGTGTCAACCAATTTTATTGTGGCTTTATTCTTTTATCATTTGAGCTACATGTGACTAAATCAGAAGCATAGTCTTGTAATTCAATATGAATGGTATGTCTGTTTTACAAACATAATCATTGGGAAACTCTATATATTAGCAATATTGTATTTCTTCAATCCTTTTGCTAGATGCTTTAGCCTTTTCACTCTGGAAACTGATTAAAAGGGAAAGATAACCTATTAAGCAATTTCACAGAGTCCCTGTGATGGAAATTAGCAAAGCAGTCTTCTTCAATTAAATCTGAAGGCTAGTGAAATGAAAGGGCACTTGATTCATTCATTTCTGTCTGCCCTCTGACTATGACATGAGCAAATAAATTGTCAACAAATGGAGAGTACATGTTACAGTTGCTTTGTTAATAATGTTAAATTGTGAAAAGCAATTATTTTTTTATAACCCTTCTGGAAATAGATGAGAATTCCACTTAGATTTCCACTTTATTTTCAAAGTAGCTCTTAGTATAATGTGTTGCATAATGTATTCTAATCTTCACGAAAATTTTCTACACCAAAATAATAAAACTGCTGCTTCATTTGTTTCTTCTTCATGGTTTAAGGTTTAAGGAATAGCCTATGTTAAATTAATCAGGCAGCTTTGTATTTTCAGCTGTAATACCACAGATTTAAGTCAGATATTCAAAAAAATCTTTCTTTTTTGTTCTTGACATATAACAATCTATTGAAAAGGAAATATAATTGGACTGAAAATCAGGAGAGATGGGCTTGAGTCCAGGCTTATTTCTTGTTTAATGTTGATTAAACCACTTGGTCCTCTAGGCTCCACATATATTTACTTATAAAATATGGTAAAATTGTCTTTCAATTGTTTTCTTTTTTCCCCTATCAATTATGCTAGAAATCTAGCATTTGGTGATCTACTTTCTTTCAGGAAACACAGCATAGATAATTTCCTGGGTGCCATTAGAATCTTCTGGGGTTGGCACCCATATAGAATCTGTATTCAGGAAGCATGCCGAGGAGCTTTTTCCTTTGGTTAATAAAGGTTTACTTTTGTTATGTAATATTATATGGAAATTTGAGAACTGGGAAAGATGTATAGATAAGTGAGGAGTTTTCATTTATTATTATTCATTTCCTTTATTATGAAACATGTGGCAGCAGAAATAAAGGAATTAGAGAAACATAATTAATACATCTATCCCCAGGTCTCTGCTTTTGGAAATCAGGAAAATTCACTCCTCCATAAGCTCAAACTCACGTAGGAGAATACATTTTTTTACTCCATGTTTTTAAAAATTCTCTTTAAGCCTCCTAAAAATATAATTTAATTATCTATAGATTTTAAAATGGAAATTACAAAAATATTCTAACCTTCTTAACTCAGTTTTATTTGGGTATGAGTCAACTTATACAAAAAGTCTCACTCAGCTAAGTTGTGCACTTTGGGGGAAGGAGTAGCAGAGTATGCATTTGAAGACTTGGAACTGATCTCAAACTTGAGACTAATAACCAGGGGCACCGATGCTTTGTCAGTGAGCTTGGTATACAATCTTTACAACAATATTTTTATAAAACTTAAGTAATATAAATTATACCATGTTTTTAAATGTTATGTAAGCTGTGAAATACCTTGCAAATGAAAGAAACTGTTTTAACAAATCTAATATATAACTCAGGCTAAGCCATATGTGACCAGTTGATCCAACACATACCTTCTGGTCTGCATAGCTCTAGAAACAGAACAGGAAGGAAATTTATGAGATTGCCCTTGTGTTTCATGTCATATCACGTCAAACTGAACTTTTGGCCCGTGGTGAAAATCCATTTCCTAAGTAATTGTGAATCTATTTTCCACTAATATTCTAAGCAAAAATTTTAAATGCAGATATAGACTTTAAGTATAATGACATTGTATTAAGATAACAAATCAAAGAAAATATGAGATGTGAAATCATACTGTAAAACGTAAATACGAAAATATAAAAAAATAGGAAAAAGAAAAATAAATATACTAAGTCTGGAAGCACTTAACAGCAGGGATGTTAAAAATAAAAAGTCTGGAAAGGAATTCTCAGTGGCAGAGCATGTTTTGATGTACGTCGAATTATACAATTAGCTGGGGGAGAATCACTTCATTGTTTGAAAGCAGTGAAAAGCAGCTTAGGATTTGTTTATTTGCACGCAAAAATGTCAGAATGACACAGGGAAAAAGATTTGAAAAGAAGGGTTAAGCAAAATTCTGGGGAAGATAGGAACTGCCAAGTTAGAGAAGAGTTGAATCCAGAGGAAATATCACCCTGGTGTTCAAGAATGACATGGAACCTGCAGTGGGATGATTAAGCCATCTAATGAGTTATGATCGTTGCCCAGGAAATAGAGTCCTAGGACCTTAAAAATCAGACTCCATAAGCTACTATACATAGGAATTAGTAAAATGAATTTTTTCTTTTTAAAATTAATTAATTTATTTATTTTTGACTGCGTTGGGTTTTCATTGTTGTGCGAGGGCTTTCTCTAGTTGCCGCGAGCGGGGTCTACTCATCATCGTTGTGGTGCGCGGGCTTCTCATTGCGGTAGCTTCTCTTGTTGTGGAGCACGGGCTCTAGGCACGTGGGCTTCAGTAGTTGCAGCACGCAGGCTCAGTAGCTGTGGCTCGCGGGCTCTAGAGTGCAGGCTTAGTAGTTGTGGCGCGCAGGCTTAGTTGCTCCGTGGCATGTGGGATCTTCCAGGACCAGGGCTCGAACCCGTGTCTCCTGCATTGGCAGGAGGATTCTTAACCACTGAGCCACCAGGGAAGCCCAGTAAAAGGAATTTTCCCCCGTTTCTTTACCTTTGTGTAATTTGTACTCAGTTTTCCTCTAGAGCCAAAATAATCTACTTAGACTACTGTCTATCGGCTTGAAGAAGCTGGTGACTTCTTGAAGAGAACATAAGAAAGGAGTGCAGTCGGAAGGCTCTGCTTTTTAGAGAATAGAGCTTTTCTAAATCCATGTCACCTATTCCTCTTATTGGTAGTAGCACCGCTGAGAAGAACCAGGGACTGTCTTTCAGATGTAAGGTGCATCAATATAATGCCATCATCATTGTAGTTTCAGTTTAATAGCTTGGGGGTTAAACCATGTGACAAAGATATGATCTATAACACTCCAACTTGATTTTATAAACTGACAAGCCATTTTGTATTGACGTCCCCCTTTTTTTTTGAAAGCTTAGGGGTTTTTTTTCTGCTGTTGCTTGTGGTTTTCTTTCATGTTTAACAAATTCAGTTCGTTATGCATCATTCATTATTTCATTAACGTTTTCAGAAATATTTTCCTCACTAAATTCCTTAAATTCTGGAGCTCTTGATGGACCATTAGCTAATCAAACAGAGCTAGTAGAAAACAAGTGATCTTAAACCTCTGTTGTTTTTTTTTCATAAATCAGTGCTAATTATTTAGGTCCAGTGAGGCTACAAAATGGTAAATCCCTAAATATTAGAGGGAAGTGTTTGATTTTTATTAAGGTTTTAAAGCACTAATGCATAATTTTAAATCTGAGGTAAGATTTTATATTTTACCGGCTACAGCTTTTTATAAAGCCAAGTTTAAATTCTGACTAATTCCCAAATTCTTACGCAGTTGAACGTTCATGATGACCTTGTAAAATTAACTATGAAAAAAATCTAATGAATGGTATAGGATTTACATTGTAACCATTCCTTAGAGAATTCACATTTTCCAGCAAGCCCAGGTAATTACTCATGATGGCAGAAAGGATTATTTTAGATGTCTGTCTTTTCAGTTTATGTCTTGAATTAATATATGCCAAGAATGAGAACTAATTGAAATGAGTTCACTGTTTTGAGAAGGAATAAAAGAGCTCACAAAACATCATTATAGATACAGTTGCAAGTATTTTCATCTATATTGTGCTTAGAACAAAATATATCAAATACTATTATATTGACAGTTGGGTTCTTTTATTGTCTTGCTTGTAAATGTTTAGAATTTTCTTCTTGTGTAATTTATAATCTGAGTCTTTAACTTTCTCTTTGCCATGAGGTCAACAAATGATCTAATTTGGACATGGCAGTCTTAATGTTTACCTTTATTTCATAATCTAGTATATCAGGATAGGTTTTAAAAATATACGAATTTGTAATTTTCATAAATATTCTCTTACTCTACCTCAAGCTGGAAGTTCTACCTTGACCTTTCTTGCCTTCATTACAGCAGGGTGGAGATCAAGGGTTATTTGAGGTCACAGGCTTTTCCTTTCTTTGTAGAGGGTTTAAATGATTATGCTCAGTATCTAGAACAATAAACACTAAACACACACACGTGTCCAACTCTGTGCTCAGCACAATTCTAAGTGCATCACATACATTATTCCTTTTGCTCCTATCACCCTTATAAGACAGGTCAGCACCAATATCAACTCCTTTTAAAGATGAGAAAATTGAGGTTAAGCAACCTGCACAAAGGCACAAGCTATTGAGTGGCTGAGCCGGGGTTTGGACTCAAGCACGAATTCCAGTCCCTTGGCCATAACCACTATACTTTCTGTAATATACTGGATAGTTATGGAAGCCAGATTTGAAAGACAAAGATGGAGGATGAAGTTGTTCATAAGACTTTAAACTGTATAGCTGTTAGGGGAGCCTAGAGTGACAAGACCTCCAATACAGAGGCTTCAAACTCAACAAAGTTTCTAGTGTTTCAGTTTGTCATGGAAGCAGCTTGTAGCCACTAGGGACTCACCTACTGACCATAGGGCCTCTCAGAGTTGTAGATTTCCAAGGTAGAATAATGGAGGATAGAAAGATTAAGGTTTAGTTGAATATAAGAAATGGATAGAATGTATAAAGAAATAGGCGGGGCAGGATTATACTTCATGAGAACAAATAAAGACATGATTCTCACCATTTTCATCCTTCCCCAAAACTTCAAAGACATTGAAGATTACTGTATTGATATAACATCTAAATGAAAATATCAAACAGAAAGCTGAACATTCGCAGCCTTAGGGAATATGTTACGAATGGCATTATGATTTGGGGAGTCTTCTCCACATAGATGAAGTTACCTTACAAAACTTACGATATATAGGTTATTCAGTAGTTGAAAAAAATCAAGGCTTTCTGCTATTACCACTCATGGAAAAACTAGATGAAATATGGTAAGGAGGGTACAAAAATTCTCATGAATTGCAGATAATTTTCTATCTGGAAAAGTCAAGATGATCAATTGAATATCTATTAAAATTAATCAGCAATGCTAGAAATGTGGCTGCCTATATGGTTTCCTCTTGTTTTATGTCAATACAATATTATACATATTCATACACTAAAATAAAATATATATAAGGACACACATTCAAATGTTAACGCAAGTTACCTTTAGGTTATAAGAGTGAGAAAATGTAAGAGGAAAGTTTTCAGTTTATTTTTTATAACCTCTATACTGCTTGAATTTTGAAGAATAAAAGGTGTATCGCTTCATTTTAAAAATGTAAAACAAAAGTAGATTTGGGGGAAAGTTGCAGTTAATTTTATCTGGAATACTGGTCACCTAGATTTTAAATGCCGAATCCTAATTCTGCCTCACCACCTCTGTGCCCCAATTCCCACCTGCTTAATCAGACTTTGTCAGGATGGGCCCCAAGAATCTGTATTTTTAACAAGCTTTTCATGCTTTTTATGCACACTAAATTAGAAAATCACTACTTTAGAGGGTAGTTTCAGTACAGATGTAGAGTCGAAAATCAATCTGCCGTAGCAGGAGTGAATAAAAGACGTAAATATTGAGGAAGAAAGTAAAAAGTAACATGGAAAAAAGAGCAAAGAGACTGGCAATTGCCATTAAGCTGGTAATTGTAAACTGCATTCAAAAATCTTTAATTAATTAAGAAACTAAAATTATTAAAGAATCATATTTTTTTTCACTTGGGTACAAAGGATGTTTGTTTTAACTCTGATTTTGTGCAATTGGTAGAATGAGTCTAAAGTAAAAAATCAAAGGAGTAGTAGTTTGAGTTATACTGATATAAACACCAGGATATATTTTATCTGTCTTTATTTCTCCAATAGAAAGACACATTTTTCACATTGTCCACCCTACCTGTAATATCTTTAACCCTTTTTTTTACAAGTGGTGATATATGTATTTTATCCATATTAACTTATCAGAACTTGATATTTTTGCTCTTTTCAATATATGGAGGAATTCACTACTTTTAATAAATCAGAACTCTGCTGGTTTTCTTTGGACAGCTGGTATTCGTGTTTATAACCTTAAAGGGAATGTGTGAACATCTGCGTTTGATGAATAACTCCATGTGTGTTGTAGCTCCTTCAACAGAAATTGTTCAGAGGTTCAGAAGCTGGTGATAAATAATTAACGAGCACAGAAGCAATATTCTCACTTTATTGCCAGACTTAGAGGAAACACACAGTACAAGCTGTAAACCAGGCTTTCCTTTCTCTTTTGTCTTCCCTTTGACTAGTCATTTAGTTGATTGCAGGCCCTGCCATTCAGAAGACCTCCAGGCTTATAAAATATCTTCATTTTATCTTGTCTTTAATTCATTTTGTCAAAGGGATATCATGAATCTTGAAAGCTTCCGTCCTTCAAACGCCACTGAGACATGACTTCTAGAGGCAATACTTAACTTGGATGTGGTGGGTATGAGCCCATCTACTTTTTATTTTTTACTTAAAAATTATTTTTTGATTTTGTAAAGCTTTTTTATGACATTAAAAGAAATGGAAAATTGAAAAGTTATAGCAATTAATGAAATAATTCTGTGTCATTTCTATACAAATCTTAGAATCAAAGTATGACTATATCTAGCAACACAACAGTCCCACAAATTGGTTCAAATTTTAGATTCTTTCAAGGGTAAAGTAGCTGAAATTTAATATAGGCCTTTATGGATACAATGATACAAGCATTGATAAAGAGATAATTTATTATAAGATAAAATCTGCCAAAAGATTCTGTATACTAACAAATTATATAAATAGAATCCACAAAAAAATTCTTCTCTGGGCTTTCGTATAAGATATTATTAATTAAAAAGATAAATTCTGATGTTAATTATATTTTTAAAGCTTGTACTGTTGTAAAATTTGAACTCAACACATCCCCCAAGAATGACAGCCATTGAGACAATAAAAAATACGGATTAGGAAAATAAAGCATATATATACTTATGCCAGGCCCAGTACATTACAAATATTATCTCATTTAACCTTCCTAATAACCTATATAAAAGATATCATATCTGTTTTATAGATAAAGGCAATAAGGCTAGATTATATGTCTACTTTCAGTTCTCATAACCTGTGAGTGACGTAAATGGGATTGTTTTCCTCTAAAGTTCATATTCATTCCTCTGTACTATCTTGTAGAATACCTGATTTCACCTTACATGATATTAATACTATACACTTTATGACACAAGGCTGTTTCTTGGCATCAAATATTCTAAGACATTACCTATTCTCTGGTCCACAGGAATGAGCTAACAGTGTTGTACATGTTATGGTGCTAGTGTTACAGTTGGCCCACTAACTTTATTTCTCTCCTATTTTCTTATGGTCTTTCTTTCTTTCTTCCTTTCTTTGTTTCTTTCTTTCTTTCTTTCCTTCCGTTTCATCATCTATTTTTCTATTATCTCTCACCCTCTTCTGCTCCCTCTTCCTCTCCCTCTGCCCTCTCTCTCTCTCTCTCCTTCTCCCTCTCTATCCATCTACCTATCTGCCAAGTATTTGTGTAGTTTCCTGTCTTCTTAACCATTATTGAATTTATAATGAGAGCAAAGACCATATTACATTTATTCTTGTTCCTAGCACAGTGGCACTGAAATGTGTTCAGTAGAAAAAAATGTAATCCTTTAGTTATGACAGAATTATATTGGAAGGCAAATTGATGCCCAAGACTGTTGTAAATCAATGAAGCAACAGAGGAATCAAGGATTAAAAGGAATTTACTAGGTCAATTTTCAAGTCATTGACATTTTGTACTTATAAAGGGTGAAATACACATGAAGCAAAGGAGATACCTGGCAGAGAAGAAATCAGGATCTTCGTGATTTTTTTTTTTTCAGATGAGTCATCCTTTAAACAATGGTTTCCGCTAATATTGACTAATTCTCCACAATACAGAAGGATTATCTTCATGATTCATGCAGGTAACAAACCATAATTGCTTTTTGCCTCTTCAACCAGCTTCATTCCCTTTTATTTATTCCATTTTTCTTTATAAGTGAAAGTGCATGGTGATGTGGAAGGAAAAGAAGCCAGGAATGAGAAATCCAAGTTCTAGTTCTTGTTATTCTAATTATTAGATCTAAATTTTGGGGTGCCTCTTTGAGCCTCAGTTATCTAATATGAGGATTATAATATATGACTTCTCTATAAAATTTTTTAGTTTACTGAAAATTAATGATATATCAAAGACAGAGTAATATATGCTGTTTTTTATAATTTAATAATCACAAAAAATCATGTGATATGTTTATTCCCATTTTACATTGGATTAAGTCATAGAAAAGCTAAAGAGTTTATGCAAACTAATGTAAGTAGCAGAACTGATATTCATACACAATATTCTCCCAAAGTCAGTGTTCTTCCTTTACAAGTAATTAGTAAATTGATTTTTGTTTTGTGTTGTTTTGGTACTTAGTATGCTTATACAATTGAAAATAACACACAATTCTCCAAATCAAAATAAAAACTGGTTTTCTATGGAAATGTCTGCTGTAATTTTTCTCATAGAAATTTAAATTTGTTCATTGAATTTCTCTTCATTCTGATTAGATTGCATAAAAGGTCATTCATAGCATTCTAGACCCTCACAGGCAGCATAGACAAATGTAATCTGACCTTAGTCTGATGCTATAATACCTTCCTCAAAACACCACAGAATTGCCTGTCTAACTGATAAATGTATCCAGGTTTAGGAAGTTGTCTACTTCCTGAAGACCATTGGATTCATAAAGGCTTCTGTTGTTAAAATTGATTCCTTGTTATTGTCGTGTAAATCTCCCCCATCTTTGAATGTTTGTTTTACAGAGTAACACAGAATAAGCCTATATTTGTTGCACATGAAATCTTTACATATTTCAAGATCAGTATTTCATAATCCTTTTATTGTCATGGTTAAGCATCTTATGTTTATTCAGTGGGCTCTCATATTACAGGAATTTAGGTTCCTTCACCACTTTTGTAACTCTTCTTTCTGTGTTTCTCTGTTACTTGCCTGAACATGAATCTAAATTTTGCCCAGCACGGAGGTGGAGCAGGTCTATCACTTCAAATTTTCTTAAAATATTATTTTGTATTGAAGTATAGGAATGACAAATTTGAGACAATGGTTCTATACAATTGACTCTTATTAAGCTCACAAGCAATGACAAATCCTGGTTCTTTGTTTTCCATACAAATTGTACTTTCAATTTTTTGCTTGTCAGTTTATTTTTAGACCTAGTTTCAGAACTCCATATTTATCCATATTACATTTCTTTTTAGGTTTATTCCATATTCAAACTTGATATGATCATTTTTGTCCAATCCAAATTGTTTGCTTCATAAACTGTATCTTCTAAATGATTAAGAACAAGCACTTTTTGATATACAATCAGAAATCTTTTACTACTTAATATAAATACATTATTTCATAATCTTTTGGAGGCAGTATTCCACCAGTTTGTATTCTTCTAACTTTATTCCAAATTTAAATTTCTCCATTAATGTCCACACGATACTTCAATAGACATTGGTAAAATTCATGACAAAATCCAGATTATAACCAGGGATAACAAACCCACAGACACAGGTGGAATTCATAGTAGATATACAATGTTTGGACTTCAAAGTGTTTAAAGAAAATAGAAATTCAGTGACTTTAGGAGAGACTGTACTCTCCACCTTCCATAGGCCTCTGTACTCCTTATTGATTTACGCTTATTGCTTCACAAAATTATGTTTCTGATCTGACCCCTTAAAGTATTAGAGTTTGAGACCCCTGAATGATTCCCCTCATCTACCAGCTTTTACCCGTGTAAGTATTCGCAATAGTCAGTTTATGAGCTGGCTCCTAGGGTTTACCAATTATCCCATTCTAAGCACACACACACACACACACACACACACACAACACTGTTAGAAAATTAATTCTTGAATATTTCCCTGGTTAAATATCAGTTACATATATACCTGGCTAAATATTACAAATCTTGCATCTAACGTCTCTACCTTCCTGAAAAGTGTGGCTCTATTTTTTCATCTCTAATCTTCATATTCCACAAGATTATGAAAATATTGTGGTTAGTGGTAGTAACTTCTCATGCAAATTTTTTCCAGTGCTTTGGGATTTAATTTCTCCAAACAAGAAAATTTAAACTTCATTTAGAACATCTAGGAGCAAACCTAGAATCCTGCACACATCTTGGGATTCAACTCTATCTGAATGTTTCCTCAGACTGAAAATGGCAGTATGTCCTTATTCCTGAGAAAGAAAAAGGTACAGATTAGGAGTTTAAAAGTGGTACTTTAGTTATTATTAAATCATTAGTTCCCATTGGCCAAGATGGCTTTACTATTCTAGCCTTCACTAAATTTAAGAGAGGTTTCTTCCTGACAAAAGACCCCTGACCTCCCTTTTCTTAGAGCTTTTCCTTTAGAAAACTTGCAACTGTAAATCTTTCTCTGCCCCTTTGAGATGTAAATCTTTTCCAAGCCTCCTTGGAGGCTTGTAAAATCTTTTACAACCCAGGAATGTCTTTTTTAAGGACCTGGGAGCCATTCCTTTGAAATGTAATCATCAAGAAAGATAGTACCCCTGTCTTCCAATCTCCAAAACAGGCACATAACTTCAGTAAGCACCAATTAGCAAACACATCGGCTTAATCACTTTGACCAAACTCCCTGCTAATATAGGCCAGCATTTTCCCACTTGTTCAGCCCAGCATAAAACACTCTCTGCCTTTTGTTTCAGGGGAGTTCAATTGAATCTCTTTCTCCTATTGCAACAGTCTTGAATAATATCTTCCTTGCCTATTTAAGTTGTCTGGTGCAATTTTTCTTTGATATAATTAACCCAGCTACAACTACCAAAAAAAAAAAATTTTAAGTATTTTTCTACAATAGTAGTAACATATATTGTGCATTGTTTACCAGACTGTATTTACTTCTATCTTCCTCACAATAAAACCAAAGGAAAGTCCTAGTATTGCCCCTGAATTGAAGATCAGCAAACTAGACTCAGAGAGTCTGCTTATCTGTTTAAGACTAAGTAGCAAAAGGTAATAGATGCCAACCCAAGCAGTCAACTCCAGAATTCATGGATTTCACCATTAGGCTACTCTGCCTCCTGGTTTTAAGCAACATTTAATACTGTAGATTATTCTTCAATTCAGCCTTCCTTTTTTTAAGAATAGTATTTACCTTCTAGCTTTGCTTATTTGTCCTTATCTCATTTTAAAAAATATATCTTTAAAATCTGAGCTCAAAGTGAAACAGGAAGGAAGGGGACAGGGCACAACTGTTAGAAGAATGACATAGCCCAAGGACATGACAAACTGATTAGAACCAAATAGGTCCAAGATGGCGGATGAGTTGACTTTCACTAGACCGTGAGCCTCAGTAGATGCTCACTGTAACACATCAGCAAGCTAAATGACACACTCACCAGCACCATGACAGTTCTGAGGCCCACTATCAAAGATCGAAAGGTGGGTGGTGGCCCAATTACTGGGAATCCCCACCCCTTCCCCAAATTAGCTGGAATACCCTTCCCACTCATTAGCCTATGAAATTACCTACCCTTATGAAAACTGACAACTCCATACCCTGGTGCCTTTCTCACCTTCCGAGATGGCCCACACTCTGTCTGTGGAGTGTGTTTCTCTCTACATAAATCCACTTCTTACCTATCACTTTGTCACTCACTGAATCTTCCTGTGATGAGACATCAAGAACCTGAGCTTCATTAAGTCCTGAGACCAGGTGTGGGATCTCAGTTAAAAGACCATGGGTTCAAGTCCCAATCTGAGTTGCATGGTTTCAAAAGGAGCTTTCAGTTCATTCTTTTTTTTTTTTTAATAACATGATTAATAGAATTTAATTATACATCAATTCTATATTGTAAAAAGATATTCTTTTTTTTTATAGATCTTTATTGGAGTATAATTGATGGAAGACCTGAATAGACATTTCACCAAAGAAGACATACAGATGGCCAAGAGACACATGAAAAGATGCTCAACATCACTAATTATTAGAGAAATACAAATCAAAACTACAATGAGGTATCACCTCACACTGGTCAGAATGGCCATTATCAAAAAATCTAGAAACAATAAATGCTGGAAAGGGTGTGGTGAAAAGGGAACCCTCCTGCACTGTTGGTGAGAATGTAAATTGATACAGCCACTATGGAGAACAGTATGGAGGTTCCTAAAAAAACTCAAAATAGAACTACCATATGACCCAGCAATCCCACTACTGGGCATATACCTTCAGTTCATTCTTTTACTACTTTCATTCCAATAGTTTGATGTTCCTCTTTAGGGTCTTAGTCTACACCCATCTGTAGTCTCAACTTTTATAGCTTATCTTTCTCAAGTTCGAAGTATATTTATTACATTCCCCCTTGGAGCTATCACTAACTTGAAAATGACATAGTCCCTTTCTCCAAAGGTTAAACAATGTGTGTTCATTTTATAAATAATGTAATGAGGCATAAAAGGTAACTTGCAGTAGGAATAGCAACAAGATCAGATGGCTGATAGGGGAAGTTTTTAGTAGTGATATTGATGACACTGTAGAATTTATTCTTTGTTGGAAATGACAAAGAGACTAGCCTCATAGCAATCCACTAGACCATAGCAAATATCCATAGTATGTAAGCTGATCATCACCCACTCTTGGGCATTCAGGGAACATTAGATTGCTATTTTTTGGTTTCTTTGTTACCTTGTTCAGTTATTTCATTTTTTAGTATGAGTGGTTCTTTCCAAGAATGTATCTTAACTTTAAATATGATATCATTTTATAAAATAATTTATTGGTATTTTGATTTGTGTGTTATTCACCTAAAATGCCTCACATGATGTTGTTTTATTTTATTAATTTATTTGAAGAAAAGTTTGCTATTTTTCTTTATTCTTCAAAACCATCTACCAATTGGAATAAGGATAATTTACATCTTAGTTGGATTTGTGACTGACAGATAAATATTTTTATAACTTTTGGCAAATACCAGTCAGTTAAAAAAGATGCAGAGCTACACACACACAACACATACACACATACATACACATCACTACCAGAGAAACAAGCTGATTTTGTTAATGTATACTGCCTTATGTTCAATCTTTTGATGCCTTTCAGGAAATCTCCATGAAAAATAATTTACAAAGTGGAAATAAAATGAAAAATTAAATGAATTTTATTAAGAAAACTTTAGCACAACTGTAAGTTAAAAGCTAATTTGAAAGGGAAGCATGAAGTCTCATTTGAAGATAGGAAACTTCCTCTCTCTGAAAATGCAAGGTACATTTTCTTCTGTGGAATTTAATAAGCTGATATGAATCAGTATCTTAGCATTCAGCCCAGAAGTAGAAAGCAAAATTATCTTTCTGGCCAAAATAGTGACACATAATTACTCATTCTCAAAAAAATCATTAGCACTACAGCATTTTCAAATGCACATTTGCTTAGACATGATATCTATCTTGAAGAGTATTATTTAATGAAGAATAGTCTGTCATCCTTTGGAACTTAACTGAACTTGCGAGTAACCAGAAAGCAAGCTCTGAGTAGATGGTCAGTACTTTTACTTATGACAATGTCATATATAATATGAGATAGGAAGGTCACTGAATAAAAAATGTACAATAATCCAGCCCAAAATATTTCTCATTTAAATTTTTTTTTATTTGACATGACAATTACCTGTCTTTTACCTTTTTTGTTCCATTGACCTGGCTTATAATACAGGCAATACCTTCTGTAGGGAAAAAAGAAAACTCCTCATTGACCTAAATGAAAAATATTTGACGTAAAAGATATGTGGTTATGAACAAGTCAAGGTCTATAGCGATGATATTTTGAATTCTATACTAAGTAAAATTATAAACTTTTCTACATTAAGAGTGAGAAAAATTCATCATTTCGTGACCTACATTAATGCTTTACAAATTTGCCTGCTCATTTTGCCATCCCTGCATCATTCTCAACTGGATTCAAGATGTTTCAATAGCTGTTTCAGACCATAGTGTATGATGTATTCTTACTTGAAATACCATCTTATTATGAAGGCTAGTGGTATTTTTCATTTAATATTAAGCAGAAATACACTATGATAAATAAAAAATATTGATTATTCAACTTGTAGTGAGCTACAGTAACCTATCATTATATTATTGTTTCTGTTCTGTGGACATAGGTCACAAATTTCTGATTAATTCAATTTTAAAGCTTAACCCAAATATATTTATTTGTAATTCAACATAAGAAATTTAGTTTTTGCCATGGATATTGTAATCCTCATTAATGTGTACGTACATGAAGTATGAAAGGACGCTTATAAAAAATCTCTAATCAGGCAAATGCACCATTAAAAAAAAAACTCGGAAGTGAGTTAAGTCACTACAGCATTTAAGAAATGAGTACGATGAAGAAAGCAAAGACATTGTTTATACGTGATTTGAGAAGGATTTAGTATCTTACTCCAAGGTTCTACGTTATTAATTTGCATTGGAATTAATAGTCAGTGTTTCATAAAAATTCTTTTTGTGTGTATGCTTATGATTTGTTTTCTTGTTAACCTCTATATTATTGTCTCACATTAAGAGCATTATCTGATCAATTGGGAAAAGGCTAATATCCACAGGTTTTTGAGGGATCCAAGGGATTATCATTGCAGTTCATTGGCACAAATTCCACAAATGCTCACTCCTGCATGATAAAATAATATTTTGGTAGGGGTGATGGATGGGGTGGGAGGTAGAAGTAGGGTGGGGGGTGGACATACAAACCATTGATACAGAGCTTGCTTTAGGGAAACACTCTACTCAATCTATTGAAATGAGCTCAAAATTCATAGATCAAGTAAATATCAGAAAAGGGTTTGTAAGGGACACTTTTAAACTCTGATTCTTAGTCAAATTGGGTAGAAAATATGATAATAGTATTGACTAACTGAGAAATTAATTTAAATAAAGGCCCCTTATGTCCCTAAAAGTAAAACATGCCCAGGAGAACTTATTTAGAAGTATTTTATCTTCCACTTAATCATCCATTAAGTTTTTTTTTTAATTTTTTTTAAACATCTTTATTGGAGTATAATTGCTTTACAATGGTGTGTTAGTTTCTGCTTTATAACAAAGTGAATCAGTTATACATATACATATGTCCCCATATCTCTTCCCTCTTGCGTCTCCCTCCCTCCCACCCTCCCTATACCACCCCTCTAGGTGGTCACAAAGCACCAAGCTGATCTCCCTGTGTTATGCGGCTGCTTCCCACTAGCTGTCTTATTTTACGTTGGGTAGTATATATATGTCCACGCCACTCTCTCATTTTGTCCCAGCTTACCCTTCCCCCTCCCCGTATCCTCAAGTCCATTCTCTAGTAGGTCTGTGTCTTTATTCCCGTCTTGCCCCTAGGTTCTTCATGACCTTTTTTTTTCTTTTTAGATTCCATATATATGTGTTAGCATACGGTATTTGTTTTTCTCTTTCTGACTTACTTCACTCTGTATAACAGACTCTAGGTCCATCCACCTCAGCACAAATAACTCAATTTCGTTTCTTTTTATGGCTGAGTAATATTCCATTGTATATATGTGCCACATCTTCTTTATCCATTCATCTGTCGATGGACACTAAGGTTGCTTCCATGTCCTGGCTATTGTAAATAGAGCTGCAATGAATATTTTGGTACATGACTCTTTTTGAATTATGGTTTTCTCAGGGTATATGCCCAGTAGTGGTATTGCTGGGTCATATGGTAGTTCTATTTTTAGTTTTCTAAGGAACCTCCATGCTGTTCTGCATAGTGGCTGTGTCAATTTACATTCCCACCAACAGTGCAAGAGGGTTCCCTTTTCTCTACACCCTTGCCAGCATTTACTCTTTGTAGATTTTGTCATGATGGCCATTCTGACCGGTGTGAGATGATATCTCATTGTAGTTTTGATTTGCATTTCTCTAATGATTAATGATGTTGAACATTCTTTCATGTGTTTGTTGGCAATCTGTATATTACTTTGGTGAAATGTCTATTTAGGTCTTCTGCCCATTTGGGGATTGGGTTGCTTCTTTTTTTCATATTGAGCTGCATGAGCTGCTTGTAAATTTTGGACATAAATCCTTTGTCAGTTGCTTCATTTGCAAATATTTTCTCCCATTCTGAGGACTGTCTTTTGTCTTGTTTATGGTTTCCTTTGCTGTGCAAAAGATTTTAAGTTTCATTAGGTCCCATTTGTTTATTTTTGTTTTTATTTCCATTTCTCTAGGAGGTGGGTCAAAAAGGATCTTGCTGTGATTTATGTCATAGATTGTTCTGCCTATGTTTTCCTCTAAGAGTTTGATAGTGTCTGGCCTTACATTTAGGTCTTTAATCCATTTGGAGTTTATTTTTGTGTATGGTGTTAGAGAGTGTTCTAATTTCATTCTTTTACATGTAGCTGTCCAGTTTTCCCAGCACCACTTATTGAAGAGGCTGTCTTTTCTCCATTGTATATTCTTGTCACCTTTATCAAAGATAAGGTGACCATATGTGCGTGGGTTTATCTCTGGGCTTTCTATCCTGTTCCATTGATCTATATTTCTGTTTTTGTGCCAGTACCATACTGACTCAATTACTGTAGCTTTGTAGTATAGTCTGAAGTCAGGGAACCTGATTCCTCCAGCTCCATTTTTCATTCTCAAGATTGCTTTGGCTATTCGGGGTCTTTTGTGTTTCTACACAAACTGAAATTTTTTGTTCTAATTCTGTGAAAAATGCCAGTGGTAGTTTGATAGGGATTGCATTGAATCTGTAGATTGCTTTGGGTGGTATAGTCATTTTCACAATGTTGATTCTTCCAATCCAAGAACATGGTATATCTCACTATCTATCTGTATCATCTTTAATTTCTTTCATCAGTGTCTTATAATTTTCTGCATAGAGGTCTTTTATACCCTTAGGTAGGTTTATTCCTAGATATTTTATTCTTTTTGTTGCAATGGTAAATGGGAGTCTTTTCTTAATTTCACTTTCTTAATTTTCATCATTAGTGTATAGGAATGCAAGAGATATCTGTGCATTAATTTTGTTTCCTGCTACTTTACCAAATTCATTGATTAGCTCTATTAGTTTTCTGGTAGCATCTTTAGGATTCTCTATGTATAGTATCATGTCATCTGCAAACAGTGACAGCTTTACTTCTTCTTTTCCAATTTGGATTCCTTTTATTTCTTTTTCTTCTCTGATTGCTGTGGCTAAAACTTCCAAAACTATGTTGAAGAATAGTGGTGAGAGTGGGCAACCTTATCTTGTTCCTGATCTTAGTGGAAATGGTTTCAGTTTTTCACCATTGAGGACAATGTTGGCTGTGGGTTTGTCATATATGGCCTTTATTATGTTGAGGAAAGTTCCCTCTAGGCCTACTTTCTGGAGGGTTTTTGTCATAAATGGGTGTTGAATTCTATCAAAAGCTTTTTCTGCATCTATTGAGATGATCATATGGTTTTTCTCCTTCAATTTGTTAATATGGTCTATCATGTTGATTGATTTGCGTATATTGAGGAATTCTTGCATTCCTGGGATAAACCCCACTTGATCATGGTGTATGATCCTTTTAATGTGCTGTTGGATTCTGTTTGCTAGTATTTTGTTGAGGATTTTTGCATCTATGTTCATCAGTGATATTGGCCTGTAGTTTTCTTTCTTTGTGACATCTTTGTCTGAATTTGTATCAGGGTGATGGTGGCCTCGCAGAATGAGTTTGAGAGTGTTCCGCCCTCTGCTATATTTTGGAAGAGTTTGAGAAGGATAGATATTAACCCTTCTCTAAATGTTTGATAGAATTCGCCTGTGAAGCCATCTGGTCCTGGGCTTTTGTTTGTTGGAAGATTTTTAATCACAGTCTCAATTTCAGTGCTTGTGATTGGTCTGTTTATGTTTTCTATTTCTTCTTTGTTCAGTTTTGGAAGGTTGTGCTTTTCTAAGAATTTGTCCATTTCTTCCAGGTTGTCCATTTTTTTTGGCATATAGTTGCTTGTAGTAATCTCTCATGATCCTCTGTATTTCTGCAGTGTCAGTTGTTACTTCTCCTTTTTCATTTCTAATTCTATTGATTTGAGTCTTCTCCTTTTTTTTCTTCATGAGTCTGGCTAATGGTTTATAAATTTTCTTTATCTTCTCAAAGAACCAGCTTTTAGTTTTATTGATCTTTGCTATTATTTCCTTCATTTCTTTTTCATTTATTTCTGATCTGATCTTTATGATTTCTTTCCTTCTGCTAACTTTGGGGTTTTTTGTTCTTCTTTCTCTAATTGCTTTACGTGTAAGGTTAGGTTGTTTATTTGAGATGTTTCTTGTTTCTTGAGGTAGGATTGTATTGCTATAAACTTCCCTCTTAGAACTGCTTTTGCTGCGTCCCATAGGATTTGCGTCATCGTTTTTACTGTCATTTGTTTCTAGGTATTTTTTGATTTCCTCTTTGATTTCTTCAGTGATCTCTTGGTTATTAAGTAGTGTATTGTTTAGCCTCCATGTGTTTGTATTTTTTACAGATTTTTTCCTGTGATTGATATCTAGTCTCATAGCCTCGTGGTCGGAAAAGATACTTGATACGATTTCAATTTTCTTAAATTTACCAAGGCTTGATTTGTGACCCAAGATATGATCTATCTTGGTGAAGCTAAGTATAGAGTATAATAAGGATTTGGTCTCAAAGTCTAGTGCAGAGCCCTAGTCAGTGAAGATTGACTAAGTAGGATTGTTTTTTGTCTTTACTAGAGGCAGGGGGACCTACAAACCAGGGCGCTTTCCTTAAGGCTGGAAGCAGAGTTGGCTTCATGTTAGATCTTAGGTATTTCCAGGATTGTAACATGAGATTTTGTGCATAATTAAGAAGAATCTCAAAGAAGAAATTAATGGCTGCTTCCCCCCCCGCCCCCAGATTGAATTCCTCTCTTTGATTACTTTAGCCACAAGGAAAATTTGAGAGGAAGGTTGTTACAGCTATTTGCTCAGGCTTACCTGGGTACAGTGAAAGCTCTGCCCACTTTTTGCTCCCAAGTATAGAATAAGGTTGGATAGCCTTGAATGTATTTCACCTAGAACCCTAAGATAATATTATTTGGGCTGTAAAATAATTACAGCTTCAAAGTTAGGTTAAAATAGGACAGGGTCTTGAAGATAAAGATGCTTTAAGAATAAGAAGTCCACAGAAGCCTAACAACACATTATGGTTAGTCTGTAGAACAAGTCAGAAGGGGCATGACATTATGGCAAAATGGATGTTTAACAATAAAGGGAAAATAATAAAGCTCAAAAACATTTATCTTATGAGACACTGAAACACAATCTATGGAGATTGTGTTGGTTTGGTGGCTGAAGAAATGTAAAGATGTGTATTATACTTCTGCTTTAAAAAGAAAAATGGAGGGTTAAATTAGATAATTAGGTGATATATGTGAAGTTGTATTATAATTGTAAAATTTATAATGCTTCCTATTTAGTTCCAGTTTTCTATTTGTTTACCCTTACACCAGTGTCATGCCTTCTTGATTGTTATAGCTCTATAGCAAGCCTGGAATTCAATACATTGAGTCCTTGATTGGCTTTCTTCTTTTTCCAACTTGTTTCTGAAAAGCCTAGGAAGAAATATTTGTATAATAGATATTTGATAAAGGGAAAAAAATGGAATATATATTTTAAAAAAACCAAAAAACCTCTTATAACACAACAGTAAAAAGAAAATAACAAATGAGTAGGAAGTTTGAACAGGTTCTTCCCCCAAAATAATATAGGTCAATAAATAATGTAAAGATGTTCAACATCATTACTTGACATGGAAACAAAAATTAAAATGGTAATAAGTTACTCACTTACCACTGCATACCCACTAAAATGGCTGAAAAAATAAAATAAAACCTTACAACACCAAGTGTTAGGAAGGATGTGGAGCAATTAGGATACTAAACATTGCAATTGGGAATGCAAAATGGTAAAACTATTTTGGGAAAGGGTTTGAGAGTTTCTTATAAAGCTAAACATATACTGGAGACCCAGAAATTCTATTCATAGATATTTATTTACTAAGAAAATGAAAACAAATATCCACAAAGGGACCTGTACTCAGTGGTTTAAGCAGTTGTATTCAAAATGGCCCCAAACTGGAGACAACTCAAATGTCTATCAACTGGGAAATGGATAAACACAATGTGGTATATTCATACAATAGAATAATAGCTATAAAAAGGAATGGACTGCTAATGAAACCAAGCAGGACCCCATGGGGCACTCCTAGGTACAAAAGTCTTCTTGTGTGCCCAGTTTCTTTTTTGTCGGAAAAAAAATCTTCAGCCTCCTAGACCTTTCCTGAGTTCTAGAAGGCAGATTCAAATAGTTACAAATTAGGGAAGTGAGGGAATACAGAAACAAAGGAGGAGCAGTTAAGAAGCAATAGTATTGCAATGGGGCAGGGTCCTGGATCCTCCTCAGGGGATGTGCATAGCAATCTGATACATATCTCTGAGTTCTTCTGCAGGAGCTGGAGCTCCCACCCAGGTGGAGGATGGTAACTCCAGGTTGAGCACAAGCACATGGACCCTAGACTGGTTGGAACCAGAACACTGATGAAGGAGATTCCTGGAACACCACCCTAACCACCAACCAATCAGAAGCAAGTCACACACCCTTGCAGCCCTCCCTCCAAATCTTGCCTATAAAAGCTCTTCCTTGAACCACTGGGGAGTTCTGGCTTTTTGAGCATGAGCCACCTATTCTCCTTGCTTGGCCCTGCAATAAACCTTTCTCTGCTCCAAACCCCAGTGTTTCTGTTTGTTTGGCCTCACTGTGTGTCGGGCGCACGAACTTGGGCTTGACGATATGTGCTACAACATGGAAGAATTGTAAAGGCACATGTTGTCAAGCCCAACATGGATGAATTGTTAACAGTGACAGAAGATGGACAAAAGGACTGGAAATGGTATGGTTCCCTTCATATGACATTTTGAAAAGTCAATATTATGAAACCAGAGAGAGAGTGAATCATTTTTGCCAGGATCTAGGTATGGGCAGATAAGAGATATAAGAGAAATTTTGGGGGTGATGGAAATAAGTGTCCATATCTTGATTGTGCTGTTGATTACACTATACACACATTTGTCAAGTCTCAACAAACTGTACCCTTTAAAAAACACTATTTTATATGTAAATTATATCTCAATAAATAGGTATAAACATATATTAATTATTCTTTAAAAATTTCTCCTACATTGTTTCTTAGTAAGCCACTGTAACTGTATCTCTTTCACACAGGCACACACGCGTGCACGCACACACTCACACACACACACACACACACAGAGTTTTCTTTCCTTCCCACTTCCCAGATTTGCTTTCGTATAACACTCAACAAAAATATGTGAACTGTGAACGTGTTTTCTATTTTTTCTGCACCTGAATTGTTTAAAAGCAAGTCCCAAATGAAACTTCCAATGAAATGAAAATCAGTGTCTTCTTGTGATAGCTGTCTCCTTGTTAGATAATTTCTCAGGTTCTCCAATATCAAGTAGATATGATGGAATCTAGCTTAAATTCTTGCCTAATTAATCTAGGGTTTCTTTTGGCTCTCCTAAGAGTCTGCTCACAGCCACTAATCATTTCTCTTGGGTTTAAGCTTCTTATGGAAGGAGAAAAGGGGATAGAAGAGTGAGCAAGTAATTTTTGTTTAAAGACAGAAGGTAATATTAGCTGATTTTACAAACTAAATATCTTAACATGATAGACCCTGTCCCAGGAAAAAATGCACATATACAATTTCATTTGCATACGCATTTATGAAGTTTATGGACAATGTCAACACTACAGAAGATGGGTGAGGACACTTTCTCTATGGGAGCAGCAAAGACCGTTTAATGTCCCTGAAAATATCTTTCTTTAGTGCCTGGCTCATCAGGAAATCAAATGTATTGATTAATAGTGATGCTTACCATAAGGGTAATGACAACTTCTTTTCTCAATTGAGGTAACATTTCAAAATGTAGTTTAATTTTTGCTTTCTATTTCCAACGTAACGACATACAGAAGGAATGAGAACATGATGCAATTTGAAAAACATGACATTAGGAAATGGATGAAAACTCGAGTGGCACTTTCAAAGTTGTTGCCTTGCCTTATTTGATTTTCTACAGATGTCATTTGTTCTCAGAAAATGTACTGCCACCCAGCAAATAATTGATGTGCAACTGTGTGAGTTTCCACTACCAGAGACATTTTTTTCTGAGTTCTCACCGATTTTGTAGATCAACAAAATGGTATAACCAAGGGCCTATATCTTTTCCTTGACTAGCTTTCTTTTTGCTCTGGAAATCCTTCTATAAATAATGCTATGAATAAATATTAGCGATAATTAAAAGTGAAAATATACTTGATCTTAAAAGTAGCAGAATTTATATACTTTTATATATGGAACATAGCATCAACTTCCAATTATCCATGACAACGGTGAGCAGATAGTTGATGAACCCAAATATTGACAAGTAAGATACAAATGGCTTTACATCTAAACCAATTCCCTTCCCCACCAATTTTCTTTTTTTTCAACACTACTGAAAATGACAACCAGTTGGAGCAAATAGTCAACAAAAGTAAGTACTTACTTACTGGATACATTGTTATCTCTGAGGAAATTTCTTGTGGAGTGGTGATACATAAGAGGTGGGTAAAATGTAATCAGAGAGAGATGGGCATTGAAATTTCTACAAAGAAGAATCAGCCCCAGTAGAGCAAAACAATAGTTACCTCAGCTAAGTCTTGGTTTAGTATTTCCTTTTGTCTTTGTTGAGTATTCTTTACTCAATTACTGATTTTGTGGTGGAAAATTGAAGTGACAGGACATAGCTCTGAGTAAATCTAAGAGGGCTTACCGCCTTATTGTATTCCTTAGGGTGACCATTCAGGCATTCTCTACAGTTCCTCAGAGCCTCATTCCAAACCTGTGTGTTTTGTCTTATTCTCTCAGTGGATTCTATAATTCTTGTTTTGCGGACCAAAGGCATCACCACTTATGTGCTATATGATTTTTGGTAATTTCTTAACTTCTCTATTAACCCTTTACTTTCCTCATCTTGTGGGTTTAGTTCCTTGTGGGTTTAATGAAACTATAGATATTAAGTGTTTAGGGCTGTTAACCAACATTTCAGAAACAGAGACCTGATTGGAATAAAGAGGCATTTATTTGGGGTTTGTTGGGACTGCACCCAGGAAATAGATACAAGAAGCACTTGAATTGTGTTCTGCGGGACTACATAATGCGGAAGGCTTATAAAGGCAAAAAACCTACAAGGTTATATAAATTGATTGTCAAGAATTAGGATTGGAGCTGACAAGAAGGGTATTTGTTATGCAAGGATTGATTGTGGTCTGAAATGATTACACAGTTGCAAAGTGGAGAGGAACTTTAAAACTACAAGTTTGCAGCTAGTAGTTGCTAGCAAACATTGTTTGACTGTGTCCTTGAGTTTGATACAGTTTAGAGAAAATTCAAGTTCTCAGAGATTCAAGGAATGTGTCTGAAACTAAATCCACAATGGCCAACTGGCTCCATTTTGGATGCCTGAGCCGTAGTTACTTCGTTTTGATTTTTAAATGATTTTAAATATTTCATCAGAGAAATCCCTGGGATATTGTGAGGGCCAATATGTTAATTGTTGTGTTATTGATAATTTTTGTATCTCTACATCCACATTTTTGGTGCTCTCAAAATTTCTTCTTCTAAATTTTCATCCATATTCATTCTATTTTGCTGTCTTGGAAAAAGAAGAAGACGCCTCCTTTCCAATGTTATATTAAACTTAATGTAAAAACATTTTTAAAAGGTATGGTGATTTGATGACCCAGAACAAATCATCCACCGGTGGTTGTTTTCCAAGTATATTTTAAATTTCTTAACCTAGCATCCACCATTTTCATCTATCTGCTCCAAATGTATAATTATCAATCTTAAATTCACCTGCAATTCAGGGGACACGGGTTTGAGCCCTGGTCCAGGAAGATCCCACATGCCTGATCTTGAATAACGGTGGGAAGCAAAGCTCCTACTAATTCACACTGGACATGTATGATAAACAAAAAATAATACTTTGTAATTTTAAAACACTCATTCATTGAGGTTGATTTGTGACCATGGCAGACCCTAGCCTGTCCTGACTATCCTAGGTGCTAGAGATTTTAAAGAAAGGAAACATCAAATTGCTTCCCTCAAGGACTCATGAGGTAGAACTGTGCTGTCCAGTATGGCGGCACCAAATAAAATTTAAATTAGTTAATATTAAATAAAATTCAAAGTTCAGTTCCTCTATCACTCTAGCCACATCCCAAGTGTTTGGTAGCTATGTGGCTAGTGGCTCTCATATTCTACAGCATATATTTCCATCTTCAAAGAGTACTACTGGACAGCACTGGTCTAGAAAAATGGATAGAGAAAGTCAAGCTATTGCAATACAGTTTTATAAATGATAACAGAGCTGTAGGTGAGGGATATAATGAGAAAAAAAGTGCTGGAAAATAGAGTCTCAAAAATGTTATTTTTAGGGTAATTGAAAAAAATGGAAGTGAATAACACATTACACTTTAATTTTTTTAACGTGCAAAATTATATTACACTTTTAGGATTTTATTCAACACATGTATGAGAACATTTATGCAGGGCAGTGTACAGAATTGTCAAATGCAGCAAAGCCATTTTAACACCAGGTGTCTGCAAGCACTGGCGATAACTGCATGCTCATCTATTCGGGCCTGGATATATGAATACATTATGATATATCCATGAGATAGGATATAAGGTAGTTTTCAACTTAAAATGAGTTGGGGTGTCCTCTTAGTTGGGCTTCATGTGGTGAGGATCCCCATCCTCACGGAGCATGTCGGGGAGAACTGGGTGCCCTAAGAACGAAGCTGAATCTGAGCCAGCTCTGAGGTTCTGCATGTTCTGGAGTTTGAATTATTCTAGAAAAGAAACTCCAAGGAGAACTGATCAGCTCATCCACTTCTAAAACTGAGGTCTGTTGCCAAGAATGAAGTATAGGGATGTCGCCATAAACATCTCTTGGCAGGAGAAGGAATGTCTGGACACTGCTCAAGGGACTTGTCCAGAGATGTATTGTTGGAGGACTACAAAAGTTGTACTCACTGGGGACTTGAGTTCCCACTAAGATGAAATAAGGGCATGTGAGCCTGGCTTCCCCACTGAATACAACTGAAACTCTTGGACAATATGCGCGAAGCCATTTGCTGTGGGCTGTGCTAGCAGCAAATGCTAGCAGGCGGAGTGGGAGCTCAAAGTACCGACATCCTGGTGGTGAGCCTTCTGTGTTGGTCTTGTTTTCTTTTTCCTGTTATCTCCAAGCCTGCAATCAAAGACAGTCTGCAGCCTGAAAGTGCATGCTGGTTACAGAAAGAAGGAGTTTCTAAATAAGCCCTTTCTTTCTGGTCAGAGGTGTAGGAAATGGAGGTCCTCTGAGACAGAGTGGAGGAATTTCCTGTTTTTATTTGTTTGTTTTGTTTTTGGCCCTTCTCACCTTCACCCCTAGGCAAGTATAGCTGGGTGTCTGTTTTAACTGATAGATTGTGAGTTCCAAGACAGTGGCATTCTCTCTGTTGTGTGCCCATGATCTAGAACAGTGCCTGGACATAGGAAATACTCAAAAAATATTTGTATAAAGAAACTAAAATATAAAAGGAGGCAAAAGGTAGAAGAGGCCACATCAAAAGGAATATAGAACAATCAGAGTGAAGAAGACTTTTAGGATATTTCAATCCTCCGGAAAATTTACCCAAAAGGGACAAATAGGATCAATAGAGTAGGTCATTTAAGATCATTCATTTGACGGATGAAGCAGAAAATAAAAAAGACTGCATTGGTTAGAAAAAGTAAGAAGCTCCAGTGAAAGTTTGTATTAGGCATAATAATAAATTTCATCTTCTCTTCAATGTTATCTATATGTGAATAGTATTGGTTTACAAAAGCAGTGGTGCTTCATGAGATTTAAGCAACCTGCATTTTCTATGCTATGGCAAGGAATCCTAAAAAGAACCAAGTACTCATCAACCCACATGTATTTATTAAGTGGCACTTTAGCCACTCATTTTGGTGAATGGAGTTTAACTTACTAAGGTAAGGGAATTATTTTAATAATATTTGGACTCAGTAGACTTTTGCAACATTCACTGGGCACTGGGCACTCTGAAATAGGAATGCTCAGTGAACAAAAGTTGCAGCCGTCTCTTATGGGCAAGAACTTTGGCTTCCATGATTTTCTATCAGTGGTTTCCTTTATATTTTTCTTCCTCATGTTTTTTGCTTTTTTTCTTTTCTCCCTCAGACATCTCTGATTTCAGGGTTTAGGCAACGCAATAAATTATTTCATATACTCTCTCCTGGACATCTTCCAAGCAAAATGCCCTTATTCTGCTTTTTTGTACAGTCTATGTAGCATCTCATGATTTTATTGGATACATCAATTGTGCAGAGCTTTTGATTGTATATGGGCAAACACAACCACACCATTTCTCTAGTTTATCTTCTGTGTAATGTATCCTTTCAGCAATCTCATAAATACACCCAGCCATTTCGCCAGCTTGTCCTCCCTTTGCAGGAGCAAGCTGAGATAAAAATGTACAAAATCCTTTTCCACAATAATTTTACTCACCCTGAGGACTAATGGGCAATTACTTCCCCATTTTAGATCTGCTTTGCACTGTGTTCAGTGCTGGTTGATATTTACATAATCTCTTAATTTACTTAGTCTTTAAATCCAGAAATCAAGTCCAAGCTCCTAAAAAAGTTCCACCAGCCTAGCATACCTGGTCTTACCTTGAATATCCCTGGTTTTAATTTCATGAGCTCTTGTATGACACTTACTATATCCATCTAGGAAAATCTTGACTACTGGATACACGTAGGAAACACATCATTCTGATCAACTGAGTTTTCTGAAAAGCCGAAGACATGCATTTATGAGCAGCAAAGCCTTAAAATTAATTTTGAATAGACATCTTTAAAATGTGTATGCTTGGTTCTAAGATACTAAATGGAAGCACATGGGGGACATAAAAAGATTACTAACACCATTATTGGAGGGATTTAACAATTTTTTTTTCAGTTTCTTTTTTCTTTCAAAATTGGCAAATCTGGGCAAAATCACTTTGAGAGTAACTAAGCTTCCTGACTTTTACCGTGGACTTTTTGAATCAGACCCTCCCAGAAACCACCTGACTGTGCGTGTGGCGAGGGGAAGCAGGCTGCATGGGTGAAAGTTTGCCCTGATGCAAAATGGTGACTACTGATCTGATTTTACAGTCCTTACAGCTGCCTTTTACCGTGTTGCTGTTTTCTCCCTGCTCTGAGGCCGGCAGGTGTCTGTCATTGCTCACTGCTGCCAGCGCACCAGCTAGTGACAACCCTTCCCCTGCTGTCTAATGTAGTCCTATTCTAAAAACATGATAAATATTGCAAAAATGATAAATTTCTTTGCAAGAGCCGAGTACATATTCTCTAAGCATAGGCCCAAGGGGCTCTCTTGTGCATATGTAACCAGCTTATGTAATGGGCGGGAAGAGCTTTATTTTGTCTATACTATGAGAACAGCTTTATTTTGTCTCCCCATTGCCTTAACCACACTATTTTGAAGTCTCCTTTCTGCCCTGGGATGCCTTTTCAGGATATACTATAATTTAGGAGTCACTTTCAGATACTAAAACGTGTGATCCAATCTAAATCAAAACTTGAACCTTGCATTCAGTTTAAAGTTTTTACTGTCACCAGTTGAAGCCTAACCAATGTGCTGTAGGCCCAGCAGAGAGGAAGGGGTGAGGGTGGGGAGATGGAACCTGGTCTGTTATTTCACTCTCTTTATTCCAAATGCCTCTTCTCTCATCTCCACCCCAACAATTTCCTATCTGTATTTCTCACATGATTTTGGCAGGTGTCTATATTTGATTTACTTCCTGGAGGATATTAGTGGTTTCTTTGGAGAATTCCAACAGTGCACCTTATCTTTTTGTGGGGGATTTATTTTCTACGAGATCACACATCACCCTCATGAGCTCCTGCCCTGGCTTTACAGATAAGGGTTCCCTTGTCCTGGGAGGCAAACCTCTTGGGCAACTTCCATGGTTTCCGTTTGGGCCATTGGAAAACTCACAAATCCTAGTCCCACAAAACAGGGGAAGATCAGGTCTGCTAACACTCCTGTCCTTCCACCCTCGCTCCTTACCTTCCACTACAGGTTTGTTCAGCCAGCTTGTGATTGGCAGGTTCTTCCAGAGAAGGTCAGGTCCCTGTTCTTTCTTCCCTTCTAAACTTGTAGGAACAGATGACCTTTGTTTTCCCAAGAACACGTACAAGTTTCTGAAGCTCAGCTGTGTCTCTTCTGTGGTGACAACTCTAAGCTCTGTGAGTAGTTTTTTGTTTGTTTGTTTGTTTTGGGGGCGGGGGATTCTTTACTTTTTTGATGTGTAGAGGAAGGACTCTCCTTCCTGCCTCCCTGGGAGAGGGAGGAATGAAAATGCCATAATAGTTTCTATCTCTAATGAGTCTCCAGCCTTTTTAAAAACCACCTGGAGACTAGATGGCTGACAAGGACCAGCTTGGCCACCACTTAATAAGTACTCTGGAATGTGTGATCACCTCTCTTTAAAATGCAGACCTGTACTTTTTACTCTTTGTCCTGAACTTTGCAGCCTCAGTCAATCCCCCTAGACAATAGGAATAGTCCCATTTGATACCCAGTTACAAGTATGTTGTGTGAACTGAGGAGCAATTACTTTGTAGTATCTGTCTTAGTTGCCCAGAAGCCTTTTTCATTTTGTTTTATTTTATATCCTGGTGTATTTTAGATTTTCAAACCTGCAGTACTGATATGTTTCTGGTTTTTGGTAAGTGTAATGGTGTAGGCTGCCCTGTATCATTTTTTTTTAACATTTTAGATTTATGTCTCAAACCCCAAGCTAATTATAAGTGACACACTGAATTCTTAAAATTTCTTATATTGTAATCAAATAAAATATATATTAAGTTTTCAGCATTGTTTGGAAAAGGCATTCAATATATATTTATTTATTAATCATATGAGTTTTTCCCATGTAAATTTTTCTACCTTTAACATGGTACCTTTTCAAGGACAATGTTTTGGTATACCCTATGTTTAAGGGGAAAGATATTGGAATTTGTGTTAGAAATTCAAATGCTGCTTGATCACTTACTAGATACGAGATTTGGGGAAAGATTTTTTAAACTTATTTCAGCCTCAGTTTCCATTTTTTAAAGAACAATACCTATTTTGCCTGTTCGTAAGAATTATATGTTGCAATGAATATAAATCTTCTGAAATTCATAAGGAGATTTATACATATTAGTACCCTTTACTCACCCTTCAATTACTCGTCCCTTATTTAAGATATTCCATTCTGAGTATCTTCTCTGAATCTGTGATGGTGATTCCTTACTCTCAGAATAATTAATCTTTCAGAATCTGTATCACAAAATCTACAATCAATATACCAGCCACCCTTCACTCATTTGTATTATATTATACTCAGAGTCCTTAGAGAACTATAAAAAATATATGCAATTTCCAGGGGCAGTATTGTTGCTTTTTCTGATTCCTTCTGAAGTCTATGATGTAATTAATCTGAGCCTGGTGCTCTGTCAACTTCAATAATCCTGATGACCTTATTACACTCTCCAGTGGAGAGTTAAGTATTAAGTGAGCACCTGAGGGAATTAGATTCTACTGTCATCGTTACAAGCCAATGTTTTTAGAAACCGTTTCACCCCCTTGTGTATATGAGAAGTTGTATATTAAACTGAGGATGAATAGAACTGTTGTGTTTGCCAACTCATTTTCATAACTGGGGGCTGGGTGGGGGAGGAGAGCCAGTGAGGATTCTAACAAGGAAGAAGAAAATTAAACTGCATCTGTGTAGGTAAAACCAAGAGTCTATTTTCATTATTAAAGCTGCTTATCATTGCAATAACCACTGGTTGTTGTCTCAGGGAAGTACTGTACATGCCCACAGTTTTAGAAAACAGCTTCTCCATTTCGCTTTGCTGCTTTTGACTTGATTGCCGTGATGGCAGCGTGATTGGATACCTGAAAAATAATAATAAATTTTGGCATGCAGATTTGAACAGTGAAGGAAAAGGATGAGGAAAATAATGGTGGTGGCGTAAGCCCATGTTAAATTTATGCAAAAATATGGTTAGCCAAATGATGAACAGATGCAGCTGAGTATTTCCATCATTTTTGTTAAATATCCTGCAAATGATTCTGGCTGGTTATACAGGAAAATTGCATCAAAATGAAGTGTGTACATGAGTAAAATATTAATGACTGATCTCCATTCAATAGGCTATAGATAATACAGCTGTTTTTAGCCTCCAGCTGTGGAAACATACCTTACTTTTTCTGGGGGTGGGGGGAAGAAGACTTCCCATTTTGTTTTATTTCCATCTCATTTTCTATTTACTTATTTTTTTCTTCCCTTAGTTTTCTGACACCTCTTTCTTTTAGGAGTATCTCCAACACCTACACAATCTTCCTAATAGGAGTCAGCACGTGTAAACTTTATTTAGACTTCTGGCAATGTGTGTCGTTCCTGAGTGGTGACATCTTGGGGAGGAGCCTATTAGGGTCTCAGTGCCTGAAGTAGATTTTAGGATGGGAGGATATGTGTCTTCGGCTCCTAAGTCACAGCTGCCACGAGGCCAGGAGTAGACAGGAAACTAGGGACTGGCCCCACTTCCCATAAAAGCTTGGCCAAGCATGGGTGGTAATGATTAAATCAAGATTGTCTTTTTGAGGGATGAATAAAGGCATATAAGCAGTAAGGCAGGACGAGGGTAGGCAGAAGGCTAAAAATGAACAGAGAAAGTAGTAAGTAAAATCTGTGAAGCAGAAGTGGTTGAAAATAAACAGAAAACTCAAGTGGAGCAAAAGAGAAGAGTGAGAAGTGAATTGCTAATTTATAATAATGGCATAGATATGCAGCCAGACACTGTATGAAGATCATTTCATATACCATCTCATTCAATTATCACTGCACTCCTACAAGTATAGAATCCATCCAAATCCTATAGATGTGGAAAACGGAAGTTCAGGGGCATTAAAAACAAGCAAACAAACACATCCAAGATTATATAGCTGTTTGAACCCAACACTTTGGCCCCAGAGCCCATATTCTTGACCACTGTCACCGTATTGCCTTCAGTAACACCTGTAGTAGTGAGAGAAAAGCCGGGAAAGTGACTGAGTCATAATAGTACCAGAAATGGAGAGTAGGTAGCAGCTACTTTCACTGAGATCAGTTCTATTTCACAGAGTTTTCTAAATCCTTAAATTATAATTCTGGCTATGAAACTCATCCTTTTCTTCTGTGAGACCTGGCTGTATGGTCCTCAGGCCTCCAGCATTCTTACTTGTTGGAGTATTCTAAAATAATATAGGGATAGGCCTGAAAGAGATGCGAAGATATGGGGACAGAGTGGTCCAGGCAGAGACAGTAAAAAGTATAAATGCCCTGAAATAGAAATAAGACTGTTCGAGTCTTAGCAAGAAGTCCAGTTTAGCTCTATTATAACAGAGATTCTATGCTATCTCAAAGCCCCTAAATCTTAGAACTGTGAGAGTGACTGACACATAGGAAGGGTTCAATAACCACTTGTTGAATGAATACATGAATGAAAAAGTACATGAACGAAAACTGAACAATATTTAGGCACCAGGCGTTGGTGAATGGAAGTCAAATATTACCAAAATGGCAATAGGAGAGGAAAAATAGCTTGAGCATTTAACATGAGAAAACTTCTTTAATTCACCAATCTGTTCTTGATTAGCCCCACTTCTTTGTTTATATTTTATTGTACCCAATAGCCTCATGCTGTTTACTTGGCTTCAGAGACTTCGTGTTTTTCCAAACAAACATACTGCTCATTAAAAAGGCCATTTCTAGCTTCTCATGAATGGGGAATAATGCCAGTATTTGACAACTTCATTTTATCAGGCTGCTCATCCGTGTAAATTTATTAGGATCATTTATTTCTAAATATCTTCCAGATTGATAGCTAAGTCAAAATCAAATCATTGCTAAATTGGCTACAGATACATTTTAATAACTTCAGTGTTCCTTACTACCAACTCTACAGACATGCTCTTTGACTAACTCAAGTTTTATGTTAGATAGTAATCCATCTTCAATATGAACAGTAATTATACGTAACTCTGCTCTCTAGGATAGTAGAACTAACAGATTCATTGAAAATCTACAAATAAAATACTTGACGTCCACTTTGTCTTCTTTTTGATGCTTCTAATTTTCTCCCTACTCTAGTCATGTGCTTGTATTTCTTCAGTGTATTGTGTGTGATCCATCTGGTGTCCTGAGTTCTGTTTCTGGGTCTGCTATTGGTGTTAAAGCTGTCAAATGTTTGCACAAAATATGGTAAAAAAAAAAAATCAATTTTTATTCACTCATTTTTCAGTGCAATCAATGAACATTGGTCATAATGCTATGAGAACTTGGCAGTACAAATCTGAGTTATAAGCACCAGGCTGTACTGAGAATCCTCCCTCCCTTCAGATGTTGAGTTATCAACCTTAAACCAAATCTCTTGGCTTTAGTGTGTAGGGACTGCCATAACAAAATACCACAGACTGGATGGCTTAAACAACAGAACTGTATTTTCTCCACTTCTGGGGCCTAGAAGTCCAATATCAGCAGGTTTGATTTCTTCTGAGTCCTCTCTCCTTGGCTTGCAGATTGCCATCTTCGTGTTATATCCTCATGTGGACGTCCATCTGTCTGTGAGTCTGTGTCGTAATCTCCTCTTCTTATGACACCAGTCATATTGGATTAGGGCCCATCTATCCCACCCATCTGACCTCATTTTATCTTAATTACCTCTTTAAAGGCCCTGTTTCCAAATATAATCACATTCTGAGGTACTGGAGTTAGGGCTTCAACATATGAATTTTGAGCGGACAAAATTCAGCCTATAACAATAGTATTTCCTCATGACATATCTCCTAGAAGAATCTTGATGGCCTTGCTGTACTGAATATCTAGACGTACCCAGCGTGCCTCAAACTCAAATAAGGGCCTCTGCTACAAGCAGATGACTTTGATGGCTTTCAGAGGCTAAAGGGAAGAAATCAATGAGTAGACAGTTTTGCTACTCTAGAGGACAGACATATGTTAAGTTTTAATAAAGCCATTATACACTGTGTGTTTGTTTGCATGCATGTATGTGTGTAATTTTTTATCTTTACAACCAACATAAAAAGTTGGTTTTATAAATCCCACTGTACACATAAAACTATCAAGGCTTAGAGAATTATCTGATGTGAAAAATGGCAAGATGATAGGCATAGGGCTGGACTTAAAAACCAGATTTCTATTATTCTTACACTTGCCATTGCATAGGACCATCTCTCTAAAGGCTAAACTCAGTTTTGACCAAACTCATGAGAAAATTATTAAATGAGACTCTCTGAAATATTCTTTTCATCTTTCATATTTTCAGGAAATAACTTAGTGCTTTTGTTGATGATTTGTTGTTGATGAGGTGATTCAACTGAGAAATTCAGTTCAGGTAGGCTGAGAGTCAAAAGAGGTTATAAGACCTAAAGTCTCACCAAGGGAACAGCGAGTAAGACCGCCTGTGCTTACTACCGATGGTAATAGCAGGGTTCTCCTGCATCTTAAAGCCACACTAATTTAGAACCATTCAACTTAAATAGGATCTCTGTTACAAATGAAGTTTTTGTCCATTTGTCTGTAAATCACATCTGGCAAAAAAAGCCAGACAGTTTTCCCCAAAATTGGAAAATACATTTGTAATGGTTCGGCATACAAAAATTTGCTTTGAGATCTCTGACAGAACTATCTCAAGGGATGAGATAGTTATCCTGTAGTGTAATAGAAATATAAATAGAGGTTGTGAGACTGCCTGTACAAAGACGCATGCAATACTTACTGAGATGCCATAAATAACTAATCGTTATTTTATCTAGAACCCCCAGATCAATAGTCACCATGACATATTCTTAGGAATACTAGTTTGGTGACTCAAACTGAGAAGTTAAAATCTCCTCTTATTTGGGCAGAGATATTTGTAGCATGAGAGGTAGAGTTAATAAGAATTGCCAATTCTAATTGTGCTGAGTAGGCCAGAAGTTTTAAATAAAAGGATATGCTATGTAATTCTTTCACTTTATATTGTATTTATAACCAAGTATCTTGCACCTACACAAAAGCAATCCTGGTAATTGGAAGAAAGTCTGTTAAGACTGAAAGCAGAAAGAATGACTTCTGTTATAAATGACAAGTGATGGAACAGGAAATTACTTGCAAATTAATGAATGATTATGTAGCGAAAATCATGATATAACAGAAAAATATCATATTTATTTCAGTGTACAATCTTAAATGAAATACTCTAACCCCATGATATTTATATCCTAAGGTTTTCCTCCATTTAAACTTTAGTATGAATGATTAAACTGAGTTCAATGACCTCCCCCCAAAAAGTACAAGACTAGGGAAATGAAACTTGTTTTTGACAGATATCTTTCCTCGAAGGTATGTCATAATTGCAATATTTACACTTATAAAAAATTACAGTAAATATTATGCAATATTTAAATGGATTAATTGAACTGTGCATGTAGGAAAACATTATTTTTTTAGATTTCCAAACTATGGTTTGTACATTTACATATTTTGGTTACAAGAGACCACCTACTTTTCATATTGCTAAGTGATAATGGAATGGATTATTGATAAAAGGAATTATTACACAGCCCAAGTCCATAGAGAAAAAGAGAGGAAACACAGAAGAGGGAAACTACGCAAATTATGTAATTGTATTTTTTTCCATGTTTAAAAAAATACACGGACAAAAATTATGATGAAAGGGGTAAGTCAACTTGTTACATTTTACTGAAATTGGTATTATTTTGAGCTAGACAATTAGAATAGCACAAATATTGGCAATCTTGTGACAACAGTAGAATAGGCCTTTAGAATAAGCAGAGTACTTAATGGAGAAAACGTAAAGGGAAAGGAGAGTGAGTAAGCTCTCTTTGCCACAAGCTGTGCTCCTTCCCATGTCACACACTAAAGCTTGTTTTATAATTATACTTACACATCTTACACACTTTTAAAAAATATTTTAAGAGCAAAATAAATTGTCAAGTACTCTCTGAAAGATTCTTTTGTTAGACAATCTTACTATGAAATCACTGCAGTACATGGATACATGTCTGTTACCAAATAAAGAAATAATACATGCAGAGAATTGACTTTTTTTTCCTCTAGAGAATATAATTGTAATGTAGCCTTTGAGCACAATAAAAATTCAATGAAAGATAACATCACATTAAATAAAGGGTAATTCGTGAATGTTCCAGCAGATTTCTCCTGCTGAAGGTATGAGTGAACATTAGATATGCAGTTGCAATATTCATGTGCATTGGCTGGCCTGAGGCAAATAACAAGAATAAAACAGGTTGAAGTCCTGTCATATTTGAGTCCTTAATTAATTCTGACATCACTGTGAGGGTGCAATGGTTGAAATCCTTATCCCTCTTTTAGAAGTGAGAAAACCTGAGTTTGAGAGATGATATGCCAAAGATCACAAGACTCCTTCGGGGCAGCACTGTGACCACCACCTGCTCCTAATTACTACTCTGGAGTTTTCACTCAATCCCAAACCTTTACTTTGAAATAATCTAATAAATTGATTTGATCCCTCTGTGTGATTGCACTTGAATTCTTTTTTTTTTTTTTTTTTTTTTAGATCAGAGGCTCTTTTCATTAAATGACACTCAGAAACCATTTCACTGATTCTCAAGCTGAACTGTTCAGTAATTGGTTGACCTGTGGCAAAACCACAGAATTAAAAAAAGAATAAAATCGTTGGGGGAAAACGGACAGCATTTAAAATCATAGCTTAAGTGATTTATAATCTAGTTATTATCTTCATAATAAATGAATTGTCTTTGTTCTCAAGTCTCAGAAATAATGTTTCCAATGTGTGAACGCTTTTGAAAAGTAATTGTTTAAAAAATTCTATTCAAAAATGACATTTATCAGGCACATGAAATTATCTGCTGCTCTAAATAGACCTGAGATTTGGCCACTACTATTTGGTCACTGAAAGAAGTTAATCGAGATTTAAAATTTCACTTAGTTTCCATAATGGCAAGAACAGATACACTGGAATTGATAAAATCTTAGGATTAATTTAATTTTAGCAAGCACAACTGTAAAAATAAACAGTAGGATATATGAGCAATGCAGATCAATGGAGAAATGTTTTAAAGCCAGGTTTTTTTTTTTTTCTGTTCCAATGGTTTCATTGTAGCTCTCTAAGATTTGTTAGCTGCTTTTGTTGTGGTGTTGTATGTTTTGTTATAAGCTTTTCTTTTGTTGTATTCAGCTACCAAATCATAAGTTTGTTTTTCTATGTAAAATTAAAATGTACAATTTGTGACTAAATCATCATATAATAGTCTACCTTTGCAACCTAGCATTTTAGCTTTTTACAAAAGTGATGATCTCATTAATGCTATCCCAAAAAAAGAGAAAATAATCAAACTTTAATTGCCAAGGTACTTTCTAGAAAATGAAGGTTATGAGATGAATAGTAAATTGTCTCATTTGCTTTCTGCAACCAAACAGAAAACCTTCACGTTTCACTGTTTAAATTCACAATGTATTAGGCAAAAAAGGACAAGTAGTACATTGCTATACTTCTTAAAAATAATTTTAAAATGTCGTGATTTTTAAGAGATATTGAATTTGTTTAAATGTGTGAAATCTTGCATTTGTAAAAAAAAAAGTAGATTAAAAACAAAAAACCTAATTTTTAAATTCTGCAGAATAAAAGCCTGGAATATACAAATATCTAGGAAGATTTTATAATTAAAATAATGGTAAAAGAATTTTGTTCCTCCTTGACAAGAACAAAATGAATCCATCGTTTTACTCTTGGAATTAACATAACAGAATATTATTCAATTCAATATTTACTTTTTATTCTATCATTTCTTCTATCAATATTTATTGAACACCTATTATGTGCCAGATATTGTGCTGAGCAGTATATAAGACAACGATCATCAGTTCTCATGAAATTTAAATTCCAATAGAAAATTCTACAGTTTGTAAGGAGTTGTGCTTAATATGCTCATCTCCATTAGTAATGGGGGAGGTGAGAGTGATGTGGGTAGAACTTTTGAGACTGGGGTGGTAGGGTGGTGTGGGATTGTGGGCAGGGGAGTGATGATTCAAAAGTGCCCAAGTAAGTGCCACAAAGAGTGGCGCTGTCACAATCTGTTGTTATTCCCATCTCACATATTACTGATAAATTTTCCCTATGAATGGAAATACAAGTCCCCAACCAAGAGTCTTAAATATCTTGCTTCGATCAAAACAAAGCTGCAGGCCCTTGGATAACACTGTTTTTCCATAAACACATAAAGACTCTGGAGAACTCCACGATTTGGTAGATAGGGGCTTTTTGTGTATTATTTATATGACACCTAGTCACACTGAACTTGTACAATCCTGCTCCCTGAAGACCAGACAAGAGAGTAAACAGGAGATGCCGTCCTTGGAAACTCCATCCTTATCCTCATAACAGCTTAGCAACCAGGGTACTAAGGGGCAAAGTGAAAGCACAGTCTGTAAAAGGGTGGCTTCTAAACATGGCAGCCTCCCCCTGGTTTACACACTTCTTATAACCAACCCCTTGAAGGGGTGAGGCAGGGTTGTGAAAACGATGGGATATCACTCCTGCAATTAAGCTACTTGTGGACTTTGTGTTCATAAAAAGGGAGATTACCCCGAGTGGGCCTGACCTAATCATGTCAGTCAGAGTGAAGCAACAGAGATGTCCTTTTGTTGGCTGTAAGCTTTCGTGTTGTGAGAGAATGGGAAGGTGGGCTCTAGAAGCTGAGAGCCACTTTTTTTGGGAGGGGGCAAGGGGTAGAGTGACAGAAAGGCCGATCCCACATCTCTATTTGCATGATATACCATTACCTCTGAAGTAGCCATACCTTGCTCTGCATTCTCATGGTTATCCACAGCCCTAGACATAGAACCTTACCATCTTTGCAGAACATTTTATTAAATAACACAATCTATAGTATTTCATGTCCATCAATAATAGATAACGTTTAAGGCCTGGAACATTATCCTCATCCAAGCACCATGACTAACCATAAACTGAATATAACAAGCTGTTCTGAATTACTCCTGCCCACGCTCTGCTTAATGACACTGCCTGCCAATACCTGTGAGTTGCTGTTACCTGCCGTATAGCATTGTTTATGAGTATCATCACAAAGTATGTGATTTGGTCTCATATTGCAAACTTCTTGTGGTTTTGCCACCTAGACACAGGTAAAGCTTGAAGTCTGAACAATTTGCTTTCACTCACAAGTGCTCATATGGGACTCCCAGAGCACATAACAATGGTTTAAGGTTAGATTGTTCCAATTCATCCCTGTCCATTCTTCACTCCTACTCACATCAAGCACGGAAGATCCAGCTTCTGATATCTTTAACCCTTTGATTTTCCCATATATTTCAAATTACTCCATTAGCTAATCCACTGTACATTTTCGACTATATGTCCATGCAGTTCATACCTTTATTTCTAACTTCTGATTACATACTATTTTCAAAACAGAACGTTACAAGTAAACAACACTTTCTTTGTAGATTTGGTCTCACAACCTTCATCACAGTTTGGCCCTCAATCTCTCTTAAAAACATCTCTCAATTCTTCTATGAGTTACAACTAGGGTAACCAGATAACTTATTTTCCAAAACATAACACTTTTGAAAGAACAGGGGGACAATATCAATAACAACTGAATAACAGTTGTAAACCAAGACTCTCCCAGGAAGACCAGGATATGTGGTCATTCTTTGGGTCTTGTTAAGGCAGGAAGTCTGATAAATATTTGCACACACCCACAAGATAAAGTAGCTTAATTATCTTTTTCCACCTGAACCTAATAAATGTTCCTAATATACCACTTTCTGGGCCTGAAGTCCCCCCTTAGGCCTATCTCACAGCTTTCCTAATAGTAAAAATTATAACTGTTATAGATAAGTTAGCATTACTTTCATGGGGGAGGATTTTGGACTATACTATGGATTATTCTTTCCCTAGCTAATAAGAAACAACCTATAATTAACACTAGACAAACCAGTTAGAGTTTTTACTTTTTTATATATTCTCTGTGAGGAGAAAATTATTCTAATAGCGATGGTTTTATTAAACTACTGTTTTTGTGGCCCGCTGACATTACTCAGAAGAAAAGAGTTATTACAGATAATGTTGCTGATAAATTGATGATGAGAAAAATCAAAGTCTTTTAAAATTTTATGAAGAGTCATTAAATATATTGGGGGTAATTCACTGACTGTAAGTACAAGGCTCTTGAATTAAAATTTTAGCTGAATGGGAAGTGGGAAAAATATTGATGCTGAGAAACTGGGAAATAGTATATGAGACAAGTTAAAAAATCCTTTAACTGCTACACTGCAAATGCAACTGAGCAGTCATTATAGGCAGTCATTCTGAAGTGATAAAATGATAAACTGAATTACTTCATATTTTCCACTTATCTTTTCAGACTGCCGTTTTTGTCCACACTGTAGAGCCCTCTTAAATGAACATTAAACTCTTTAACAAAAGGATGGATCCTTTACAACTGATCTAAAGATATGCAAACAGAAGACTAGTGCCATCTATTGGAATATATATTGCCTTTAAATGCTTAGGGGCAAAAGGATGATATATTTCTCTTATCATTCCAGAGGCAAAAAAATCTCAGGGTTATAATTTAAGAAATAAATAGTTCTAAAACATCAATCTTTATAAAGGCATTACAATGTGCATGATATCATGTTTTTAAATTCTCATAATTTTAAATCAAATAATTTATATACACAAGAGCTCAGCCAAAAAAAAAAAAAAAAAAAATTCCAGGGTCCCAAACATTCTAGGGATATGCTATTGGAGATTAAAAGACAGGATGAATGCAGACTTATTTTCTGCTTTCTCTCTAGGGCAGTAGTTCTCGACATTTAGAATGCACTGAGGCATACGTTGAAAATGCAGCTTCTCAGACCTCACTTTGCATAAGATGAAATATGAGGTGCTTGTGGGACACACAGTTGGAAATATATAGTATTTCCTTGGACAGGCAGATCTGAAGCAGAGATGGGAGCTTGACTTAGCATGGCACATTTCTAACCAAAAAGAGGTGTTTGAGATCTAGAGCAAAAGCCATAGAACAGTTTACAAAGCAGAATTACACAGACTCACGTGAAGGAGCCCATAACCTAACTGTGCCAAATTCTCTGCATTTAGATGGTAAAACTGATCTTGGGAATAAGATGACTTGGGTAGTTATTTTCAGCATTTTATCATGGAATCAGAGAATGTCACAGGTAGAATGCAACCAAGAAATCGTTTCATTCGAGCTTATTAATTTATCAGTGAAGAAACTTGCCTAGAGAGATGAAGTGACCTAATTGGGGCCACAGAGTTTGTTGTCAAACTGATCATAATGTTTTTTCCAATCTATTATACAACGTCTGAATCAACTTTTGAATCATTGTTGAATCCAGTACTAAGCAGACATAACACAAGCACATTTAATTCCAAAAGAAAATTTAGCTGTAAAGGAAGTACTTAAGAGACCAGCATTCATCTACCTTCAAACTATAGAAGTGGCTGCTCTGCAAATAAGGTCTTGAACTGTAATAATTCATACAGCAGCAAGAGCAGAAGCAGCTTAGCTAGCCTTTCTCTGAACTGGGCTTGATTCAAAGTTATAACTCCTGTGTGTATTTATGGGTATGTGCATGCATGTGCATGTATGTCTGAAAACAGAAAGAGCTGGGGGATAAGAATGCAGCGGGAGCAGAGTAACTTTAGGTGATAAAATCACATTAAAAGTGGAGAGGTCACCTTGTATTTAAAAGTCAGCACATCATCTTGCTGATCTAAGGTTAAACTTGCAGGTGAAAGGTGTTATTATATTGATGTGAGTTTGTTTTCTTAGAGCTCTGTGGAATTATATCCCTAATTATGATTTATCTATTTACTTGATAAAATCCAAGTAAGGGGTTTATGCCAATAATAAAGATGACCATCTAACAGACTAATCCTTTCTAAGTCTGGATCAGTTTATGACTGTATTAGTTTTCGATTGCTGCATAACTACTTGTCACAAATCTAGCTGCTTAAGACAGTCCTCACTTAGGAATCTCACATTTCTCTAGGTCAGAAGTCAGGGAATGCTTGGCTAAGCCATCTTCTGAGGGTCTCACAGGCCAAAGGCAAAGTGTCAGCTAAACTGGGCTCTTATCTGGAGGCTCTGAGGAAGAATCAGCTTCCAAGCTCATTCAGGTTGTTTGCAGAATTCAATTTCTGTGGCTGTAGGTCTGAGGTACTGTTTCCTTGCTAGCCGGCAGCCAGTGGCTACTCTCAGCTCCAAGATGCACCCACATTCCTTCTCACTTGGCCCCCTTCATCTTCAAAGCTAGCAATGGTGCATCAAACCCCTCTCACACTTCAAATCTCTGTGATGTCTTCTCCTACCAGATGGAGAACACTGAGTTTTTTAAGAAGTCCTCACCTGACTGGGTACTGGGACAAGTCTAGCCAAATAATCTCCAAATCTTAAGGTCAACTGACTTGGGATTTAATTACATCTCCAAAATCCCTTTACAGCAATACTTAGATTACTGTTTAACTGAATAACCAGAAGACAAGAATCTCAGGAGACAGTCTTTAGAATTCTGCTTGCCACACAACATTCTATCTATGGCACAAAATACTGAGAGCATTCTTTGTACTCTCGATATTTTGAAATATCTTTGCAACATCCTTTAACGTCAAGTATACTGGGAACTTCACTTCCTCTGAAACATCTTTATCCTTTTTATCACAACCAGTTTCCTCATTTATGTTGGTAATTCCACCTTCATTAATTTCCTCTGGCTGCATACCTTGGGTTTCTAGAATGCTGGCAGTGTCAACCACTCCTATGATCAGCCATCTCCTAATCTCATCAAATCTCACTTTCAGTGTTATCAAAATTATAACTCTTTTCTTGAAAATAGAATGATTAGATGCAGAACATGATAGTGGTAAGTAAACTCTTTTGAAAAATAGATGTTTCTCTTATTGCAAATTTATATTTTGTGAGAATGCTGAGGGACCCAAACTCTATTAGGTAGCCAAGAAGTATATTATCTTGGGCACATTATATAATTTTCAGGCAGAGGTTTCTCTAACAGGGTAGGGTAACTATTTGAAAGCAAGAGTGTAAGTACCATTTCCAAAGGAAATGATGATGATGATAATGTTATTATTTTAATTAATTTATTTCACCTCAGGCCAGGGCAGAGGCTTTCTTATCTGTTGTTTCTGCAGTCAGGAAGATCTCTGTTTCTCTCCTTTTACTCTGCCCATCCTTTCACTAAGGATGTAAAGATTATCTCAGGTATCTTGTATTTATGGGGAGTGTAATGAGTGGTCTCAATTTGTGATGATGGAAGCCTAATCTCCCATTCTCATGTGGAAGTTCCTGGTTTCTGTATGTCCTCCAGTGCAGCCCCATTTTCTGTTTTCATTTGTGTCTCTGGTTTGTGTTTAGTGTGTGCATGTATGTGTGTAGAAGAGAGAGCTATTTCCCATATTTTCTTGGGAGGATAGCAAAACACTTAATAGCATCTTTGTTCCAGCTTAATCATCATCCAGGTTCTTTTTGCACCGAGAAGTCTTTTTCCAATATCTAGACCACGATACACATAGCAGTGGAAGTCTAGTTCACATTTTTGGTATACATTTTGTTACATATGTACATATCCCTAAACAATATATAGCATTGTTTTGCATATTGTTAAGCTTCAAATGAAAGGTATAAAATTATAAGAACAAATGTTTTACTAAATATTTTATTTGTGCAGCCCTGGTTATTTTCACTTCTGCATGTGACTATATATTTTTAATGGGTAGTTATATCACTTTCAATTTTTTCCTATTACAGACAATGCTACAAGAGGTGGAAATATTGGCGTATTGGTTATGCATATCAACTGCAATAGATATTTCCAAATTGCTTTCCCAAATATTTTTACTATATTACAGTCCACCAGCAATGTACGAGACTTTTAATTGCTCCATGTACCTGTCAGAGTTGATATCATCACCCTTTCTTCACTATTCTGAGTGGTATAGATTGGTATTTAATTTGCTTTTAGTTTGTATTTCTTCAAAACTAAGTGAACTTTTCACATCTTTTTTGTCATTTGGATTTCTTATTCTGTAAATGAGCTGTTCTTTTACTTTGTCCATTTGTCAATTGTATAATTATTTTGTCAATAATCTTTTATCGGTTATAAGAACTGTAACACTTCTACTAGCGTGTTATGGCATTTTGTTGTTGTGTGTTTGTTTCTAGTATGACAGTGCATAGAAAGTTTTACTTTTATTACGGTTCAACATATCAATCTTTTATGTTTGTTGCTTTTATTTACTTAAGAAAACTTCCCTTGCCTACAATTATGAACATATCCTCCTATATTTCCCTCTAAAGGTTGGATGTTTTACTTTACTACAGTAAGTCTTAAATCCTCATGGAAATTAATTTTTGTGTCTGGAGTACAGTTTTAATATTTACGGCTAATCTATTCCAGAACAATGTAACAGTTTATAGTCTACTGACTATACTACCAGTTTAGTCATACATCAAGATGACAAAAATGTGTTTGTTTTTCCATCTAATTCTGAACTATCTTCTATTCTACTGTTTGTTTCTGCACCACAACCACACTAGCTGTTCATCAAAAAGATCTTGTCGATGCTTGCGCCTTGCTTTTCATATAAATCTTAAAATTAGCTTATCAAGTTCCATGAAAATGTCCATTTGGATTTTAATCAAGGTTACTTACATATATTTGGAGTGATGATACTGAGCCTCCTATCCATGAACATCCCATTAATCTCCATTTATTTGGGTTTCCTTTCTTATGACTCTTCATTTGAATTTCCTTTAACATTCATTTATTAAAAATTTTCTTGCTTCAACAAAGTGCACTGGCCTTGCACTAGCATTCTACTTTTGCTTCTATTGCTTCTGTATTTTTGTTTTTGAACTGTGGGCAAGTCTTTGCTGCTGAACGTATTTTCTCATTTCTGAAATGAATTTAGTATTTCCTTTCCAGCTCACATATTTCCATTAAGGCTCAAGTAATAATGATTGAAGTTTTCAAAATGGAAAAAACAAAACCAAGGATTTTTGTTTATTGTAGATAAACCTGTAAATTTTTTTTACAGGTTTATCTACAATATCTTTCTGAACAAGTGCATCCCTTATAACAAATATTTTCTTTCAAAGCATCACGGGCATCTTTGGGAACATGTGTAAGAATCAAAAAGCTCGTGCCCTCCACAGCAGGGTGAAACTTTCAAATGTGACGTTATCTCTGTGAACCAGCAATTCATTAACCATGATAATTGAAGACTAATATGAAAAGATGTTTAAAGAAAGCTCTTCCTGAATCCTTAACTACTTGAGCATACTTCATTTTCTCTGTCAACATCAAGCAACCATTTATTAGGTTCCTGACCTCATGTTACACGCCAGTTAAAACCAAGTATCTAGGGAGTTAAATAAAAGGTATGTGATTTTTTTTCTTTTTAAATATAAAGATCATTAGTTAGAAAACATGAAAATAATCTCAAAAGTCCTACTGTCAAGTGGATTTAGTAGAGCACTGAGGTCTTGCAAATACCTCATTTCAGAAAAGTAGGTTAGCATGAAATATATTAATTCAAATCTAAACATATGAAATAGGATCCAAAAGGATTTGCTGCAGCTGCATATTAGTGTTAGGTGACTTAACACCACATCACATGTCAATAAAGTCCCCTGAGATATCCTACCGCAACTGGTTTCCTCTGGTCCCATTTCTATAATTTTTATTCATCTAAATATTATTTCCAATTTGGGACTGTTTCTTTAAAGAACTAGAACATTTAGCAAACTACTGATTTGATCAGTAGTAACGAGCAATATGTACGATTTCTAGGGAAGTGCTCCAACTTTGGAATAGGAACTGGAATAAATGAAAAATCTCTGAATTATTTAAAAACAAAATGAGAGACCTAAATAGTTGGAGTAAACGAAAAGTATTGGAAAAAATTACCTTTAGAAACGCTGACTCATTTTTGCTATGAATCATTTGCCTCTTGAGAGCAAGAGTAGTATTAGATCAAAATGGTGGTAAAGTGTATATATTAAGATAGCTGGAGTGCCATTTAAATTGAACTATCCTTCACACTGGACTTAGTGACAGGATTGTATTGTATGTATTTTACCACCTTCTTACTTGTTATGGTAAAGGGAAGATTGTATACAGTTTGTTTCTTTCACTGGATGTTGCAGAAAGCTAAATCTGCACTATTAGATGGAGAAACAAAGTTGGGCAAAATTCCTCTATCTGATAAAACTCATTCAGGAGAAAGTGACTAAGGTTCAACAGTGGTTCAACATTTATTTCACTATGTGAATACCCAAGAAACGTACAATTTTAAAAGATGAACAGAGTCCAAATAAAGTCATTTTTTAAAATTTTGTTTATTGTAATTGTTTACCAATGGGGAGACGCAGTTTATTTACACCAGCAGCCATGGGGCAAGGGGAATACACAGTTAGTTAGCAACCTGTATAGGATGGACTACTTATGCAAAAATAAGACTCTCCAAAACAAAGGACAATGGTGAGCTTCACTACACTTCCCCGATGATCCCAGCATGCGATAATGCCAGGCAATGGCCCCTGGGCATGCGGTGGTGGGAACTAATGTATGGAAGAAAAAGCCACAAACCACAGAAATTTGTAAAGAACCCCTTCCCCCCCCATACACACACACACTCAGATACATAATAGAATTACAGGGTGATCAATACACTTAATTGAGGAGATTAGGACAGGAATTCTGCTGTTAAGAGGAAAGATAGGGAAAGGGAGAGTTCCTAACCACTGTTAACTACATGGTAGGGAGCATTCTCTCCCCCCAAAAGAAAGGAGTTAGTTTGTCCCCTCAGGGCACCTGTTGGACCTAGCCCACCTCATACCCAACCAGGACCGGGGGCTACTGCCCTAATAATGGGGAGCAAAAAACAAAAACACAAACCAAGAGGGAGGTAATATGAACCAACCATTACTCAAAACTATTTCCACTTCTCCCTCCTCTAACCAAGAGAAAAGGCCAGAAAGGAAACAGTAATGTCACAATCTGAGCTCCCTCTCTGAAGGAGGAGTGGACCATGGCCTTACCTTCAGCCTGCTTCCCAGATATTATCTTTAAGTAGGCCAGAGTCTCACTTAGACCCTCCTTTCCTTCTGCATCCCCTCAGAAGGAGATGTCTCTAAAAAAGGCAAGGGCAGATAACCCAACATTATTTCAGTTCTTGCCAAGGTTTGACTTTTTAAACAGTTATTACAACTCTTGGATTGAAGACCAATCTGTAGCTAGGCCCTCAGCCTAAGCAGGACAACTCTATAGAGGGAGAATGCAATAATAAACAGTCTCAAGGCCCTATTACTATGCTTCCCTTAACCCTCTAGAGTATGTAACCCAAATCAGTCCATACAGTCCAAACAGCTCCTTCTGGGATGAGGACAGATACATGCACAGCAAGGGTTAGAGAAAATGGATCAGAACCTACGCCGTCCCTGTGCCACTCGGCCTTGACTGCTTTTCTGCTTAGGTCCTAGGGGGCAGTATCCAAGTGGAGGTGGGAAGATATAACTCCTCAGGAACTAAGACACAGCAGGAAGGCATACCAGCAAGGAGTCCTACAGGAGAAATGCTTAGGCATGACACTGCTTTTCATATACAAAAAATTACTTTCTCTTCCCATCCTAATCCCAATAGAGGGAGCCATAAGAAAGATTCTGCTCTCTCTCACAAAAACAAGAAAACAAAACAAACTTAAGAGAAGCCAAGGAAAGGGAAACTGGGCAGGCTTCAGAAGTAGGAGCATCAAGAGAAACTGAAACTGGTCAGCGCGAATGTACAGCGGCAGGCAGCACCCGGGGTGATGAGCTGCACCAGATCGGCACGGAGCAGGGGGCTGGAGGGACACGGGGCCAAGCCAGACGAAGGAGGCTGGGCCCCTTACTGGGGCACAGAATGAGGTAAGAAAACATTTCAAATAAAGCAGCACCGTTCCCGCTCACCTTGGGGCTCCCACCCCTATACACTTCATCAACTTCAATCAGGGAGTCAAGCGGAGGGTAGTTTTTGATACTCAGCTCACACTTCCCATCCTCCCCTATCCCATTCCCTAAAACCAGAGGGTTTCTGGGGGCCATTTCCTGACTTCCAACAACAAAAGGACAGCTCTTGTTGTCAAGAAGGTCCAAAGGGAACTGAGTGGAAAGGGCTGTCCTTTGGGAGGGGCAGAGAAGGTGGTGACAGTCTAGATGCCACGGAGCTCTGTGACTGCCCGACCCAAGGAACAGGGGCGTTCAATAGGGTACTGCACAGTCAGGTGAGAGTGGCCCCAGCCTGCTCCTTGGCTCCTAGCACTAACCCATTCACATTAGTGAGTGCAGCTGAAACAGGTCCCCTCTGGGCTCAGCTTTCAAACCACAGCCTCCTGCACAGCCATGATGCTCTTCCATAGTTCACTCCTGCCCCGAAAGTGGGAGGCAGGTAGTGACCTGGCATAATAACCAAGTCAGACCCATGGACTGGCTAGGTCACGAGTAACTCAGAGTAGGAAAATGCCCCACCGAACTGTTGTCCACAGCACAATACATCCAGATATGAATCCTGCAGCTTGAAAGATCGTGCATAGTCGCAGAAGGCCCTGCTACCTCCCCAAGGGATCATAACTTAACCCTCAGCCTGCCTGGATAACCAAGTTACTCATCTGCTAAGCCTATGCCACCAGGTGGGGTGCAAGAAAGAGGGCTCTGTTCAGCAAAACGCTAACCCATGTCCCCAACTCCGCTGAAGTCACTGTTAAACGCTGGACCTTTGGGAAACTGGTGGCTTTGAGCTTTTCTTGTTGGCGTCAAGACCACAGAGCTTCTCCTACCAGATTCAGCTGGGAATTCTTTTTCTTGGCTTTCCCAGATCGAACGATTAATATCCAGATCTCATAAGTGACTTTCATTTGTCTTGGAGAAGCCCAAATCAGAGGCTCAGAGATCAGAGGTGCAGTCCCACTGAGGCCCAACAATTAAGGCCTGACCATGAGTTATGTCCAAACGGTCAGTTATCCAGAAAGCCCTTGACATCAGGCAGACAGAAAGGCTGAGGAACCAAAGAACTTTATATGCTGAGCACACAGATGCTCACCTGTGCACTGGGGACAGTACAGGGTTCTTGTGCACTTTCTGGTGTGTTTAGAAATCAACCACTGCATGGCGTGCAGGATGCACAGCACCGCCCCTCCTGTCCAGGATTTCAAAGCTGATCCAAAGGTAATACACTTATACAAGGATCCGAATTCCTAAATTCTCCACTCCAAGTTTTTAAAGGCTAGGTTCTTCAATGGGAACTGGGACTTTTGTCTGATTTTTTTTTTTTTTTTTTTTTCTACTTAGCTACCTAACTTCTCAAAACCACAGGACTGGTCTATGTTATTGTCCTGGTCACCCTCAGACTCTCATGATGCAGCTACTGGAATTCCGGAGGTGAGCGTTGCAGCTGCTGATCAGGCCCATTCCCAGATTCTCCGGGAAGGGAGCAAAGCGGCAGGCGACACGCTCCTTTATCTTCCACTGGCTGAATGCCAAAATCCTTCACGCTACCAGTCTCTGCGAATTCCAGGTAGAAGTAGCCACACTTGACTGCCCGGTGCACCTCAAAGCAGAAGCCCAAACAGGAATCCTCTATTAGGTCTACGTATATCTCCTGAGCGATGGCCTCTAGCTTGTTAGTATCCAGGTTAGCCAACGAAATTTCCTCCATTTTAATCTGTACACGACCGTGGAGAGGGCGCTCGGATTACTCACAGCTGCACGGGCGGCAACACGTCGGGCTCGTCCGGCCGCGCCTAGGCCTACAGGCCTGTCAGGGCCGCGTCTTCAGCAGCGAGGGCGGAGGCGTCGCGGCGGCAGAGGCAGGGCAGCTGCAGCAACCAGCGGCGACTGCTCCGGAACCCCAGGTATCTCCGTTTCTTTTGGCGTCTCCCCAGGCCTGGGACTTTCAGCTCGGGCTGGCCCCAGATTCACCGCCGCCAAACGGTCTCAATGCCTCTTTCCGCGGCCCCGGCCTCTTCCGCTCGCTAGTCCGGGTTTAGCCCCGCCTCCCCACTTCCGCTCCTCAGCACGCCTGCGCATTGGCCCCGCGCAGACTCGCCGGGTTCCTCCCTATGCGCAGCTGCCAGGGAAGCCCTGGAGTTTTAGGAAAACGGATGGGAAGAACTAAAACGTATCAGACTGTCATTATCTCTAATTGTGAAAAGATGATAAGGATGCTGTTTTATGTTATTTTGTTTGCAGATTTAAACACTCGCTAATGAATTCTTCGTCCATGCTTAATCGATTCCCTCTTGAAAAAGACAAATGACAACTATGTGCACATTTGTGGTAATCTGAAATACAGTTTTAGGACTAGTTCTCCGGATACGTTTGAAAATTTGACATATAATTGACTTACAATCATTTATACTACTGCCGCAGTTGTCATTTAAATCCACTAGATGGTGCAAGGAAACAAATTACACTAGAGTATCTTTCAGTCTTTTTTTGAATGAAAAACTAGGCACTAAAGACGTAATTCATATATATTGATAATATGAACCTAAGGCGTTTATTTCATTTATAAGACCATTAAGTCAGTGTGACTATAAATAGATCATCATATACTGTACATCTCTAAAATAATTCAAAGAGAAAATTATATGTATATTTTCTATTGAAGAGGGAGGAAACCTGAAATATGTTAAATACACTGGGAGGTAAAGGAATCTTTTCCTAAGATTGTGCTGCATGAATTGTGGGATCTAGAGCCAGTCTACCCGGGTATAAATCCTAGATCCAACATTTAACAGTTCTGTTTCCTCATCTGGATAAAGCTAGTTCCCATTTAATAGTTAAAATTAAATGATATTTAAAAAAAATTCTTCTTGTGACAGCTTCTTACATGTAAGTAAGCATTCAGTAACTGTCAGCTATTTTAATATTAGTTATGGACTTGAATATAAGAAAATTTTCCTGTATCTTGTTAGTTTCCGCCCCCACCACTGTGAAATAGAGCAGCCTCTTGTACCTTTATACTTTATTAAAATATAGCTGTAGCCAAAGAAACAAAATTTAAAAAACAATACATATTTGTATCTGTCTGATTCTATAATTTCCTTTCCAGAGTAAAGGAAAATATAGACATGTATCTTTCCAGACAGATACAAATAAGAACTTTCTAATGTATATGATCATCAGAACACTATTAGTTTTAGAATTCATTCTTAATATCTTACTCTATATTTTTATGAGTAGAAGGTTAAGTACCAGTTTAACTTATTGGTTTATGAGTACTTAGCTGGTACTTGTACCCATCCAAATTTTCTGATTGTGTATTTTATCATCTTAAAAAACACAAATTGACAGATATGGAGGAATTTGAAAGCCTAAGCTATTTAAGACCCATGCATGACAAGAATATTTTTATCTGGGACATAACTTTTTTTCCATTGCAGCCTTTGTGTAATTTATACATTCTCCATTCAAAAATTGGTATCATGTTTTGATATAAGTTGAAATCTGCATATAGCCATGTGCTAAGCCAGAAAATATAATGATCAAGTGCATAAGTTCTTGAGTCAGACTGCCTCCCTCCTACCAGTTACTATCTATGTGAACTTGCCTTATCTACTTCTGTAAATCACAGTTTTCTCATTGTAAAATGTCAATGACAATTCCCATCATAAAAGCTTGCTGTGAGATTTAAACTTGACAATGAATTTAAAAGTCTTCACAAAGTGTCTGACAAATAGTATATAATATTGTTTACCTACCTATTACATGTCTAGTTAGGTAAGAAGATACAGATGTAAATACAATCATTTCCACTCACTCCTCTCCCATGCCTTCTCCAAATTTAATTTAAAGCAATGATTCTCAAATATTAATGTGTATATAAACCACTCAGAGATCCTTTCAAAATGCAGATTATGATTCATTAGCTCATTAGTAGGACCTGGGTTTTCGCATTTCTAACATATTTGATGCTGCTGGTTCGTGGACCATACTTTGAGTAGCAAGGAATTAAAAGGGCTTGATAGTGGGCAACTGTTCTTCATAGTGATTGACTCCCATATAATTTGTTCTCGCCAAATTATCATGAGAGACTTTGCATGCTTGATTTTGACAGAAGAAGAATAAGTGATTGTTTTTCTACCCTTTAAATCCTCCGTATATTGCGAGAGTTAGAACTCAAATCTGCAATTTATTTAATGAAGAGTGGTAGTCGATAAAGCTTACTTCAAAATATATACAAGAGACCATAATATTAATTGAAATTCAGATTATCAGGACTATGACTAGGTTTAGATTTCCTGTCAGTATTTTATTATATTTACTCTCAGAAAAAGAACACTCTCATGACACTGAAAATGTGTACTTATGCTCATTGTCACCTTGTCACCTCTCTTCTACTTGTATCATTTAAGATGGCCTTACTTCTTGTTAAAACGTACTGAAACTCTTTATGTTAAATCAATGACATGTCACAAAATGAAATTAGAAACAACTTAGTTCCACTGCAATTAATAGGGTTGAAGGTATTTAAGCCTTTGGTATGCAAATATTTTTAAAAATAGAAACTCTCCATTATCTAAATCATTTTTCTCAATACAAAGCAAGTAACAGGGGTTGATTCTTCATAAAAGAGTGATCTTCAAAGAATATGTGCATCATATATGCTTAAAATATTTAGTGTACAAATTAAGGGAAGTAAAATTGTATTGTGAAATTTAATTGTCTTTGATTATTCTCTTCCCATTCAATAACTGTAATATATGCAGTGGGAGAATCAGCTTTTGCAAAGAGGAGCATCTTTTAAATTATTTAAAGGTTTTTATTAAAGACTGAAATTCCAAATTTTTTTTTGTATTCACATAAAATAAAACAGTGAGACAGCAGCATGCATTCAGGAATAGACCTGGGAGCCAAAAGACCTGAGTTGCTGTCCTTTTTCTGCCACTAACTTATCAGGTGACCTTTGGCAAAAAGGCGAATTCACATTTGTAAAAACATGGACTCATGTTTTCTGAATATCCCCTTTAAAACCAAATTTCTGTGAATCAAGAAATCTGAGGAAATAGGTTTCACCAAATTAAGGGTCAAGTCACTTATGTACTGGCCAACAAAGTTCAAATGTTGGATCCTGAGGGTTTTCTTACCCCAAACTAATCTGCTCTCCTACCTTGAAGGAGAAGGGCATCTTGAAGCACCTCCACATGTTTGGGTTAAGAGCATTATTCATCTACTGAATACCAGGTGTGTGTTGTAATTATCTTGCCTAACATCTGAAGATGTTGCCTGTACGTGTATGTGGTCATTTTTTTAAAAAATTTATTTATTTAGTTAGTTAGTTATTTTTGGCTGTGTTGGGCCTTCGTTTCTGTGCAAGGGCTTTCTCCAGTTGCACGAGCGGGGGCCACTCTTCATCGCAGTGCGCGGGCCTCTCACTGTCGCGGCCTCTCCCGTTGCGGAGCACAGGCTCCAGACGCGCAGGCTCAGTAGTTGTGGCTCACGGGCCCAGCCGCTCCGCGGCATGTGGGATCCTCCCGGACCGGGGCACGAACCCACGTCGCCTGCATTGGCAGGCGGACTCCTAACCACTGCGCCACCAGGGAAGCCCCTATGTGGTCATTTTTAGTGGAAAATTTTAATTTATCTAGTGATTTTGACTCCTATGAAATCCATTTTCATCTATAAAATATTAGTTAAAACTTTACTTGCTTTTCTTTTGTTACCTAGGTTTTTAAGGTAAGTGAATAGTAAATCAGAGAGAGAACATTTGACTATATTGTCTTCTTTTATTCACATGACCATGCTTTATGTCAGAAATAAGCTATATAGTGTTATGCCTTTTTGTCTGTAATTTGCTAAAAGAAATATATGTGTGTCATAGCTCAACAGTAAACACTCACATGTCCTTCTAGGCATGACCAGCTTGAAGTTTCAAATCCATCCTCTGCTGAAATCCATTTTTCAGGATTTGCATTTAAAAGCTGATTATCATGACTTGCATGAGATTCTGAGATGCCAAAATTTGATATTAGATAAGGGTGCCATAGTAAAATTGCAATGTCAAAAATAAATTTACGATTTTAATCTGCCCTACTAAATTGTGAAATCAAGGTGACAGTGAACTTCGGCATTTATGACAACTCTGGCTTACGCTCTACTAAAGAAAAAAACACTGTAATTCTGAGCTAACTACAGTTAGTAAGTAGTGTAGTATGCTAATCTAAAATAACAATTTTAGGACTTAGCATAACACAGTCTTTTTTTAAAAAAATTGATCTTTTGATAAATCAGTTGATCAGCATCATTTTGATCTATGGAAAGGCTCTCTGGAATTATTTCCACATATTTGTATGTACAGAAAAATGTTAAAAATATTTTTCAAGTGTTTATGACACTGCCTTTGAAGATTATAAGCTATTTCTTAAATAAAAATATAATAATTATTGCTGGCCTCTCCCTATGTGAGAGAGTCGGCCTGGTAGTGCAGAGAAGGATATCTGTTTACCTTATATATGAATATAAGGATGAGCCCAGAAAAATGTAAACTTCAACACTGAAAATCATTTCTTTTTTAAAAAATTTTATTTATTTAGTTGTTAGGCTGTGTTGGGTCTTCATTGCTGTGCGCGGGCTTTCTGCAGTTGCAGCTAGTGGGCGCTACTCTTCGTTGCGGTGCACGGGCTTTTCACCGCGGTGGCTTCTCTTGTTGCGGCGCACGGGCTCTAGGCGCACGGGCTTCAGTAGTTGTGGCTCGTGGGCTCAACGGGCTTAGTTGCGCCGCGGCATGTGGGATCTTCCGGACCAGGGCTCGAACCCATGTTCCCTGCATTGGCAGGCGGATTCTTAACCACTGCGCCACCAGGGAAGTCCTTGAAAATAATTTCTGATTAGGCAATGCTGATGTGATATGGCAACAATTAACAGAGACTTTTTAAAAAAACCTTATTTAAGAGAATTTCAAGCTTACAGAAGAGTTGCAAGACTATTACAAATAATAACTTCTATATACCCTCTTCACCCAAGTTTACTTAACATTTTGCTCCTTTTACTTTCTCCATCTCTCTCCCTCCCTCTCTTTCCTTCTCTCTATCTCCCCTCCCCCACCCCACCGCTGCCCCCTCCTCGCTGAGGTTTCCTTATCACAAACTACTCTGAACTATTATTTTTCCTAATCTGTATGGTCAGTAAATTGCAGATATCATTCCCTATTATCCCTAAATATTCAATGTGTGTGTGCCTTAAGAACAGGCATTCTTTTACATCACCACAATACACTGAGCGAATTTAGGATTTTGACTTGTTTAGGAATTACCTAATATCTTAAGTCTAAAATAAACTCCATATACAAATATTTCCATTTGTCCTAATAATGTCCTTTATAGTATTTTTTTCCCTGGATCTAATCCAAGATTACATATTGCATTTACTTACTATTTCTATTCAGTTTCCTCTAATCTGGAACAGTTATATAGCAGAGAATTTTGAGAATAAAAGGATATTATACACAAGGTCAAAGACATTCCATTTCAATCAAATATGAGTAGAATAAAAAATATTTTTAAGGACATGCAATTTCCCTAATTAAAGCCTTGATTATGGTAAAAATGTATCTTAGCAGATCAGGATGCTGTAGCAATGTTGCTTGAAAATAAAAATGATGATGAAGAAAGTTCATCTACCAGAGTAAGTTTGCAATACTGACATGTCAGGGTTTTTTTTGACATAGATGCCTTCTGGAACTTTTATTACATCCATTTTTAGATATATTTAATGACAGTAATATTGATTCCTTCCCTTCCCTGCTAACACAGGTACTTTAGGAGATCTTGATCTCACTAACTCTAGTTTTGCCAAGCACAATACTTTTCAGAAACATAACCTTCAAGCCTGATGAAGAGTTTCTATCATGATGTAAACTGTTGCTTGGGCCTGTCCTGATTAGTAAAACATGCCTTTTGGTTGCTGGTACACATCAGAGTAAACCAATGGAAAGTAACATCTAAACTTAGGAATCATTGAAAATAAAATCATGGCTTTCTTCACTTAACCAGTCTAATAGTAAAAGGAGGAAACTATAATAATATATTCAGGTCTGATTTAAAAAATTAAGGCCAGAGATGTTAACTGAATTGTCCAACTAGTTGGTGGCAGAATTAGAACTAGATGTTAAGGTTTCTAACTCCGAATTTTCTTTCTGTTACACAATGGTGTCTCCAGTACATACTTTTTAATTTCAAAAAAGTCAGTAGTGACTACTTCCTATAATGCATTTGGTAAAAACACTTTAGAGTCAGCGTTAATATGTAATACATCAAAATCTTACTGCTAATGTAGCATGTACCAGCGGCCAAAAGCATAAAATATTTTTAAATCATTCTTTGCTTATCCACAAGGTGCTAAAACTCATAAAGTGATGCTCTACACAATGTGCTCTTTAATTTTTTTATGCTAGAACTTTAAAAGGAGAACTTTTCAGATTAAGAAACCAGGCATTCCACAAAAAGATCATAAACTTAATTTAGAAATGTATTTTGAGAGAGTTTTAAGAATCAGATGTTCACAGAAAAGTTTTTACTGCCTAAAAGTAGTGTTATTTTTAGAAGATTTTCAACAAATTGGTTTTAAGTTGTTCAGTGCAACATTGTTTCTTTCTATGTTTTTTCCTTCTTTTTCCGTAGTTCTTTGCTTTCAAGTTATAGAGAAGTTTTCATGTAATTAATTGAACATTCTTTTTTTCTAATTTGACTAATGTCCATTAGGTTTGTTTTTATCTTTTCCCATCAAGAACTGTCTCATATTTTCTTAAGTCAAGCTGTTAGACTGGTGGGTGGGATGCTTTTACTTCTTATTTTCCACAGACAGGCATCTGGCAATGGCCACCATGTGAGAGATTAATTTTCTTACAAAAATCCTGGTAAATGTAGAATTAAGAGCAAATTTAGGTACTAACATTACGGTATCTCAGAATCTCTCACAGGTTAATTACAGATTTTTTTAATTAAAGTAACTCTGGTTTCTCTTGTTGGACTTAAACTCATTTCATATTACCTCTTTTTCCTTCGTTTACCTGAAGCCGCTCTTTGCTTTTCAATTCTCAGAGGAATTCCAGAACCTTGATTTGTCCCTATTGTCAGAGATCATTAGTTGTCTTCTAGCCTCACTTTTTTATATTTGCTAAAACATCATTCTTATGTTATCTTACTCTAACTTTACCCAGTTCTCACTCTGTATGAACATCACCATCTACTGTTATCTTACTAGTTCTCACTCTATATGAACATCACCATTATTTATGTATTGTATGTGCCTACTTTTGCTTCAAAGGCAGAGTTGAGTAGTTGCAACTGAGACCATATGGCTTGTAAGCCTAAAATATTTACTATATAGTCCTTTAAGAAAAAGTTTACCTATGCTATGGTTCTGTTAGAAGGACAAAATAATAGAGAAAGAATTATTATTATCCTTCACTTTTATTATTTTGTTGCCCAACTATTGCATTATCTTTCTGGAGGATATAAGAGGAACCTGGAGATATCATCTCTATAATCTGCTTTTAGCTTTTATTGAACACAATTGAGAATTCAGAATTTTTCATTTTCTACCCTTAATAGCATAGGGAAGAAAATTGACAGAGGAGGATGCTTCACAATTATTAGATCAATTGGAAGATAAATTCAAAGAGACAGACAACAGTACTCTAATGATGATGGTGAAATGGATTATGGATGTGAAATGGATCGTGTAAGTGGAGTCTTAGACGATTAGACAATGAGTCTTCAGATGACAATATCTAGATGAATTTTTCTAGAATATATACGTGAACAATATATTTCCAAGAACAAAGGGAGTAGGTGATTTAATCCAGTTGTTGTTAAATAGGAAAAACTTCATCAGGCAATGTTTTACAGTAAGGACCTAGACTATCCTATTTTGCTAAAAGTAGGTGTTTTCATATTTATTCATCTTTTATGATGTTCGTGTGCCAAAATTTACTTATTACAAAAAAGTTTGTGATGTTTAAATTTATTTAAAAATTTTGAATATAGTTGTTTTCGACTATCTTTTTATTCTTACCTCTGTGAATTATTTATTAAATGACAAAATTATTTTTAGGAGTTCATTGGGTCCAGGTAAAAAATGATGGTGATAATTTTCTTGATATATTGAGGGCTAAATATTAATGACAAGAAAGAAAGAAGAAACAAATAAAAAGGAATGAACTTAGGCTAGTTAGATTTAGCGGTTTTAAGTCATAGTTGTTAAAAATTAATGTAATATTTCTGTATTTATGTTAAGCGTTTGTTTTTCTCTGCGAGCCTGTCTGCATCCCACACACAATCTCAAGGATTCCAATATAAATAAATTTATTGGCTTTTATAAAAAAGCTTTCTTTTAAAACATACAAGGAGCATGTGCCCTTGAAATAAGTCTGTGCAGTGAAATTTTCTTCTGGCCAAACATAGATGCTCTTACCAACCTTCTTTAGATCAGTGTCAGGTTCCTGGAGTTACTTTGTTTTGTAGTTTTCCTTTGTGGGCCTGCCTTTTCACTTTATTTTTAATTCAAGCAGATGTTTCTCTAGATATATTTTCATGAGCTTACCTCTGGTTTGATAAGTTTTCCTCAGGAATTTTAATAAAATAACAAGGCAGCTTTTTTTCTTAGCCCCCAGATACTTGTTCCCATAAATCCTACATATATAAACAAAGTACGGCGTAGAATACAAGAAAAAGTATATATATACCCTTAAATCAAGATGAGCTAAGAGAAAAAGAAACTTAAACTTCTCTTCTTACACCTGAAATAATCAAGCCAATCTTTGGTACTGTACATATTGACACTTGCTGATGCAGGGGAGACAGGTCAAGTTAATAGTTTCAGGCTTAAAGTAGGCAGTTTGCAAGCTGACAAAGATTTACTCATTTTTTACCACTCTTCCCTACACAGAATACATTATAATTCTAGACAGATCTCACTGTATAATGTTGATTTTTTAAAGGAACAACAACATGGAAGAAGACAAGAAATGGGAGAAAGGTGGGAGAGATCTTATTGGTTTCTGATTTGATGCCAATAACTGCTTGCATTAAGGTCTCAAAAGAATAAACTCATTACATCTACTCTCTAGTCTCTTTCAGCTATAAGTTTTTCCATATTCATTTTTGTTATAAAAGCATAAATGGCAGTTAAATCCAGGGACTCTGAAGTTTTAGCCTGGGCCACTTACTATTTGTATGACCCTAGGCGATTCTAGTAACAGCTCAGACTTAGTTAGTTCATCTGTAAAATGGACATTGAAATAGTGCTTTCCTTATAAGGAATTGTGAAAGCAAAATAAAATGTAAATTACTTAAAAGAATGTTGGGCATTAAGTATTCAGTAAACACAACGTATTTTTATAGTGATGTAGGAGAAATACTGATCTTTGAACTCAAATGACTCTGGTTTTCAATCACTTATTCCTATATTCAGTAAATATTGAGGGGTTTTTTTTCTTTGTGTTTGGAAGTTAAGGTACAGTGATAAAGGAGTCCAATTCTTCTTTCAAGGAGCTACTTAGTGGAGATCGAGCGATAAACATAAACTCATATAATTAAGGGTTATGAGAACTCATAAAAATGTGCATAGAATTCAGTAGGCATACTCAAAATGAAGCAGTCAGTTCTGTGTGCAGAGAAGGGAAAATTTTGTGGGAATGTGACCCTTTGTTTAGGACTTAGAAGAGGAATACATATTGCTTGTCAGTAGTTACAGGTGGAGTGAGGGACATTTTAGGTGGAGAGAGGAGCATGATAGAATAGAGGTATGAAATAACATTGTATTCGTTATCTGTTGTGTTACTCATTATAGCTAGAGGGGAGGAACACGTGTCTACAATCTGAGGATGGGATGGAGGAGAGGCTGGAAAAAAATTTTGTGGTCATTGAAGGGTTTTTAGAGATTTTTATATTGGAAAGTTTATCTAGAATCAATGTGGAGGAATGGAATGTGAAATGAAATGTTATAAAACCATGGGCAGGAAGGGTAACATGAAGACTGTTGTAGTCCGGGTGAGAAATCATAGATTCATGAACTAATACAACAGCACTGAAGATGGAGGAAAGGAAAAATTGTGGTAAATACATAAGGCGTCAAATTGATAGGATTTGTTTGGGTTGCAATAAGAAAAACCTCACAGAACGACAGAACAAATGAAATGAGATATTTAAATAAAAGTGCTTTGTAAAATATAAAGCTGTGTATGATTTTCAGTTGTTATCCACGTTCAAGATTATATAATCAATGACTTTAAAGACACAATTAGTATTTATCCAACAAAATATAACTGTTGTCTACTCTTAAAATTTGTAAGGCTTTAAATTGTATTTTAAAATACAATCTTTCAATCTTTGTCTAGAGACTGTCCTAATAATCCTAGTATATTTGTGGGAACATATGCCACCTCGATAACTGTTTCCACGTAATTCAAGCTTCTTTTATACTTACAACATTTGATCAGATTTACCAAGCCTTAAAATTTTACCAGAAAATACAACATGTTTACACACACACACACACACACACACACAATTGGGTTAAACTAAAGGAATTGTTGAAATAGTAGAGTTACAGACAACTTTTCATAGTGCTTTAGCTATAAGAATAAAATTTATAAGAATAAAATTGGAGGCATAATTCAAAATGGATTCACATGGTACCCATTTTTGAAGTGAGGCTCGACTTGTCTTCATTTGCATAGGTAACTAGGAAGCAGCAAGTTAATTTTTAAGTGATAATCATTTTTTTTTCACAGCACTAGCTAAAACCTTTGGTGGCCAAAATCCTATAAACCTCGACAGACAACTGCCCTACATGAACTCTAGGTCTGTGACTCATTTATTGTTAGAGGAATCCAGCTGTGCCTGGCATGAGTTTAAAAACATTCAGAGATCTCGTTCTCATATTCCACATTTTGGGGCCATTTATCCATTGACATTAGGTCTGCCACATCTGTTCATGCATTTAAATGAAAGTTAAAGACTTTCCTTTTTGATCAAGTTTTAGTGTTTTCATAATTTATATGCACCACACTACTCTAGAAAAGTTTGTTCAGAGCAATTTTCTCTGTTTTATCTGTCAATGGTATTTTTACGCCTTTTATTCTGCAGCCTTTAAGATGTGATGTGAATAAAAACAGCTTTCTAAATAAAGATTGATTGTCTGGTAACAGTTACACAGTAAACAACAGTCTTCATATGAGACTTTTAAAATACATATTTTAAAATGATATAATGATATCTGTCATTGTTGGTTTAAATGATAGAATGGCACATATCTTAATTTATTGGAATGTACACAAAACTATCCTCAAATAGACATTAAAGTTAAATTGGGAATTTTTTATGAAAAATTTTGACAAATGCTTTGTTCAAATGGCTGAAAACATCTGTGTACAATGTTTTCTTAATATGGACGTTGGAACAACCTTTTTTTTTTCCCCATGGAGTTTGATTCTGTCCTACTGAGAGGAATATCTTTTGTTGGGATTGAATGAAATTCCCAGTCGAGTCCATAGGTCAAAAAATCTGGTCTTAATTAAATTTCCTTCCCTTAATCTTCAACAATCTTTCTAACAACTTTTCAGTCTACTGAAAGAAAAGAGAGTGTCTGGAAGAAAAGCTTCTAGCTTTTCCTATACAAAGAAGTTTGTTGGATTTATATTCACGTTACTTCATTAAAAAATATGATGTGCATCAAAGGAGTTAGATTATTTTTATTGATCCTCAGTGAAAAGTGAACTTATGCCTATAAAAGAATAATGTAAAATACCTTTTAAAACTTGTGGTAAAATGTAATGCTACTTGGAATAAATATAAGGACTCACAATAATAAAATAAAATAATAACAATAATAAAATAAAATAATATAAATATATTATAAATGGAATTGCATCAATCACCATCAGAAGGAATAGAATATGTCCAGATATACTTTGGTAAAACAGCTCCCCCGGACTCAGTAAACACATGAACACGTACACATTTACTCTGACACACTGCTCTGGAATTTAACCAAAACTTTTTTTTTTTTTTTTTAAACTCAAGAGAGTTCCAAATAGGGTTTGTATTTTTCCTCTCTAATAATCTCAATTTATATATTTAAGCATATAGTCTACTCTCATATGTGTGTTTTAAAGACTTAGAGTAAGAATCTGATTTCTCTTTTGTTCAAACAATTCCTAAATTAGATCCTGAGTTCCGATCACTTTACTGAGTTCCAGAGTGGCATGTCTACCTGCCTGGATGATATCCTCATTTGGTTATCTATTGGGTATCTCAAACATCTTTACATGTCTTAAACACAAATTTTGATTTTCCCTCCATCTTTGTCATAAAAATCCTTCTCTCTGTTTTTCCTGTTCCAGCTCATTACACTGTTCAACCAGATAGCCAATCCAAAAGTCTAAGACTCAATCTTGAGTTCTCTCTGTTAATTATGTCTGTATCCATCTGTTAGAATCCTGTGCACTTGACATCAAAATGCATCACAAATCTTACCATTTTTCACTCCTTGAATTACCACTACCTCATGACCATGCCACCATCATGTCCCACCTCAGTTGTGGCAATAGTCCCCTACCTGGTATCTCTATTTCCACACTCTCTTCTCTATAGTTCATTTGACCTAGAACAGACAGAGTGATACACACACATATACACACACACAACACACACACATTTAAAGTTCTAATATATTTCCTTGACATTTAGTGCAAAATCTCAACTCTTTACTTAGGCCACAGTGTCAGGTATAATATGACAATTGGCTCCCTTTCCAGCCCCATCTTGACCTTTATCCACTCTGCTCCATCCACAATGTCCTTTTTGCTGTTCCTTGACAAGTTAGCTCTCATCTCAGACAATTTAAACTAGTTATTCAGTTAGTGTGAAATACATTTCTCCCACATCTTTACAGGGTTCTCTCTCTCTGAAAATTCAGGTTCTTCTCACCTATCTCATTAGAGAAGTTTTCTCCAATGAACTTACCTAAAATAGCCTCCTCTTTATTTTCTCTACTCTCACTTTATCTTGCTTAATTTATTTGTATACCCAGTTTCTATCTGCAACTATTCATTTGTTTATGTATTATCCTTTATCCCCCTCATTAGAATTTAAGTACCAGTAGGTCAGAGACTTCATCTTGGTAATTATTATATCTTTACCTCATACTCAAAATATAAGTGATGAATGCATGAATTAATGGATAATTCAAACTTTATCTGGAATTAATTTTTCAGCTTTCGTTTCTTACTTTTATACTCTAACATAGGAATCAGACATGCAGGATGTGTGAAGCATGTATAGGTGCTTTGGGATTATTGCCTTTATATTGCTCTGTGACCTTAAGTACATCAATTCCATCAATTTGCCTTATTTCCTTCATTTTGAATAGTGTACATATAATTGCTTGAGAGATGAAAAATTGACTTTTGTTTCAAAGTTACAGTGAAAGTAGTATATCTGAAAAAGTTGAATATATATGGGGAAAGCCGATTTGTAATATCATGAGTAAGGGTGTATTAAAATGCATGTATTTCTTTCAAAGCAGACTAAAGTCCAAAAAGATTACCATTCAACTTTATAAGAAATGGAGAAAATGAGATACTAAAATTTTTTTAAGAATAAAAGACCTCAACAAATAAATTATATGTTAAACCATGTAATCCCTTGGCTGTTTATTGAGAATGTTAACAACTCTGTAGGCTCATGTTTCTCCTCCTTGCACAAAGATTTGTTCCAATTATGATTTTTTTTGAAGTATTTTATTAACCAACTCCTACTCCCAATTTTAGTGTTTTACTTCTGTTTTGAAAATTGCTATCTTTGAGAATTGTTTTCCATGGAAGTAATTTGTGAAAATGGGATCCTGATCTTAGGCATCATTGCCTTAATTGTCGTGACTCACAATTTAAAGAAGTTATTTTCTCTGTGGGTTAAAAATCAATCCACGAGGAAATATACATATCCACCTTTTGAAACCTAGACTTACATGTATAAACTTTCAAGAGAAGGTACATCTAGCTCTGTATCTCCTTATCATTGCTTCCCATATCAAGTTACCAATGTTCAGCCTTAAGGTTCAAGCACGGAACAACACAACTTGAAAAGTGCCAGTGTAGAATTTAAAGAATCTTTCATTCAATTAAAAAAAAAGAAAGAAAAAAAAGTGCTATTCTCTTTGGAGAAATTATCAAGGAAGGAATTTCAGGGAGATGCTCTAGTAAAGTGTTAGGTTGGGGCTTGTTATTATGGTGGCAACTTGAAATATTGAGCTAAACTTGTTAACTTAAATTTATTATCTCTAAATATAGCTGGAAATGTTAACACAGACAGATGGAAATACATTTACTTTCAGAGCGGAAATGATAGCTGTAACATTATTGTATAAGGGACAATTCGAGATAAATCTCTTCACAGAGTTGCAATAACTTCATTTAAATTTGATTTAGTTATGCATAGTGTTGTGGTAAATGTTAAATGCAGAATGTAGAACAAAATTTGTACATTTTAATGTACTATGTAAATGTTTTTATTATTAGAATACATTTCATCATTTCACTGTGTTCCTTAATAGATCTTTTCTCTCATAGCTATGTCTCGAATTTGAATTTCAATGGATCCTTCAGTTTTCTCCATAGTAGGCAATTTTACCTTGGGCTAGTTAGGAAGAAAGCAAAATCAAAGCTAATGGCTTGTTGCTCATGTAATTTTGGGTTATATTTTTTCTCCCTCTCTTCTCTAATTTTCTTGACATACAGAAATATGTGAGAAGGGAGAAACCCATGGCTGCTTATTGGGAATAGCTCATTCTTCACTGGCCTGCTTATTGCTGTACCAGGCAGTCTTACATGTGTGGTAGTGCAAGTTCTCAGCCTCTGGCCATCAAGAAAGAAAATGAGAGCTCTCTGTGGCACTTTAACATGAAACAGTCCATAGAGGTGCTCTGCCTTGGGTTGTCTTGTCTGAAGATTTCATCAATTCAATTGGGAATAGATTTGACAAGGTAGGTAGGAGCTAGAACCCAAAGTTAGACTTCTAGTTCAAAATGGGTGGTTGTATATTCCCTATTTGCCTAAATATGCATCTGCTATTTTGTTAGAGGATTTTTATTTATTTTTACTGATTTCATGTGGGCACAATCTCAACCCCTGATATATGCTTTATATTTTTCACCAACTTTCTTCAATGTAATCCTCATATGTGGTGGTGTAACTAAACACACTCTAAAGAACTTAATTTTTACTGGTGTTACTTGCAATTATGATATGCAAATACTTATTCAATGAACGGGGAATTATCGGCAGAGTTAGAGAAGGCCAAAGATAGGGAAAGCAATGTAATATCCATAGAAGCAATTGTTCCCCTTATTTCCTGGAAATGGGTCTCCTTGAATGGAAATTATATATTATACATTTCGGGATGCATACGGTTAAATATATCCATGCTTATATTAGGTGTACTCTAAAATAATCCCTCCTAGTTGTTTCTTTGTTTTCCACATATATTTTCTTAAACTAAGCCAAATCATTTCTAGGATAAATGATTATGTTAAAATGTTAGATCATGTCACTCCTCTAGAGAAAGCTTTCCAGTGGCTTTCTATCTAGGAATAAAGTTAAAATTCTTTGTCCTTCAAGACCCTACAGTATCTAGCCCCCATCACTTCTCTGAAATCATCACTTACTTCTTTCTCTCACTAGCTCTAAGTCACACTGTTCTAGTTGCAGTTCTTTAAACATACCAGACTCACTTTTGACTTATCATCTTTTCATTGGCTATTCCTTCTGCCAAGAAAACCTTCCCCAGATATCCATATTATTAACTTTTAAATCTCATTCAAGTTTTTGTTCCAATGTGTTTCCATGAGTTCTTCATTGACTGCTCCATTTAAAATTACAATCTGCTTCCCCCTACCATGGACTTGGACTCCTGATGCTGCACAACACCCCAAATTATATTACCAGGTATATTTAATTCTGCTTTTCTGAGTCATTACAATATACTTATTTCACTTATGCTGTCTCACCATAGTTCATTTATTGCTAAACCTAAGTCCTTCCATCCAACAAATAGGAGCGATCTTTACTGAATCAGCAGAGTGGGTTAACCCCCAGTGTTCTGACTCTATATAGTACACTCAGCTTTCCCTTTTTGCGCTCTTCATCAATTTTTCCTTTGATTTCTGAGTAGAAGGTATATACTTTCAAATTTATGACTGCCCACAAAATCCAAAATGAGCATTATTTTATCACCCATAGTGAATTAAACAGTAATTTTCCTTTAGCACTAGAAATAATCTTGCCAATCAAAGTATATTAGCTTCTTCCAGTTTAAAATGGAGAGTTTTAGGACTAATATGATTCTCTCCTATTCCTCTTTCTTTAATCTCCAAAGGCCACCTAAATCCAGGATGGGGGTAGGGAGGTGACCTTAAGGAAGGGGCATTTGCTTTTTGGGCTATTCTCTGTTCTCACCGAGTTCAGCCATGATGTGATTTATTTTGTCTATACTATGGCCAGTCGCTGCTCTTGCTGCATATTTCTTTTTGCTTAATATTTTAGAAAACTTTTAATTTTGAATAGTTTTAGACTGATAGAAAAGTTGCAATGATAGTGCAAGGAGTTTCTACATACCCCACACCCAGCTTCCCTTATTATTAACATCTTACATTAGCATGCTACATTTGTCAGAACCAATGAACCAATACTGATATATTATTATCAACTACTCTCTATGCTTTTTTCCAGATTTCATTAGTTTTCCCCTAATATCCTTTTTCTAATACAGGATCTTATCTAGGATACCACTTTGCATTTAATCATTATGTCTCCTTAGGCTTCTCTGGGCTGTGGTAGTTTTGCAGACTCTCCTTGTTTTTGATGACCTTGACACTTTTGAGGAGTACTGGTCAGGTATATTCTAGAATTTCCCTCAAATGGGATTTGTCTGATGATTTCCTTATGGTTAGACAAGGCTTAGGGGTTTTGTGGAGGAAGACCATAGCACATCATATAAAAGGTACAAGCTATCAACATGATTTACCATTGGTTACGTTAATGTTGATCACCCATCTAAGGTGATGTTTGCCAGGTTTCTGTACTGTAAACTACACACACACACAAACACTTTTCATAATTTACTCTTTGGAAGTAAGTCATTTATTGGGTGGGAATTATATTCCACCTCCTTGAGAGGGGAGAATCTACATAAATTATTTGTCTTTATCTTTAGATTTGTCTTTACTCCCGAATTTACTTATTTACTAAATAATTTATATCAATGTTGACTCATGGATATTTATTTTATGTTTTAAGTTATAATACAATACTATGATATTTATTTTGTTGTGCACACTGTTCCATCTTTGGCTGTTGGGGGAACTTGCAGGGTCCCTTGACTTAACCCCAACATTTTGGATTTTAAGCACTTACTTTCTGGCACTACAAGATGCTCCAGGCTCATTTCGTATGTTATCTGCCACAGTTCCAGACTCAGCTCTTCTTCAGGGAGCCTTGGTTCCTTTTATTGAAGAATGGTATTAAAAATCAACATCTGGCTTCTAGGTCTGCTCATTGCTATTGAGTCATTGGTTCTAGGCCCTCCTTGTGGACATAACTAGGACATATATGTATGTATACTAACCGATCTATAAACCTGTATCTATAATTATGTCTATACACACACACACACACACACACACACACACACACATATATATGGTGGTTTCAAAATTCTTAACCTGTACCACCATGAGAAAAAAAACTGTAGAGCTAGAGTAAAGTTTATGTACATTTTCTTTTGTCTTCAGTCTTATGATCTATCATTTCCAAAGTTATTAGGTCAGCACCTCTTTTCTCCCACCTCCTATAGTTAGGTTATATCATACATTTTTAACACAGAGTTGTTTGTCACAAATCCATTGGGCACTGCATTCTAGACCCCCACCCTCTAGTTGATCTTTTTTTTTTTCAATTTGTACACATTACGGTTCACTCTTTCTATCTACCACTAGAGAAGTATACAGAATAGAATCATGGCTGTAAAATATCCCCTGTACTTTACCTATTTGGTAGGCAGTTAAATTACTTGTGGATTCTTACTGATTCTGTTAGTGTGGTTTTAGACTTTGTCAAGATAGGTCTATTTGATTTTGTCCTTAATTAGAGGGTGTTACCTTTATTCCAAAAGAATGTCCTTTCTCAGCTCTCAGTTGAGTATCTGAAATCCTCAGCAATGTGTCTTCTCTCCAAATGGGCCATAATTGCAGTATTTTCCATCCTTGTGTGACCACTGTTTTCTCCATTCAGTCTTAGTCCAGCACTATCTACTTTCTGCCAAGGCAAGTAGGGTCTTTCAGTCAGCATGCATAGCATAGCCTTCAGCCAAAAACTCAGGGTGAACCCTCACAGAAACTTCTCTGGCCCCTTTGTTCAACTTCTTCCTTTCCAGGAACCTGCACTGAAAATTCCATCCACTTCAGCACTATAGATTTCTGATCTCTGCTTCCATAGCTCAGCAATGCCATTACTTCACTTGGGCTCCATTTCCCTGATATAAGTAAAGGAAGTATCTGTACTTAGAGTACTGCTGTGTCCCTTCTCTTAAAAATCACAGTATTGCTTTGCCTATAGTTCAGTACATTAAAAAATCCTCATATATTTTGCCTAATTTTATAGTTATTTATAGTTGGAGATCACATAAGATACCAGTTACATTTTTGATGGTTGGAAATTTAATTGTCACATAAATAGACTTTTACTATTATTTCAATGCTGGAAATTTTTGAATGGTTGAAAATTAGATTTGTTGTATAACTATTAATTTATCACTCTAAAACTTTTACAGCCAGTAATATTTCCTGGCATATTTATGACCCATTCTTGGACTATAACTGTACTCTTGCTAAAGTTTTGGGAATCTTTGGTTTATACTGTAAACTTTATGCTATAATTTGTTGAAGATTTGCTTTTGATATTCTAAGCCAAACTTTAGGAATACCAAACAGTTATTATATTTTTCAAGTACTGATCCTGGAGATAAAATGGTCACCTATTACTGAACAAAAGTCTAGGAAGGTGAGTATGTTTTCAAGACTGTTTTGGACCTTATGAACAAGAAATTAACACTATTTTTGTTATAGTTTTGGATGAGGAAGCATTACCTCAAAATCTAGTTTAAATTCAAAAAAGGGACACATAGCTAAAGGTATTACTGAGAAAAAAATACACAAGAGAATAAATCAAAATATTATCCACTAAACCAGTCTTTTCTCTAGGCTTAATATGCCACGGGCATTTTATGCATACAACATGCCATCTGAGAGTAACATTAATTATTCTTAGAGTCCTGGAATATACCTGCAGGAATACACTTTTCTGTGTATTATCTGCTTTTAACAGGAAAAAATGAGCTTGGGAAAGTAAAACTAATTTAATGTCTGTCATGCAAACTTCTATCTATATCTCACTACATATATATCCGTACTTAGGGGAATTTTAGTATAAGAAGGAAGAATCCTAAGGATTCGGTTCACATAGTAACAACGAAAAAGTACCTCAGAAAAAAACAAGCAAAAGGTCTTAAACTATTAAATCATTAGAAGGTTAAAGCTTTATCCTGTAGTAAGGATTGTGCTGGTTACACTGTAAAACAGAGCACCTTAGTGACATGGTGATGTATTTCCCCTCCTCAGTTTCAGTTTGTATTGTGATTATTTCCAAAGACATACTAGGTTCTGACACGGCATTTTTTTCCCTGGTAAATACATTTCAAAAAAATGAGCTTTGTGTTGACTTCCTTTTCTAATATGATTTTCTAATGTCAATTTTAAGAAATGAACCAGTATAATATAACACACCAAAAGGAGATAAAATTCCTAATGTTGACACATTGTACATCTGACCTAAATCATCATAGGTTGTGGTGTGAATGTGGTGTTACATTTACGTGTTTTGATGATGACTTTTTTTTAAACTAGAGGTGAAAAGGAGGCCTGACTTCCCAATATGATAATGACCCTCTCCTTGTTATAATTCAAATTACTATGATTTTGAGAAGGTAGACATACAAATGTTATCAGAATCTTATAACAAACTAGGCTTTGATTTATTGTTGCTTTTATTACAAGCCTACTTCGAGGAATAACTAACACACAATATGTTAACCAATGTGGGCAGTTTTATGAGGTTCTGTAGGTCATTGCAGTTTGTTGCATTTGAAATGACATGAAATTAATCATTATGTAATTATCACATGTGACCTTACATTACTAGTGCATTTATTAATACTTTCATATGCTAACAATCAGCAATAATCAGATAACCAAGCAAATTAGTGTAATAAGGTTGCTAGTGTTAGGACTATGAGGAGAAAATCAATTAAATGAAATAAGATATGCAAATGGAATATTCAGTTTAACTATGAAGTAAAAGCTGCTAGGGGCTTCTTTATAAATATTGCACCTGACATCATGATTATCACATATTTTATGGAAACCTACTGCATCTGTTAAGACTTACATGGATTTGTGCTGGAAGTACTTGTGCTTCTCTTTCATTAAGAAGTCAGGAAGACAGCAATCCCACTACTGGGCATATACCCTGAGAAAACCATAATTCAAAAACAGTCATGTACCACAATGTTCATTGCAGAACTATTTACAATAGCCAGGAAACGGAAGCAACCTAAGTGCCCATCGACAGATGAATGGATAAAGAAGATGTGGCACATATATACAATGGAATATTACTCAGCCATAAAAAGAAACGAAATTGAGTTATTTGTAGTGAGGTGGATGGACCTAGAGTCTGTCATACAGAGTGAAGTACGTCAGAAAGAGAAAAACAAATGCCGTATGCTAACACATATATATGGAATCTAAAAAAAAAAAGAAAAGAAATAATGCTCATGAAGAACCTAGGGGCAGGACGGGAATAAAGACGCAGACTTACTAGAGAATGGACTTGAGGACACGGGGAGGGGGAAGGGTAAGCTGGGACGAAGAGAGAGAGTGGCATGGACATATATACACTACCAAATGTAAAACAGAGAGCTAGTGGGAAGCAGCCGCATAGCACAGGGAGATCAGCTCGGTGCTTTGTGACCACCTAGAAGGGTGGGATAGGGAGGGTGGGAGGGAGACACAAGAGGGAGGGGATATGGGGATATATGTATATGTATAGCTGATTCACTTTGTTATACAGCAGAAACTAACACAACGTTGTAAAGCAATTATACTCCAATAAAGATGTTAGAAAAAAAAAAAGAAGTCAGGGCGAGATAGTTCTGGGATTGTATGGCAGCTCAGCAACGACATCTAGGACTCAGTATCCTCCTGCCATCCTGGCTTGCCATTTTTTGTGTGTGGACTTTCATCTTTGTAGAATCAGTGTTGATGCTGTCTTCCAGATATTGCTTTTGCTTTTCAAGCAGGAAGACGTGTAAAGAAGGAAAGAGCTGATGGCTAATGTGCCATTTCAACTGCCTAACAAGCTTTCCAGGAAGAAGCTCTACCCACGTACTGATTTTTTACCTCATAGTGAACACTGGGTCATATGGTCACCCCTAACTGCATGAGGATCTGGGAAGGTTAGTATTTACGTTTCCACGTACTTAAGGCAGGCAAGAGAGAAAGCAGCGTGTCTAATGTCCGAGCTGCAAGTTCACACGATCTGCAATCACTAGTATAAGCAAACCACGGGATGAGGATTTATTAGTTTGGGGTCACCTATTGCCAGAAATAAAAAGTTGAAAATATTTGATAAATGCTGCATCTGGTAGAAAATTGCTTTTATGTTGAAACCCATTTCTGGGGAGGGGAATTTTTTTTTCTAGCAGTAGGTGTGTCTGTTTGTGGAATGGATGATAAATTTGCTCCCAGATGGCAAGGGAAAAAAAAAAACAAAACTACTCTGTGAGAGGAAGTTTTTAACTCTCTAGACAAGAGGTGAGAGTCAGAGATATATCAGAGTACAAACCCTGAAAAAGGTGACCTCTTTGTATAAATCTTCAAGTCTTGAGTAAAGTTACTAAATTCACAAAATGTTTGTTGCAATTTAATTTTTTTAAAACTGTAGAGAGGCTGTATTTTACATTCTGTCTGACACTAGAGAAAAGTAGGAGGAGCATGTGAAATGCAGGCGCTATAGAAAGGGCACGAGAAGATATCAGCTGCAAGACTTTATATATATCATAGAAATCTGGACTGTCTCTAAGGCACGGGGAGTTTCCTGTGAGTCAAGTATTTTTTTAAGAACTGTCAGGGCAGGGAAAACCCAGCTGATCTATAGGCTACACATAGAAAACTTGAGCTAGTAAATAACTAGCAAGTCAGAAGCTTTGCAGAAATTCATGCATATGTAACTATGTAGTAGATGAATAAGAGTGTGTGTGTGTGTGTGTGTGTGTGTGAGTGTGAGGTTTAAATACCTTTGATATTGGATTTTCTTTTCAAGTTATCATCTCTGTTGTTGGAATTTAAAAGGAAAACTTTTCCAGAGGGAACTTTTTTCGTAGCCATTTCTTTATTGCATTGTATCAGGTAACAAACTGAAAGCCAGTTTTTTATTAATTCCTTTAAAAAAGTTTTCTTGATTTTGTCTTCTAATGAGATTATGAATTCCATTTAAAATGGTTACATAGTATCTAATGTATCTTTATATTATAATTTATATAATCAATTATTTGTTCATGTGCATTAGGCTTTTTTCCAACTTTTTATGAGAAACTGTACTGTATGATGCATATCTTTTTGTACTAATGTAATTATTCTCCTTATGAGTATACTCCTAGGGTGAGTTCACAGGATCAAAAAGTATATGTAGTTTATATTTTTAGATAAGCTGAAAAAACACCTACCAGTAAGGCTATACTAATTTGCCTTTCTACTATCAAATTTTATTTGCTTTTATTTGAATGTTAGCAACAATAAATACCTTTTCATGTTTGTTAGCTAATTCATTTAATTTAGGAGTTATCTGTCTCTTCCTTTGCCCATTTTTGTCATGTTTCTAAATTAAATTCATAATTTATTTGTAAAAACTGTGCATGAGAATTTTAATGTTTTCTTTGATATTTATATGTATTTTGCAATCATTTTACTATTTTGTTATTAGTATTTTACTTAATGTTTATTTTATTTATTGTGACAAAGTCTTTCATTTAGATTGTCAAATATATTGGCTTTCAACTATATCGTTTCTGGTTTTATTTTGGAGTTTTTACTATCCACTGATACAAACATGTTCAACATTTTCTTGTGGTGTTCTCATATTATTATTGTCATTTTTATGAATGTGAATTTTATTTTGAACTGAACAGTGAACTGGGAATCCAGGTTTCATTTTCAAAATAGCTAGCTCATTGTCTTAACACTCATTTTTGAATAATTAATCAGATCCTTAAAGATTTTAAATATACCTCCATTATATACAAAATGTCCTTGAAATCTTTTGTTGATTTCTGAGCTTCTATTCTGTTTATTTAATATGCATCATGGATGGTCCAAGTAATTTTTCACTAGTAGCAGAAGAAGTGGGGTTCCCTGGCTGTGAGGAACAATTAAAATATATTATACAGTGTACACTTAATTATACAATTAAAGTTTATTATACTGCAAGAGGGTTACAATAGTTCAAAGAGAGGACACTCATACCATCATCATCCGATTTTAGTCCTGGACTTCATACTAGGATTTTTTGTTTAGGAGTTTAACAGTGGAGACCTGGTTGAACTATGTCTCCAACATGGGACTTTATGGGGAAGGTCACAGAGTAAAACCATGTGTTTTATGCATCTCACCTGCAGCCTTGAAACTGCAGCCTTGAAACAAATCCATTACTTGAACTTAACGTTTCCCACGCCAATTTCAAATAGCAGGGCTCTGTTTTGCCAAAATCCATATTCCCCAAGACAGTTATATCATAACTGGGAATGTTTCTTATTGCACAACATTTTAAAAGTTTCTCTTGGTACTTCAAAATATAACAAAGTTTAAGACTTGTAGTGTTTGGGTTAACCAATAATCAAAATTTCTTCTACTTGTACATACACATATTTGACACTTGCTTTTTATTAGTGCAGGATTCTTCCACAAAGAACTTTTCAAGGTCTTGTTCATATATTCTTACCGTGTATTTCTATTTAGACCCACACAATTTAATTACAGTAGTGTTACTCCTGTTTTTGAGGACTTTTGTATCATTGATTATTTATTCTTTCTACAGAATTTGAAAATACATTCTTCCAAGAAAAAAAAAAAAGTCCTGTCAGTACTTTAGATACATTGATTTGATTTTATTGTTAAATTTTGGAGGAACTTACATCTTTACAAGATTGAGTCTTCCTCTCCAGGAAAAAGCCATATCTTTCTATTAAAATAAATTTTTATGTCCTTCAGCAAAGTTTTACAGTTTTCACCCTATATAAGCCATATACAAGTCATTAAATTTGTAACTAAGAATTTAATTTTTTGAGCTTTTCTTTTTAATGGGCATTGTCTCATTTATATCTGTTTCTATTAACAGATGATTGTTTTTATGGAAAATTTATTATATTTCTGTATTTTTTAAGGGTGATTGATATTTTAACCAATGTTTTCATTTTTAATATTTTTTTCAGTTGATTCTCTGATATTTTAAAGTAAACATATTTCTGAAAATAATGATTATTTCTTCTTCAAATTGTCCACAATAAGCCAAGGTGAGATTGTAGTTATCCAATCATGCCACTGTATCAAATGATTTTGCTCATTGTCAAATGACCAAACTGCTATGTCACAATTGCTCACTGACTACCACTGATATTAAGATGTCATAGATTAAAAAATATATACATAGATTTCTGAGTTATTAGAATATTAAATAAATGGGCATCTTAGAATCAATGGTTAGATTAAATGTATATGTGCAAATCTTTTTATACCACAAATCAAACATTCTTTATCTTTGAAGAATCATTTTCTGACATGTAGAATTTTTGGTTTACACTTTTCATATTTCATTTCATTGCTTTCTGATCTCCACTGTTTCTGATGAGAAGTTACCTATTTGTCATTTTTCCTATGTATATGAGGAGTAATTTTTTTCTTGCTAGTTTCATGTTTTTCTCTGTCTTTGGGTTTCAACAGTTTGATTATGACTTCATTGCTTTTATCCTACTTAGAGCATTCTGAACTTGGATTTGTAGATTCATGTTTCTTTGAATTTGGGAGTTTTCAGCCACTATTTTTATCATAAATTTTAAAGACTTTTCTCTCTCTCCTCTCTTTCTAAGACTGACATTGCATTTATGTCGGCACACTGGGCATATGTCCCAGAGGTCTCTGATAATATGAAAAACTGGATTTCTCACACATTGCTTGTGGGAAGGTATAATTGATCTGCTATTTTGTGAAATTTTTTTTCAGTTTAATTAAAATGCTAAACCATTAACCAGACTCATCAAGAAAAAGAGGGAGAGGACTCAAACTAGTAAAATTAGAAATGAAAAAGGAGAAGTTACAACAGACACAGCAGAAATACAAAGCATCCTAAGAGACTACTACAAGCAACTATATGCCAATAAAATGGACAACCTGGAAGAAATGGACAAATTCTTAGAAAGGTATAACCTTCCAAGACTGAACCAGGAAGAAACAAAAAATATGAACAGACCAATCAGAAGTAATGAAATTGAAACTGTGATTAAAAATCTTCCAACAAACAAAAGTCCAGGACCAGATGGCTTCACAGGTGAATTCTATCAAACATTTAGAGAAGAGCTAACACCCATCCTTCTCAAACTCTTCCAAAAAATTGCAGAGGAAGAAACACTCCCAAACTCATTCCATGAGGCCACCCTGATACCAAAACCAGACAAAGATACTACAAAAAAAGAAAATTACAGACCATTATCACTGATGAATATAGATGCAAAAATCCTCAACAAAATACTAGCAAACAGAATCCAACAACACATTAAAAGGATCATACACCACGATCAAGTGGGATTTATCCCAGATTTGCAAGGATTCTTCAACATACGCAAATCAATCAATGTGATACACCATATTAACAAACTGAAGAATAAAAACCATATGATCATCTCAATAGATGCAGAAAAAGCTTTTGACAAAATTCAACACCAATTTATGACAAAAACTCCAGAAAGTGGGCATAGAGGGAACCTACCTGAACATAATAAAGACCATATATGACAAACACACAGCAAACATCCTTCTCAGTGGTGAAGAACTGAAAGCATTTCCTCTAAGATCAGGAACAAGACAAGGATGTCCACTCTCATCACTATTTTTCAGAATAGTTTTGGAAGTCTTAGCCATGGCAATAATAAATAGGAATAAATAAATAAATAAAAGGAATCCAAATTGGAAAAGAAGAAGTAAAACTGTGACTGTTTGCAGATGACATGATACTATACATAGAGAATCCTAAAGATGCCACCAGGAAACTACTCGAGCTAATCAATGAATTTGGTAAAGTTGCAGGATCCAAAATTAATGCACAGAAATCTCTTGCATTCCAATACACCAGTGATGAAAAATCTGAAACAGAAATTAAGGAAACACTCCCATTTCCCATAGCAACAAAAAGAATAAAATACCTAGGAATAAACCTACCTAAGGAGACAAAAGACCTGTATGCAGAAAACTATAAGACACTGATGAAAGAAATTACAGATGATACCAACAGATGGAGAGATATACCATGTTCTTGGATTGGAAGAATCAATATTGTGAAAATGACTATACTACCCAAAGCAATCTACAGTTTCAATGCAATCCCTATCAAATTACCAATGGCATTTTTTACAGAACTAGAACAAAAACTCTTAAAATTTGTATGGAGACAAAAAGACCCTGAATAGCCAAAGCAGTCTTGAGGGAAAAAAATGGAGCTGGAGGAATCAGGCTCCCCAACTTCAGACTATACTACAAAACTACAGTAATCAAGATAGTATGGTACTGGCACAAAAACAGAAATATAGACCAATGGAACAGGATAGAAAGGCCAGAGATAAACCCATGCACCTACGGTCAACTAATCTATGTCAAAGCAGGTAAGAATATACAATGGAGAAAAGACAGTCTCTTCAATAAGTAGTGCTGGGAAAAGTGGAGAGCTACATGTAAAAGAATGAAATTAGAACACTCCCTAACACCATACACAAAAATAAACTCAAAATGCATTAGAGACCTAAATGTAAGACTGGACACTATAAAACTCTTAGTGGAAAACATAGAAAGAACACTCTTTGACATAAATCACAGCAAGATCTTTTTTGATCCACATCCTAGAGTAATGGAAATAAAAACAAAAATAAACAAATGGGACCTAATGAACCTTAAAAGCTTTTGCAAAGCAAAGCAAACTACAAACAAGGCAAAAAGACAACCCTCAGAATGGGAGAAAATATTTGCAAGTGAAGCCACGGACAAAGGATTAATCTCAAAATGTATAAACCACTCATGCAGCTCAATATTAAAAAAACAAACAACCCAATCAAAAAATGGGCAGAAGACCTAAATAGACATTTCTCCAAAGAAGACATAACAGATGGCCAAGAAGCACATGAAAAGCTACTCAACATCACTAATTATTAGAGAAATGCAAATCAAAACTACAAATGAGGTATCACCTCACACCAGTTAGAATGGGCATCATCAGAAAATCTACAAACAACAAATGCTGGAGAGGGTGTGGAGAAAAGGGAACCCTCTTGCACTGTTGGTGGGAATGTAAATTGATACAGCCACTATGGAGAACAGTATGGAGGTTCCTTAAAAAACTAAAAATAGAATTACCATATGACCCAGCAATCCCACTACTGGGCATATACCCAGAGAAAACCATAATTCAAAAAGACACGTGTGCCCCAATGTTCATTGCAACACTATTTACAATAGCCAGGACATGGAAGCAACCTGAATGCCCATCGACAGCCGAATGGATAAAGAAGATGTGGCACATATATACAATGTAATATTACTCAGCCATAAAAAGGAACAAAATTGGGTCATTTGTAGAGATGTGGATGGATCTAGAGACTGTCATACAGAGTGAAGTAAGTCAGAAAGAGAAACAAAAAAAATCGTATATTAACGTATATATGTGGAACCTAGAAATATGGTACAGATGAACCGGTTTGCAGTGCAGAAATAGAGACATAGATGTAGAGAACAAACGTATGGACACCAAGGGGGGGAAAGTGGCAGGGGTAGGTGATGGTGTGATGAATTGGGATATTGGGATTGACATATATACACTAATATGTATAAAATGGATAACTAATAAGAACCTGCTGTATAAAAAAAATAAATTAAAAAATGCTAAAGGTAAACTTAACTTACATCTAAGTGATTTAATTTCTAGAGCTCTATTCAAAATAAATGAATATATATTTTCACAAACTTGAATGTTAATGTCCATAGAAACATGGTTCTCTGATAATAAGAGTTGCAAACAATCCAAATGTTTTTCAACTGGGGAATGGATAAGAAAAAGATATATATTCATACAGTGCAATATTATTTAGAAATAAAAACAACAAAATGCTCTTCTTGTTACAACATAGAAGAATCTCAAAAACAGTATGCCAAGTGAAAGTAGTCACATGCAAAGGACTGTATATTGTATGATTCCAGTTATATAAAATGTTCAGCATTTATTATTTGTAGACTTTTTATGATGGCCATCCTGACCTGTGTGAGGTGATACCTCATTGTAGTTTTGATTTGCATTTCTCTAATTAGCGACGTTGAGCATTTTTTCATGTGCCTGTTGGCCGTCTGTATGTCTTCTTTGGAGAAATGCTTGTTTAGGTCTTCTACTCATTTTTGTTTAGGCTGTTTGTTTTTTTATATTGAGTTGTATGAGCTGTTTGTATGTTTTGGAAATTAAGCCGTTGTCAGATGCATCGCTGCAAGTATTTTCTCCTAATCCATAGGTTAGCTTTTCATTTTGTTTATGCTTTCCTTTGCTGTGCAGAAGCTTATAAGTTTGATTAGGTCTCTTTTGTTTATTTTTGTTTTTGCTTCTTTTGCCTTGGGAGACTGACCTAAGAAAACGTTGCTACGATTTGTTTCAGAGAATGTTTTGTCTATATTCTATTCTAGGAGTTTTATGGTGTCATGTCCTACATTTAGGTCTTTAATCCATTTTGAGTTTATTTTTGTGTATGGTGTGAGGGAGTGTTCTCACTTCATCTCACTACCTGTGGCTGTCCAGCTTTCCCAACACCACTTGCTGAAGAGACTGTCTTTTCTCCATCACCAAGAAGTCTCATCTTCAAAAAGTCTACAAATAGTAAATGCTGGAGAGGGTGAGGAAGAAAGGGAACCTTTTACACTGTTGATGGGAATGTAAATTGGTGCAACCACTGTGAAGGACAGTAGGGAGGTTCCTTAAAAACTAAAAATAGAAGGTATACCATATCTTCTTTATCCATTCATCAACAGATGAATGGATCTATCTATCTATCTATCTATTTATCTATCTCCATACACACACACACACACACACAATGGAATAATAGCCATAAAAAGAATGAAGTATTTGCAGCAACATGGATGGACCTAGAGATTATTATACTAAGTGAAGTAAGTCAGACAGTGAAAGACAAATATCATATGAGATCACTTATTTGTGGAATCTAAAAAAAAATGATACAAATGAACTTATTTACAAAACAGAAATTGACTCACAGACATAGAAAGCAATCTTATAGTACCAAAGGGGAAGCACGGGAAGGGATAGATTAGGAGTTTGGGATTAACAGATATACACTACTATATATAAAATAGAGAAACAAGGACCTACTGTATAGCACAGGGAACTAAACTCAATATTTTGTAATAACCTATAATGGAAAAGAATCTGAAATGTATAATTGAATCACTTTGCTGTACAGCTGAAACTAACACAACATTGTAAATCAACTATACTTCAAGAAAAATTTAAAATATATATATATTCCTCAAGAAGAATAAACAAGTGAGATAAGATATATATATATATATATTTTTTTTAAAGGCAATATATATGGTTGAATGAGTAAATCATTTCTAAGTTTTTGTATTTGAACATGTATTTTCAGCATTTGTTTATACTTTGTGAGGCTGAATATTATGTAGTGTCAGGTGTATCTGATTATTTAGAAGATTATCAGTCTTTCTTAATTTACATGTCTTGTGTTCTTCATTATAGGCAATCAAAATGAAAAGCTCCCCGTAACAACAAAAGGAAATCCCCATAAAACAGTCTTGTAAATTTGGTATAAGATTTGCAAAATCACTAGAACATCATTTTTATTGATTCTGACTATATATTTCAAATAATGAAACCACTTTATGTGCATTATCAATCATAATAAATTGAGCTGTTCATGTAACAAAAAAATAAATAAAAAAATAGTGTCTGTAAAATGCAGGTTTATAGAGACAGAAAACAGACCAATGTTTGCATGGGGTCGGGGTAAGAGTGGGAATTGACCACAAACAAGCTCAAGGGAATTTTTTGGGGAATGAAAATGTTAACAAATTGGATTTTCTTGGGGTTGCACAACTCTGTAAATTTGGTAAAAAGCATTAAATTTTATGTTCACTTACAATGGGTAAAATTTATGGTATGTAAGTTGTATCTTAAAAAGTTGTATATAAAAAGGAAGGGAGGGGCTTCCCTGGTGGCGCAGTGGTTGAGAATCTGCCTGCCAATGCAGGGGACACGGGTTCGAGCCCTGGTCTGGGAAGATCCCACATGCCGCGGAGCAACTAGGCCCGTGAGCCACAACTACTGAGCCTGCGCGTCTGGAGCCTGTGCTCTGCAACAAGAGAGGCCACGATAGTGAGAGGCCCGCGCACTGCGATGAAGAGTGGCCCACGCTTGCCGCAACTAGAGAAAGCCCTCGCACAGAAACGAAGACCCAACACAGCCAAAAATAAATAAATAAATAAATAAATAAATAAATAAATAAATAAATAAAATTTAAAAAAAAAAGTTAGGGAAAGAAAACAATGCCATAGCGAATTACTGGAAGCACATTTCATTCTACATATTTTACAGTATATTTCAAGTATTATTTTGTACAAGTAGAATTATAAGGTAAAAATTATAAGCATTTTTAACTTTTATAGATAGTGCCAAATTGCTTTCTGTAGGAAATTCCACTCCCACCAGTAAAATCTAAGGATGCCTGATTCCCCAAGCTTTTTCATGTTTTATATTATCAGACTTAGATTTTTTAACATTCTAGGAGTCTGTATGCACTTTTTGTTTTCATTTGCCGTACTATAAGTGAGAATCTTTTCATGTATTTAAAAACTATTTGTAATTCTTCTGTGCACATTCTGTTGACATCTCTTATTTTCATGTTGTATTTTTGTCTCTTACTCATTTCTAAGAACTCTTTAAACATAAGAAACTTTAGCCCTTTGCCTGCTCTTCAGTTGCAAATATTTTTCCTACTTCGATGCATATCTTTGACTTTGGACTAAATGTCTTTCATTAAAAGTTCCAGCTTTCTTTTCATCTTACTCTTTCAACTGTGTAATCCAGTCTCCTCCAGTTTTTTGCAAATGAAAAACAATTATTGTACAAATCTGTCATCTGTTTTGGAGCATACCAAATATTTTTAATCTATTTTCATTGTCCTATTAATTTTTTTCTGTAGAATTTTTGATAACAATTTATGCTATGATTTTGTTTATGAATTTTTTTCTGGGGGCACATATCTGGCAGCGTTTTTGCTTCTACATAGTATAGATAGAGCCCCTTAATCCTCTCCCTTCTAGTTTCTATTTATTTAATTTTTTTTAGTCCTTGATTTTTAAAAAAAGGTTAGTTTTGATGGCATGAAATTTTGTCTTTATCATGCTATAATCTGAGTTTCCCTTCTCAATTTCTTTCTGATTTTCTTAAATTTCCATTATTTGTACTTGCTTTGGGGCTTGTTCTCTTCCATAGAAAAATATTCCTTTGCTACTAATTAATCCCAAATTAGGAGGAGAGGGATCCCCCTTTGAGAAGCTGATTTAATGATTTACCAATAGGCTTATTGGATTTAATGGGTCATTTTATATTTCCCACCTTCTTATTGGCTAGAGCTGAAAAGTACGGTTGCTTCTAAACCTTACCTTCCTTTAAGGAATCCTGTCTATGGGAGAAAAATGATGCTGCTTGGCCCAATTCTTATATCATTACTGCTGCCCCTTACCATCTGTGAGAGTATAGTTTTTTACAAACTATAAGGAGTTTCCCTGACTCTTCCCAGTCACCACTTCAAGTTATGCTACTCATAACTGTGACTGTGCTTGAGAGAGAAAATATTTAATGTGGATTCCTGATGGCCCCTTTTAATTTGATCAATAGTGTGTCACTTTTGGCTGATATTTCTGCACTGTATATATATTTGAGATTCTCTCTCTCTCTCTTTCTCTCTCTCTCATTCTTTCTCTCCTCTCCTCTGGTTTCTGCTCTCACTTTGGTAGAACAACCTACTTATTCCCATAAGAAACTGCATCACTTTACTAGAAAAGGCCTGACTTCCCAGTAGGCTTCAAGAATGACAAACCCTCCAAGAAATTAACTGTCTGGGTACCAGTGTATTTCATTACATTAAAACATTTTTGACTACAACTACAGAACTGGGACCAAAGGGACATTACAATACAGCAAAGACTGTTAATTATCAATGGATCAAGAGCGCTCTGCAGAAATTGGAAGAAACGCTCTTTGTACTTTTAACCTATTACTTTCCACTAAATGTGTATTATAAGAGCAGCTATAAGATGTTTTGAAAGAGGGAAGAAAAATATGAATGGGAGAAACATGATGAATTATAATGAAGAAATATCTAAACTGATAGGAAAGATTTTTTTAAAAAAAGTAGACATAGTGTCTAAAAAATTACCTACAACAACTTTCTATGTTATAATTTTATGATCAGTGTATATTTAATATCGATCACAATTCTATGCTATATGGAGACTGAGCCTACTACTCACTATAAAGACATGCCTGCATTCAAATTTATGAAAGTGATAGAAAAGAGATATGTTTACATTTTGAATATCACTTTTCTTGCTCCATTGATTACATCACCTGGGCAGGACTGCAATCTCAGGTGAGGCTGGAAGGGCAGTTTTGTGAAATTAGAAGGTCACATTCTCCACTGGCTTCTTACCTCAAATACAGTCAATCATTAGGAAATAACATTAAATTGAAGAAAGTTAATTTCTGTTAACCACCTATTACCCAGAGAACATTTCCCTAAAAAGAACCTCTATTAGCAGGTTTCCTATCACTCATATCCTCTGTAATAACACTGTAAAAACTTCCTTTGGAGCACTGATTAGACTCTTCAACTACTGATTTATGCAATGATATGTTGTTGTCATCACTGCAAGTTAGACTTCAAGGTCCTGAGATCACTGAGATTTTGTTTCCTTTTGTATCTGAAGTTGCTCATCTGTCTCACCATAAGCATGCCGTAAACATTTCCTCAATGAAGGAAGGAACAAAGAATTTGCTCTTCCACTCTTATAAATCCAGAAATAAGTATCTGAGTTATAGCTGAACAAACATCAGGGTAAATACTGTGCAGTGGGTATTTGCTGTCTGCATGACCTCCTGGCATGCATTGCTCTCCTTCCGGATGATACCCTGATTTCCCTCATGTGGATTTCTCCCCTATGTGTTTGACCTGGGAGTGGCTCTCAGTGAAGATCCTCTGCTCTCACACAAAAGAAGGTAGACACGAGAATGGAGAAAAACAAAGTACGTGCACATAAAAGAGTCAGCTCCAACTACCTGGAACACTGAGGCTGGTTCCCTTTTGTGAACCTAGTTCTTAAGCCACCTCTTTGATTGCATGAGCGAGGCCCCTATCCTTCCCATAAATTTCTTTTTCGCTAAGTTAGATACAGTTGATTTCTATTGCTTGTGACAAAAGTATCTCAATTTATATACATGGAGATGTAGTTAGTCTAAATGAAACACACAAGAAAGTTATGCCATTTATTAACAGCTTGACTAAAACACTAGAGAGGAATTAAAAAGGGGAGCAAGGAGAATAAAGAATGTGAATAATTTTTCAGTGTCACTTGAGTCAGTTATTCACAATACGAGTTAAATTTTTCCTTGCAGGGCAGTTCCAAATATCAAATCATACTCATATTCAACTGTAAATATTAAGATGTACTTTCTTCTAAGGCTCAGTTACTTTTAATTAAATTGAAAACAGTAATATTACCTCCTTTGCAGGTTTATTGTGAGGATTATAGGGGATCGTGTAAAACACATAAATCAGACAAATTTTCAAAAACTGTTAGCCTTAGTATGAACAGTTATTATAAGGGGATGTGATTTTTCTGGCCCTAGCCCTTGTACTACCATTTTGTTTCCTCCATCCTTTACCTTTACTATCGCCTCCCTCTAAGGAGAGGATTGTTCCTCCTTGATTGATCAGACTCTATTGCATTAATTAGGCCTAGTTTCTCTGGTGAGACGGATCACTGCATTGAAACATGATGTGCATCTGAGACTTTCCCTGTCTACTTCTTCTTCCTTTATCTATTGCCAGAAGAGTAAGTGGCCAGGAGGGTGAGCCAACTTTATCATATTAGAGAAAGGGTAAATGCAGGAAGCAAGAAGACTTGATTAAACCTGATAGTCTCAGCCAATGTTCTCAAATTTTAGCATTCATCAGAATCACTTGGAGGGTTTGTTAAAATACAGATGGCTGGCTGCCACTCCAATTTATCAGATTCAATAGATCTGAGATAGAGGCTAGGAATTTGCATTTCTAATAAGTTACTAAGTGATGGTGATCATTGCTAGTCCAAGGATGCTTTTGAGATCTCTGGACCTTTGAGAACCACTGATGCCATTTTTCAAAAATCTGATCTGCATCAGAACTTATCAGGTACATTTTTTCATTCTTTCTATATTTGCCTCTTCAAATATATATATATATATTTCTCTCTTTCTGTGAAGTCATTGAAGGTGTCAGAGTGAATGATAAGACAACCAAATGCTAAAAATGACAAACTAAAAATATTGCAATATATATGAAAATATGCTACTGTATTTTATCATACCTAAGATTCCATGGATTGGAAGATACACCATTATTTTAGATACAATCATAAAGGTAAATATTCTCTGCCAGTTATGCTATGCTACAATGTTTTTAAAATATGCTATAGTTTTTATTTTATTGTTATTAAAAGAATGGCTCTATACTTACCATTTAATCTCATACTTTTATCAATATATCATTATCATGTAAACATAGAAAGCAAAATAAAAATGAAAAAATTAAGATATTCTTAAAACTTTTCATACTCAGAGTTTGATCTTCAGTTCACTTTCCTACTCATGTAAAGTCGAAATTTTTTCCACAGGATGTCTTGCTGTGTGCCCTCAATAGCATTGGGGCTCTACCTCATTTGTGGAGCTGCAGCTGTGATGCAGCATTTCTTGAAACAATGATTCACTATTTTATGAAAGATTTTAAGTATTGACACCCATTCTGAAATTTTGATATTGAGGTGTTCTTGCTCTTACTATAAAGCATTAATTGGCTTTCTGGCAACAACCAGGAATCATATTCCTTCAAATGGTACACAATTATTTTGTTGACCAAAACATGAAGGAACTGCAGTGGTCTTTTCATGCAATCATGAAAAACAACCAACTTTTAGCCTTTTTGAAAAATCTAATGAAAATTAGGTTAGAACTGCTGTCTAACTGACAGTGATTGCAAGATGCCATAAATTGTAAGACAAATCCCAATTTTAGAGATGTTAAAATATGCAAAAAAACCCCCATTATATGTCTTACTACTGATGAAATGAGTTTCTCTGATTTTCAGAGTTTCAGTAAATCAGTAAGACACCACCACCCATTTCTCCTCCTTATTGCAGTCATCTACAAAGCAATGGGTCACTTTTTTCAATCCTTTTGGATTTTAGCATAAATTCTACCGTAAATTCTGATCATTTCAATATCAATGTAATGTCCCTCTTGCCTCTCTTCACTTCCTCTTCAGTGATGATCTTATACTAAAACCCACCTCTTACACTTACTTCCAAGTGAATGCTAGTAATTACACCTCTTTCATAATCATAACTTGAAGCATTCCACTTCCAAACTTCAGTTGATAGATATCTTTCCAGGTCATTCATGATTTACAGTACCATGTCTCCAGCAATTCTTTGTCAGTGCTTAGAGAAACAACTCCTTGTCTCTACAACATGCTTTATCATTGATTCTACATTATCCCTCACAAACCTCCTATCACCACTCCCTCCTCACCCAGTTTAGGTCCCATCGTGTATTCTTATACTAACTCCCTCAACTCATTTTCCCCACTCTTCCTATTTTTTATTCAGTTTGTATGCTGAGTAACTTTGGTGAAAACTAACTCACTGCCTTTGCTGAACCTGTGCCTGAACAGCTGAAAGTTGCTGGAGAAAAATGCACAATTCTGCTGAATGGTCCCATTTTAATTTCATAGCTACTCATCTCAAGTTGGTTCTTGATGCTACTTTACATTTGTTCCCTTTTTATTTCTGCCTTATTTTTTCTTCTCCTGTTTTCTTATGGGTTATTCTCATTGGTGTTAAAAAACTGCCACAATATTTCCCTTAAAAAAATAACCTCCCTTGGTCCACATTCCTTAAGGCTACTGTCCCATTTCTCTGCTCTCTTTTATAGCTATACTTCTAAAAGAGTTGTTAATATTTAATATCTGCTTACTCTCATTCAGTTTTCTCCTGAACTTACATCTTTTATGCTTTTATTCCTGTAATTCTTAAATAGACATCAGGGTTACCAATGACTTCCCTCTTTTCAAATGCAAATTGCTTATTTGTTTTTTAACATCTTTATTGGAGTATAATTGCTTTACAATGGTGTGTTAGTTTCTGCTTTATAACAAAGTGAATCAGCTATATATATACATATATCCCCATATCTCCTCCCTCTTGCGTCTCCCTCCCACTCTCCCTATCCCACCCCTCTAGGTGGTCACAAAGCACTGAGCTGATCTCCCTGTGCTATGCGGCTGCTTCCCACTAGCTATCTATTTTACATTTGGTAGTGTATATATGTCCATGCCACTCTCTTCGTCCCAGCTTACCCTTCCCACTCCCCGTGTCCTCAAGAAGAAGGACTATTTTTAAGGCTCTTTTATATGTGTCAGGAAACTTGATTCAACTTATCTACTTGGCTCATATCATAATTGATCAATTGATATCCTGAGATGTTAATACCTGGATAAGTTGGTATTGGGGTGGATTTCTTTAATTAATAAATTAATTAAATTAAATTAATTAATAAATAATAAATAAATCAATAAATTTAATTAATAAATAGGCAACAATCCAGTTCAGTAAGAACCATTTAGTGTAGTTGATAACAGGTCAGAAAGTGAGAGTTTTTCATATTTGACTCTTGCTTTTTTGATGTGAAAACATACATGGCCAGTTGACATTCTACAGACCTACTTTTATCTTGCAGTTTGTTGTGTATCCATTTTAAGCAATAAAATATGCAATTGGTCTTCAGGAAACATGTGGGAATCAAACGAAGGCACCTCCAGTTTGCTGCATTCTCCTTCAAACTTTCAGTCTGTTTTTACTGATAGTGGAATACATTTGTTAATCACTGCAAATGAAACAATTATTTGTCTCAAGTTTATTCTGCAACATTGTTACTCTTTTCTCTTTTATGTTTTTTAACAATAGCTATTAATAAAATTATGATTATATTTTGATACATAATGCCTACATTATCTCACATGACTTTTTAAAAAATTTTTTATTTTTTTAACATCTTTATTGGAGTATAATTGCTCTACAATGGTGTGTTAGTTTCTGCTTTATAACAAAGTGAATCAGCTATTTTTGTTTTATTCATCTACTCATATGGTTGATCACTTGCTACACATTAAAATATTTTTTTCATTGTTTTCTTCTAAGGCTTAATTCTCTCTTTGTTTTTCTCCTGAATCATTTTCCACTTTTCCTAAAGCTGCTTTGCTGATCTCTCCCATTTTTCTGACCTTTAAACATAGATTCTTTCATGTCTTAGGTATTTAGTCTAGGCTCATTGTTACAAATGTTGTTTCTATTCTGGTGATTTGCAAATTTTTATCTCTAGCTTAGACTTCCCGCCTGAACTCCAAAGATATATATTCAACTTTCTACTCAATATTTCCTATTGTGTATATCTAATATGCAACTCAAAATGAACATGCCTAAAACTCTTTTTCTTATGTCCTGCTTCTGCAAACCTGTTTCTCTTACGACTTCATGTCTCAGTTAATGGCAAATGTATGCTTCATCATAATCAGGCCTAAAACCTTGGACTCATTCTTGACTTCACAAACTTTATCACATTCTATATGAAGTCTAAAAGTAAGTATCTGTAAAATCTACATTCAGGATATATACAGATTCTGACCGCTTCCATCCTTTTACTTCTAACATTTGGTCTAAATTCAATGTTATTCCTTACAAAGATTTTTGCAAAATTCTAACTGGTAATTCCACTTTCATCCTTGCTCTTATATGTTTATTCTTTACAATGTAGAAGGATTTAAAAATTAAATACTGATATGTTATCCATGCCCCCAAACATTTCAAAGCTTTCCCATGTCATCCAAAATTGGAAAAAAAATCTTACAAATGCCTGCAAGAACTACACAATTCTGTTGTCCTATTTCTTGACTTTTCTAAATTGTCTTCTATTCTCTCTCTTGCTCACTTAGCTCTGGCCACAAGGGTGAAAAAAATATCTCCTAATAATGTGTAACTTCAAAGTGACCAATATTGCTACAATATTTCCCATTAAAAAAATAACTTCTCTTGACCCACATACCTTAAGGCTAGTGGCAGAATTCACAAAGTAGGTATGTCCCAAGAAACCTCAAACTGAAATTTGTTTTAGAGTGGTCCCAGGCCGGCAGTCTCCTGAGATTCCTGGAAGAAGAAAATGCAAATCTTCTCTGGAGAAAGCCATTTAAAAAATAGGTCTCAATAAATTTCTTCAGATAAAGTTACATTGAACTTTATGTCAAAAATCATTACCAGAAAAAGACACCATAAAAAAGAGCTAGCAAAATAAAATAAACAAGGGACTTCCCTGGTGGTCCAGTGGTTAAGACTCCGTAATTCCAAAGCAGGGGGTGTGGGTTTGATCCCTGGTTGGGGAAGTAAGATCCCACATGCCGGAAAAAAAAAACCTTACTGCAAAGCATTCAGATATTGAAATCATCAGAAGCAGAATATAAAATATGTATCTAAAAAGAGTAAAATATGTATCTAAAAAGGGGCTATTGAAATTATGAGTTAGAAATAGTTAACTATAAAAAGAAATTACCAGGTAGTTTTGCCTAAGGATGGAAGAGGGCTCTTAGAAAAAACAAAAACAAACTAGGGCAGAAATATCCTTAAAGGATGAAATAAATTATACAAAATAAAAGGGGGATTCATAAATCGAAAGATAGGTATAAGAAATTACACAAAATGCAAAACAATGAGACAAAGGGTTAAAAATAAAAAAGAAGGGTTAAATACAGAAAGAACAGAGGAAGAAGTTCTGGCTCTCATCTAACTGGAGATCTAGAAGGAGATAATAAAATGTGGAGAGGAAATATTTAAACATGCCATCTTTATAACTGAAAATAGACAAATCATCAGATAAAGGTAACAATATATTTCTAGAAGGAGAAATAAAAAGAAATCCTTTCAAATACATCTCTAGGTGAAAATGAATATGATTAATATAAAAGAGTTGATCTCTGAAATAGGCAAAGAGAGAAGATAGATAACATATTAGGTTGAACCATTTCAAATTGCCTTTTTCTGTAGATTGAAAATGGTCACATAGCTGCAATTTCATATATGGTCAATGTATTACAAAGAAACAATAGTTCAACTGTTTGGAATTTGGGAGACAAAACAATCTTTGCCACACAAGTAAAGAAAATTTGATAATGTGTAACTTCAAAAGCACCTACATGTGGTTCTATAGGCAGAATTTACAAAACAGTTATGTTTGTTGGAACCTCAAGTTCAAAAGCCACGATGAAACATTTGCTATGCAAAATAAAATGTTCAAATTGTATACATTTATTGTATACACTTCTCAAAATTTACTAGCGATAGTAAAAGTGAAAGAAAATAACTGTCAACCTGGAAGTGTAAAACAGATGAAACTAAGGGCTGAATAAAGATATTTTACTGGCAAACACTGGCAAATTTTAGCACCCTCCTTAAAGACTTCAAAAGAATCTACATTTACATGTCCATCAACATGGGTGAGGTTCCTGGCCAAAATCCAGGACACTGACAGCACTAAATGTTGGTAAGGATGTGGAACAACCAGAACTCTAATTTATTGCTGGTGGGAATGCAAAATGGTACAGCCCCTCTGGAAGACTAGCAGTTTCATTCAAAACTAAACATAGTGGAAAGAAAAGATCCAGCAATCACATTCCTTGATATTTACCCCAATGAGCTGAATACTTATGTCTACACGAAAACCTGAACACAAATGCTCATAGCAACTTTATTCATAATTGCTAAAACTTGGAAACAACCAAGATGTCTTTCAGTAGGTGAATTGATAAAAAAAATTAAAGTACTCCCCTACAATGGAATATTATTCTGTGATGAAAAAAAAGCGCTATCAAGCCATGAGAGGACGTGGAGAAATGTTAACACATATTTCTAAGAGAGAGAAGCCAGTCTAAAAAGGCTATATACTGTATAATTCCAGCTATATGACATTCTGGAAAAGGCAAAACTATGAAGATAGTAGTTGTCAGGGGTTCAACGGGAGAGAGAGAGGAATGAATAGTAGAAGCATAGGAGATTTTTGAGGCAGTGAAACTGTTCTGTAAGATACTGTGATGGTGAACATATGTCATTATACATTTGTTAAAACCCATACCATTTACAATACAAGGAGTGAGCCCTAATGTAAAGTATGGACTTTAGTCAATAATAATGTATCAGTCTTGTCCCATGAATTGTAACAAACATACCACACTAATGCAAGATATTAATAATAGGCGAAACTGGAGGGAGAGGATGAGTTACATGGGAACTCCGTGTGCTTTCTGCTTATTTTTTTTTTCTGTAAACCTAAAACTATTCAAAACTAACTAAAAAAATTGGGAGTAAACAAAAAGCCTGTTGAATAAATAATTACATCATATAATGGAATACTATACAGCTATTAACAAGAATGAAGGAAATCTGATTACACTGATATGGAAAAAGTATAAGAGAGAAAAAATAAGGTGTAGAACAGTGTTTATATTATCTTATTTGTATGAATCCAATTTATATGAAATATATATATACACTTTTTTCTTAGAGGATGTGAAAGAGTTGTTTATAGTCCTTACCTTTGGAAAAGTAACTGTGGGTTGGAATTAAATAGATGGTGGAAGGGAGATATAGGCCTCCTATTGTATCCCTTTTATAGTATGTGTATTTTGTTTAAACAAATTAAAAGTTTAAAGGTAAAAAAATGTATAAAGGTATACATTTATTGTATACATTTTTCAAAATTTACTAGTGATAGTAAAAGTGATACATACTAGATTTTAGTAAAACTAAAAAATTTTCTTTGCTTGCCAACTTAAATGAATGATTTTATATCAATAGTTTATTACTTACCTATGGATTTCTTGACTGCTTTGACACTCTGAAATATGAAATCACTAGGCATGGGGCTGACCTGAGCTGGGTGGAAAGATGGGCCAAAGAGGAAACTTTGAATTGAATTGGATGTAAAAACAAAGTTTTGTTTACTCTGGATTGGATCTTTTGATAGAGAAAGTGTTGAAATGGACTTTTTTTTTTACACAGACATGATCAAGATGGAAAATAGAAAGAGGGGTGGAAAATAAGAAGAAACACTGTGGGATCTGCCTAACAACTCATCAAGAAATGATGAAAAGAGAGCTTACAGATTGTGCAAAGTATCTTTGAAAGCAGTGGCTGCAGAAACATAGTCATTTCCATTCTTATACCCCTATTGATTTTAAGTGTCAAGTAGGTTAAGAAACAGTAACAGTGTTATAAATTCTAAATTTCTGTAGCAGGAGTCCAATTCAATAAATGGCTGAATACTGTCTATCACATGGCATGATATTCTCTAAAAGCCAGATCAAGAAAGAACAGATTTTTTTTCTCTTTCGCACTGTTTTCTTATGGATAACTTTTATGATCTCAGATGTCTGTTAAATTCTATAACTAAAACTACCATGATGCATCACTGCAACCTCAGCTAATGGTTATGAACTGAGAAGAAGAGGCTATTTTTATTCAGAGTAGAGGAAAGATAATGACAGCAAAGAATTTAAGTTTTGGATGTTCCCTATTTGCATGGAAATGTTAACAGATCTTTAAAAATTTATATTTGTCTGTAAGACATGTCTGTTATTTTTCTTACTGACACAAAGAAGCTATTTACTAGACTTACTCTATAGCTATGTTTCCAAAGTTGAAGATAAAGCAAAATGGTGGAATTTCTCAGTACATATTTCCAAGCAGTTGGTGATCTACAATCAGGACCATTGGTCCAGCAGGGATGCCTGTACCTAGCTAACTGCCAGTATTTCTGTTTTGTGTCACTTCCCTGGGGATGGATGGAGGAAGAAATCTGACCTTTTTTCAGGCAATGATGCCAGCATGAGAAGTCCCAGCTTAACATCGAAGTCACCTTGAGAGTAATGTATGCAAGTAATAACACTTTAATTTGTGGCTCTGATGAAGCCTGAAATAATGAACAAGGAAATGATACTGCCTAAGAGAAGAGCGAATCAGGAAACCAGTTTTGACAAGTTGTCCCAAGCACTAGTCTCTGGCCCTGCTTCTGAGGTTTTTATGGATATATAATTGAGCCAGGCCTGTTATAAGTTTTCTGGACACATTTAGCTCTTAAAATGTTTCCGTCAGTGTAACAACTTGTATATTACACCCTGTGGACAGTAAATAATTGCTTAAGCTCTCTGCTTTACTGATTCTTCTCAGGCAGACCTGCAGGACTGCTTAACCTTTAATACTGAACAACAAGAACTTGTTATTTATAAAGGGGATCTTGAAGTCCTAGCATCTCAAGTTATAAACAAAGAAAGTGAGATAAGAGTGTTTATGTGACTCGCCTGAAATCAGTGATGTTTGTTAATCTGCACTAGACTCAAAAGAATTGCGTGACCTTTCCCAGCTTTTGTAGATAACTAAATCAGCAGAATGAAAGTCCTTTATTTCTTTCCCATTGTAAATTAATTCCCCCCGTTTAGGCAGAAGTATATGAGAGCAGAATGACACTCTTCACTAACTTAGTAGACCAGTCAGTCAAATAGTGCTGTCTGTTGCCATGTGGTGCATTGTGGAGCTGACACATATTTAGCCTTTAAAGAAAGGGCATGTAATTGCATCAGTGTGCCATGAAATCCATTTTAAATCTGGCAAATGTACTGCAGTGCTTTGTTAGCAATTATAAATTCACAGTGGTAGGTCATAGGAAGAGAGACAGAAATGGGATGTCAGGAAAAATGAGGATCACTTGCTGGCAACTGTCTATTCAGTTGCCAAAAAATTAAACAGTTTGAGTTTCATTGTGGTATTAGTGCTACTGCTCAGAAGCCAGCAGTTAATTTTTATGCATCTCTGTCGTCCCCACGTTTGTTCTCATGAAGCAAACAAATTTAGCTTCTAATGCATAAAGTGATGCCATAATGAAAAGGGGTATTTCTCTAAAGGAAGATATGTTAAAAAGGAAATATTTCTTTCTAAGATTACTGCTTTTAAATTGCATTAACAGAAGCATAATCAGGAGAGCAAAAAAGGAAGAATATTTTAAACCTAAATATAACTGTCCAATGTACAACATAGTGTGTGAGAGTATTACTCTTGTTTGAAATGATAGAATTCTCATAAAGACTTTGGCAGGGCACATATATGCAAAGCTCCCAAGTTTTTGAACAGTGAAAATGGTAAGGCTAACACAATGAAAATATTGAGTTTTACACTGCATTTAATTTATAAATAGTATCCTTGTTTTTTAAAATCAAATATAGGGATGCAATCAAAGTACATGTCTCAAAAATAGGGATCATTTTGCCCCTGCTGACAGGGATGAATCCCATGATCACTACTCGGGTGTGTAGTAGCAAGTGAGGTTAACAGATGAGGTAACGTAAGGCACTTTGTATAAATGTCCTATACAGATTTTAAAGCCCAAATATTTTATATGTAAATATAATTCATAATGCAAAACTTATGGAGCACTAGAGGAAAGTTCTTCACCCTCGTTTTTTTTCTCTTCCTTTCCTTAACCCTAACTCTTAATCAAGTCTCTTGTTTTCCCAAACACCCTGATGCAGTGGCCAACCATTCCTCCAAATCTTCCCTCAGAAATAAATCATTATTTAAAGTTACCTCTACTTCTGTGCCACTGCAAGTTCCCAATCTTTTTTTCTTTTTAAAATTTCCTATTTCAAAATACCTCCTCCTTTCTAATTCTCTCCCAACATATTTTTCCATGTTTCTTCCTCAAGAATCTACAGATGATGGCAGTAATTGCTAAATGAATAATATATGGAGTAAAATGTGATTAGCTAAAATGCCAGTCTTATTTTTATTGCAAATCAGCAACTTAAATTATATTGAAGGAGACCATTTTCTTATTTCTGGATTTGGAGAAAGTGTGTATTTATTTGCAACTCTAATGACAAAATGGGAGTTATAAATCTTATTATCTAATTCTGAGAATACATTAAAACTAAATTAGGTATTTTCTCAGTATAGTGACATCATATTTCAAATTATACATCTGCAGGACTAGAGTTGATCATTGAGCTTACATATAAACATTCTTCTGTAGAATTTTTAGTAATCTTAATGGTAATCCATGATGATGAATTAGAGCTCATGGTGAACTGAAAAGCAGAATGAACTCATTAATCAATTCAATATGGTATCTGTCACAGGTAACTTTAGAATTATCTATTTCCTTCTCATATCTGAAAAAGTCTAGTTGCCAGATGACTATTGATAAAATGTCATACTGAAAAAATATCTGAAATTGAAGTATACCCACTTTGATAGGAAGTACTTGAATTATAAAAGTAGAACAATATTTGGTATTACATTAACTCTCATAGGTACCAACGGATCAATATTTTATATAAAAATATGATATATGAAAATAAATATTTTATATGAAATTAGAATAACGACTTGAAGTAATAGATATTAATTACATTATTTTAACTGAATAAAAGAACTACAGCATAGGCACTAAATTAATATGCTGATAACTCCTAAATCTAAATATTATGCTTGGATCCTGAATCCCAGGTCTGTATCTTAAGCCCTAAATTCTCATCAGAACCCCAGACTTATAATCGAGCTGTCTATATCATTTCCACTTGGATGTGTACTATCTCAAATTTAGTGTAACCAAAAGGGAACTCTTACCTTTAGTCCTGAAACCTCCTCTGCCTCAGCCCCCCATTTCAGTAAGGATATCACAGTCTTCTCTGTAGCTTAAACAAAAAAATCATGATTCTAACCTGATTACGCTCATTTACTCACTTCTTATATCTAACCCATGAGCAAGTCATGTAGACCCATGTATATTTCCATGTACTTTTTACCATTCCCACTACTGTTACCCTAATTCAAGTCATCGTGATTTCTTGTTAAGATCATGGTAAAAGTCTGTTTACAAATTTTCCTGCTTTCCTTTTTGCCCTTTCCTTCTGTTGTCCACAGTATAATCTGAATAATGGCCTAAAAGTTAAATCAGATCACGCCAATCCCTACTTAAAATTTTTTACTATTTTCTTAAAATGATTGTCAAAATCTTTCTAGACTTAAAATCTGTATATATACTGGATCCTGCTAAATGTTCAGACCTCAGCTTGAATCATTCTCTCGTTTACATATTTTGTGCCCAAATTACTGGAATGATTTTGGTTTCTTGATTTTTAGCAAGCTTGTTTCCATCTTCAGGTCTTTGCAAAAAGTATTTTCTCTGCTTAAAATATACTTCTGCTTAACATTCTCAGGCTGGCTCCTTCTTGCCATTCAGATCTCTGTTAAACATCAGTGTAAGTATCAGATTCCTTCCCTGACTTCTCAAACTGTGGTAGCCACCCAGATGATCTCTATCGAATTACTCTATTTTAATTCTCTGAGTAGCACTTACAACTACCTGGTATTTCTTAAGTATTTATGTATTTTATTTCTATTGACTGTCTCTCCCTACTAGAATATAAGCTGCATCAGAACATGAAACTTAACTGTTTTGTTCACTCTTCAATTCTCAAGGTATATAATAGTGATTGGTGCATTCAGGCATTCTATGAGCATTTTCCAAATAAATTTATTGATAAATTACATATTTTCAACTGCATAATTATTATAACTTTGTAAGTGTGAACCAGGCAGGAAGCCATCCAGAAAAAATAGTAAAAATGTTGAATCTATCTCCCAACATGTTATTTTAGAAATTAGATTCATTTTGTGTTCCATGTTGGATTGGGTTGGAATATTTACAAGTTTACCTTATCCTTTTGGATTGTAAAAGTTTTAACATCACAACAGTTGTTGCAACCATATATGATTGTTTAAAGCTTATTATGTTCCATGCAATGATTTAAGTGCTTTACACATGTTAACTCATAATCTTTATAACATCATAATAATACAAATTTTATTTTACAGATGAGGAAACTAAGGCACAGAAAGATAAAACAACCCAAGATTATATGGCTAGTAAGTAGCAGATTTGGGAACCAAACCTAGCAGCCTGGATTGTCTGGGGTTATAATTATTAAGCTATAGTGCCTCTTAACCTTGAAACGCAACTTAACTCATTCAACCAACATTCAACAATCATTTATTGATAGCTTACGTGTTAATGACAAAGTATTAAATATTTTAGATGGAAAGAAAAATATTGCAATTTTAGTCTTCAGGAAACTTTTATTCTTAGTGGGCTGGTAGAAAAGTTAAAAATTAGTGAAGTGTCTGTTATAATGAGCGTGGAAATGTTTGATAAATAAAAGTGGGAGGGGCTAAGTGAACTCACAGAAACACCTAGAATAGACATCTGACATATATTGAAGAAGGGAATTTGTCAGCCAAGGGATCTTAGAGTTTATGTTTACATTAAATCCAAAAGCATCAGTAGGAGTTACCTGGGAGAAGACTAGACATGTTCATGGCAGAGGAAAACAGCAAATAGCAAAATATAAAATTAAGGTCTGATCTTGCACATGTTTTGTGTGACAGGGCTACACTGAGATATTAGACACTCTCAACATGACTGGCTCTCCTGTTGGTTGTCAGTAATATGTGTTCTCAAGTAAACCAGTCTCCCAATTCCTACACTCAGTGGCTTTCCTGACCTAAAGATTACAAAGTCAACAGAACTATTGGTTAGCTATTAGGTTATTGCAACAGAACTATTTTTCTCATCCTATACAAAAGAAACAAGGAGGTGAAAATGACCTAAATAAAAAATTTTAAAACTTGTGCAAATAAACAACTTAAAACATATAAATAATAGAATTAATTTAAAAATGCTACAAAATAGGAACACTATTATTTTTAAAGGAATTGTCTATGAGAAAAATTATAAATTTTAACAGTGACCAATAATATGAGTTAATATCCTTAAGGTAATTTAAATTAAGATGGCTTTTAGTAACTCCCCCCACAAGCAACTATATTGCTTAACAAATATAATACTAACACTGAAAGAATACATATCAAGCTAATGACCAAAGACTTGAATTTCTATTTTTTTAAATTTTAGTCAGTAATATCTGTGGATTATTACTTTAGAACATCATTCCTAGAAAAAGTAATTCTACTCATCTCGAATTGTGTGTGTGTCTGTGTATGTGTGTTTGTGTGTGTGTGTTCATTTAGATAGATTCAAAATGTTTATTTTTATCTAGTGCCGTATTATCACAGAGGAATTCTTAGTAGTTACATTAATCAAATAACAGAAAAATAAAGATATTAGAGTACGTTCTACCATCAGATTTCAGGAAATCATTAGAATGTTAAAGACTCTAGTGTAACAAAAACCTTTAGAAGCAGTAATTTCTTTCTTTTGTATTAGCTTATTTTTTATACATTAATATGTGAAGAAGAAAACAGAGCAGTTCATCTCTTTGCTACTTACCGGTTCATTTCCTTTCAAGATATGAGGATCTATCTCATGATTAATTGTACAACTTTTCAGTAGTTATGGTTGTTGCTAAAGAATGTTTCATCAGAAACTTGAGAGAAAATTTAAAGACATTCATCAAAATTTCCATTTGGAGTCTAGAGAAACAATAAAGTACATATTGGCTTCTCTTGAGCAATGGATTGTGATTTATAGATTCAAAGGGAGAGTCAATATTTACCTTCAGTGAAAATGATTCTTGATGGTCAATGAAATGTAAAATTTAGTACATTGTTTTTAATCAGAAATATCTTGAAATCTATTAAATGATGACACAAATAACATTTATATTTTTCCATTTATAAAAATGTATGTGCACTATAAGAAATTCTGTAACATATATAACATTAAAAGTAGAAAAATTACCAACAATTTCCCATCAAAAGAAAAGCAACTGTTAATATTTTGGTGTATTTCATGCTAGTCATTTTCTTATAAAAATATTTGGGTGTGTTTACATATATAAATTTTGATTTTAGATATGATAAAAATAAAATATGTAGCTTGCATTATTCGCCCCAAATATGCATTCTTTCTTCTGTTAAAAGGATTATACATCTTCACCTATTGATCTGTGACTTGCTAAACTCTGTGTGCTGTAAGTGTACCTCTCCAACCCATTGACATTGTGTTTGTCCATGAAAATTGCGTTGGCCAATGGCATGGGGCATATACACACTACTATATCCAAGCTTTAAGTGCCATTACAGGTTTCCACCAGCAATCTTGCTGTTTTCTCTCTGTCACAAAACCAACATGTATCATATGAGGGCTTCTCTTTTCAGTATGGATCTAGAATTAGAAGACATATAGAAGAGGAAAGCATCACCTCCTCACAGATGCTGACATGTAGTGTGTGCAAGAAATGTGTTTATTGTTATAAACCACTGAGATTTTGGGCTATTGCTACTGTGCAAAAGTGGCTAATACATTCAAATGTATTGTTTTTTGACATAACACAAATTTTACTAATAATAAAGGAAATATTGATAAATTCTACTGCCTCAAAATTAAGAATTTTTATCAAAGTACTCCATAAAGAAAGTTAAAATAAAAGCCACGTTCTCAGTCATTTGCCACATATGTAGCTGAAAAAGAATAAATTCAAAACACTTTCAGATATTATATATAAATATATAAATGTGTAGTAATTAATATATATTAATGTGTAATAATAATATATAATATACAAATATATTACAATATAATATATATTTATAATATGTAAACAATTAAGTTAATATAAAGTTCAATAGAAAAAGAAAACTAACTTGATAGAAAAATGGGCAAGATGAATGAATGGGCATTTTACAGAGGAGAAAGATCAAATATTAAATAAACATTTAAAAATGCTAAAGTTCCTTAGCGATCAAGAAAATACAAGTTAAGAATACAATAAGATACAGTTTTACTCTCAATATATTGGCAAAAAGTAAAATTGAAGTTACCCTGTGTTGAAAAAGATTTGTATCAATTGGGTAGTAGGAGTGGACTCTTTAGGTTGGAGTGTATTAGTACAGTCACTATAGTAAACAAATTGGTTCTATCATTTAAAACTGAAGGTGTACATATTGTATTATTCAGAGTTCACTCTATGCACTAGAGAGCTTTCGTACTTCTGTACTAAGAGACTAGGAAAGAGCAGCATCATTTACAGGAGAAAACATCCAGGAAACACCAAAGTATGTTTTGACAGGAAAATGGATAGATGAACTGTTGAGCTGTTCTAGAAAACTCTTATGCAACCATATACAAAAAACATAGGTAAATCTTAGATATAATGATTAATTCAAAAAGAAGAAGGAAGAAAAAAGAAAACAAAGGAGAACAAAGGAAAGGAAAAGAAAGAAAAGAAAAGAAAGCCATGGATAATTACTTACAGTAGGATGCATATTTATGGAGATCACACACATATGCAAAAACAATATTTTGTTTAGAAATACCTATGTTTTACAAGATGAACTTAATTGATATTTATAAGACATTCCATCCAAAAGCAACAGAATACACATTCCTCTCAAGTGCTCATGGAACATTCGCCAGGATAGATCATATCTTGGTTCACAAATCAAGCCTTGGTAAATTTAAGAAAATTGAAATAGTATCAAGTATCTTTTCCGACCACAACGCTATGAGACTAGATATCAATTACAGGAAAAAATCTGTAAGAAATACAAACACATGGAGGCCAAACAACACACTACTTAATAACCAAGAAATCACTGAAGAAATCACAGAGGAAATCAAAAAGTACCTAGAAACAAATGACAATGAAAACACAATGACCCAAAACCTATGGGATGCAGCAAAAGCAGTTCTAAGAGGGAAGTTTATAACAATACAATCCTACCTTAAGAAACAAGAAACATCTCAAATAAACAATCTAACCTTACACCTAAAGCAATCAGAGAAAGAAGAACAAAAAATCCCCAAAGTTAGAGGAAGGAAAGAAATCATAAAGATGAGATCAGAAATAAATGAAAGAGAAACGAAGTAAACGGTAGCAAAGATGAATGAAACTAAAAGCTGGTTCTTTGAGAAGATAAACAAAATTGATAAACCAGTAGCCAGACTCATCAAGAAAAAAAGGGAGAAGACTCAAATCAAGAAAATTAGAAATGAAAAAGGAGAAGTAACAACTGACACTGCAGAAATACAAAGGAACATGAGAGATAACTACAAGCAACTATACGCCAATAAAATGGACAATCTGGAAGAAATGGACAAATTCTTAGAAAGGCACAACCTTCTGAACCAGGAAGAAATAGAAAATATGAATAGACCAATCACAAGCACTGAAATTGAAACTGTGATTAAAAATCTTCCAACAAACAAAAGCCCAGGACCAGATGGCTTCACAGGCGAATTCTATCAAACATTTAGAGAAGAGGTAACACCTATCCCTCTCAAACTCTTCCAAAATATAACAGGGGGAGGAACACTCCCAAACTCATTCTACGAGGCCACCATCACCCTGATACCAAAACCAGACAAAGATGTCACAAAGAAAGAAAACTACAGGCCAATATCACTGATGAACATAGATGCAAAAATCCTCAACAAAACACTAGCGAACAGAATCCAACAGCACATTAAAAGGATCATACACCATGATCAAGTGGGGTTTATCCCAGGAATGCAAGGATTCTTCAATGTATGCAAATCAATCAACGTGATACACCATATTAACAAATTGAAGGAGATAAACGATATGATCGTCTCAATAGATGCAGAGAAAGCTTCTGACAAAATTCAACACCCATTTATGATAAAAACCCTCCAGAAAGTAGGCATAGAGGGAACGTACCTCAACATAGAAAAGGCCATATATGACAAACACACAGCTAACATTGTCCTCAATGGTGAAAAACTGAAACCTTTTCCACTAAGATCACGAACAAGACAAGGTTGCCCACTCTCACCACTATTATTCAACATAGTTTTGGAAGTTTTAGCAACAGGAATCAGAGAACAAAAAGAAATAAAAAGAATCCAAATTGGAAAAGAAGAAGTAAAGCCGTCACTGTTTGCGGATGACACGATACTATACATAGAGAATCCTAAAGATGCTACCAGAAAACTGCTAGAGCTAACCAATGAATTTGGTAAAGTAGCAGGATGCAAAATTAATGCACAGAAATCTCTTGTATTCCTATACACTGATGATGAAAAATCTGAAGGTGAAATTAAGAAAACACTCCCATTTACCATTGCAACAAAAAGAATAAAATATTTAGGAATAAACCTACCTAAGGAGACAAAAGACCTGTATGCAGAAAATTATAAGACACTGATGAAAGAAATTAAAGATGATACAAATAGATGGAGAGATATACCATGTTCTTGGATTGGAAGAATCAACATTGTGAAAATGAGTGTACTACCCAAAGCAATCTACAGATTCAATGCAATCCCTATCAAACTACCACTGGCATTTTTCACAGAACTAGAACATAAAATTTCACAATTTGTATGGAAACGCAAAAGACCCTGAAGAGCCAAAGCAATCTGGAGAAAGAAAAACGGAGCTGGAGGAATCAGGCTCCCGGACTTCAGACTACACTACAAAGCTACAGTAATCAAAACAGTATGGTACTGGCACAAAAACAGAAATATAGATCAATGGAACAGCATAGAAAGCCCAGAGATAAACCCACGCACATATGGTCACCTTATCTTTGATAAAGGAGGCAAGACTATACAATGGAGAAAAGACAGCCTCTTCAATAAGTGGTGCTGGGAAAACTGGACAGCTACATGTAAAAGAATGAAATTAGAACACTCCCTAACACCATACACAAAAATAAACTCAAAATGGATTAAAGACCTAAATGTAAGGCCAGACATTATAAAACTCTAGAAGAAAACATAGGTGCAACACTCTGTGACATAAATCACAGCAAGATCCTTTTTGACCCACCTCCTAGAGAAATGGATATAAAAACAAAAATAAACAAATGGGACCTAATGAAACTTAAAAGCTTTGCACAGCAAAGGAAACCATAAACAAGACGAAAAGACAACCCTCAGAATGGGAGAAAATATTTGCAAATGAAGCAACTGACAAAGGATTAATCTCCAAAACATACAAGCAGCTCATGCAGCTCAATAACAGAAAAACAAACAACCCAATCCAAAAATGGGCAGAAGACCTAAATAGACATTTCTCCAAAGAAGATATACAGATTGCCAACAAACACATGAAAGAATGCTCAACATCATTAATCATTAGAGAAATGCAAATCAAAACTACAATGAGATATCATCTCACACCTGTCAGAATGGCCATCATCCAAAAATCTATGAACAACAAATGCTGGAGAGGATGTGGAGGAAAGGGAACCCTCTTTCACTGTTGGTGGGAATGTAAATTGATACAGCCACTATGGAGAACAGTATGGAGGTTCCTTAAAACACTAAAAATAGAACTACCATATGACCCAGAAATCCCACTACTGGGTATATACCCTGAGAAAACCATAATTCAAGAAGAGTCATGTACCAAAATGTTCATTGCGTCTCTATTTACAATAGCCAGGACATGGAAGCAACCTAAGTGTCCATCAACAGATGAATGGATAAAGAAGATGTGGCACATATATACAATGCAATATTACTCAGCCATAAAAAGGAATGAAACTGAGTTATTTGTAGTGAGGTGGATGGACCTAGAGACTGTCATACAGAGTGAAGTCAGTCAGAAAGAGGAAAATAAATACCGTATGCTAACACATATATATGGAATCTAAAAAAAAAAAATGGTCAGAAGAATCTAGGGGCAAGACGGGAATAAAGATGCAGACCTACTAGAGAATGGACTTGAGGATACGGGGAGGGGGAAGGGTAAGCTGGGACAAGGTGAGAGAGTGGCATGGACATATATACACTACCAAACGTAAAATAGATAGCTAGTGGGAAGCAGCCACATAGCATAGGGAGATCAGCTCGGTGCTTTGTGACCACCTAGAGGGGTGGGATAGGGAGGGTGGAAGGGAGGGAGATGTAAGAGGGAAGAGATATGGGGACATATGTATATGTATAACTGATTCACTTTGTTATAAAGCAGAAACTAACACACCATTGTGAAGCAATTATACTCCAATAAAGATGTTTAAAAAAAAAAAAGAAATACCTATGTTTTATACATGGTAAAGACAAAATTCAGATAGGAATTATCTGTAGGGGAAGAAGGCATAGAATAGAAGTGTGGGGCACACAGATAGTGAGTTCATTTTATGATTATGCTTTATAACTTAAGTGTTATATTATTGCTTCATTTATAGTGCAACTCGATAAATTTTTATAAAATTTAACTTTTATCTCTATGGAAATTTTAAATATTAATAATACCATGATGAATATTTACTTATAATTTTTGTCACATTTTATATTATTTCCTTAAGATAGAGCACCCAAGAATGGATTTAGCGTATTTGAATATATTATCATTATTCATATACATTGTCAAATATTTACTCAATAGTTGTGCCAATATTTTTTTCAGCCCCAAATATATGCTTCATTAATCAACCCTGTACATTTTCATTTAACAACATATTATGCTAATTTACTTTATGAAAATAGTATTCCAATATTAAATATTTACTTCTTTCCTTATTAGTGAGATTGATCATTTTCTACTTATAGTAAATATTGTTCTCAGTTTCTTTATTATTAATTTATATCACCATTTTACAGTGGAAATAACAAACTCTTAAACTCATAGGGATTGCAAGCCACCTCCATGTTGCTACCTTTTAAGTACAGGAATTTTTTGTGCTCATATTCTTATATCTATCCTTTTCTTCACTTTGGGATTATTTTTCCTTTGAGTGTTAATATTGGAAAATTATCTATTTTCCAACATTTAAAAATCAATAATTACATTAGTTTGTAGTTGTAATGTATATTTTTACATTTAACTTTTATGTGTATGGAAATTATTTGAAGAGTGTAGGTTGAGTTTATTTTTCTTCAGACCTTAACAGGTTCTTCTAACATCATGTACAACCCTCCCTTTCTCATCACAATGATATGTGAGGGTTCCTTTCTCAGTCATTGCATTTTATTTTTGTGACACTTTTCTATTTATTAGTCTCATACTCTCTTATTTCTGGTGGTAATATAGTTTAATATTCATGATGTTATTAACCCTCATTACTGCTATTTTAATAATTTTACATAGTGTAGTATATTTTTGTCTTCTTTTTGAAGAATACTGTAACTATTTTAGTTTACTTACATTGAATATTAATTCTTGAAGAATGTTTTTCTTTAAAATACTTAATATTTTCTTCTAGATATTTGATATTTCTTCACATATTTTATGTTTTTACCCTTTCAGAAAAATTTTGCAGTTTTCTGCTTATGTGTTACATTTCTTGGCCTTCTATATTCTGTTACTATTGTGAATGGGTTTTGTCTTTAATTAATTTTTTATTTAAAAAAATTTTAAATGGTAAGAATTTCCACTTATAACAGAATTTTTTTTTTTCTAATAAGCCTCAGAATGGATTTTTTTTTTTATTGCTCACCTTTGAAGGAAGAGCTCTATGCAGGCCCAATGCTGAGATCTGAAGATTGAACTCAACTGTCTCATGGATATTAAGGATGTTGTCAGATTTCTAACTGCAGATATTTATGTATTAGGAATTCCAACCGAAATGTCCATATTTGGTAAAATTTAAGAATACTTTTATTCAAAGTATGCTCCAAAGGAAGCTCAGCTGAATCAAGAAAGAAGCAAGAGTCAGGAGTGAGGGGAAGTAGTGCTTAGTGAAATAAGTCAGACAGAGAAAGACAAATACTTTGTGTTATCACTTATATGTGAAATCTAAATAATAAACAAATAAATATAACAAAAGATCTGAAAGATAAAAATCAGACAGAAGACATTCTTTCTCTGGTAACAACAATGGATAATTCTTACTGCAATGGATAATGCTTAATGATTATTAAAGTCTTCTGCTGACAAGAATTTTTGTAATGGCTAATCAGACTGTTTGATTTTTTAGTCACCAACTGCAAGGCTTCTGGTCAGTTATGACTTTGGTGGTAGATTCTTGAATATTTCTGAATTTTGGGTAGCAGAGCACATTCTTGACCTCTCAAACACAATTTCTATGACATGACCTAAACCCTTTGTGGCATCCTCTTTATTTTCACACTTCTAGACTTTCCAACAAGTTTGTAAATGTCTGACTTCTTCTAATAACCTATTTTGTGCCTGAAATACCAAAAACAATTTCTATTTTCCTAAAATGAACAATGACTGATACAAGTCTTTTCTAACATGAATCCTTATTGGGCACTAACTCTGTGCCAGGCATTGCTCTAAATGCTTTAAATACATTAACATATTTTATTCTAGCGACAAGTCAACGATGTAGACAATGCTATCATTCCCACTTAAAACATAAGGAAATCAAGGCAGAAAAATATCTAATAATTTTTTTCCTTGTCACACAGCAAGTGAGTGGTGGAACCTGGGTTCAAACCCAAGAGGTCTTGTTAAAGAGCCTGTGCTTTTAATTACTCTCTATCTTTGTCTTATTCGTAGAGTGCACGTGGTATTTATTCCACTTACCTTAGGGGAGTGTTAGACTGTGAGTCATAATATTTGTGGCTATTCCTGTTTTATCTCAGATTATTCAGGCCAAGTCCACTGCCTGCAGATTACTCTAAAGTGGTATGCTCACTCCAAACCCAGGTGTTATACTGGTATTCTTTCCTAAGAATTCTATCAAGACTTAGATTAAATTGACCTTACTCTGACCTATTGGTTGAAGTGGATTTCCCCTGTAACAGATGAGAAGTATTATTTCTCATATATTATCAGGTAGTTGAGAATATTGTAATAATGATTTAAAATTCCATATAAAAATTAAACTTCATAGTTTTGTTACTGGATAAGTATTTAATTTGCAATGGATTTTAGTGAGGAAATGTCATAAAATTATAAATATTCACTTTATAAAATTATTGCAAATATTAGGTACTCAGATATTTATTCAATAAATAATTTTGTCAAGAGGATTACCAATAGCAAAAATATAAGCTTTTAATATGTTTAAAACAAAAAAAGTTTTCTTTCAATTTGATTTGAATCTATTGCCTAATAAAAATGACAAGATTTATTTTTATCGGCTGCCCTGAGATTCATTTTATTTTGTTTAAACACCAGTATAATTATTTAATAGTTATCATTTAATTTCTTTGAAAGTACTGATTACAGACTATTTATTTTTAGCATCTCAGTTTTCAAGATTTCTTTGGTCTATGAGAAATACTCAAATTAAAAAAAATTATTTGTTTATATAATTTTTCATGCCAGAGATGATTTTAATTATGGTTGTATCCATTATCATATTTCTTTTATATCTTCACCATTATACACTTATCATTTTATTAAAATCACTAAATGAAACTATTTGCATGTATTGACCCCCTTTGCATACTTAATTTCAATTGATTTTAATTTTTTTTTAATACATCTTTCTCACATCACCCAAATCTGCTGCCCAAATATAGTTGCTCAAGCCTAAATGCACACTTGCCTTATTTCACTGGTCCTATCAGGTTGCAAGTTAAAGCCACTTAATGTTGACAATACTTTACAACTCAAGTTGCAGATTAAATGCACCGTAAATTCCTTTATTTTACAGAGCTGATCTGTGACTTCACAATTCTTTGTTAGACAGTGTGGATTTCTTTGACATGCCTAGTTGTGATCTATCCCCAGGTAAATGACCAAGAACTAGTTTGTTATTCATAGACAGTCAAGTGACCCCCCTGTGTGATAAAAAGAGAGAAAGTGAAACCCATATCAATGTCGACTGTCACTAAGCTTTAAACATTGACCAAGTACAGGCAGAATCTGAAAATATAATGCAATTTGCAGTAAGTTCTTACAGAAGAAAACATGAAATCGACACACTGGGGAAAAAAAAGGCATGAATGGAATAGTGCTAGGAATATTTTCCTCAGTTATATCTTATTAAGTGTTTCTTCAAACCCAATGTGAAGGGTTTGGAAGTTAAGAACCACACTGGAGATTAATTCTAACATGTTTGTATATAATTATTTTACGTGAACTCTCTATTCAAATTATGCCTTTATTCCATGGTATGGTTCAATGATTCTCAATTAATCCTTTCATTATAAAGTACTTAAATGACAAAAATCTTCATGCAGTTGATGCATAGGCATCTGCATGTGATAATCATGGATCAGTAACTGATTTCTAGAACTTGGTTATCACAGTAAGGACTAGACAGCTAAGCCACATTCCAAATGGACTGCTAAAGGTACCAAGCATATTCCTGTTGGTTATGTCATATGTTGCCTATATGAATGTTAGTGACATGGTTATAAGATTTGTAATATCTCTGATAAACTTCAGAAACATTAATTATATGAAGAGGTTCACAGCATCACAGCATTTACATTTACACTCTAATGGATTCTTATATTAGGTAATTGAGAATAATAAGCTTATCATCACTGAGGTGCATTAGAGACAGAGAGGCTTCCAGATATGCCAACAGTTTTCAGTCCCATTTACCATTTTTTAAAAACAGAACTATTACTATACATAATCCATTAATAAAGCTGCCAGAAGATGCTTGTTCTTGTAAAGAATACTGCACTCTAAAGATAAGTGGCATCAATGTTACTCAGGAAACCTGAAACTTCAATCTACTCTTAGGGACAATTAGGATTCTGTCACACAAGTGCTAGATTATATCTACTTAAACTGGTTTTCTATATCGTGGAAAGTAAAAAGGTAATTATCAAAATGGATGTAAATGAAACATGCATTTTAGAAAACAGTTGAACCAATTACTCTCAGAGGATATATAAGGGTTGGAAAATCTTTCACCCAATTTACTCATCCATTCAAACTTTATTTCCAAAAGTAAGCAGAGATTATTCCATAAATACTTATTTATTAGATTTATAAAATGTGGACAGCTCAACCTGCAGAAAACTGTTTGAAACAAAAATTATTTAACAACTAATGGAAGTCCATTCTTAAGAGATATTTCTGCTACAGAAGTAAACTTTGGAAAAAATCTCTGGTGCTATCTTATGAGATACTATTATAACAGCAGACAAAGCATATTCACTCTCATTGTCACAGTGCAGTACTTTTACTGAACCAAATCCTCAGACCCTCTGGAGAAAGGTAACAACACGCATGTCTTTTTTTTTTTTTTTTTTTTTTTTAAGTGAAAGCAGGTTTATTCAGGGAGATACGCACTCCATAGACAGAGTGCGGGCCATCTCAGAAGGCAGGATGCCTTGGGAGAAACACCCAAGTCTTTATTTCTATTAAAATAAGTAAATTGCATGCCTAATTATCTAGGGGCCACAGGAACATGATTATTTTACATCTGACATTTGTATTCCTCACTTATAGCCTCTATTTGTTTCCTAATAGTGAAACACTCATCTCTTATAGGAGTAACAGGAAAAAAAAAAGGAAGATTAATATCTTTTCTATTTGCCTTCTCTTCTTTCTCTTTACCCTTTTATAATTTTATTACCCTTACCATCATCATCATCACTGTAAGCTAAAAAGCAAAATGTGAATAAATGGATGGTTGAACATTAATATGATGATAAAAGGAAAAGTGAAAATGATAAAGTAATACTACTGTGCATTTGAATCTTTTAGGTAGGAGTTATATATCCATTTTCTGTTTATAATATCCTTGCGCAGTAAGAAAAGTGAAGATAAGAGAGATTACGTAACTGACTCACAGTAAGAGATAATGTAGCAGTATTTAAACATACGTATGGGCTTTAGTATCTAAGAATCACAGATTCATATCTCAGCTATATTAATTTCTTTCTTGGTGATAGTTGGTGGGTTACTTAATCTCTATTCTCTAGAAAGTTTTACATACCAGTTCCAGTGACCTAAATTCTAAACTTTCCACTGACTCAGAGGTTTTTCCTCAATTAAATAATATGTATTTGAAGTTCTTAGAAAGGAAAAGAGACTTTTGTGTATGTGTGTTGTGCTGGGAGTGTTGTGAACAAAGAAAAAAAATGGCAGCAAAACTGTTCTTTTACACATGGCACTATGTTAAAACATTTTTACATTTCTAAACATTCTTTCCCAAGTGATGGTATTTCCTATGACATGTATAGAGTCAATGGCCCCTCATAAAGCATGACTGAGCTGTGCTGGATGATAGTATAGAATGGTGATTAAGAGCATGGTTTCTACATTCACACTGCCTGGATTTAGAGCCTGGGTGTACCATTTATTAGCTCTATGACCTAAAGTAAACTACTTAATCTGTTTGCATCTTAGTTTATTCATCTGTAAAATGACTCTAATAATAATAATAATGTGTACATCCCAGGGTCAGTGTGAGTTTTAAATTAGTAGATATAGGGAAAGTCCTCAAAACTCTCTTGCACATAGTAAATGCTAGTTACATGCTATCTATTTTCATTATTGCCAAATCTCTCTCAGAAGTTCATGGAGGAGTGATGTTGCCATAAGAACATCATCTAATTGTCAACATCTTTCATCACATAAAGCTGCCTGAGAACATGGCCAGATTTCAAACTCTCTGTAGTAATCTTTCCCACCCCCATTGTCTGCAGTCCGGCACAGCAGGCTTATTAATGAGGTTTCCTCAGAATTGTCTGGTAGTGGATGTGGTGGATTAGTATCCTAAGAACTAGGCAAAAGAGGGTCAATATAATTTCTCCTAGCTCAAATCATTTATATTACTTGCTTTCTGGTGTTAAAAGATCTCCCAAGCTCATGTTATACCTCCTATTCAAGACTTAATTGTTTCCTGTAATATATAATATACAGTATATATTAAGAGCTACAGATATTTCATGAGTTTTATATTACTAATTCCTGATATTTCTAATTCAAATTTAGTACTAAAGGCTATTTACTTACCTTGTTAATCTTACATCTGTTCCTCTGTACTTCCACATAGAAAATCTTAGTCCTCAACACGATTAGTCATTTGCATTACTCCACAATATTCACAACACTCTCAAAATGATATTAACAACACTAACACTAACAAAAGAATACTATAAGCAGATAATTTCTTTTTCAGTTCTTTTTGTCTTTAGAGTATATTCTTGGTGGTGCTTTTGCCGGCATACCTTTGAGATATATTTCTAGAAGTGAGATTACTGGACCAAAGGGTACAAGCCTATGTAATTTTGCTAGATAGTGTGACTTTTCTGTCCAAATTTTGTACTTCTACTAGTGATGTATGAGTGCCTATGTTTCCACTGGCGTGTCACCAGAGTACGTTTTCAAATTTTTAATATTTGCCAAACTAATAGGTGAGAAATGGTATCATAGTGTAGTTTTAATTTACATTTCTTTTTATTATGAATGCAAGTGAGAACCAGTAGCTTATCTATGGTTAAGGACCATTTGCTTTTTTTTTTTTTTTTTAGTGAAAAGTATATTCATATATTTAGTCTCCTCAACACAGTAAAACTTCACAACATTGCAAATATATGATACATTTTATAACACAATCTTCTTTCATGCTATTGGTGTTTTTATCCACATAGCTCCACTAATGCACTGTGTAACCCTTCTGGCAGCTCTCCACCTTCACACTCTTTTCCCAAGGGGTTAAACCATGACTTATCATACTGTCAAATTAAGAAGGAGATTTTTTATGATGATGGCCATTCTGACCGGTGTGAGATGATATCTCATTGTAGTTTTGATTTGCATTTCTCTAATGATTAATGATGTTGAGCATTCTTTCATGTGATTGTTGGCAATCTGTATATCTTCTTTGGAGAAATGTCTATTTAGGTCTTCTGCCCATTTTTGGATTGGGTTGTTTGTTTTTTTGATATTGAGCTGCATGAGCCGCTTGTAAATTTTGGAGATTAATCCTTTGTCAGTTGCTTCATTTGCAAATATTTTCTCCCATTCTGAGGGTTGTCTTTTCGTCTTGTTTATGGTTTCCTTTGCTGTGCAAAAGCTTTTAAGTTTCATGAGGTCCCATTTGTTTATTTTTGTTTTCATTTCCATTTCTCTAGGAGGTGGGTCAAAAAGGATCTTGCTATGACTTATGGGAGGGAGGGAGACGCAAGAGGGAAGAGATACGGCGATATATGTATATGTATAACTGATTCACTTTGTTATAAAGCAGAAACTAACACACCATTGTAAAGCAATTATACCCCAATAAAGATGTTAAAAAAAAAATTAAGAAGGAGAAATTGGTCATGCGCAGCTGGCTTCTGCTTTACCCTCTTCCTCTGAACCTGTTGCAGAGTCAGTGAGCTCTTAATTAATTTTACTTTCCTGTAAATGTAGTGTTAAAGACCTTCTTCTATAGCCTTTTACTAGGCATGGACGTTTGTCCAGTTTTGGTATTCAGCAAGTAGGAGCCCAGTTGTTGCCTACAAGTATAAGGAGGATATCTTTATTCCTAGGAGACACGTACTACAGTATTTAGGGATAAAAGGACATGGAGTTTGCAACATTTTTTTTCAAATGGTTCCATAAATAAAGAACACACACACAATAATAATATTTACTATTATATTTGTATCACTTTTATCAGAGATAAAAAGCAAAGAAGATAAAGTAATAACAATGGGTGAAAGATATATGGAAGTTCATTGCATTATTATTGCAACTCTTCTCTAAATGTAAATAGTTTTCAAATTAAAATTTAAAAAATAAATAAATTGGTCATAAAATTAAAGAACAAATACAGAAGAGAAAAATAAAAGTCACTAAGACATAAGAGAAGATAAATGATAAATCGGCCCATATATTTGTGTATATGAGAGTACTGCTAATAGAAGTCACTGAGTAAATCCTATAATGATAAAATATTATATTTTTATTAGAATATTTAACAAATATCATGAATGGTAACCATATATTTCTTTTCTTATAATTAATAAACTTAGAACTTTTTATTATGTGGCTAGATTAACACTTAGAACCAACAGCCAACAATCAGTCAAAAGTGCTTATTTTGTTAAAATCCCTTTTTTTCCTACTGAAGATAATATTGATGTTTCTTAGTTTTAAACCTCTGAGATTTCTTTAATTTTGTTTCAAATTCCTTCAAGGTCAGACAGGGGAAACAAATACTTTTATTTCATAGTCAAGCTCTGTGGATGCAACTTTATCACTGCTTTCAAAGACATGAGATGTTTTGACCCCATGATTTATGACCTAAATGATTTTTATTTGATGATATACAAATGTAATTTCCTAATTTGGGACACTGAGTGTTGGGCTTTCTCTATTATTTAATAGAAATGTTAGAAAGTAGCAAGTGTGCATAATTTGTTTTCTTTTTTTATTGTATTATATCTTATATAAATTATCTTTTGGGATGAAATACAAAAGGCCATGTGGTATTAAGACCTAGGAGCATAGTTGCAGCTTATCAAACACAAAATTATCACAAATAAAGGAATGATGTTTATATAACAAATGTCCATAAATCTTGGCCTATAAACAGGATATGTTTAAGGGTTTTATTTTTTTTGTTTAATAATATGCTATCAAAAGACTTTCTCATTTTTCTCATTATCTCACTCGTAAATGAATGTGATATTATTAAGAATGAACTGTATTATGCAACATTTAATTCCATGGCAGGCCAAAAATTGTAAAGTTCATTCTAGCTCCAGTATCTACGTTGCTTTGTTCCCTAACCTTTGTCCCTCTTGGTTGCTTTATTTGGCACAATCCCTTTCGAGCTAGTCCTAGGCGGGCAGCCTTCCCTAGACACTGATTGGGTTCCTGCACCTTTGCCCTCCTTCAGTGGAAATGCGGCACCTCTCAGTGTAACTCCCTTTAAATTGCACTCAAGCCAAGTCAGCTTCAGCTGTAGTCCTGGCCTCAGACTCTCACGTGTGAGTCAGTTACAGGGCCCCATGATCCTCAGCCTTCAGGAGACTGTCATGGATGTCTCTGAAAGGTTGCCTTTACTCCCCTCTCCTTCACCCTGGAGAAGGGAACACCACCGCCCCCAACCCCCCACTCCCGATAGGGAGGATGCACATCATTCTGGAAGCTTGCTGCAAAGGAATCCTCTCTAGGATTTTTTTTGCCTCCTTTTTGTTACAGCCTAATACAGGAGAAAGCTAAGGGCAGAAAAAACTGTTGTACATGTCTTGGCAGGTGATCCAACACCCCAAGCTATGGGTCTTCTTGGCACCTCTTGTGTTGTTCATGTTCTTTGTATGTACTGCTGAAACTCCAACCAGAGTCCAGTTTACCAACCTGTTATTTTTACGTCTACTAAACAAAGTCAGTTTCTATGTTTAGGAACCTTAATTAACATAAGCAACTTCAGAGAGTATAATTTTGCTGTGCAGCCAAAGTGTGTATTTGGGGGCGCTCTCTCAGAGATCATGAGATCTAAGGGAGAAGCAACCTTGGATTCTACTGGACGTAAAATAGGAGGTTTACAAAACCAAAACAACATAAAGGAACCCTAGCCTTCTTAAAGGCTAAAGAAAGGAGGTGTTTAAGAACAATCCAGAGAGAAATGCGTTAAATTCTACTATAATAAGCTAGGTTGTGATATTTTAAACAATGAATACATGTGATTGTGATTTGAGTGATGTGCTTCAGGAAACTGGAGGCTTCCTGAATACCTAGACTAAAAGTCAGACGCTTGTTGATTCTTAGTAACCAGTTAGCCTCACAAGTTCTGATGATTTAGCTGCAAAATGAGCAAGTGGAATAAATGATAACTGCAATCATTCATTTGAAACATTCTAAACTTTCCAGTATTTTGTGATTTATTTAAAGATGTGCTCATGTTGTCATTTTGAGTCTAACTAAGTAACTGTCTTTAATTAAATTAATTCATTCAAAAAATATTTTTGAACTTTATGTGCTGGGCCCTCTTCTAGGAATTTGAAATACATAAGGTAGACATATCAAATAGATACTCTAGACATATCTGATAGATAATAAACAATAAATACAATAAAAATAAAGTTCTAGTAAGGTAGAATGTGCTAAGGGCTATGGAAGAATACATAGAGTAGGATAAAGGAGCTCAGGAGTGGAAGCAGGTGAGGAGATTATGGTTTAAATAGGATTGTCAGAGTAGCTCCCGTGAGAAAGTGACATTTGAGTAGACTTGCAAGTGAGATAATTAACTACTGTAAGGTGGTAAGAGACAAAGAGCTTTCTGGACTGAAGTAGTCATCATTCAAAGTTCAAAGGCCTGAGGCGAGCAACCCTAGCCTGTCTTTATAGAATGAATAATAAGCATGCACGGCGGAGCCTGAGGGAGTGAGTGGGGCAGAAATCATAGACAAGGTCAGAGAGATAAGGGTGGGGACAGAAGCCATAGAGGACACAGTATTGAAGCAAAATGTAAACGTCTACCGTCTTGTGGGTAGTAACCCGACCCACAGAAGATACACTGTTCTAAAAATGCCCAAGAGCCTTACTTTCGGCCCTGCTCATGGTCATTTCCTTTCCCAAGGAACAAGTACATTCAGAAAATAACATGATGTGCAGAGGTTGTGTCTGATAATTGTTTCTGCTCAGCCCAATTTGTCCCACAGAAGCTGAAGTATAGGAGAGAGGTGAAGGATAAATACCGGCAAAAAAAAAGTGCAAATTAAAACCATTCCTTTAGTATCAAGAACATTTGGAAAATTGACTACCTCTCTTCTTTATTGGAGTAATTGTCTCAGTTGTCTTATAGTATTTTAGAGAAATTAATTTCTCAAAATTATAATTATTGATAAATTATCAATTACTTATAATTACAAAATAAATGATTTAATGTGCTTCAATGACAATCAATAATACAAGAGATCCGAGACTACCAGTATGACCCCCTCACCTGCTAATCCATCCAGGTGACAGAAGATGCTTAAATCTTATTGGATTACGCGTTGTGCTATGCTATTCAGGTAATTTTTTACAGGATTTCTAAAAACCTCAGGCAGCTTGTTTTCCAGAAGTCAGGCAAGGGGCATTTTACTTACAAGTTGCATCTTGTTCTTTAGGATAATGGTGCTATTGGAAAACATAGACGAGAACATTGGTATTTCTCATTGCAGGGGGTGCGGAACTGAGGATGGGGAATGTGTCTCGTTCCATTTATGGGAAAAAGAGCACTTAAAGTAGCATCTTATTCCTCACAATTTCTTTGGATCATTTCAAAAGGATTTTTTTTCTTTTTCTTTGAAGAGAAAATTATTATGCTTTTCAGCTAGACAATAAATATAGAGCTTTGTTTTAAAACAACATTTTGTTCCACTTTGGTGGAAACTAATAGAAAAATACAACAAATAAAGTAATGAAGTTAATCATTATATGGAATGTACTGGGGTTTCATAGATATAGAAACTGAAATAGAGTAAGGTTTTAATCTCTATGTATTGGCTGGTATGAAGTGGCTGTGGAATAGGGATATATATTAGCTATCTGAACCAAGGGGAATTTCTTTCCTTCCTTTATCACAGGTAATCTCTGATAATTTACTGTTATTTGAAATATTTTAAGTATTTGCCCACAATGCACAAAAACTGAGGGTGTTTGTCTCAGAAGAATTTTATGGTAATGCGTATTTTTTATGTCAACTTGAAAAGAAAATTTTAAGAAAATATTATATTTCACTTCAATCTGTTTTCATCCTATGTTAAATGGTAAATATCTATAGTAAAAAGTTACCTAAAATATGATATATCTAAATTTGACATAATATTTTGATGTGAAAAGATAAATACAATTTAATGAAAAGCTGAATTAACATTTCAATATCCTATGTAAATGATATCTTCCTCTGATGCAGATGCATCTTTTAGTTAGAGAAAAAATATTTTCCATTTAACAATTATCATTAATATCTACAGCATAGCCATTACTTGTACTGTGCCACTCTGACGTATTTTAAAACTCTGAATTATCCAACCACCTATTTAGGTGAGTCTGAATGAGAAGCTTTCATTAACTTCACAGCATGGTTCTAATACATGTACAGATACCAGCCAATTAATAAAGAGGGTACCAGAGGCAAAGGCTCTTGAATTCTGGTCAGTGCTGTACTGTGTAAGAACAAGGCATTTATCAAACTGTCTTACAGACATCCCGTTAATCTAAATGCATCTGGATGGAAGTACCAACAATTTATTTCATCATTTCATCACTTGTGAGGTTTGCAGCATTAGTATTTAATCATTTTAAATGCATAATTATTATCCTTTGCTCCGTGATTTCTCACAGGTCCTCTGAAGGACAGTAAAGTATTGCAATCATATTTTTGGTAACTATTTCTTCTCCCAGTCTTTCACACTGATGAATATACTAGGAATGCAGTATGTTAGAGTACATGAAAGGGGAGGAGATCAATTCTGTCCATAAATAATTAGAACGAATGCTTCTGTTTTAGTAATATATGCAATTAACTTCAAGTTATCTTTCCATTCCTTTGTAAATTTATACCATTTCTGGTTGTGTCTTGAAGCAATGCTGAGCACCTCCATGCATATATCAATGCAAACTGTGCCCCGTTTCTCCCAGTTACAATCGATGTAACACCTTTTAAAATATTGGTAAAGATTAACCTTTTAGAACAGCTCTGTAGTTAAGATGGGTACTTGATGAATCATTAAATAATATTATTAAATATTGCATTAGTTATACAGACAATACTGTAGTCTTGAAATACTAGTTTAATATACTTACAAGAACAAAAACATTGCCCACTTCTATGCTATGTTAAATATTCATGTTTTCTTTACCTGGGAGCCAGTCATCTCTACATGCATTTGCAACCCTAGTAAACAGATTCTAAGATTCTAACCCTTTGTTAAATTGATGCCCTGATATCAATTGGTTTTATTCATACTTTTAAGAAACGTATATGTACAAAATTCCTACTGATATGAGCAGATTAAACAATACTCTGAAAATATTCCAGAAAGGACTACTTATTAGTTTTCTTGCATATCTAACCATATTTACATTTTCTGTTTTTATAGACTAAAGCTTTAGAGTGTATTCCTTAGAACGTCCTTTTCACATTATTTTCCCCAACTCATTTTAAGAGAGAATTTGTTTTAATTGTGGTTTGTGTTCCTTTAGGGAAATGCTATATTCTTATTTGCACAGGGAGGGAGAATTATAAAACTAACCAAACAACTTAGTTTACTGTAAAAGAAAATTTTTAACCAAAAATAAATTAGATGAGCTCTGGTGCGGACTAGAAGGCTTTTGTTCGCCGTTTGCTTCCAAACTGAGAATGTCCCCCGTAAGTAATTCACTTCCCAAAACTTAACTTCCCTAGTGCAATCCCTTTGTTTTCTGAATGACTTGTCTAACATCAAAGGAAAGGGAGAAAATTAAAGATGCATTCCTTATATATCTGCATTATAAAGGTGGGTATTCCTGAGGGTTAAAATGAAAAAAGCCAAAAGATTTGTCTTTCACATATCTATTACAATAAAATCTGTATTTTTGAGAATTTCCTATGGGGATCTGGCTTCATTCAGTCCTTCCTTCAACAGCATATGGATTTATTGAGAAGCTATTTGTGCCAGGCATTATTCTAGGTTCTAAGGAGTAAAAATGATAAAATTCCCAATTCCTGGGTTTACTTTGCAGCGGGGGTAGATGTTGTGATACACCAGGATCCATCCTCTAGCTGGTCCACCTCCACTTCCATCTTGAAGGCATGCACCCTCTAGGCTTCCACCTACAGCCCTGTTCTTCTCTTGCTTCACATTCCGTGCTGAACAATCTCAGCCTTTGCCGTGATAGTACAGTAATTATCCACTCTGCCTTAATGTTTTCAAACCTACAATTCACACCTGCACCACCCTGATAGGCCTCCAGACGGCTTAGAGCACAGTCAACTTGAATGTCTCACAGGTATTGTAAGCACAAAGTACAAAATAAGAACTCAGTATCTCTATCCCACACCTCCTCTAATGTCAACCTGTCTTTGTCATGTCCTGTCTTTAATAAATGCCATCCATTTATCAAACCAACTGGCTTCCCAGTCTCTCATCTACTCATTCTTACTGCTCTTGCTGTAATTTTGGCCAAGTTGCCTACCAACAAAACTAATATAATATATAATAATAATAATAATAATAATAATAATAATATTTTAATGTAATATAAGATATATGATATGCTATAGTATGATAAATTGACTTCTTAACTCTAATTTCCCTATAGCTTCTCCCACTAAAACTCAAATGCATCTTGATTACTGAGAGAATTATCATTTAAAAATCTCTACACGTTGTAATCCTTTTCCACTTAAATCTTTCCAAGGTTTCAGGTGAAAACCAGTATTGTTTTAGCATGGCATAAAGGGCACTGCATATCTGCCATCTACTTATATCATAACCTGCTACCCCCCTTTGTTCCCCAGAACACCATTAGTTGTTTAGCATGATTTTACAATTCTTCCATCTTTATCTCTCATCTTGTTTCTTTTGTCTAGAAATTTAGTTCTGCATTTTCTGAACATATTTTGTGAATATATATATATAATTATATATATATTTACTTGACTAGTTAGACAGCAATATACTTTGTAAAATTACTTAATCATTTTTACTTTTGATACTTTCTGCAGCATTTTCCTGTATTTATTTATTTTCTTATTTCTCCAGGAGTGTTCTCAAAGTGGGTCTTTGAGTGGCTAATTTTGGAGGCTGTCATGGATCTACCACTTAAATAATTCATTTGGATATATAAATATAGGTTCAAAGTTATTTTCCATCAACCACTTTATAATTCTTACTCAATTTATTTATTCATTTATTTTTTACATCTGGGATTGCTGTTGAGAATTCTGATGCCAGTCTAAGTCTCACTGCTCTGTAGGTAATATTTCTTTTTTTTCTGGAAGCTTTTATTTTATTTTAAGTTTATAAGTGTATGTTAGTTTTTTATATAAAATGCTTTGCACTCTATGAATAATGTAAATCTGAGGTCTTTAATCGTTCTTTATTTGATATTTATTATCATTTTATCATATATCTCTTCCTATTTATATGTATGTAAGCATATATGTGTGTGTATATATATATATGTATTTATTCATTTATTTTCTTTCTCTTTTGGAACTCACATTATCTGTATATTGGTGTCTACTTCTTTCTACTGTAGTCTACATATCTCTTAAGCTTTACTTTTTAAAAAATTTTATTTTATTTATCTATTTATACAGCAGGTTCTTATTAGTCATCAATTTTTTACACATCAGTGTATACATGTCAATCCCAAAAGCTTTACTTTTATATCATCTACTTTTTATCCTTTTCTTTTGCCTTCTTAGAGAGTTATTCACACTGATCATCTTGATCATTTTTCTTCCATTTTATCACATCTCTTTGCTCTTTTTTTCAATCATTATAATATGCATAACTCATATTTTACTTGGATATCTGTATGACTTCTTACTCCTGTTTTGGTTAAAAATATCCTCTACTGTCATTTTGAAAATGTTTACTATAGTAAATACATTTATCAAAGTGTTCCAATAATCTTGCTTAATGCTCTATGTGTTACTTAGATAGTTTTATTTCTTTTGATGTGTTTAAACTCTTTAGCTTATAAGCCTACGTCTTGGGATAAAAGCTATTCTGCCCATTAATAGTTAGTGGGGAGAGGCTGCTAGAAATGCAGTGGCAAAAAAAACAGGCAATCTCTGCTTGCATGTAGCTTAAGTCCTTTTTTAAAAAAAAATTTATTGAGGGATGAGAGACATTACAAAAAGTTAAACATATTTAATATATAAAACTTGATGAGCTTGGAAATAAATACACACCTGTGGAAACCATCGCCACAATCAATGCCACAAACATATAATTTGTCTTCGAAGAATATGCCCTTCAGAGAAAATTCAGAGTTTTAGGCACCAGAAGTTCTGTGAGAAGGAAATATGCAAACCTGGCAATAATCTATGAAAATAATTTCCTAGTGAAAGTATATACTGGATGAGACAAGTGTTATTTTGTTTTGATACATTATTTAAAATGAATTTTAGAGATACCTATTGCAGATAAAAATAACTAAATTCAATGATAGCTAGTATTAGGTTATGAACATTTAGGATATTTTTGTTAAAAATTTACAAATCAAATTATTCATTTGGGGAGTTTTAGTTCTTAGGCAGTGGGAAGATTTTTTGTAAAATTTCCATATATTCATTCTGCACAAAAATCTTAAGAAGGGAAATTTAGGTTATTTATTCTTCACACTGTATAAAATTGGGATTTTGCATGAACCTGTTAGCTTGTCATAAGACGTTATTTTGATTCTTTATGGAGATTGCTTCTGAAATGGTTTGATATTTCTAGTTGAAGGTAAAACAAGGTTTAAAATGCAAAACTGAGTTTGGCAATTCATAATAGCTTCTGATGAGGAAGGACCACACCGGTCTGTAGGAAACATGCTCCTCTGCTGCTCCAGTTATAGTTAGAATCTTACTAAGGGAGGTTGTAAATGTCCCATTGGGATAAAGCTGTGAGAGTAACAACACCATTATTGTACAAAGGCTGCTTGGATTTTACTCCCTTGAGAAGGTTTTTGCAAAAGCAGGCATATGGAAAAACAAATCTGTTTTTTTTAACAGGGAAGGCTAACACAGTGGAATACACAGGTGCTACACACACACACACACACACCCCAGTTGTGGTGGGTATTGCTGGGTCCTGCCCAGATCCTGCAGCTGCTAAGATATAGGTATCCAATGGCTCATAGCTCAGTCCCTTCCTGGAATTGGGAGTAGCCTCACCCAGTTATAATTTTTGTCTTGGGAGTAGCCCACCTACAATGACTGGTCCATGCTGGGAAACAAATTTCCCTTATTTCCCCCCTTCCCTCTATTCATTACACTGCTGTTCAGAACCCTTCCTGTTTCAGAGTGCCAATGGGATTGCTTGAGTCATCTGTCTCAATTGCATCAGCAGTTTAATTTTTCTGTCTGCTCAATTCTGCTTCTTCTCTCCTTTATAGGTGGTGTTCTTGAGAGCACATCCCCCCAAATTCCTGCACTCAGATCCCCATCTTACCAGAGTTTGTTTTGGAAGAATCTGACCTACAACACACTGAGTGACATTTTCTACTGGAATTCCTTGTGTTTCTGCCACTGGAAGTCTTGGGCTTTCTCCTGTGGTTATAGTATTCCTTAGCTCTCATATCCTTCTGTATTACTGAAGCTTACTGAAATTTATCAAATAGACAATGAGAATTATCATCTGTTACAGGGCAAAGAGTACCCAGATATATGAAACAATTTTTTATGATGATCCTCTCCTGACATTTATACTTGCTACATGCTATCACATTTACCTTTCACTTCATAACTCAATATTTTTGTAAGCTAGAGGGGTTTGTTGACTAATAATTTCATTGGTTATATGGAAATTTACAGATCAACACTGTGATACTGAAAAAGGTATAAAAGGTTTATGTACATAAAATTATAACCACAAAAGTAGAGTGTTGCAGCACTGCATGTTGAGGTTGGTTCTTGCTCTCAGAAAAAGAAAAAAAGGTTTAGATTGTTTTCTAACCTGGATGAGATATTTTCAAGATATCTGGGCCTGGAGTTCATCTACTTGGATTCTACCAACTTCTGTGTCCTGTTATATACTTCTTACTGATTGTAGAAATGCTGTCTAGCTTTGCCCTACTTAGCTGCGTGTTTTTGAATTACAGTTGTCATTGGGTCTAGACCATACTTAAACCTGATTACCAAGATTCAAGGATAGCTCCAGGATGATTCTACATCTGTATTTGATTTCTATGCTCCCCAAACTTTGTCACAGATCTTTCAGCTCCAGCTCCAGTGTCAGTATTCATGATGCATTTCTGCCCGTGGTCCTGACCTTAATAGACTTTTTTATACTCACATATATTCCCAAAAGTATTGCTTCATTCACTCATCCATCCATTCATCCATCTATCCATTCATTTATTCATTTATCTATTCACCCATCTTAGGACAGTTTCTCTAGAACTGGAACCTGACATGAGGAGTTCTTGTTCAAATTATTTTTTGTGGGAGTGCTCTCAGGAAGAGGGAAGGAAAGGAATCAGGTCAAAGCAGGGAAAAATCTAAACACGGTTGTGGCTCTCTTGGAGACTTGCTGCAGTCTGATCCATGAGGGATATTCTGTAGCACCAATTGCGCCACAGAATTAGTCCTATCTTGTGGCAATTATTCCACTTTAGTCAATCATTGGCCAAGGTCTGAGATTTGAAAGGCACAGAAACAAAGGCATTCTCAAGAGAAGGGGGAGGGAGGAAAAGTGGGCAATAACAGTATCTACTAGAACATCCATCTGTCCATCATCCATCATCCATCTAACTATTCATTCATCTATCCAAAGATCTATTGAGTATACATTTTGCCAGCTTCTGGGAATAAAAGAAGGGACCCTTGATCTGAAAGAACATGCAGTATAGTGGAGGAGGAAAAAAAGGCAATTAAAACCCAGAAAAAAATATGTTCTTTTGTAAAAGTCTAAACTAGGAGCTCTGTGCAAAGTTAGGGCCCTCCTAATTCTACCACAATGAATGCGGTTATAGAAAGTTTCCTAAAAGAAGCAATCATTAGTAGTAATAATAAAAGGAGGTTATTAGTTGCTAAAAAGGGTGAAAGGTGGTACAATGACTGGCAGAACAGAAGTTATTACTGCTCATTCTTGGTAGGGAAAAGCCTAGTCAAATTAATATTTCTTTGGGCCTATTTTCCTGTTTGGGCAGAGGTAAAAAAGAATGGGTGTCTGTGAAAGGCTTGATGAAATAGATTAGAGGGTCCTCTTGTGTCCCCTTGACTTGGATTTACTTTGTTAGACCCAAAGCTCTATCCCAAGGAAAAGGAGCATCAATTTGAAGAAGGTTACTATGAAGAGAGATTCTCTCCTTAGTCACTTGACTTAGTAATGTTTAAGAGTTTCATAACAATTTTCCTATTAAATTCCTACAGTCTTAGGTTGAATATAATTATATTGGGGTGGGAAATTAACTGTGATTACTGAAGTAAATCTTCAGGTTGACTAGCTAAGTAGAAAAGAGAGGGACAATTCAGGTATGAGAAATAGCAGGGTACAGAACTGCTGGAAAATAAAAGTATTTATTTGAAATCGAAATGCATTTTTGCTAGACAAGCGTTTAGGATAGAGTCTTGTTAAGACTTGGTTATAAGAGAACTTACATGTCATTGGAGTATGCTAAGTATAGGAATGATATGTTCAGTCTTTGTTTTATACTATATTTCTGCATGAGGAGAAGATTTCTTAGGTAGAGAAACTTAGAGGGAGATGAGTTAGTTGTCCATTTCATTTCCAAGGCCTGACTGCCTCAAAATGATCAGGTTACCTTTTTACTTGTAACTAGAGCAGGGGAAAAAGAACAAAGCTGTTATTGCTCTACTATCAGTGGATTGATTTATGCTTATTTGCAGTGAACTCAAGTTGGCTTTGCCTTTCTGGATTCCCTTTTACTGACAAAAGCAGTTCAATATTTTCCACTGAGTATCCACTACTCCTTCATGTACTGCAGGTGGAGCTGACAAGTCTGGTCAATGAGATTCACAGTAATTGATTCAAGGATGAAAGTGTGACCCAATCCAAGCCAAGAACAATTAGCCTTATGAATTTTGCATGGCACCATCAGGAAAAAAAATACATGCTCGTTTTCTCTGAGGTTAATAAATCATAAAATGCAAGTTTCTATTTGTTGTTAGCCATCTCTGATACCTTGTGGAAGGGAACCTCCTCAGATTAAAACCAATATAGAAGGAAACAGAGAAAAGAGATGGGGAGCCAGTTAGAATGGGCATCATCAGAAAATCTATGAACAACAAATGCTGGAGAGGGTGTGGAGGAAAGGGAACCCTCTTGCACTGTTGGTAGGAATGTAAATTGATACAGCCACTATGGAGAACAGTATGGAGGTTCCTTAGAAAACTAAAAATAGAATTACCATATGACCCAGCAATCCCACTACTGGGCATATACCCAGAGAAAACTATAATTCAAAAAGACACATGCACCCCAATGTTCATTGCAGCACTATTTACAATAGCTAGGTCACAGAAGCAACCTAAATGTCCATCAACAGATGAATGGATAAAGAAGATGTGGTACATATATACAATGGAACATTAGTCAGCCATACAAAGGAACGAAATTGGGTCATTTGTAGAGACGTGGATGGATCTAGAGACTGTCATACAGAGTGAAGTAAGTCAGAAAGAGAAAAACAAATATCGTATATTAACGCATATATGTGGAATCTAGAAAACTGGTACAGATGAACTGGTTTGCAAGGCAGAAAGAGAGACACAGATGTAGAGAACAAATGTATGGACACCAAGGGGGGAAAGCAGGGGGTGGGGGGGTGATGAACTGGGAGATTGGGATTGACATGTGTACACTAATATGCATAAAACAGATAACTAATAAGAACCTGCTGTATAGCACATGGAACTCCACTTTGCTGTACAGTAGAAACTAACACAACATTGTAAAACAGCTATACCCCGATTTTAAAAAAAAAAAGGTAAATAAGTGGATACAGTAAAAGAAATGTAAAAAAAAAAGAAAGAAATGGGGAGAAATTATTTCTTGAAGACATAATTTTACAGCCTCACTAGAGTCATGTCTGAAGTCCATCTAGTTATGGGCAGGCTTTCTAACATAGGAAAACTTCTTTTTGTAAATAAGCCAGATTGAGTTGTATTTCAGTTTCTTGGACTCAAAAGAGTTCTGACTCATAAACTTTCCTACCAAAGCTCCAAACTGCCTCCTGTATGTCCACTCTTGACTCAGAACATGCTTGGTTTCTCATCTCTTCATTATTAATTTTTCTTCCTTGGCATTAGTAACAATATTTTGGGTTTATTACTTCAGCCCAGATCTGCAACTATTGGTGGGAATTGCTGTCCCCACTATACAAAGTTCTCACCACACAAAGTCATTTGAGGAATTGTTCAATTGTCTTGCAAACCCCATTTCCCTACCCAAGCTTCTTTCTTGTCTCAAGATACAAAATTTGAAGAAATTCACAGCAAGTCAGATCATTAACTGATGAAGTCATAAACAAAGAGGTGATTTAAGAGCTCCTTAAGAGGCCAACGGATATTGGAAATGAGGGATAGGACAGAGTTTGTAAGGACTTTGGCTTTCTTTGGTACTCAGGTGAATAACAGTGCCATTAGGGCAAAGTTTTAGGGAAAGATAATATAATTCTGGATGTATGTCTTTCCATCTCAACTGCCCCAAAACTAGTTTAATTTATTCCTCCATGGATTATAATAATCTTATTATGGTTTCCTCACATCTACTCTTATTCCCTGCTACCTAAAGGCCAGCGAGAATTTTCAAAATCCAAGCCAGAATATGTAAACTCTGCTTAAAACACTTTAAAGACTTTCAACTATTTTCAGCAGAAGAAAAAAAAATCATGTTACGAAATTGAAGTCTGGAGAAATACTGTTTCAAAGGCACTGAAGAGTTGACCATCATCTAAGAAATACTTAGTTACGTTATGGAAATTATATAAATAGCAACTATAAATAGCTACCATCAGTAGAATCTGACTCTCCCTACCCGTCAGCCTCAGTTGGCCAGACACGTTCCCTTTTAGTAAATCATTGCACACTGGCAATCCCAGTTCCTCAGCACACCCACCTGCCTCCACTCCTGGGGCTTTTGATCATGATGCCCTTCACTCTGTTGGAGAAATCCAGCCTTCCTTACCTTATTTCTCAAGTTATATTTTTACTTATTTTTCCCCAACATCCCTCACTAGAGCAAATCCCCCTATTAAATCTTTAAATTATTTTGTAATTTTTACCAGATCTGTAGTTTTGTGACCAGTTATGTGATGATTTGATTACTTAAATTCCTTTCTCACTGAACTGTGTGTTCCATGAGAGCAGAGATCATTTAAGCTTTAGTTCACCATTATATTCAATGTCTTGTTAGTGTTTGGCTCGTTACAATTCCCTCATTTATATTTATTTCTTAAAGGATAAGTGTTTTTTGAGAGTGTATATATTTTGTTAAAAACTATTTTTCTTTTGCTTGCTGTTGCATGTTTGAGGCCATAAGGAACAACATTTTTCAAAAAATGTTCTTCTCCCTCCTGTGTCTCTGCCTCAGTTTAATTTTTATATATCACTGAGATGAAACCCCTTCTTTTCTCCTTTGGCAATAAATGCTTGCACCAAATATTAGTTAGGATTTTGAATCCTAAACATATTATGTAATGTTTGTGTGTAGTGCCATGTATGGTATTGCTCTCAATTTAGGCAGGATTACTGATATCATTCTTTTGATAGAGGAAGTTAATTTTTCTTATTGCAATTTATTTACTCTGGAAATATCAGAAAACTTACTATTCAGAGGTTTCTTAATCTCTTGCCTTTTAAAATGGCGATTTATGTGGTAGGAATGGCGGCACAAGAGAATGTCATTTATTTCTGCAAGGTTTATGTAATGGACAGAGTGCAGACAGCAGATAAAGCTGAATATTTGTGCCTGGGATAAAGAATATTTTAATTGCAAATTCACCAGTAGAGGAATTCTTGTCACTACCTTAGAGGAGAATAAATAGATGATCTTCCTCTTACTTCTGCATGCATACTTATGAACTTTATCACAGAACCAGGCTAGACATAACTGCACTCGGTTTAACTATTTCTATGCTTTCTGTCCCTAGAATTGTTATAGCCGACTCATTAGCTACAATATATCTGCTTTGGGGAGGTCTCCATAGAATTTGTTAAAATGACACCTTTGCTAAATCAGGATGCCCAGTTTGCTCTACTGGAAAGTGATTTGCAGACAGAAAATACAAAGCTCGTGCATGAGATTAAAAACACAAACAGTATTTGTCAGGTTTTTTGCTGCCTGGATTCAGAGATATGGTTTTTAACTTTCCAGATTATAGTGTTTATGATGTTTCAGGCACTATTCTATACACTATTAATTTATTGAATCCCCATAACAAGTTATCAGACACCACAACCCCTCAGAGGAGGAAACTGAGGCATAGAGAGGATAACTAGCCTGAGGTCACACAGCTACTGAGTGTTGGCACCAGGACAAGAAGACAGCAATCTGCGTCAGAGTGCATGCCCTTCCCCACTATCGGGCGTTGGCTGTCAAGTTTATTATGGGTTCATTTGGTTTTTTTGGACTGATCTCTAAAACCAACCTTGGCTTCAACTCAGATTAAAAATAAAGAACTTAAGAAAGCACAGTCCATTTAATGTTCACTTTATCAGCATTCATCCACTTTGAAAAACTACCTGAAAGTGCACTGCTTGCTTCCTTGATTTTCCTTGTAGGCAAATAGAGAAGAGTGTACTTCCCAAGGTAGTTACAGCTTGATCTGTCTTCCCACACACAGTTCTCCCAATATGATGTTGACATTCTTTCCATGAGAGGTGAAGTTGATGTTGTCTCCCTTGGAATATGAGTGGACTTGTGCCTATAGTGGCAGTGACCTAAGAAGAGGTCATTAAAGATGATATAACTTCTGCCTGGTCATCTTGAGATGTTTGCTCTTGGAACACAGTCACTATGCTGCGATGAAGCCTAGACCACATGGAGAGGGCATGTGGACTTTTTCTGGTCCTCAGCCTCAGCAGAGATCCCAGCCAGCAAACAACATCAGCCACTAGGCATGTGTGTGAAGACTACTCCAAATGACTCCTGTCCCCAGTTTTTGAGTCTTTCCAGCGAAGACCTCAACCATTGCAGATCAGAGGTAAACTATTCCTTCTGTGCCTGTCTAAATTTCTGACCCATGAAGTCTGGAATATAATAAAAAGTTATTTATTTATGCCACTAGTTTTGTGTCAGTTTGTTACTCAGCAATAGATAGCTGGAACAATGAAATGGGGCTAATACTGCTGGCCTTTTATAAGGTATATAATTAATTTTTGAAGCAGTAATGTAATTGGAATTATTCATTATAGTTAAACCCTGGAAGAACTCTAAAATCACTTTAGATCAAATGCATCTAATTTTTTAAAAAATCAGAGTGGGAATTTAAATTGAATTTTAGTGATGGGTTTTTCACTTTTTTTGCTGCTGATTAGTTAGGTAATTTATGTTTTATCTCTTCTCAAATGTTTTGTGCCTCATTTTCTTTCTTTTTCAAATTCTCAATGCTGACATCATGATGCTTTTATTATTGTGATTAATCATAAACTTTTGCAGAAAACAGTTCCTTGTATGGCCACATGACCATATTTGAGTGCTGACATGTTTACCAAATTTTAGATTCAAGGACACTAGCACGTAAGATTGAAACTAATTTTATTTCAGATATTACCATTGGAAACTGCACTTGAATTAGGTATTTTTCCCAGCAATGGAGGGTATTCAATAGTCAGTATTTTGGGGGTGTGGAAGAGAAGAATCAGAGAAAATTTTCTGAGTGATTTTTCAATTAAAAAAAATCATGACAGTTGTGTGTGTGTGTGGGGGGGTTGTGCGTGTGTACGTGTGCTTTGAGACCTGATCTTCTGGGACAGAGTATCTAAATCTGAGATTGTTCATGACTTAAAAGATCGGGATAATTTAAGTTTAATAGACCTGAGTTTTAGTATAATTTTTAAGGTTTTCTTTGAATATATTATGTACCTGATTAAAGACACATGAGTATTTTGTTTTGATATATAAGACATTAATTATTTTTCAAGGACTCTAAATGTTTTCACCGTGTTGACAATTTCATGTGATATAATCATATGCTTTAATCTCCTAAACATATAACTCTCTTGACATTTTAAAAATGTGAGATTTAAAAGAAACAATCATTAACATATTTAAATAGCTATAATATTTTTTTCAGCTCATCATTACAAAATGGCAGATATTATGGATTCTAAAACAAAAGCTAGCAAGAGAAAGAAAAGTGGAGGTGAGAGATCTATATTGTATAACACACAAGAAAAAACCTCCATTAGTTCATGTGCTCAGCTATGTCCCAAAATAAGTGGACATATTAATTAAAATCTAACACAGATAAAAAAAAACAATAATATTTTTAAGCGAAGTAGAAAACAGTCTGCTTTAAGCACTTCAGTTACATAAAGGGTATTAAGCACTTACTTTGAACCAGCAATTGTGATAAGTTTTGGGGACACAAAGAGACCCTTACCGTCAAAAAAATTAAGTTCTGGAGAGGGACACATTTGACATAAACACATAATGACAAGGCAATGTGCAAGTACACTGGTATTAAGTACAATGGTAAACAAAAGTGTCCATGGGAACAAAAGTTCTCTGACTGGGGATCTCCCAAACAATTCTGGGGAGAAGATGATCCCTCATGAAAATTTTGAAGGTTGAGTTAGAAACAGATGAAAGAAAGAACATTCCAGAAAGAAGTGGCAGCCTCATGAAATACATTCCAGATGAAGAATCATTTATGGGAGGAACTAGAAACAATTTAGCACGTTGGAGCATAAAATACGAATCAGGCTGCACAGGGGGATAAAGCCTACGCCATATAAGGCACGATCTTGTATACTATAAGGAGCTATGTCTTCTCATATAGTATGGGGAATAAAGCAACACTGAAGAATTTATGAGAAGGGAAGTGATAAGGTCAGATAGTTGTTTTAGGTAGATCACTGAAGCTTTGTAGAAATTGGTTATACATGGGGAGGAATTATTTCTGTAATTGAAGGCAGAGACTGAGGGTCTAACTAGAGCAAAGGAGGCCAGAGTAGAGTACAGATTCAAGAAATAGTGATTTTGTAAGTTATCAGTTTTTGTAAAGTTTTGATTGAAAACCTAGTGGATGGGGAATGAAAACAAAAAGTAAAGAATAGCTTCCTGTTCTAAAACTTAAATTACAAAAATGAAGCAAAGCTGAACTCACTGAGTGATGAGGCTGGAACCATTTCAGACAAGGTCTCATGCACCATGTAAACTACAAAGCTTAAATGGATTTTAAATGATGTTGTCACTAACTGAGATAGAGAACATAGGAAGAGGCCCTATTGTGGAGAACAGTTTTGTTGTTAGCAATGATAAATTGACAGTTGTAAGGTCAGGTTTTGAACTTCTGACAGGTTCTTATGGAACAAAAGTGTGGCGAGTCATATATGCACCAAAGTTTAAGAAAGAAAGCAGGATTGGATATTCCAAATTTTGGAATAGTCAACATGAAAATATTAGTAAAAATTATTAGACTACAAATAGAAAGTGAAAACAAAGAGAAAAGAAATGGGTATAAATGGGAACTCTAGAGATTCCAATAGTTAAAGTCACTGGTGTACTGGTAAATGTTTAACAACAGACTTTCTAGGAAAAAAAAAATCATGTCTATAAGTATATACATTTACTATAAATTTTACTAATATAATGTGACAAAAGTTTCAGATAATAGTAAAATGTACAGTATTCATTACTGAAAATTATTCATAGTCAATCAATTCCCACAGAATGCTTTTGTTGATTTTTGCTGCACTCTTTGTATCCATAGCTAATCCATGGCAACAACTGATGAACAATTGTAGTTCCTATATGAATGCTCGTTGATATTCTTCTTAATTAGTAAGTTGAAAGTGAAACAATGAAGATGTATCTTGGAACTTTATTCATGCCAATAATGTGAGACTTCTTTGCTGAATCAAAAAATAGTTTTTGAATACAGTTAAGAATATTTTCTCATTTTTTGTGTTGTTGACAATGTAATGGTTACACACACAGACTTTTAAGTTTAAACTGTATTATTAACATTTCTCCAACACCTTTGTAAGTTTAGAAAATCAGCAAAGCAAGTAATCAGGACTTAATTTGTAGTAAGTGCTGATTTCCATGGTGTAAATACTGCCATCATGGCCAATTTTAAGATTTCAACATATTGTCACATAATGCAGCGTTGAAAAGAGATATGAAGTTGCACATTTATAACATACAGATAAAATTGCATGGCATTGGTTAAAATGCAAACAGAGAAGAGAGACCCCTGAAAGAAACAGAAGATATGAAAGAATACAGTTGGAGAATATATTTGCAGGCAAAAAGTTTAGAAGAGGAGATGTGATGTTTAGGGAGAACAAAATGATCAGTAGTTAAGTCCAGTTAATAAGGTCTCAAAACTTTCTTGCCTTGACAAATAACAAGTTTTGCTGAACAAAGACAAAGCTTAAGCAAGATCATTAAGGTAGGGAAATGGTAGAAATAAATTGGATATAAAGGTTGTTTGTTTTTTGTTTAGTTTTCATGGGAAAACTTTAGTAAACTGAATAGGAGCTGTCTGGGAAGAAGGAATTCTTGGTTACTTGTAAGGAAATCTAATGTACATTTGACACACAAAACAATGTATTGTAACATGATTTTACAGAATTGTCATGATGTACCTTACAAAGACCATACATAACCAACTAGAGATAGTAACATTTAACTCCTTATGCAAAGACATATTAAGAGGTAAACTATAAAATTTAAGGGGCCAAGACAGGTGCCAATGCTCACATCTATGTCCTCCAAGGTGAGAAGTTCTGCTATCAGGTGTTCATTATTCTAGTATGCTTTTCTTTTAAAAATAAATCTTTATTATAGTAATAAACCAACTTTTATGATATTGATCTATGGAAGTAGAAACTATGGAAAATAAAGGTGCTAATGAAAGGAAACAGTGTCCTAGAAGGGAGAGGAAGGAATACTAAATCTAAACTTCTCTGAACTTTCTGATGAAGGATGATGAGGGTCTTCATTTGCATACCAATTTTTATATATGGAATTATTATTTTAATCACATAAAATACATGCATTATTATACATTAGACATATATTCCTCCGTTAATCCTTTTCAAAAATCAATCAGGTCGCATGTCATATGTTTTGATCTTTTTCACACTTCAGATTATATTTTTGATCAAAATGAGTTGTTAAATCCTTTGGTGATTAAAAATGCCATTTGCATTATTTACTTACAAAAATATGACCTATGAAGTCACACAGAATAGGGTTAACAAGATATTAAGCTTGGATCAGTGAACCACTTAATTTTGCATTATTTGATACTTCACTCCACAATGAAGGTATTAAGATTTGCACTGTATCTCTCAATATAATGATGCACATGAAAGCATGTTGACATTATTTTGACAGATACATGGCAGGTATGTGAATACATTAACATAAAATATTATCCGGCTTTTCTTTTGCATAATAGTTCATTATAGTTTCCCTGTTAGTGTTTCTCCCTTCTTCGCTGACATGACAACTAAGGCAGAGCTTCCTTCTATATAATTATCAAGGAATGTCTACATGTCTATAGGCATAAACTTAGCTAAAATCACATATGATAGGATCAGTAAAAGCACCTATGATAGAGCATAGCATAGGGTCTTGTACATTTGAATATGTCCAGAGGTCTTCTTGGTAGCAACTTTGCAAGTTATCTCTACTGTGAATTGATATATAGGAAATTTGTTCATTGCAAATAAGGACCCTGCTGTATACTCTATTTATAGTCCTAACATTGTTTAACATATATTTAAGTACAGTGTTGTCAATTAACATTTAATTAATAAGATGATATAGTATATCACATTAGTATTTGGAGTAACAATATGTTTGTGTTTTGTTGCAAAATTGCATCCTGGGGTGTGGCACAGTCCCCGCTTGGCCATTTAGTAGCCACTGGACCTGATCCACTTACTCAGGCTCTCTGGGCCATTAGTTCCCTCATCTTTAAAACAGGGATAATGCCTATTTCATCCAGCTCTAAAGATTTCATAAGAAGTTGTGCATAAAATGTTTAGCACAGCTCCTGACTTAAAGTTAGCTTTCAATAAATATTAATTCTCTCCTGGCCCATCATTCTCCAGAAGTTGAATTATATGCATGCATTATAGGCAACGTAATTAATAGCTGATGCTGCTAACATCTTAAAAGTATTAGTTACAGGAACGTCTTATATTCTATAAATGCCAGAGGATAACAACAACATCTTTAAGGCAAATGTGCTCCAATAACTTGTGACAGCAATCTTACTACTAGGAAATAAATTATCATAGTAGTAATTTTCCTATGAAATTAGAAACCTTTTCATAAAAGAACAGTTCTTTTATCTTTAACTTCATAAATCATGGCATATAATGTGCTCTCAATTTGAAAATAAAGACTTTCATTGGTAGATGTTTAAATTTATAATGTTGGTGATTGCAGCACTGGAAAGAATGCCACTTTAAAGAAATCTGCATTTTTCACTGGGATTAACTACTTTTGCCTACATAAAAGAGAATTACAAAAATTATATTATAAAATCTTCTCTCTGGTATTCGGTTCTTGAGGAACTTTCTGATCTCAACTGATTTCTGGTGATGTCAATAGTGTTTTACTGTCTGTACGTTGCATGTTTCTAAATAAATGAATAGTCCTCACGCTGCTTTTGTTTGTGCCATTCTTTCAAGTAACTAGATCCCATCCGTGACACTGATCCCAGAAGCTTTGTTCTCCTGAGAATAAATAGATTAAAAGACTCTTTACTCTGGATGGATCTTTGATAGACTACTTGTAATAATGGTCAGAAAAGGATTTTTAAATGATGGTTTGGGAAAATACATGCAAATTGATTATTTTTTGAATTTCATATATTTTTATTGTCCATGTTTTGGATAACTTGAAAATACTGCTATTTGCCTGAAAATATATTTATGAGTGTTTATGAGTGGGATTCTTACCCAGTTCTTACTTTCCTCCCTATTTTTACATCTTTCAGACCTGAATCATGGTCTAAAGGCTCTCCCTGCCTACTTCAGCTCCCATCCCTTTATTCTTCACAAATATTTCCCCCAATAAATTTCTTGTATCTTCACATGAGTTTTTAGAGGACTCAAACACATGCAAATGGAGTCAGGAGTGGTCCAATAAAATAGGCAGTAAGATGGGGTTTGGGGAATTGCAAAAGGGCCCTATGTTGAGTGGAATATGGGGCACTAATAGTTCCCAGTACAAGATGATTGCCCAACTGCTAAAGATTTCACCAGTGGTGGACTTGGTAAATAGTCTGGTAGAGGAAAAATCTTTGTTGATATGATGACTCAGGCATTTGGAGAATATGTGGGTGAACTATGCCTCCAAGGACAATGGAACTGGCAGGTTATTACTGAGTTACGTGACCAGTCTAAACAGATGATGAAAAACTAAGCATTGTTTGAAACAGTTAAAGCCAGAGAGACAGAGAACATCTTCAGAAACTTAAAAAGAAGTCTTTATCACCTGCAGACAAAAATCTGGGGAGCAGTCGCAGGATTTGACAAAGTTGCAGAACTCCAGCAACACTTAAATGCTCAGCCACGGCAAAATCAGGGGCCTGGATGGAAAAAACTGGGACCCTGAAACATAGGCTGGACTCCCTCGAGGATTTATGCTCTGTTGGCTGCCTTGAGTCCTCAGAGTCAGTAGAGGTAGCTCACCCTTCCTCAATGAAAGGTACCACTTCACTGTTCAGGATGTACTGATGAGGACCCGTCCTCTCCACCCTAAGGCAAGAGGTGTCCCCTCAGGAGATGTCCCTCACCTGGCTGCTAGGCCTGTGGCCAGTGTTAAGTTTCAGCTGGGGACATGCTGCAACTCATAAGGAAACACAGAAATTATACACCAAGGTATGTCCAAGAATTATTTAGCATGTGCCATCAGGAGCCAGAGGAATATTCCTGGGATTGCATTTTGAGAGTGCTTGATCAGAATATAAGATTGGATAAGTGTGAATTTGTTGAATTATGGGCACTTTCTTGGAACACAGGACTTAATAAGCCATCAAGGACCCCAGGGATTGGGGCAAACTCACTGTTAAGATGATGATCCATGCTGAGTGAAGTGGAAGAGGCACCGAAAAACCAAGTAGACAAAGGCTGGCCTTTCACCAGCCTTCATAATAAGCCGCTCTGGAACTTGCATCACGAGCACATAAACGGAGCGTCCAATAATGGCTGGTATAGAAGCCACGCATCGGCTCAGTGTCATGGACTCCCACTCACCGAAGTCAATCAAGCATAAATGACTCAATGTCCAATATGTTAACAACAGAGGCTAATGCTGAGCCCCCAACTGGGTACTTTTCCATGAGGTGAGAAACCAACTCCTTAGTCACAATTCTACCACATTGTATCACTTCTACCCTAGAGTGTCAGTGGTTTGTCCTTTTGGAATAGATAACTATTCTAGTATGAATTTGACTCTCCTGCCTGCAGAGCCTTAGCCAATAACACAGTCTGGGAGATTATGCAATGCCTTATCTACAGACATGGAATCTCACTGCCTAGTATCTAATCAGGGGACTCACTTTATAGTAAAACAGGTATGAGAGTGTGACCTGTGATAACAGGGTTCACTGATTGTATCACAAACCACCCCATCCAGAAGCAGGCATTCTCACAGAGTGCTGAAATGGCTAACCAAGACACAACCAAAATACTATCTTAGAAGCAATACTCTGCTATGATGAGGTGCCATCCTTCAGGAGTAAGACATGTACTAAATGAAAGAGCTCTAAATGTGTTTGGTGCCACCAATAGGAAGAATATGTGGGTCTTAGAGTCAAGGGATACACTATGGTCTGAATGTTTGTGTTCTTTTAAGATTCATATGTTAAAATCCTAATGCCCAATGTGATGTTATTAGAGGGTGGGTCCTTTGGGAGGTGCTTAGGTCATGAGGGTAGAGCCATCATGCATGAGATGAGTGCCTTATAAAAGAGGCTCCAGAGAGATCCCTAGCCCCTTCCGCATGCGAGGATAAACAGAAGTCTAGCAGTTCCACCTCCCAACCTCAGAAGAGGGCCCTTACCAAACCGTGCTGGCACCCAGATCTCAGACTTCCAGTCTCCAGAACCATGAGCAATACATTTCTGCTGTTCATAAGCTACTTAGTCTGTGGTATTTTGTAATAGCAGCCTCAACAGACTAAGGCGGGGTAGAAGCAAGAGTAGACCTACTAATTATCACTCCCTATGACTCACTGGAGGATCTGATGTACCTTATACCCAAAACTCACAGCTCTGAAAGTGGGAATCCTTAAAGGGGGCGCACGGAAAAGAAATACAGTAAAGGAATCATTGTATTTTAAGTTAGAACATCTGCCAGGCCACCATGGACATTTTGTGTCCAGGGAAATGGAGTCACCAAGTCGGCGGGGATAACTGACCCTGATCAGCAGGAGGACGTAGGACTGTTTTCACACAATGGGGGCATGAGAATACACGTGGAAGCCAGGTGATCCACTAGGTACTGCTTCACCCAACTGAGAACAGACACGTTCAACAATCTGCACTGGGCACCTCTAGCTACTCCCTCACCTAATTAATAGACAATAGACACATTCAACAACCTGCACTGGGAAGCGTGTGACTATCAAAGGTTCAGACCCCCCTCCCCCCAGGAATGGAGGATTGTGTCACATCACCAAATAATCCGTCAGAACATGCTAAAGTGATGACAGACGCTGAGGCGAGTTTAGAATGGCTAGTGGACAAAAGGGAAGATGAGTATTAGCTTCATTCCCAAGACAAACTGCAGTGACAGAGGTCATAGTTCATCTCCCTAACCTCCCTTTCTACAAATTCTTTCAGGAAGAGAAGCCAACAGGAACACTAGAAAAACAGATTTCCAAACTTGCAAGGAAAAATGGCCTCTACAGTGGCTCCACTCAGGTCTCTTTCAAGAGAATCTGATACTATGGCCATGACTGACCTACAGCCAACTTCCATTCTTTGATCCATTATTGTATTTACACTCAGGCCACACTTTCCCTGGGTTGCAACCAGCCCATGGTGAAGCATGACAGTGTACTATTGCCAGCCCCTTCCTGCCAGGTGCAAGATTTCTTTAATGGGAAAATTTTGCTTTGAGATTCCTCATCAGTCTGGCCAAGACTTTCTTAGAGCTGTGCTACAATAAGGCCCTTTCTACCCAATCGTTACTTTACTCTCTCCTTTTACAGATGAGACCTGCCTATTCCTGATCCCTTTATCTTTATCTTTCATAAGCAATCTTCCAAATAAATTTCTTACACATCAAATCCCAACTTGGCTTCTGCTTCTTAGAGGATTCCAACTGACACAGCAGTCACTGGACCCTTGTATGTACTATTTCTGTTTATTCTATTTTTGCACTTACCACAGGATATTAAAATGCATTTGTTTACATGTCTGTGCCCCTACTGGACTAGGAGATCTTAGACTATCTGGTAAATGAGAATGGGACTTACACACAATCTAACATATACTGAGTAATACGTGTTTCTTGGCTACTGTTTTATCAAATTTCTATGTTCTAACAAGCGTACCTATATCAAAGTTAGCATTCATCATATTGTATTAGCACATTGCATAATTACTACTGAGGCTTTCTCCTATGACCACCACTATGAGCCATTTAGAGTAAAGCTTCTTCTTATTCATCTGTATTCCCAGAATATAATGCCACATAGTAGCTGCTAAATAAATATTAAAATTAATATTTTCTTATTGTTGAATATAATTGTTTTAAATGAACCACATTTAAACATTTATTTCAACATTGATACTTCTTAATTTAATATGTATTATTTATAGATACTTCTTAATAATTGCCTATTAATATTTATTGAAACATAGTTTTAAATGATGTATTCTAATAGATGTTAAAGATACACCACTTTACATATTAATATTACTCTCATCTCTATTGGCTTCTCTTTTAACATTGAAAAATAAAACAAAGAAGCAACAACATAAAATTTTTGAATCACTATGTTGTACGTCTGAAACTAACATAATACTATAAATCAACTATATCTCAATAAAAAAAACAATTCATTTGTAGATAAATCATACATTTTCTTTAACAACAGCATGAATCACTTATAAAATGACAAAAGTAAAAAATTTGTTCACATATTATGATCATTAAAATTATATAATAATAAACATTAAAATACAATATTTAGTAATTTGCTAGTCTGAAATATTATTTTCACTTCAACTTGCTTCTTTGTATCACAGAAAAAATAATAACATGATTAAAACTCCTAAAAAGAGCAACAACAATAAAACGAAGAAATCAAAAAATAAAAAGATCATATCACTCATATAGAAAGGACAAAATATTTCCTTTGATTCTTTCTAACAAATTACCACATCATTGCTCTTACTGTCACAATTAAATATTTTACCTTACTGGCCTTAACTTCCCATATTTCTTTACTGATAAACTATGGATTGGGCCACCATTATTCTATTGAATCTATTCTTTTAAGGATCAAAAATAGCTGCTAATATTAATTCCCAGAGAGTGTTAAAAATTCACTACCCGGCTTCCCTGATGGCACAGTGGTTAAGAATCCGCCTGCCAATGCAGGGGTCACGAGTTCGAGCCCTGGTCCGGGAAGATCCCACATGCCACGGAGCAACTAAGCGCCTGCGCCACAGCAAATGAGCCTGCGCTCTAGAGCCCGCAAGCCACAACTACTGAGCCCGTGCGCCTAGAGCCCATGCTCCACAACAAGAGAAGCCACCGCAATGAGAAGCCCACACACTGCAATGAAGAGTAGCCCCCGCTCGCCACAACTAGAGAAAGCCTGCCTGCAGCAACGACAAGCCAACACAGCCAAAAATAAAATAAATAACATAAATAAATTTTTTAAAAAATTCACTACCATGAGACTCTGTGGCATAGGAACATGGGATATATGAAGTGGGAAAGGGGAATAATAATGGAATAGAGAATATCACCATATGAAGTAAACATTTTAAGAATAAAATGTATCAGGTTTAAAAAGCTAGTAAATGATTAAATTAGAGGGGACAATACCAGCTAAGCTCAAACATCGGTATGGTAAACACAATTTAGTTCTTATTAGCCATCAGTTTAAACAATAAATACATGGCAAAAACATTCTTAAAATGAGCCATCTCTGTGAACAAGGTACATTTAGTAGCACAATGCAGAAACAGCAGAAACACCAGGTATTATACAACTCCTAACTTTTCACTGCTTCAGTTGAAGTGCCTCAGTTTGCCTGTCTTGTCATTTTCAACACTCCAGCTTAAGTTCAATTACCTCTTATTTGTGACACATAATTTACCTTCCTATCCAGCCTTTTTCCTTCTAGATTTTTCCTCATCTTATACATTTTCAACCATGTCATACAACCTGACTTTCTAAATTTGATTATGTTAGTCCTCCTCTCAAAAATCTTCAGTGTTTTCTCTTTCACCTTGGGGGTAAAAATATCCAAATTCCATAATACAGGATTCAAGGGTCTTATAATTCATTTTCAGCCTGCATTTTCATCTTGACCTCAGGTCATATTTCTCAATACTTTGCATGCTGAGCTTGCAGTTTCTCCCCAAATTCTCATTAATTCTTTCTCACCTTGGCTTAATCTATTCCATCTATCTGAACTCTCCTTTTTCTCTGATTGTTGAGTGATACATCACTTACCCTTCAGCAACAGCTGGAATGTAGGTCCTCAATGAAGTTTATCTAGAATGAATGCTGGCAAGTGTAACTAACTGCATGCTATTAACACAAGCACTGATGAACGTTCTCAGTACCTCCAGGAGATGGTTCAATCCTAAGGTAAATGGTTATATTTGAATCCCTTTTCTTAGCTCAGTGCCTAACATAAAATAAGCCATGAGCAAATATGTATTATATTTAATGAATAGGTGAGGTCTTTGTCTCATGATATTGTCTGTAGTTTAAATTTTGAGCATAGGATTAATAAATGCATAGCTCTGGTTTTGTAAAATTCAAGCTGAGGATTGGGTTAAGGGAATGGTTAGACCCACCAGAGAGGTCTGATCATTCTGTGGGGCAGGCTAACTATAAATGTGGTCTCCAGGGCTGGTTCTGGTGAAGTACAAGTAGGGCAGGGTCACATTAGCTTCTGGAGGGTTTTTGAACAATTATGGTTTTGTACAAAGAAGTTGATCCAAACATGCCACAAAGTGCCTATATAGATAGAAAAGTTGGGAATGATAGAAACTGTGAAAGGAAAATCAAAATGGAATTGGTATTGCTAAGAGAGCTCTCTAAAATGTAGCTGGGAGGCCACTGAGGAAGTGTAACTTATGCATGTCTCAGCCTGGAAGGAATGTGAACTTTTGACCACTTATTATCCAATGAAGACATCCAGAACATCTGCTAGAAACTCAAGATACTTATCAGAACCTTATGGTAAAATACCTTGTGGCAGTCTATCTTCTTATTGGACCCCTACGCTAAAACAACTTGTGATTCCTTAAGAACAAATATTTTCTCACTCAGCTCAGAGTCAGTCACAATTCTCACCAGGCAACTTTTAATAACGCTGTGGCTTTTTGTCTTTATAAGCCCCTGACTCTTTCTCTTCCTCAAAACTTTCTTTGGGTTTTACCGGACTCTGTGTCTCCAGAACTGCGATTCTTTTTGTTTTGTTTTTTTTTTTGAAGTATAGTTGATTTACATTATTGTGTTAGTTTCAGGTGTATAGCAAAGTGAGTCAGTTATATATATATATATATATATATATATATATATGTAATTTTTCATATTCTTTTCCATTATAGGTTATTACAAGATATTGAATATAATTTCCTGTGCTATACATTAAGTCCTAGTTGCTTATCTATTTTATACATAGTGGCATGTTCACCTCATACTCCTAATTTATCCCTCCCCACACTTTCCCCTTTGGTTACCATAAGTTTGTGTTCTATGTCTATGAGTCTGTTTCTGTTTTGTAAATAAGTTCATTTGTATTATTTTGTAAATAAGTTCATTTGTATTTTTCTTTTTTGTAAATAAGATCCCACATACAAGTGATATCATATAATATTTGTCTTTCTCTGTCTGACTTACTCTACTTAGTATGATAATCTCTGAACTGCAATTCTTAAGACCCCAAATAAATATTTTTTTATTTGCAGCCTCTTGCATTATTTTTTTGTTGACAAAACACAGATACCATGATTTCCATAATTCCACAAAAGGGGTCATCTTGACAATCTTGGGGTCAATAAATGCATGGAATGGGATCAGAAAAAATAATTTTAGTCAGGAGTGAGGGTTGAAATAAAAAGAATGGCTTGGTATCAGCAAATAATGGCTGTCCCTTTCCTGAAAATCACAAAGAATTTAGTGAGAAAAGAAAAAAAGTTTTAACTGCATCTTTCCTGTACTCCTCAGGGCTTCGTGTGCCCTCTCTTCTGTTGGAATTTCTTAAGGGAGCCATGACAAATTCTGATGACTCACACAGAATGAAACTAAGAAAACATTCCATATATTTGGAATAAGAGCTTCCTTCCTTTCTCTATACCAGACAAATTAACCATTTTGAAAATTTTAAAGGATTAGCATCATTTTCTGAATGATTTTTATTTAGTCTCTGTAAAATTACACAATCAAAGTTTTCTTAAATATAAGAAAAAAGGATAAATAAGCACAAAGTAACTCATATAATTTTAGAGCAGAGAGTAACTTTAGAAAAGGTAAGATTAACCCGCTCATTTTACGGATGTGAAAATTCTGCTAGCTAGAAAAAAATGTCTCTACATAGTGTCAGAGGCGGATCTCAAACTCATGACTCTTGTTCCCTTTCTATAATGTAACTACACCAAATATTAATAATAATCTAATACAGGGGTTGGTGAACTGTGGCCCATGGGCCAATCCAGCTTGCTGCCTCTTTTGGTAAAGTTCCTTGGAACACAGCTATACCCATTTGTTTACATATCACCTATGGGTGTTTCCATGTGACAAGAGCAGAGTTAAGCAGCTGCAGCAGAGACCGTCTGGTGCTCAGAACCTAAAAGTGTCGCTCTCTGGCTCTTTAAGAAAATGTTTGCCAACCTCTGATCTAAACCACCAGTCTTCTTGTGATTACTGTACACACTTTCCCACTTTAGTTTCCTTTCAGCTACCCACTCTCTGGCAGCTAACACACTCTCCTATAGAACATACATATGGAAAGGAGACAGAGACCTTTATACTCCAGCAGACTGTGCACTTGTATTTGTTATTATTCACTTTTTATTCACAAACTAAACTTTCCTTAAGGAGACTGTTTTCGATGCTTTAGAAGCCATTAAGGAAACGTAATATACATTCTAAGTTGGACACTGGGTAAACATTGTAGACATCACTGTTACTGGCAGTGACTAGAATAACTGATAGTCTGGGATCTACTTCAGAGACTGGCTTCAAATGTTTCATGAGGGGTCTGCAAAGTAAGGTGTATATCTTTAAGATTAGATAATTTTGTATTGATTTCTTTTCAGATTACTTTTTTTATCACAATTTGCAACCACAATTCTCATCTTTGTGGTGAAAATTTTGCCTGAGAATCCTCTCCAGAAGATCCCTTCACCATCTGAGTTGATAATGATGAGCACATTGGCTAATAAATGAAAATAACTCCTTCATTAGAAAAAAAAAAACACCTGAGAAATAATATTTGAATAGCTGCTCTGAAAGAGCAGAGTTACCTTTCATCTGGAGAAAAAGAAGAGAGTAAAATGAATCACGATGACTGGATAGAAAGAAATGTGGCAATGAAGAAGGTAAGTTAGCTTCTCAGTTGTAGATATAAAGATGAGGATGGCAAGGCAAGAAAGAGTAACATGGAAAAGACCAATCAGAATTTTGTGATAGGAGGAACTGAAAGAGACCATGTTCACCTGAACCTCAAACCCTGATGACAGTAGACAGAAAGAAAAACGCAAATTCAACTGGAGTCTTGCAAAAGTGGGGAAAGCACCTGTGCTGCTCGGTGAGGTCAGCTGTTATGGAGGATGTTACTGGCAATCTTCTGCTGGACTCCCTTTGAAGCTACAGAGATTAAGGAGTAGAAGAATAGGAGGGGGACCTTCAAGATGGCAGAGGAGTAAGACGTGGACATCACCTCCCTCCCCACAGAACTTCAGAAATACATCTACATGTGGAACAACTCCTACAGAACACCTACTGAATGCTGGCAGAAGAAAAAAAGCCTGGAACTGCCTAAGAGGCAAGAGACCATTGTTTTAGGGTGCGTGAGGAGAGGGGATTCCTTCCCTGTCTGCACAAAGAAGGCAGAGCACCACCTAAATGAGCTCCAGTGACAGGCGCAAGCAGCAGCTATCAGCTCGGACCCCAGAGATGGGCATGAAACGCTAACTCTGCTGCTACTGCAGCCACCAAGAATCCTGTGTGCAAGCACAGGTCACTATCCACACGCCCCCGGGAGCCTGTGCAGTCCGCCACTGCCAGGGTCCGGTGATCCAGGGACAAGTTCTCCAGGAAAACACATGGCGTGCCTCAGGCTGTTGCAACGTCATTCCAATTATAACTACTGTACCCCTCCCTCCCCCCAGCCTGAATGAGCCAGAGCTCCCTAATCAACCGCTGCTTTAACGCTTTCCTGTACGGGTGGGAACAGATGCCTGAGGGTGACCTACATGCAGAGGTGGGGTCAAAACCAAAGCCGAACCCCAGGAGCTGTGCAAAACAAGAAGAGAAAAGGAAATTTCTCCATGCAGCCTCAGGAGCAGCAGATTAAATCCCAACAATCAACTTGAGGTACCCGGCATCTGTGGAACACCTGAATAGACAATGAATCATCCCAAAATTGAGGCAGTGGATTTTGGGAGAAACTGTAGACTTGGGGTTTGCTGTCTGTGACTGATTTGTTTTTGATTTTTATGTTTATCATAGTATACTTTATAGCGCTTGTAATCATTGGTGGCTTTGTTTATTGGTTTGGTTTCTCTCTTCTTATTTTTTTTTATGATTTTTTTTTTACTTTAATAATTATTATTATTAATTTTTTCTTTCTTTTTTTCTCCCTTTTCTTCTGAGCCATGTGGCTGACAGGGTCTTGGTGCTCTGGCCTAGTGTCAGGCCTGAGCCTCTGAGGTGGGAGAGGTGAGTTCAGGACATTGGACCCCCAGAGACCTCCCAGCCCCATGTAATATCAGTTGGCAAGAGTTCCCCCAGAGATCTCCATCTCAACGCTAAGACCCAGCTCCACCCAATGGACAGCAGACTCCAGTGCTGGACGCCCCATGGCAACAACTAGCAAGACAGGAACACAATCCCGCCCATTAGCAGAGAGGCTGCCTAAAATCATACTAAGTTCACAAAAACCCCCAAAACACACCACTGGAAGTGGCCCTGCCCATCAGAAAGACAAGATCCAGCCCCACCCACTAGAACACAGGCACCAGTTCCTTCACCAGGAAGCCTTCACAAGCCACTGAACCAACCTTAACCACTGGGAGCAGACACAAAAAGCAACAGGAACTATGAACCTGCAGCCTGCGAAACAGAGACCCCAACACAGTAAATTAAACAAAATGAGAAGACAGAGAAATATGCAGCAGATGAAGGAGCAAGGTAAAAATCCACCAGACCAAACAAATGAAGAGGAAATAGGCAGTCTACCTGAAAAAGAATTCACAGTAATGATAGTAAAGATGATCCAAAATCTTGGAAATAGAATGGAGAAAACACAAGAAACGTTTAACAAGGACTTAGAATAACTAAAGAGCAAACAAACAATGATGAAGAACACAATAAATGAAATTTAAAATTCTCTAGAAGGAATCAATAGCAGAATAACTGAGGCAGAAGAACAGATAAGTGAGCTGGAAGATAAAATGGTGGAAATAACTGCCAGGGAGCAGAATAAAGAACAAAGAATGAAAAGAATGGAGGACAGTCTCAGAGACCTCTGGAACAACATTAAACACAAAAACATTTGAATTACAGGGGTCCCAGAAGAAGAAGAGAAAAAGAAAGGGTCTCAGAAAATATTTGAAGAGATTATAATTGAAAAATTCCCTAACATGGGAAAGGAAATAGTTAATCAAGTGCAGGAAGCACAGAGAGTCCCATACCGGATAAATCCCAAGTAAAACACGCCAAAACACATATTAATCAAACTATCAAAAAATAATACAAAGAAAAAATATTAAAAGCAGCAAGGGAAAAGCAACAAATAACATACAAGGGAATCGCCATAAGGTTAACAGCTGATCTTTCAGCAGAAACTCTGTAAGCCAGAAGGGAGTGGCAGGACATATTTAAAGTGATGAAAGGGAAAAAACTACAACCAAGATTACTTTACCAAGCAAGGATCTCACTCAGATTCGATGGAGAAATGAAAACCTTTATAGACAAGCAAAAGCTAAGAGAATTCAGTACCACCAATCCAGCTTTACAACAAATGCTAAAGGAACTTCTCTAGGAAGGAAACACAAGAGAAGGAAAAGACCTACAAAAATAAATCCAAAAGAAATAAGAAAATGGTAATAGGAACATACATATCGATAATTACCTTAAATGTAAATGGATTAAATGCTCCAACCAAAAGACATAGACTGGCTGCATGGATACAAAAACAAGACTCATATATATACTGTCTACAAGAGACCCACTTCAGACCTAGGGACACATACAGACTGAAAGTGAGGGGATGGAAAAAGATATTCCATGCAAATGGAAATCAAAAGAAAGCTGGAGTAGCCATTCTCACGTCAGACAAAATAGACTTTAAAATAAAGACTATTACAAGAGACAAAGAAGGACACTACATAATGATCAAGGGATCAATCCAAGAAGAAGACATAGCAATTGTAAATATTTATGCACCCAACATAGGAGCACCTCAATACGTAAGGCAAATGCTAACAGACATAAAAGGGGAAATTGACAGTAACACAATCATAGTAGGGGACTTTAACACCCCACTTTCACCAATGGACAGATCATCCAAAATGAAAATAAATAAGGAAACACAAGCTTCAAATGACACATTAAACAAGATGGACTTAATTGATATTTATAGGACATTCCATCCCAAACAACAGAATACATGTTCTTCTCAAGTGCTCATGGAACATTCTCCAGGATAGACCATATCTTGGGTCACAAATCAAGCCTTGGTAAATTTAAGAAAATTGAAATCGTATAAAGTATCTTTTCTGACCAAATGATATAAGAGTAGATATCAATTACAGGAAAAAAAACTGGAAAAAATACAAACATATGGAGGCTGAACAATACACTACTAAATAACCATGAGATCACTGAAGAAATCAAAGAGGAAATCAAAAAATACCTAGCAACAAATGACAATGAAAACAAGACGACCCAAAACCTATGGGATGCAGCAAAAGCAGTTCTAAGAAGGAAGTTTACAGTAATACAATCTTACCTCAAGAAACAAGAAACATCTCAAATAAACAACCTAATGTTACATGTAAAGCAATTAGAGAAAGAAGAACAAAAAAAACCCAAAGTTAGCAGAAGGAAAGAAATTATAAAGATCAGATAAGAGATAAATGAGAAAGAAATGAAGGAAACAATAGAAATGATCAATAAAACTAAAAGCTGTTTTTTTTGAGAAGATAAAAAAAAATTGATAAACCATTAGCCAGAGTCATCAAGAAAAAGAGGGAGAAGACTCAAATCAACAGAATTAGAAATGAAAAAGAAGTAAAAACTGACACTGCAGAAATACAAAGGATCATGAGAGATTACTACAAGCAACTATATACCAATAAAATGGACAACCTGGAAGAAATGGACAAATTCTTAGAAAAGCACAACCTTCCGAGACTGAACCAGGAAGAAATAGAAAATATAAACAGACCAATCACAAGCACTGACATTGAAACTGTGATTAAAAATCTTCCAACAACCAAAAGCGCAGGACCAGATGGCTTCACAGGCGAATTCTATCAAACACTTAGAGAAGAGCTAACACCTATTCTTTTCAAACTCTTCCAAAATATAGCAGAGGGAGGAACACTCCCATTCTATGAGGCCACCATCACCCTGATATCAAGACCAGACAAAGATGTCATAAAAAAAGAAAGCTACAGGCCAATATCTCTGATGAACATAGATGCAAAAATCCTCAACAAAATACGAGCAAACAGAATCCAACAGCACACCGAAAGAATCATACACCATGATCAAGTGGGGTTTATCCCAGGAATGCAAGGATTCTTCAATATACGCAAATCAATCACTGTGTTACACCATATTAACAAACTGAAGGATAAAAACCATATGATCATCTCAGTAGATGCAGAAAATGCTTTTGACAAAATTCAACACATATTTATGATAAATACTCTCCAGAAAGTAGGCACAGAGGGAACCTACCTCAACATAATAAAGGCCATATATGACAAACCCACAGCCAACATCATTCTCAATGGTGAAAAACTGAAACCGTTTCCTCTAAGATCAGGAACAAGACCAGGTTGCCCACTCTCCCCACTATTATTCAGAATAGTTTTGGAAATTTTAGCCACAGCAGTCAGAGAAGAAAAAGAAATAAAAGGAATCCAAATCAGAAAAGAAGAAGTAAAACTGTCACTGTTTGCACATGACATGATACTATACATAGAGAATCCTAAAGATGCTACCAGAAAACTACTCAAAATAATCAATGAATTTGGGAAAGTAGCAGGATACAAAATTAATGCACAGAAATCTCTTGCAGTCCTATCCACTAATGATGAAAAATCTGAAAGAGAAATTAAGGAAACACTCCCATTTACCATTGCAACAAAAGGAATAAAATACCTAGGAATAAACCTACCTAAGGAGACAAAAGACCTGTATGCAGAAAACTATAAGACACTGATAAAAGAAGTTAAAGATGATACAAACAGATGGAGAGATATACCATGTTCTTGGATTGGAAGAATCAATATTGTGAAAATGACTATACTACCCAAAGCAATCTACAGATTCAGTGCAATCCCTATGAAACTACCAATGGCATTTTTCACAGAACTAGAACAAAGGATGCCCAACATCACTAATTATTAGAGAAATGCAAATCAAATCAAAACTACAATGAGGTATCACCTCACACCAGTCAGAATGTCCATCATCAAAAAATCTACAAACAATAAATGCTGGAGAGGATGTGGAGAAAAGGGAACCCTCGTGCACTGCTGGTGGGAATGTAAATTGATACAGCCACTATGGAGAACAATATGGAGGTTCCTTAAAAAACTAAAAATAGAACTACCATATGACCCAGCAATTGGGCATATACCCTGAGATAACCATAATTCAAAAAGAGTCACGTATCACAATGTTCATTGCAGCACTACTTACAATAGCCAGGACATGGAAGCAACCTAAGTGTCCATCAACAGATGAATGGATAAAGAAGATGTGGCACATTTATACAATGGAATATTACTCCGCCATGAAAAGAAACGAAATTGAGTTATTTGTAGTGAGGTGGATGGACCTAGAGTCCGTCATACAGAGTGAAGTAGGTCAGAAAGAGAAAAACAAATACTGTATGCTAACACATATATATGGATTCTAAAAAAAAAAAAAAAATGGGTCTCACGAACCTAGGGGCAGTATAGGAATGAAGACGCAGAGGTAGAGAATGGACTTGAGGACACGGGGAGGGGGAAGGGTAAGCTGGGACAAAGTAAGAGGGTAGTATTGAAATATATACACCACCAAATGTAAAACAGATAGCTAGTGGGAAGCAGCTGCATTGCATAAGGAGTTCAACTCGGTGCTTTGTGACCACCTAGAGGGGTGGGATAGGGAGGGTGGGACGGAGATGCAAGAGGGAGGGGATATGGCGATATACGTATACATATAGCTGATTCACTTTGTTATACAGCAGAAACTAACACAACATTTTTAAGCAATTATACTCCAATAAAGATGTTAAAAAAAATAAAAGTATACTTAAAAAAGAAAATTGGAGTAGAAGAATAACATCAAGGTTATGCACAGCTGAAAGAAAATTATTCCTGAGAACCTCAACTTTGACCCTGTTTGTGGCTGACTCACAGGTGCTTACTCTTCATATTTTCTGACAAATGCTTCAGCAGAGCAGGAGTAGGAAGACGATTCACAGGAATATGGTCAAGAAGTGCCATGAAATTCTTTTAGCTCACCAAAGACCAGTGATGACAATAAATTTTATACATATATCCAAATCCCTGGAGCTGGGAATCTAGACAGATTCCACGAACGTGTGATACCTATCTGAGCTACCACTCGGTGCCAGGTCATAGGAAGCCTTCCTGATCAGAAAAGCATCATGTAAAAGAAGCCCAGTGATTCTGATTGTTCAGCCTGGTCTGAGAATCATTGAACATAAGAGTTTAGATCAATGAAAGATTCTGTGTTTTAGAGCCATCAAATAATCTATAACTTACCTATTATGTCCACGAAACTGCTTTTTTATATTTCATTAGATGTTAAAATTAAAACTTGTTTGAATTCATTTGGAAGAAAACTCTTATCTAGACCCACGTCCAGTGTTCATGAAGCCTGGTTGGGGGGGTCCAAGCATAAATCTGCATTAAGCTTCCCCTTTCCTTTTCACATGCTGGAGACTAGCACATCTCAATTGCTTCATCCTTTCTGAGAGCATTTTTTTTTAAAAATAAAAGCTACAGATGTCTTCCTAATTCCTACTCATTCATTCCCTTATATGATTTAGTAGAAGTTCCAACCCCTGTGTTCATGCTCTTTACACAAGCTCACAAAGAGGTCTTTGCAAGGTCAGTATCCCCTGGCTTAGTCTTTCTGCTTAGTCTCAATATTTGCAGAATTACGATGATTTAAAAATTAGATATGTTTATTCTACTTCTAGCCACATTTGAGTAACTTAGTAGTCTACATATAACTTGGAGCAAAGAAATTAAGGGTAAAATAAAATGATAGGACAGAAATAAGAAACAGAATAACAAAGGAATTAAGCTTTTCTGAATGTCTGAAATATGACTACACATTTGCTTTAAAAAAACAATTCTTACATTGCCAATGGAAAATGAATCTTATATCTGATATCCAATGTAAAGTATAAGAGCTTTAAGCTTTTAAAAAAAGTATTATAATAGAATTTAGTATTTAATCCCCTGCCTTTTATTTATACATTGAAATGCTTTCCTACTGAATAATTTTCAATTATAAGCCCTCCCATGGAACTCGGGTTTTGCGGCTATTTCAACATGTGATGTAGTGAACCTTGAGTTCCATAAGGTGGTATCAAATCTACCAGTGTGAGCAGGGACACCATTGATAACACTTCAGGTGCCCTTGGACCTTCAGCTTTCATTTTTCCTAAAGTTGTTTTATGCAAAGAAGAAATTCAAAGACATCTTAACAGGTTCCTTCAGCTCTATTATCTACTGACTTAAACAAAGAAAATCTCAAATGAAACATAATTTGTGTTCTCCTAAAGAGCCTAAAGTTCAAGTGTGCAGCTGAAGCTTATCTGAGTCTCTGGTCTTCCCTGGCCTGAAGACTTGGGCTTGAAATTCCACAGGGAACTCTGTGCTTCTGGAGTTTCTGACATTTCAATTTTTGGGTTATAGTCAAAGTATGGTCAAACGTACCATGCAAACAGTAATTTTGTTAGTTTTCTTATGCAGCAAGGAAAGATGGGAAATCAAGAAACATGTAAGATATTTAATATTTGAATTTTTGGTCTTTTTATAGATTGAATTAAATCTTCTTTGAAAATAAAAATAATAAAAATGATGGTGCTCCTTGAATTACTTCTGTAGGAATATAAAAAGTCTCAAAAATACACGATTAAAATAATCAAATAAAAATGAGATTGACCCGCATCATCCTCATGTGATAAAGAGGACAGATTAAAGTAGTTTGTTTTTGTTTTTGTGTTTTTGGCTGCACCCTGCAGCTTGCAGGATCTTAGTTCCTCCACCAGGGATAGAACCCTGGGCTCGCATCAGTGAAAGCACCGAGTCCTAACTTCTGGACCACCAGGGAAGTCCTTAAAGTCGTTTATCCATAAAAAATGAAAGGGAGAAAGTAAAAATGCTTTCACTTATTAGTCAATATTAAAATTTTCATTTATTAATGGATGTTAACTAGCTTATATAACTAGAAAAACAAAAGTGATTTCATTCCATAATCATTAAAATACCATGCACTATGTTCTGCCAATATAAATACATTTATATTCTCAATTATTCTTTCAAAAGGCCATTTTAGAGAACACTGTTACAATTAAATATGAAAAAACCTGTTTGGCTCTCAACTCCTAGTTCCAGTTATCTCAGCAGAGATTCTTGCAATATGAGAAATAATGGCCCAATATTGTAATGAAGGCAACTGCCTTAAGCAGTTTTCTTAACTCTGCTTTTTTACTGGCTTGGTGACATAATATAAGACATTTAATCTCCCTACATGTAGATTGGGAATTTATTCCCCATTCTTACTTTATAGCAATGTTAGGAGGATTAATTGGATAATGAATCTAAAGGCTCTAGGCTCAGTAAAGAAAGACACAAATGCAATGTATTATTTGCCAGTGAAAGAAGACAATGAAAAAGCACTTTCCCTCCTAATCAAAATTATTCCTACCAAGACAGTGAATGCTAGCAAGTAAATTAAGAATATTTTTGATAGAGTTTCTAGTCTCACATATCCTAGGGCAGCAAGCAAGGAGAGAAAACTTGGCTCTCAGACAATTTAAATACATTTCTTCCATTAAGAAAACAGGACCACTTCAAAGGCATGATGGAAAAGATTTCATAAAGTCATTAAAGCACAAACCTTGAGAAGTTGGACCAGACCTAAATGAAAGGCACATGTTCAATAAATTAAAAAATAATAATAATTCAAATGATGGTGTCTTGCATTCTTTTTCCACTGCTTTCTTAGAAGAAAGAACATACCACGGCAAATGATTTGTAAAATAACATAATGAAAAACTATCCTATATGGTAGTAGGTACAACATATAATTCCTAGAATTCATAATAAATGTGAATACCTGTGAGTGTCCATAAGAACATAGACATCAAGGAGTTGTTGATATAGAACTGGACTGGAAAAAAGATTACCTGAGGCTGCCCTTTTTGATGCTGTCTCCTTAGGAATTTTTGCCCTTAAATTAAATTTTTGCAGTGAGAGGTCTGCATTATATCTAAGTTGTTTCCTCGCTGAAAGATAAAACAATTATAATTTCTGCTGAGTTTGAATCTCAACAAGGGTTACTTCCTGAACAATAAGAAATGAAAGTTACTCTGTCCAGGTTTCCCTAACTGAGGATGATGAGGATTGAGTTCCCCACTACATCAGAGTAGTGCCCCACTCAGACTTGGGTTGAATTTAGCCATCTTCAGGTTTGAAGACAGATTTGAGGCAGGATTTGTGAATTTGTCCTATGCAACCAACAACTCTCACGTTGGCAATCTTGGCAGTCTGTGAAAATAGTTAATGCGTTAAAAAAAAAAAAGCAGAGTTCTGAAGACCCAATACTATCTAACTTTACCTACAAATAGTTCACATGGTTTGTGAATTTGAAGCTTTAACAATCATTAGTTAACCTCCTTCCATCAGTATGATTGATGGCATTGTGGTTAACCCATGTTCCCTTTTCACTCTTTATTATTAGATTGTAGCAATTATCTTGCTCTTTTAATGATAAGTCCCAATCGAATGATCTCATTTCTTCTGAGAAAATTCACAGCCTTTGCTTAGACAAGTAATAAACTTAGTTTTGGAACATACTAGATGTATTCCCAGAGAGCAGATGACCCATGGTCATCAAGACAAGAAAAAAAATATGAACATACACATTGCAAATACTCTAATAAATCATGTTATTTATCTACTAGTAATTTCTATTTGAATAGTTATCAAATTAGCTAATAAACTAACCATATACTATATAGTTCATTATAACTGCATACTTTAAAAAATTGATGGTAAGGTGTAAGTTGTCTTATAATACATGCAATTTCTTATTACATTAATATTTGTTCAGCAGCCAAATCTAATTTTAAAGTTTTCAGAAAGTAACCAGTGAAAAAGAGAAAGTTTTAAATTAATGCCACGATATCACATATATTTTGTAGGGATTGAGGTAATATTTTTCCTATTTTTTTCCCAAGTTTATTGTGTCATACTACTTGTAGAAATAATAGGAAAAAAGACAGATTTATCATAAATGCTATTTTAAAACAAGAGATGCTATTTTTAGATCTTTATTAACCTCATCACAAAATTATCTGTCATTCATATGTAAATTACCAGCCTCAACAAGGTTGGAAACCTGTATTTCTTTCTTCAAGATTGAATTTTGTTACTTTGAAAAATCAGCACAAGGTGGCAGCCAAGAGAAGTTTTTAAAAAGTAATCTTGGAATTTAATTTATGGGATTAGAGCTACAATTCAGGTTCATTTGAAGAGTTACTACATATCTGACATATCAGCGGCCAAACCAGTACATAAACGTTGATATACACATCAATTAAAAATCATAATTATCCATACAAAGAAGGCAGCAGGGTATGAAACCAAATGCTCTGGAACTGAGCCAGATACCTTAGATAGACGTTTTGTTCTAATAGTGTAAGTCCTGGTAATCACATTAACTCTTTGTGTCAAGACATTTTCATTTCTTCATGCCAACCTCACAGTGACTTAATATACAGTAATGAAAACTAGCTGTCTGAAGCATTTCAGCTCTAGCAAACTCCAGGAATCTACAGGAATAAGCAGTGCTGAAAGGAGCTTTCGGTTTAAAGCAATTCAATTTCATTTACCTCATTTAAACTCCACTCTCAGAGATCAATCAGATAAGCGCATTGTGTAGGACACACTGGGGTACACACAGATAAAACACAAATCTTCGGCCTCAAGGAAACAAACAAGCAAAAACATAGGACACAAGGGAGGGAACTTTTTGGGAACTTCTTCACTAACAAAAGTGAAAATATACACATATGATAAATACATAGAAATATCCAGATTTGTTAGACTAGCTCAAAGTCACCTTTATCATTTATAAATTTTATATTTAAGACTGAAACAGTATCTAATTAGTCTCGTAATAATGTATTAAGAGGTTCGTAAAATTGACGTTTGTCAGGGGTCTAACATTCACTGAAAACACAGAAGTGTATGTTTCTTATTTTTACAGAGCATTAAGTTTCTTCAATAGTAAAACTAATATTATTTATATTACTTATATAAAGAAAATTAATTACTGTAACATTTATCAGTCTTAGCAAAATTTCTGCACATGGTAGTTTTTCAATATATACTAGTTTTTTTACTGATAACTAACATAGTTGAGTATTGCTATGTTCCCAGTACGTGGTCTCATTAAATGTCTATGATCTCTATTATACTATTAGAAAACTGGGACTGAAAGTTTATTTGATTTTTCTAATTCCATGCAATTTACAAGGGACAGGCACAGGATTCCAACCCAAACTCACTTGCTTCCAGTGTTTGCAGTCCTAGCTATCACATGAAGATGTTTCATGCATGATTTGGTCAGACTGTCTTCACAGAGATGTTATGACTCACCTTTTCTTACATCTGAACTAAACTATTCTTGAGTCTAACCAAGACCTTTTAACCTTACTATAAGGGAGCTCATGAGACTAAGGAGTTTTTTGCCTCACAGTTTTTGCTTAGAAAGTAAATTGATCCAGAACTAAACTTTAAACTCTGTTCCTGAAAATACCAGTGGACAATTGTTTCTTTGAAAACAAAGATCATGCCCTCCTTTCACTTCACAGGACTTCCTTGTAGCTCCAAGTGCCCTACAAATAAGGGTGCCTGCTCAAGCTTGGTTTGCATATTTATGTATTCTAGAGGGACTTAGTAATGTGGATCAATGACTGGGTAACTAGTAAACAGCTTTGTGAGTTGTGTTTCTGGTTTTATAGGTAATTTTTGTTACTAATTTAATAAGTCTTATTGCATTTTCTCAAGGAATAATTTAAAAATATACACTTGGGGCTTCCCGGGTGGCGCAGTGGTTGAGAATCTGCCTGCCAATGCAGGGGACACGGGTTCGAGCCCTGGTCTGGGAAGATCCCACATGCCGCGGAGCAACTAGGCCCGTGAGCCACAATTACTGAGCTTGCGCGTCTGGAGCCTGTGCTCCGCAACAAGAGAGGCCGCGATAGTGAGAGGCCCGTGCACCGCGATGAAGAGTGGCCCCCGCTTGCCACAACTAGAGAAAGCCCTCGCACAGAAACGAAGACCCAACACAGCCAAAAATAAATAAATAAATAATTTTTTAAAAATCTATTAAAAAAATATATATATATATACACTTGGAATTCATTTGTAAATTAAAGCCTGGAAACAACAAATGTCAAATTCTTATACCACATTAGCAACTAAAAACTTCTCTGAATAATTACCTGTTTTACGTGTCTTAGAAAAACCGCAATAAATGTATGCTCGACATTTACCCAGTGTCTACTGTTTGATTAATTCCTTTCTATGCATAATCATTTTAACCTTTTGTCATCTCTTTCTCTCCTTTCTCAGTTACACTTTGTCAAAATGGACCCCCAATTAGCATTATTTTGTAATCAGTTTTCATATTAATGCAGACTTTCCTAGTTGTGGTCTGGAGAAATTATCTTTTGAAATTCTCAAGCAGGGGCAATTTTGCCACACAAGAGACATTTGGCAACGTCTGGAGACATTTTTGTTGTCATTATAGGGGAGGGAAATGCTCCTGGAATCTAGTAAATAGAGGCTGAGAATGCTGCTAAACATTCTTCAATGCACCAGACAGTCCCTCGCAACAAAAAATGTCAATAGTGCTGACATTGAGTGATCCTGCTATTTTTAACCAGTATATTCAAAGTTGGATGTATATACACATGTATTAGCATGTTTTTTTTTCTAAAGAGAGTTTATGGCTTTCATCATCTTCTTAGAATGGTCCCTGATATAAAAAACTATAGTGAAAATAAGCTATACATGAGTCTACTACCCAGTTTACATTCTGTCTAGTTTTTAAAGTGACATTTATTGAATACCTTTGCTTAGCGCTGAATTAGTTATAATTTTTGCACTGAAGAGTTAATGAACAATTAGGGAAGTATAATAAAAATGGCAAATAAAGTGAGATATTAATGATAGGAGAAACTGTGTACAGGAGGAGGGGGGTGTACCGGAACTCAATATTTTCTGCTCAATTTTTCTGTAAATGGAAAATTGCTCTAAAGACTAGTCTATTAATTAAAAAAAATTTTAATTGAAGTATAGTTGATTTACAATGTTTCAGGTGTACAGCAGTGATTCAGATCTGTGTGTATATATATATATATATATATATATATATATATATATATATACTCTGAAAAAGAGTATATATGGATACTCTTTTTTCAGATTCTTTTTCACTATAGGTTATTACAAGATACTGAATATAGTTCCAAGTAGTCTATTAATTTTTTAAAAATGTAGTGTGGTGTATGCAATAATGGTGATGAGGCAAGCAAAGACCAAACAGGAGGTGATACCTTCGCACTGAACAAGCACAATATGAAGGAGAGATATTTCCAGGCAGAGAAAAAAGCCATATTGTTTAACAATATGAATAATTCATTTGAAACTGAACATTTTCTGGGGATTTTTCACTGGTATAATTAATAGATACTTCAAATCAGGGGCTTCCTGGCACTTGCATATCCTGCTTTCCTTTCCAATTTCTGCAGCTACGTGGATCCCATATTCCTTTTCCTATGCCCGTTTGTGCTTCCTATACTGCCTGACTTCCATATATCTCTTTTTCTTTGATAACTATCTCATTTTGTTCTATTTTTATTATTCTAGCAAGACCTCCATTCTTCCTTCTCTCCATTCTTCCACCTCCCAACTCCATTTATAAAGTTGGTTTGGAATAATCTAATTCCAGAGGTGGATGACGAAAACTTCAAAGGACCTTAAAAATACAATTACCTTCTTCTCTCACTTCAACAAACCAAGGAAATCTTGGAATCATTCTCTGAATGTTCCTCTTACTCTATATGACCTAAGACAGGCTAAGGGCAAGAAATTCAAATCTGCTGACTTTAGCATCTAACAAATGCTCTTCTGGAACTTGCATATTTTCTTTTTATTGTTGCTGACATATTTAGGATTGGCTTTTTCCATCACTAGAGAGCAAAAAAATTTTATGATTTTAGGTTTGGGTTTTCAGATGAAAGGCAAGCAAAGTAGGTGTTTGGTCTGTGTTTGTTCTGCTCAATTCGGCTTTTTTATTGTAGAGAAAAGTAGCCCTCCTTATATTCCAGCCTCACCCCATGGAGTTTAACACTGGAGTTAAACTGGGGAGAAGTCCCAGACAGTGACACTAGACAGCCTACCTTGCATTGCCTCCTTCAAGTATTACTGGGGAAATATGGTTAAAAATAAAAACTCCTTTGAATCCAGAAAACCTATCCATAAAAGTAGAATATATAAAAAAAATTATTATTGAATAAACATTAAAGCAGGATACAATACACTTCACATGCAATTCTCTAAAGAGATTGCAAAGGCAGAAAAAAATCTCACCTCTTATATGGTCAAGCAAATATACCCCATTACATACATATTCTCAAAATAAACAATCACTAGTCTTCAAGTAAGGGACTTGACATCACCGTTTGCCATACATAGTTCATCCTAAGATCACTTGTCAATTGGAGCAGCCACCTGTGTTTGCTAACTGCTTTTGTTAAAAAAAAAAAAGAAAAAGAAAAAGAAAAAACACCATCTTTATGATCAGAGGTAGATTTGCCACTTGGAGTCAGTACCAGCTGAAATTGGGATCCGATTGCACCAGGAAAGTGTGAGATGGGAGTGCTCTCTTCCTTGACTGATTACACTTCAAAGTGATGGTTTCCAGATCCTCAGGAAATATTCCAGGGTTGTAAAACTGGCAAGAGGCTTATTTCACCTTAAAACACATTTATATTCATTTCAAAGGGGGTAGAGAAAGGATTCACAATTACAAGTTTTCTAAAGTAAATGCTCTTAAAAAAAGGTGTACATGTTTGGGGGTTCTCTTTCCCTTTTGCAGGGATTATTAACTTTTTTCTATTTAATTTGTATTTACCTTTACAGCCTACAGCTCACCAGTGATTTAAAAATGTGTGGTATATTCATCCACCAGCAGGCAGACAGCAGAAGCAAGAAGAACTACAATCCTGCAGCCTGCAGCCACATTCACAGAAAGATAGACGAAATGAAAAGGCAGACGACTATGTACCAGATGAAGGAACAAGATAAAACCCCAGAAAAACAATTAAATGAAGTGGAGATAGGCAACCTTCCAGAAAAAGAATTCAGAATAATGATAGTGAAGATGATCCAGGACCTTGGAATAAGAATGGAGGCAAAGATTGAGAAGGTGCAATAAATGTTTAACAAAGACGTAGAAGAAATAAAGAACAAACAGAGATGAACAATACAATAACTGAAATGAAAAATACACTAGAAGGAATCAATAGCAGAATAACTGAGGCAGAAGAAGAGATAAGTGACCTGGAAGACAGAATGGTGGAATTCACTGCCATGGAACAGAATAAAGAAAAAAGAATGAAAAGAAATGAAGACAGCCTAAGAGACCTCTGGGACAACATTAAATGCACCAACATTTGCATTACAGGGGTCCCAGAAGGAGATGAGAGAGAGAAAGGACCCTAGAAAATATTTGAAGAGATTATAGTCGAAAACTTCCCTAATATGGGAAAGGAAATAGTCACCCAAGTCCAGGAAGTGCAGAGAGTCCCAGGCAGGATAAACCCAAGAAGAAACATGCTGAGAAACATAGTAATCAAACTGACAAAAATTAAAGACAAAGAAAAATTATTAAAAGCAACAAGGGCAAAATGACAAATAATATACAAGGGAACTCCCATAAGGTTAACAGATGATTTCTCAGCAGAAACTCTACAAGCCAGAAAGGAGTGGCATGATATATTTAAAGTGATGAAAGGGAAGAACCTACAACCAAGATTACTCTAGCCAGCAAGGATCTCATTCAGATTCGATGGAGAAATCAAAAGCTTTACAGACAAGCCAAAGCTAAGAGAATTCAGCACCACTAAATCAGCTCTACAACAAATGCTAAAGGAACTTCTCTAAGTGGGAAACACAAGAGAAGAGAAGAAAAGGACCTACAAAAACAAACCCAAAACAATTAAGAAAATGGTATAGGGACATACATATTGATAATTACCTTAAATGTGAGTGGATTAAATGCTCCAGCAAAAGGATACAGGTTCGCTGACTGGATACAAAAACAAGACCCATATATATGCTGTCTACAAGAGACCCACTTTAGACCTAGGGACACATACAGACTGAAAGTGAGGGGATGGAAAAAGACATTCCATGCAAATGGAAATCAAAAGAAAGCTGGAGTAGCAATACTCATATCAGTTAAAATAGACTTTAAAATAAAGAATGTTACAAGAGACAAAGAAGGACACTATGTAACGATGAAGGGATCAATCCAAGAAGAAGATATAACAATTATAAATATATATGCACCCAACATAGGAGCACTTCAATACATAAGGCAAATGCTAACAGCTATAAAAGAAGAAAATGACAGTAACACAATAATAGTGGGGGACTTTAACACCTCACTTACACCAATGCACAGATCATCCAGACAGAACATTAATAAGGAAACATAAGCTTTAAATAACAGAATAGACCAGATAGATTTAATTGATATTTAAGGACATTCCATCCAAAAACAGCAGATTACACTTTCTTCTCAAGTGCACACAGAACATTCTCCAGGATAGATAACATCTTGGCTCACAAATCAAGCCTCAGTAAATTTAAGAAAATTAAAATCATATCAAGCATATTTTCCTACCACAATGCTATGACATTAGAAATAAATTACAGGGAAAAAAACATAATAAACACAAACACATGGAGGTTAAACAATACACTACTAAATAACCAACAGATCACTGAAGAAATCAAAGAGGAAATAAAAAAATACTTAGATACAAATGACAACAAAACACGACGATCCAAAACCTATGGGAGGCAACCAAAGCAGTTCTAAGAGGGACATTTATAGCAATACAATCCTGCTTCAAGAAACAAGAACAACCTCAAATAAACAATCTAACCTTACACATAAAGGAACTAAAGAAGAACAAAGAAAACCCAAAGTTGGCAGAAGGAAAGAAATCATAATATCAGAGCAGAAATAAATGAAATAGAAACAAAGAAAACAATAGCAAAGATCAATAAAACTAAAAGCTGGTTCTTTGAGAAGATAAACAAAATTGATAAACCACTAGCCACACGCATCAAGAAAAAGAGGGAGAGGACTCAAATCAATAAAATTAGAAATGAAAAAGGAGAAGTTACAACGGAAACCACAGAAATACAAAGCATCATAAGAGACTACTACAAGCAACTATATGCCAATAAAATGGACAACCTGGAAGAAATGGACAAATTCTTAGAAAGGTATAACCTTCCAAGACTGAACCAGGAAGAAATAGAAAATAAGAACAGACCAATCACAAGTAATGAAATTGAAACTGTTGATTAAAAATCTTCCAACAAACTAAAGTCCAGGACCAGATGGCTTCACAGGTGAATTCTATCAAACATTTAGAGAAGAGCTAACACACATCCTTCTCAAACTCTTCCAAAATATAGCAGAGGAAGGAACACTCCCAAACTCATTCTACAAGGCCACCATCACCCTGATACCAAAACCAAAGATACTACAAAAAAAGAAACTCACAGACCAATATCACTGATGAATATAGATGCAAAAATCCTCAACAAAATACTAGCAAACAGAATCCAACAACACATTAAAAGGATCATACACCATGATCAAGTGGAATTTTTCCCAGGGATGCAAGGATTCTTCCGTATACGAAAATCAATCAATGTGCTACACCGTATTAACAAATTGAAGAATAAAAACCGTATGATCATCTCAATAGATGCAGAAAATGCTTTTGACAAAATTCAATACCAATTTATGATAAAAACTCTCCAGAAAGTAGGCATAGAGGGAACCTACCTCAACATAATAAAGGCCATATATGACAAACCCACAGCCAACCTCATTCTCAATGGTGAAAAACTGAAACCGTTTCCTCTAAGATCAGGAACAAGACAAGGTTGCCCACTCTCACCACTATTATTCAAAATAGTTTTGGAAGTTTTAGCCTCAGCAATCAGAGAAGAAAAAGAAATAAAAGGAATACAAACAGGAAAAGAAGTAAAGCTGTCACTGTTTGCAGATGACATGATACTATACATAGAGAATCCTAAAGATGCTACTAGAAAACTACTAGAGCTAATCAATGAATTTGGCAGAGTAGCAGGATACAAAATTAATGCACAGAAATCTCTTGCATTCCTATACATTAACAACGAAAAATCTGAAAGAGAAATTATGGAAACACTCCCATTTACCATTGCAACAAAAAGAATAAAATACCTAGGAATATATCTACCTAGGGAGACAAAAGACCTGTACCTCAGAAAACTATAAGACACTGATGAAAGAAATTAAAGATGATACAAACAGATGGAGAGATATACCATGTTCTCGGATTGGAAGAATCAATATTGTGAAAATGACTATACTACCCAAAGCCATCTACAGATTCAATGCAATCCCTATCAAATTACCAATGGCATTTTTTATGGAACTAGAACAAAAAATCTTAAAATTTGTATGGAGGCACAAAAGACCCCGAATAGCCAAAGCAGTCTTGAGGGAAAAAAACGGAGCTGGAGGAATCAGACTCCCTGACTTCAGACTATACTACAAAGCTACAGTAATCAAGACAATATGGTACTGGCACAAAAACAGAGATATAGATAAGTGGAACAGGATAGAAAGCCCAGAGATAAACCCACGCACCTATGGTCAACTACTCTATGACAAAGGAGGCAAGGCTATACAATGGAGAAAAGACACGCTCTTCAATAAGTGGTTCTGGGAAAACTGGACAGCTACATGTAAAAGAATGAAATTAGAACACTCCTTAACACCATACACAAAAATGAACTCAAAATGGATTAGAGACCTAAATGTAAGACCAGACACTATAAAACTCTTAGAGGAAAACATAGGAAGAACACTCTTTGACATAAATCACAGCAAGATATTTTTTGATCCACCTCGTAGAGTAATGGAAATAAAAACAAAAATAAACAAATGGGGCCTAATGAACTTAAAAGCTTTTGCACAGCAAAGGAAACCTTAAACAAGACAAAAAGACAACCCTCAGAATGGGAGAAAATATTTGCAAATGAATCATCGGACAAAGGATTAATCTCCAAACAGCTCATAAACAGCTCATGCAGCTCAATATTAAAAAACAAACAACCCAATCCAAAAATGGGCAGAAGACCTAAGTAGACATCTCTCCATAGAAGACATACAGATTGCCAAGAGGCACAAAGCTGCTCAACCACTAATTATTAGAGAAATACAAATCAAAATTACAATGAGGTATCACCTCATGCCGGTTAGAATGGGCATCATCAGAAAATCTACAAACAACAAATGCTGGAGAGAGTGTGGAGAAAAGGGGACCCTCTTGCACTGTTGGTGGGAATGTAAATTGATACAGCCACTATGGAGAACAGTATGGAGGTTCCTTAAAAAACTAAAATACAATTACCATATGACTCAGCAATCCCACTACCGGGCATATACCCAGAGAAAACCATAATTCAAAAACACACATACACCCCAATGTTCATTGCAGCACAATTTACAATAGCCAGGTCATGGAAGTAACCTAAATTCCCATCAACAGACGAATGGATAAAGAAGATGTGGTACATCTATACAATGAAATATTACTCAGCCATACAAGGGAACAAAATTGGGTCATTTGTAGAGACGTGGATGGACCTAGAGACTGTCACACAGAGTGAAGTAAGTCAGAAAGAGAAAAACAAATATCGCATATTAACGCCTATATGTGGAATCTAGAAAAATGGTACAGATGAACCAGTTTGCAAGGCAAAAATAGAGACAGAGATGTAGAGAACAAATGTATGGACACCAAGGGAGGTAAGCACGGGGGTGGTGGTGGGATGAATTGGGAGATTGTGATTGACATATATACACTAATATGTATAAAATAGATTAATAAGAAGCTGCTGTATAAAAAATAAAATAAAATTCAAACAAAATAAATAAATAAATAAAAATGTGCAGTATCATTTTGAGGGGTTATTATCAACTGATTCAAATGTTATTCTAATACACACACATTTATATTTATTTGTAATTATCAACACATTTGACAAATCTTATGCCTGTTTATAAAGATTTCTATCAGTTTTTCTATTTTTCTTAACTTCATATACTCTAAGGGATCATTACAAAACTATTTGGGAAAAAACTTATATTGAACTCTGTATAGAAAAAAAAACATTGAATTGTATTTCTGAAATTGAAAAATTAAAGAAGGGAGGGGTCAAAATGGATTTTTAAAAAAGTTTTCCCTACACATAAATTGTTTTAAGATGTATTTTTTTGTTGCTTTTTTATTAAACACTCTTCTAAGAAAGTAGCTTTTAAAGGCTTGCTGCTCAAAGTGTTGTCCATGGACCAAGAGCCTTGGTATTGTCTGTGGTACTGATGTCAGAAATGAGGATCTCAGGATCTACACCTAGTCTACTGAATCCGCATGTAAGTTTTAATAGGCCTTCTACTCATACTTAAAAGTACAAACCAAAGAAGAAATACAAAATCATGTCTGTTCCCCACATAATACATCTAATCCTATGTACAAGTGAAAATCTGTTCACTGTCCTCCAATATTGAAAGTCTCTAAGTATTATTAATTACTCTTGCAATATCTAGGTGCTGTTTATTTCTTTTCAAGTTTAGTCATCATCTCACTTTGATATTCTGTAAACTATGTTACACTTTAATATTAACTACCAACCCCTTATACAAAATTGAAATGGGGAGAAAGGAAGGGTAATTGGTTAATATTAAGTACACACACACACACACACAAACACATGAACACACACAGGAGTGAGAGAGAACAAGAAAGAAAATAAGGATAAAATATCTCCTTTTTTCAATGCATAAGAATGCTATGGGTCTTATTTACAGCTTCCTTCCTACAGTACCCCTTCCATGTTCCATTTGTCCTCAGCATCTCACCTGGATGCTGTTCTTTTCTTGGTAAAATGATTCAGACTTTCTCTTCTGGAGATTCTAACCCCTTGGTGATCCTGATCACAGGTGATAAGAGGCACTTCAGCTAAATTTTTTCATCTCAGATTCAGATACAATAGTCAAGAAACCACTATAAATTACATGATTCTGGTGTTAGAAATAAAGGCCCAGAGAATATGATAAATGGGTATTCTGAGCGCCTTATGTGTACATTTCTAGTGAGCTACTTGCATGGTCTATTTAAAATAATACAAATAGAAGAGCAAATGTTTCTCCTTTGTTACTTTAAAAAAATTTTTCAAAATGCCTAAAATAAGTTTCAATAGGTTGTAAAAGTTTCAGTCTCAAATAGCATGATGTGAGGCCATAATACTAGGGTTTTGTGTGATGAGTGTTCAGGTGTCATCATTGTATAATTTCAAGAAGTGGGTGATTTTGTTTGAATCATATTGAAGGAACCTATATTTCTGGACATTCTGCAAGTAAATGTAGATAAATATATTCAATATTCAATATTTCACATTAAAGCAGTTTGGATATTTGGATGATAGGAAGGAGACCAAATGAATATATTTTTATAGAAATTTATAAACATGAATTTAGCCATATGTTTAAGCATATTACCACTGTTTACTTGCCTAACTCTTAGGATCTCTGCACCTTTGATAGCTTCTCTTTAGATTGATAAAAATGAATGTGTCTATTCCCGTAGAACTTCAGCATATAGATTTATTGTCAAGCTTCTTTTCATAAAATACAGCCTGAATAACCAGTATATCAGGCCTATTGTAACTTTGGGCAGCAATTTAAATTTTAAAATTCAGTCAAGCACAATAATTCTGAAATTCCATTTCTGTAGTAATGTATAAGAATCCCCATTATACAATGTTTCTCTGTATGTGATAGTTTGAATAACTGGTCCTAACTTTTCACTCGTCTTTCTCATATCCTTTGCCATGTGACTTTGTATTTCCTTCCAGGAAATGGGGCAGAGTATATTTTTCTACGGATTGACTTTAGGTTCAAACATGTGTTTTGCATTGGCCAATACAAGAGAAGTGACAAGTGCTAATTACCTTAAGAGACCATGTGTATTTCCACTTGTTCCTTTGCATCTCTGCCCCTACCAAAAGAAGAGCTTCCCCTGGTAGCTACTGTTTCCTCAAGCTTGAACTTAGAATAAACACATAGAGGAGACATGACACTAAATCTCAGTGAGGAGAATAGCCGTGCTCAGAGAGATCCATGGCTTAAAGCAAAGCCTTCCTCTCAGCTGAATGTAACCAAGATCAGCTTATGCCCAACAGTGAAATAATTAAATACTTATCATTATATGCCACTGAAAATTTGTGATGATTTTGATGCAGTACTACTCCTCCACGTAAAGGTGAATATGTTTCATGATCTAAACTTATATACATCCATCTATTTCAGACTGGAGCTATACCATTTGATGTTTATCCCATCAACTGAATCAGAAAATAGGATGTGTTGAAGCCCATAAAACTGATAATGTCTCCTTTCTTTAAGCAGTATTGATGTAAGATAATATGTATTTTAATAGAAAGAAATTCTCTTGCTTAATCACCATCAAAAGAGCATTGTACACAATTCTCAGATAAGGAATGACTTTGTAGTTAAAGGCTTGGAGTAATTGTAAATGATAAGTCACCTAGTACTTGAAAGAGAAATTATGTCACTGCCAGAAGATAAATGTTTATATTTTAATTCAGCAAAATATTCTCTGTACAATATAAAAATGGAGTTCAGTATAACTCAAAAATTCAAGTGATTTGTGTGTGTATGTGTGCATATTGTTGAAGGATAGGAAGGAAAATGAAAAAGTAGGAAATAGCCTCTTTGAATCTCTGAGCTTAATCCTAAAATTCTGTTCATCTAGTACCACTCTGAGTGCCAAAATCCATATTAGTCAGGGTTCTCTAGAGAAATAAAACTAACAGAATATATAAATAGATATATAGAAAGAGATTTATTACCAGGGATTGGCTCACATGATTATGAAGGCTAAGAAGTACCACTATCTGCCTTCTGCCACCTGGAAACCCAGGAAAGCTGGTGATGTAATTCTAGCTCAAACCTGAACACCTGAGAATTAGGCCCAATGTCTGAAGGCAGGAGAGATGGATGTCCCAGCTCAAGGCGAGGGAGCAAATTTGTCCTTCCTCCACCTTTTTGTTCTTCCCCGTCCCCCAGTTTTATTGAGAAATAACATTGTGTAAGTTTAAGGTGTGCAACGTGAGAACATTTAAGATCTACTCTCTTAGCAACTTTTAAGTATATAATATAGTATGGTTAACTATAGTCACCAGGCTGTATGATAAATCTGTAGTGCACAGATCTCCATTTTTTTAGGGTCAGTCATTGCAGATTTCTTGGTTTCCTTCGGTGGTATCCATTACTCATGATCCTCGTGGTCCTGCATTGGTGCCTGTTCATTTGAGGTACCTCTTCTAGTCTTTACAGACTGGTTTTGGCAAGGAAAGCCCTTTACCAGTTTCTGAGTGGACTGTCTGGGGTTGCCATTGGGTGGGCTGGGCTTCCTGCCAGAGTCCTCTAGCAGTCAGTTCCGGTGCCTGGACCAGCAGGTGGGAAAGCTTGGTGTTTGGGTTCACAGTGGTGGACATGGAGCCTGAGATCACTGAGGTGGTCCTGGCACTTGAGTCTGCAGTGATGGATCCTGGACATGTGTCTGTGTGGGCTGTTTTGGATCCTGGGTCTATCGGGGCTGACCACATGCTGGTGACCACTGGGGTGTGCCTGGAGACTAAGTTCATGGGGGCCAGCCTGGTGTTGGGCCAGTCCAGAAGCCTGGGTTTGCAAGAGTTGGCCTGGCGCCTGGAGCCTCAGGAGCCAGCTTGGAGGTTGGCTCTACAAAGGCTGGGAGCCTTTTTGTTCCATTCAGGCCCTCAAAGGATTGGATAATGCCTACCCACATTGGTAAGGGTGATCTTCTTTACTTAGTCCACTGATTCAGTGTTTCTCTCTTTTGGAAACAGCCTCATAGACATATACAGAAATAACATTTCACCAGACTTCTGGCCATCCCTTAGCCCAGTCAACTCAACACATAAAATTATCCACACAGTACTTCTAAAATCAAAGATGCAGTCTCTGGTAGTTGTGGGCAGTAACTAGATGTATAATAAGTGGTAGAAGTAATGGTGGCATGAAAATTTTCAGTGTTGTCTTATTCTTCCTGGCCATACCTTGATATTTTTATTCATCCATAATAAGTATTTAATAAGAGTTTATGTGCATGGATGCTACAGCAGAATCTATGGGAAATAAGAAATAGGAAATATAATTTCTGACCTATGGAGCTCTGAAATCTATGGATGTCAAAACACTTACATAGAAAATAGCCAGCATGGGCTTCCCTGGTGGCACAGTGGTTGAGAGTCTGCCTGCCAATGCAGGGGACACGGGTTCGAGGCCTGGTCTGGGAAGATCCCACATGCTGCGTAGCGGCTGGGCCTGTGAGCCACAACTACTGAGCCTGCGCATCTGGAGCTTGTGTTCTGCAACAAGAGAGGCCGTGACAGTGAGAGGCCCGTGCACCACAATGAAGAGTGGCCCCCGCTCGCCGCAACTGGAGAAAGCCCTCGCACAGAAACAAAGACCCAACACAGCCAAATATAAATAAATAAATAAATAAATAAACTTCTTTATGAAAAAAAAAGAAAATAGCCAGTAAATATCCTAGTAGCTAGAATACGCTGAGTTGGAGTCCACATTTTGCACAACTAAACTTGAGTGATCTTGAGTCTAAAAGTATCAGATAGCCAAATTTGTGGTCAATATTGTTTGGATTATAAAATTGATTAGTCTGGTTATGAATAAAAGCCATTTTTAAAACTAGGAAACGTTAAAAAATTAACATTTTTTTCTTCATTTATGAGACTGACAGGAACTCCTTCTTGCTCTTTATGAATAGAAAATAGATAATCCAATATTTCTATCAACTGAACAAAACTGAATTTTTAAAAGTTTATATACTAATTAAGCCAATGTTAATGGGCTATCCTATTGCTTGTACTGGAGCGGGTGAGGTAAATGTTTTGGAACTGTTCTTCACACATTGACCATGCTGAAAATGAGCTAGATCAGTACAATCTGAATATGCCCTTAGCTGACTCAACCACAGTATCTTTATGACTTTGGAAAGATTTCAAAATCTCTGACACGACTCCTCATCTGTATAATAGGGATGGTAATAGTCCTTACCTCATAAAATTGTGGTGAAGAGCAAACCATGTAGGTGGCATGACCCAGGTAGGTAGGGGTCTACCAGCTGCTTTGCTCCTGGCACAGTTTGGGGCAGTAAGTGGTGTGGGAAATGGACCTAAAAGGCAGAAGAGCTGGAGAGTGATAGGCATCTCTGAATATCCTGGGGCGTGGGGAGATGAGAATGGGAGAAACTACCTGTTTGTATGTAAAAAAATTACAATTAATAATTGGAAGGTTCTAAGAATAAGTTGGGCAGGAAGGGTCTGATTACATATGGCTGACAATTGTTAGGCACACAAATGTTTGCTGTCTGTTGGCTGAACTAGGTAAGGAATGGTCACTCCAATTGTAGTTCTCTGAGTGTGCTGAGGTTAATTTAATTTTTTTAATTAAATCATTGTTGATTTACAATATTATATATTTCAGATGTACTGAGAATTTTTTTAATTCTTCTTTTTATTATTGAAGTTTAGTTGACTTATTATATTAGTTTAGGTGTATAGCATAGTAATTGGATATTTTTATAGATTGCACTCCATACAAAGTTGTCATAAAATATTAACTACATTCCCTGTGCTATACATTACATCCTTGTAACTTATTTACTTATTTTTTATTTTTATTGGCATTTAGTTGATTTACAATGTTGTGTTAGTTTAGGTGTACAGCAAAGTGAATCTGTTATATATATATACGTATATCCACTCTTTTTTAGATTCTTTTCCCATATAGGCTATTACAGAGTATTGAGTAGAGTTTCCTGCACTATACAGTAGGTTCTTATTAGTTATATATTTTATGTATATGTCATAACTTTTTTATTTCATACCTAATAATTTGTACTCCTTAATTCCCTTCACCCATTTTGACCCTCCCTCAACCCCTCTCTCCCGTGGCAACCATTAGTTTGTTCTCTGTATACGGAAGCAACCTAAGGGTCTATTGACAGATGAATAGATAAAGAAGAAGTGGTTTATATATACAATGGAATATTACTCAGCCATTAAAAAGAATGAAATTTTGCCATTTATGGCAACATGAATGGACCTGGAGAGTATTATGCTTAGTAAAATAAGTCAGACAGATAAATCAAATACTATATGTTTTCACTTACATGTGGCATCTAAAAAATACAACAAACAAACATGTATAACAAAGCAGAAACAGACTCACAGATACTGAGTGTGCTGAGGATTTTTCAAAGAAGAAATAAGAAACCTACTAAGATGTAAACAAATGGGCTTCTTACTGCAGTGAACAGTTTGTGAGAAAATACTGTAGGCTTTTCATCTGCCAGCAGAAAGGACTTACATTGGAAGCTGCCAATGAGAACCACTCATCAATCAGAATGGGAATACAGACATAAAACAACAAAACTAAAATGCATATTTAGAACTTATTTAAGATTTTCAGTGGCAATTAAATTGAGAAAGTCACATTTGCACACAGAAAATGAGGATGATGGTATTAAGTTGGCAAACGACTTAAAAGATAAGAAGAATGCTATTCCCAGGATATTCATGGGATTTTCATGTTTACTTCTTTTTCCTTTCTAAGAGAGAATTAAGTTTCTCAAGTGGGGAGTTTTGTCTCTATAAGTGAATGCTGCTCTGAAATAGTCATGTTGATGTCAGAAAAATAGTCTTGAGACTTTAAAAACTATGTACTAACTTAAAAATATATACATCCTTCAGTAAATAATTTCAATTATTTTATTGGGGAAATAGGTTTTACTTAGGTGAGCTAAAGGCATGGAAATGTGAGACACATAGTAAACATTCAATAAATATTAATTGAATAAAAGTATTATTATTAATTATGCCAACCATGAAGGATATTAGTGTGTGCATGTGTTCCCAAACTGATATTAGACGTATTATATAATGTGTTTTATGCTCTAGAATAGAATTTTTCAAGAATTAGGAATTACATACATGAATTCAACAGTTTTGACTACAGGAATGAAGTGGCTGTGCCTTTCAAAGAGACTTTATTAGCAATAAAGGAAAAAGGCTATGAGATTATATAAACAGTAAATTCTAGTATTAAAAGTATTTCAACCTAATGGATTAAATTCTATATTTTTGTATTTTGTATTTAATATACTTCTCCTTTTCATTTTTGTCTTAAAAGAAGACTCTAGAGACCATCTCCTTCCTGTCCACTCACACACAATTTCTGGAGAAGGGACCAGTAATAAATCTTTTAGCCACAAGATGGAAGTTGAGCTTGATACCCAGCGGGCTGGTGAAATAGAGAAAATTAGTTAGCTTCTGTTTTCTGATGTATTTTTTCATGGGATAGAACACTGGGAATTGAGATACCATTTAGATAAGAGAAGATATGTCTACTGAGTTGAAAATATTTTTCGTAAATTTATAAATAGGTTTCTTATCCAGATTTGGTCAAAGTTTAACCTTAAGGGTACAAAATTATGAGCTGAAGAGTTGTATTAAAGTTAGAATAAAATAGCTGTTAGATGTACTTGTGCTCTTAGAAATTATGGGTTAGGATATACATAATTTTTGATACATTTTAAATAGCATGACAGACTTATTTAAGTTAGGAACTTTAATTGATAAAATTGAGATCTAAAATTGAGTCTAATCAGATATACTCCTCAGAGTGAAAGGAATTCTTTAATGGTGATGCTAATTTGAATGAAGAAAATGTTTTTTATCACTAAAATCATTTTTGAAATTTATATTTTGCAAATAATAATATTTGCACTCAAATAGAAATGAGAAAGTTTAAGGTGATTAAGATTAAAAGATTTATTCTTGTGTAATTATCTACGTTTTCTATGAAAATGTTTGCGATTTTGCTAATGGCAACTGGATATTTCTTGGAATGCTATGGGTGGCGTCTGATATGCTGAAATGTACCTTGGCTGTGCTTGCCTCATTCAATCAGTAAAGAGAGAAACATAATATCTACATTTCTGACATTCTTAAATAATGGATTTTTTAGTTGGACTTTTAACTATCATTTGAGACCTGACTCTCAGGTTCCAAATAATAGTCTGAAGTATACATGCACTTAATGAAAATATTAAGCTTTAACTGGGTAAGTAAGGCCCAACTGTAATTATTTTAATTGTTTCTTTTGAAATTACCTATTTTGAAAATTGAGTTTAGAAATAGGACATTAATTAAATGTAAATTTTATCAGAAATGTGCCAGGGACGTTTTAGATCTCTGTTATTGACTTTATCTAGGCTACTTAATCTTCTCACAAATCCAAGAACTCTGTTTGGTCTGAGGCTGTCATGACTGAGGGCATACTTTTTTGCACTAAGAACTACCTGAAAAAGACTCTTTTGGATACAGGAAAAGGATCACACCCTGAAATAGCCACAGTTAAATCCAGATTTAGAAAGGGGATTTTGAATGAGCCATGTTTAGAATATACTAGGATAAATGGAAATGAGAAGGAGGATAAATAGTGAGATTGAAACAGAGCAGTGGAACATTTTGGCTCATGTGGAAAGAGAAGTGCTGGTGCAGGATTTTTAGTGTCCTAAAGCCATTATCTCTGCTTTCCTTTTTTTAAAAAAAAACTGATGGATTCTAAATATATGGGGTTCAAGATATAATTCTCGGTGCTTTGCACAACATTCCTCGAGAGAAGAATGAGTTTTTCACTTTCTTTGTTAATTTTATTTTTCGTTTTCTGGTTTTCTGTGCTTTTACATCTGCATAATGCTATAAGTGGGATCACCAATCCTGAATTCTATGCAGCCAGTTTTTAAATATCTGTGCCAGGGTTAAAAGAAAAAAAAATGTAAAATCACCATTCTGTTCCAATGCTTTTGAAATACTGTGTACTTTACTTTTAGGTAATTATGAATCATTTTAGTCTTCTCTGAAGCCCACACTAGGCTGGTGAGAAACATACAAGTTGGGAATTTTGTAGGTTTCAATACAAAGAGTATCAGACTTAGGAGAGAAAAATATATTTTTACATATGAAACCAAAATACTTAATCTGTTTCATACGGCCGGCACATAATTAATAGAAGTGACTAGCTAAATGAATGAATAAAGAATGAGGAGGTATAATGGGTTGTGAAGAATTAGGAGTCAAGAAATATTAGGAATTCTTATGAATATTTTTGAAATGTATTTTGTGGTTATGTTATGTTGTGAGAAAAGAGGGACAAAGATGTACACAGAAGAAAACATATATGTACTAATGGCTTCAGAGAATTTGATGGACTTTCCTTAAGAGATACATTGTGAAATCAGTGAAATAAGAGGAAGCTGGCTTAGAGTTTTAAAAATTTGTATTGTCAAAGGAGAGAGGCTGGAGGAATTGAAAGTGAATGAATCAACCATAAGACAACTCAGTGGATGCAACCATAAACTCCTAAAAGAAAACGTATGCCCTTGTCATTGGTCTTGGTGATGATTTTTTGAATTTGGCACCAAAAGCAAAGGCAACAAAAACAAAAGTAAACAAGTGGGACTACATCAAACTAAAAAGCTTCTGCACTTCAAAAGAAACCATTAACAAAATGAAAAGGCAACCTACTGAATAGGAGAAAATATTTGCCAATCATATATCTGATAAGGGGTTAGTAGTCAAAAATATTTTAAAAATTCATACAACTCAACATCAAAAAAACCAAAAACTCGATTAAAAAATGGGCAAAGGACCTGAATGGATATTTTTCCAAAGAAGACATGCAGATGTCCAACAGGCACATGAAAAGATGGTCAACATCACTAATCATCAGGGAAATGCAAATCAAATCCACAATCAGGTATCATCCACCAATGGCTATCACCTGTCACAATGGCTATCATCAAAAAGACAAGAAATAATAAGTGTTGGCAAGGATGTGGAGAAAAGGGAATGCTTGTGCATTGTTGGTGGAAATGTAAACTGGTACAACCACTATGGAAAATAATATGAAGTTTCCTCAAAAAATTAAAAATAGAACTACCAAATGATCCAGCAATTTCACTTCTGGGTATTTATCTGAAGAAAACAAAAACACTACCTCAAAAAGATATACACACCCTTATATTCATTGCAGCATTATTTATAATAACTGAGATATCAAAACCATCTAAGTGTCCATTGACAGATGAAGGAATAGAAAAAATGTTGTATGTATACAAAGAAGTATTATTCAGCCATGAAAAGAATGAAATCTTGCCATTTGCAGTGACATGGATGGACCTTGAGGGCATTAAGCTAAGTGAAATAAGTCAGACAGAGAAAGACAAATACTGTATAATCTCACTTATATGTGGAATCTAAAAACCAAGCTCATTATTACAGAGAACAGATTGGTGGTTGCCAGAACTGGGGGTGGGGGTGGGCAAAATGGGTGAAGGGAGTCAGAAGGTACAAACTTCCAGTTATAAAACAAAGAAGTCATGAGTATGTAATGTGTAGCATGGCAGCTATAGTTAATAACACTGCATACATATTTGAAAGTTGCTAAGAGAATAAATCTTAAAAGTTCTAATAGCAAGAAAAAAAATTCTGTAACTACGTATGGTGACAATGTTAACTAGACTTACTGTAGTGATCATTTCACAGTATACACAAATATCAAATTATGTTGTACATCTGAAACTAATATAATGTTATATGTCAATTATACTGCAATAAAAAAGGACAACAATAAAAAACCCACAATGTATCTTTTCTGCCAATTTACGGAGGAAGCGACTCCAATTTTCACCTAAGGGCAAAATGCTAAGTAATGAAATTAAGTTATAAGTCTACTAAAATAATTCTAATTACATGGTTTGGCTCTAACTTTTATGTATGGTATGAGATGTTGAATAATGATATTATTAAGTTATAAGTTTACCCTCCAAAAATCTAACTAGATGGTTTGGGTGTTTGACTTTCTTTTGGTATTTTCTATAATGACTAAAATATCAGTTCAAATACGGTTTGAACATATTACATATTGCTGTCTTCATTTTACATTTGAGAGTGAACCAAGGACCTTGTCTAAGATAGCATCTCAGGTAAGTTGCAGGTCAAAAATCAAGGATTATATGACTCCAAAACCAGTGTTCCTTTTACTCACAAAATCTCCTGGAGTGCAGTCAGGGAGGACAGTTTCACTTGGAAAATGCACACCGCATTCATCTTATTAATAAATGTGAGAGGTTCGGGGCAAGATGGCGGAAGAGTAAGATGCAGAGATCACCTCCCTCCCCACAGATACTTCAGAAATACATCTACACGTGGAACTGCTCCTATAGAACACCTACTGAACGCTGGCAGAAGACCTCAGACCTCCCAAAAGGCAAGAAACTCCCCACATACCTGGGTAGGGCAAAAGAAAAAAGAAATAACAGAGACAAAAGAATAGGGACTGACCGGCACCAGTGGGAGGGAGCTGTGAAGGAGGAAAGGTTTCCACACACTACGAAGGCCCTTCGCTGGTGGAGACTGCGGGTGGCGGAGGGGGGAAGCTTTGGAGCCACGAAGGAGAGCGCAGCAACAGGGGTGCGGAGGGCAAAGCGGAGAGATTCCCACACAGAGGAGCGGTGCCGACCTGCACTCACCAGCCCGAGAGGCTTGTCTGCTCCCCCGCCGGGGCGGGCGGGGGCTGGGAGCTTAGGCTCGGGCTTCAGTCAGATCCCAGGGAGAGGACTGGAGTTGGTGGCGTGAACACAGCCTGAAGGGACTAGTGCGCCACAGCTGGCCGGGAGGGAGTCCGGGAAAAAGTCTGCAGCTGCCGAAGAGGCAAGAGACTTTTTCTTGCCTCTTTGTTTCACGGTGCGCAAGGAGAGGGGATTCAGAGCGCCGCTTAAAGGAGCTCCAGAGACGGGCTCGAGCCGCGGCCAACAGCGCGGACCCCAGAGACGGGCATGAGACGCTAAGGCTGCTGCTGCCACCACCAAGAAGCCTGTGTGCTAGCACAGGTCACTCTCCACACCGCCCCTCCCGGGAGCCTGTGCAGCCCGCCACTGCCAGGGTCCCATGATCCAGAGACAACTTCCCCGGGAGAACGCATGGCGCGCCTCAGGCTGCTGCAACGTCACGCCGGCCTCTGCCGCCGCAGGCTCGCCCCGCATCCGTACCCCTCCCTCCCCCCGGCCTGAGTGAGCCAGAGCCCCCGAAGCAGCTGCTCCTTTAACCCCGTCCTGTCTGAGCAAAGAACAAATGCCCTTTGAACAGAGGCGGGTCCAAATCCAAAGCTGAACCCCGGGAGCTGTACGAACAAAGAAGAGAAAGGGAAATCTCTCCCAGTAGCCTCAGGAGCAGCGGATTAAAGCTCCACAAACAACCTGATGTACCTGCATCTGTGGAATACCTGAATAGACAACGAATCATCCCAAATCCAGGAGGTGGACTTTGGGAACAGGATATATTAATTTTTCTCCTTTTCCTCTCTTTGTGAGTGTATATGTGTATGCTTCTGGGCGAGTTTTTGTCTGTATAGCTTTGCTTTCACCATTTGTCCTAGGGTTCGGTACGTCCGTTTTTGTTTTTTTTTTTACTTAAAAAATTTTTTTTCTTAATAATTTTTTCCTTATTTTTTATTTTAAAAAAATTCAAAAAACTTTTTCCTTAATAATTTTTTTTTATTTTTTATTTTAAAACATTAAAAAATTTTTTTTCCTAATAAATTTTTTCTTAATAATTTTTTTCTTATTTTTTATTGTAGAAAATTAAAAAAAATTTTTTTCTTAATAAATTTTTTCTTAATTTTTTTCTTATTTTTATTTTAAAAAATTAAAAATTTTTTTCTTAATAAATTTTTTCTTAATGTATTTCTTATTTTTTATCTTAAAAAATTATTTTAAAAAATTAAAAAAAATTTTTTCTTAATAAATTTTTTTAAATAATTTTTTTCTTATTTTTTATTATAATAGCTTTATTTTATTTTATTTTATTTTATCCTCTTTCTTTCTTTCTTTCTTTCTTTCTTTCTATTTTTTCTCCCTTTTATTCTGAGCCGTGTGGATGAAAGGCTCTTGGTGCTCCAGCCAGGCATCAGGGCTGTGCCTCTGAGGTGGGAGAGCCAACTTCAGAACACTGGTCCACAAGAGACCTCCCAGCTCCACGTAATACCAAACGGTGAAAATCTCTCAGAGATCTCCATCTCAACATCAAGACCCAGCTTCACTCAACGACCAGCAAGCTACAGTGCTGGACACCCTATGCCAAACAACTAGCAAGACAGGAACACAGCCCCATCCATTAGCAGAGAAGCTGCCTAAAATCATAATAAGGCCACAGACACCCAAAAACACACCACCAGACGTGGAAGTGCACACCAGAAAGACGAGATCCAGCCTCATCCACCAGAACACAGGCACTAGTTCCCTCCACCAGGAAGCCTACACAACCCACTGAACCAACTTTAGCCACTGGGGACAGATACCAAAAACAACGGGAACTACGAACCTGCAGCCTGTGAAAAGGAGATCCCAAACACAGTAAGATAAGCAAAATGAGAAGACAGAAAAACACACAGCAGATGAAGGAGCAGGGTCAAAACACACCAGACCTAACAAATGAAGAGGAAATAGGCAGTCTACCTGAAAAAGTATTCAGAATAATGATAGTAAAGATGATCCAAAATCTTGGAAATAGAATAGACAAAATGCAAGAAACATTTAACAAGGACGTAGAAGAGCTAAAGAGGAACCAAGCAACAATGAAAAACACAATAAATGGAATTAAAAATACTCTAGAAGGGATCAATAGCAGAATAACTGAGGCAGAAGAACGGGTAAGTGACCTGGAAGATAAAATAGTGGAAATAACTACTGCAGAACAGAATAAAGAAAAAAGAATGAAAAGAACTGAGGACAGTCTCAGAGACCTCTGGGACAACATTAAACGCACCTACATTCGAATTATAGGGGTCCCAGAAGAAGAAGAGAAAAAGAAAGGGACTGAGAAAATATTTGAAGAGATTATAGTTGAAAACTTCCCTAATATGGGAAAGGAAATAGTTAATCAAGTCCTGGAAGCACAGAGAGTCCCATACAGGATAAATCCAAGGAGAAACACGCCAAGACACATATTATTCAAACTATCAAAAATTAAATATAAAGAAAACATATTAAAAGCAGCAAGGGAAAAACAACAAATAACACACAAGGGAATCCCCATAAGGTTAACAGCTGACCTTTCAGCAGAAACTCTGCAAGCCAGAAGGGAGTGGCAGGATATACTTAAAGTGATGAAGGAGAAAAACCTACAACCAAGATTACTCTACCCAGCAAGGATCTCATTCAGATTTGATGGAGAAATTAAAACCTTTACAGACAAGCAAAAGCTGAGAGAGTCCAGCACCACCAAACCAGCTTTACAACAAATGCTAAAGGAACTTCTCTAGGCAAGAAACACAAGAGAAGTTAAACACCTACAATAACAAACCCAAAACATTTAAGAAAATGGGAATAGGAACATACATATCGATAATTACCTTAAATGTAAATGGATTAAATGCTCCCACCAAAAGACACAGACTGGCTGAATGGATACAAAAACAAGACCCGTATATATGCTGTCTACAAGAGACCCACTTCAGACCTAGGGACACATACAGACTGAAAGTGAGGGGATGGAAAAAGATATTCCATGCAAATGGAAATCAAAAGAAAGCTGGAGTAGCAATTCTCATATCAGACAAAACAGACTTTAAAATAAAGACTATTACAAGAGACAAAGAAGGACACTATATAATGATCAAGGGATCGATCCAAGAAGAAGGTATAACAATTGTAAATATTTATGCACCCAACATAGGAGCACCTCAATACATAAGGCAAATACTAACAGCCATAAAAGGGGAAATTGACAGTGACACAATCATAGTAGGGGACTTTAACACCACACTTTCACCAATGAACAGATCAACCAAAATGAAAATAAATAAGGAAGCACAAGCTTTAAATGATACATTAAACAAGATGGACTTAATTGATATTTATAGGACATTCCACCCAAAAACAACAGAATACACATTTTTCTCAAGTGCTCATGGAACATTCTCTAGGATAGATCATATCTTGGGTCATAAATCAAGCCTTGGTAAATTTAAGAAAATTGAAATCGTATCAAGTATCTTTTCCGACCACAACGCTATGAGACTAGATATCAATTACAGGAAAAGATCTGTAAAAAATACAAACACATGGAGGCTACACAATACACTACTTAATAACGAAGTGATCACTGAAGAAATCAAAGGGGAAATCAAAAAATACCTAGAAACAAATGACAATGGAGCATATGGGATGCAGCAAAAGCAGTTCTAAGAGGGAAATTTATAGCAATACAAGCCCACCTCAAGAAACAGGAAACATCTCGAATAAACAACCTAACCTTACACCTAAAGCAATTAGAGAAAGAAGAACAAAAAAACCCCAAAGATAGCAGAAGGAAAGAAATCATAAAGATCAGATCAGAAATAAATGAAAAAGAAATGAAAGAAACAATAGCAAAGATCAATAAAACTAAAAGCTGGTTCTTTGAGAAGATAAACAAAATTGATAAACCATTAGCCAGACTCATCAAGAAAAAAAGGGAGAAGACTCAAATCAATAGAATTAGAAATGAAAAAGGAGAAGTAACAACTGACACTGCAGAAATACAAATGATCATGAGAGATTACTACACGCAACTCTATGCCAATAAAATGGACAACCTGGAAGAAATGGACAAATTCTTAGAAATGCACAACCTGCCAAGATTGAACCAGGAAGAAATAGAAAATATGAACAGACCAATCACAAGCACTGAAATTGAAAATTGGACAGGTACATGTAAAAATATGAAATTAGAACACTCCCTGACACCATACACAAAAATAAACTCAAAATGTATTAAAGACCTAAATGTAAGGCCAGACGCTATCAAACTCTTAGAGGAAAACATAGGCAGAACACTCTATGACATAAATCACAGCAAGATCCTTTTTGACCCAGCTCCTAGAGAAATAGAAATAAAAACAAAAATAAACAAATGGGACCTCATGAAACTTAAAAGCTTTTGCACAGCAAAGGAAACCATAAACAAGACCAAAAGACAGCCCTCAGAATGGGAGAAAATATTTGCAAATGAAGCAACTGACAAAGGATTAATCTCCAAGATTTACAAGCAGCTCATGCAGCTCAATAACAAAAAAATAAACAACCCAATCCAAAAATGGGCAGAAGACCTAAATAGACATTTCTCCAAAGAATATATACAGATTGCCAAGAAACACATGATAGAATGCTCAACATCATTAATCATTAGAGAAATGCAAATCAAAACTACAATGAGATATCATCTCACACCAGTCAGAATGGCCATCATCAATAAATCTAGAAACAATAAATGCTGGAGAGGGTGTGGAGAAAAGGGAACACTCTTGCACTGTTGGTGGGAATGTAAATTGATACAGCCACTATGGAGAACAGTATGGAGGTTCCTTAAAAAACTAAAAATAGAACTACCATACGACCCAGCAATCCCACTACTGGGCATATACCCTGAGAAAACCATAATTCAAAAAGAGTCATGTACCAAAATGTTCATTGCAGCTCTATTTACAATAGCCAGGACATGGAAGCAACCTAAATGTCCATCATTGGATGAATGGATAAAGAGGATGTGGCACATATATACAATGGAATATTACTCAGCCATAAAAAGAAATGAAATGGAGGTATTTGTAATGAGGTGGATGGAGTTAGAGTCTGTCATACAGAGTGAAGTAAGTCAGAAAGAGAAAAACAAATACAGTTTGCTAACACATATATATGGAATCTAAGGGAAAAAAAAAAAAAAAGGTCATGAAGAACCTAGTGGCAAGACGGGAATAAAGACACAGACCTACTAGAGAATGGACTTGAGGATTTGGGGAGGGGGAAGGGTAAGATGTGACAAAGAGAGAGAGTGGCATGGACATATATACACTACCAAACGTAAAATAGATAGCTAGTGGGAAGCAACCGCATAGCACAGGGAGATTAGCTCTGTGCTTTGTGACCACCTAGAGGTGTGGGGTGGGGAGGGCGGGAGGGAGGGAGATGCAAGAGGGAAGAGATATGGGAACATATGTATATGTAAAACTGATTCACTTTGTTATAAAGCAGAAACTAACACACCATTGTAAAGCAATTATACCCCAATAAAGATATTAAAAAAAAAAAAAAGATCATGAACATATAAAGAAAAATAAATAAATAAATGTGAGGATGGGACAAATAGAAGTGAAGAGGTTGGGTGTTGTATTTTAGGGTGATTAGGGAGAGCTCTCTTAAATGAAGTGAAATTGTAAAGAGATCTAAGCAAGGTAAGCAAACCTTCCCAGGATATAAAGAGGGTAAAGAGGAGAGCATTCCAGGCAGAGAGAAGAAATACAGATGACCTGAGGTGGAAGGTTGCATGATATGCCCAAATACTTGTAAGGAGGTCAGTGTGGCTGGAGCTCAGCTACCAAGTATGAATGCTTATTCAAAAACCAAGTGGCAGTAGTAGTTCAGGGGAAGGTTGGGTCTGGGAAAATATTGCTAGATGTCAACTTATCAATGACATCCAAAGGCATGGAACAAGATTAGGTCACTAATAGAAGTATGGCAATTACAAATGAGGAGGTCCAAAGACTGAACTTTGGAGCACTCCAAATTTCAAAAGTAAAAAATATAAATAGGATCTGGAAAAAGATCCCAAAAAGGGGAGAAAATTAAGAAAAAAGGCAGGGAAGCGTGTTGTCCCGGAGGCCAAGAGGAGGAAGTATTTCAAAAAGGAGTGGTCAATTCTGTCAAATGCTGGTCCCATAAGGTAACGAATAATTATTGACCATTGGAGAGCTCATTGGTGGTAGAATGAAATTTGGATAGAGTAGTGGAGAGGAAAATCTATCGAGTAGACTGAGAACAAAAATGAAGCAGTGCTAATATACAGCAAAGGCAAATAATTTTAGGTGCTTTGTAGAAAAGGAGAGTAGAGGAAAAGGTTGTAGTTGAAGAAATGTATCAAAAGAAAATTTATTGCTATGAGAGGAGATATTACAGTATGTCCATATGATAATTTTTAAAGGATCAATGAGAAAAAATTCTGATGATCTAAAAGGGGAGGAGTGGGGAATAGTCTGAGTGAAATCCTTAGGTAAGAGGGCAGCTATTCCATGCATAAGTGTATAGGCCTTTTAATTTAATTTCTCCTAAAAGCACAGCATGAGAGAAAAACTTGGCTGAATATAGTTTATTTAGAAGATGTTTCCTGTAAGCAGAAATAAGTCAGTAGTGAGAAGGATACGGGAAAAAGAAAAAGCCAATATAGGTTGCATTATTGAGGATATGCTCTCCAGAGGGATCTCAGAGAAGAATATAGAATCCATCCAGAATTTTCTAGTCACTGACCTTACTCTACTTTAATCCATTGATTCTCATATCCCATTATTTGAGGGTTAGCCCCAGGGACATTCATCATGATGATATTTTTAGGCCTAGGGACTCATAACTGATGAATTCATTCAACCACTGATATATAATAAAATGAAATTTCCTTCCAAAAGTCCTAAATAATTACCATGAAATTGGCAACTCCATTCAGTCATTGAGAACACTAAACAGGGTAGAAGAAGAGGCATTTTTGTATGGATGGAAGTACCCTTGGAGGCTCTATACATTTGCCGACTATGAGAAATTTTACGGCTGTGCAACTCTGTTGAAAATGACTTGGAAATAGGCCAGCTTGTGTCTGGATACACTTTACAAGAAAGATAAAACCTGTATATTTTTACATCTAATAGGAGCCATTTCACATTGTTAGTATATGAAGTATATTTATGGCCCTGTGTGGGGACTTTTCTATAATGTCTATTATCTTTGGTAGATGCACATGGATATTGACTCATTCTGAATTAATTAGCACCATTCGTCATAGAATCTCACAATACGTCTGTGGATTTGATTTTGTCTTCACTTTTACTGAAGTACAAGGAGGTCAAGTAACTTGCCAATGAACATCAAACATGTTGGTAAAGAAGCCAAGAATAGATCCTAAGATTTTGACTCCAAGTTACTTATGTCACTGTATTTATTGACTTTACCTTCTGCTTAGTCATTTTTGGGCACAGTTATGATAAATATAATGAAAAACGACACTCCGATGTTTTAAATAGAGGCTGCACTTTACACCAAGGCAGGATGAAAACAGAATATAAATCTGTGAGGCATATGGATTTTTGACTGAAGTTTCAGAATAACCAATTGAACAATTCATTTAACTTCTTAAGGTCTCAGTTTCCATATCCATAAAATTGATGCAATAGTTTCTTAGGTCCCTTTTAAGACCCGCATTCTGTTTTCTAGGAGATGATAATTGAGGATTTGGTCATTTTAACTTCATCTGTGTGATGAGTGACTTTACCATGTAGGGTTCCTTAGTCTCCCTGATTTTTATCAGGGATCCTTAAAGTACAGATTCTCATGGATTCTGTCATCACAGGCTCTGCTGGGAAGTCCATAGTTAGCTATGTCTTTCTCCTAGAATATTAGCCAACTTGGCTTTCTGAACATAGAATCAAGATAGTAGCTTTCCAAATTACTTCTGAAAAAATGTATGCCTGCTAGTGACATATGTCTACAGAAATATCATAACCTCACTAAGAATTAAATCTCATGAGAGAGCCGATCTGTTTTGCTTCTTATTTTAAATATATACATGTATGTGTATGTGACTGGAATAGTGTCTGGGACATAGTAACTCAATAAAGACTTTTATGAATGAATTATTAGAAAAAGAGAGCTAGAAATCTGCCCCATACCATCTTAGTAATACCTTTGGCACAAGGTCCATGATAAAAGTACAAGACAAATAATAAAGTTATCAGATGACTTTAAATGTTTCTCATTACCCCTCCCCCACTTCAATTCCTAAGCCTCAGAAGTTATCTCCTTTAATTTTTTGTTTGTTTCTAGTTTCTATGACTGTTACAACAATTCTAATTAAAATGCATTCACCCGTATTTTTTCTGTCATCAGCCTCTACGCTTTGAAAGATTTGGAAAGTGGTTTCCCTGAAGTAATTTGTACACCTGTATACTTTCCAAAGTTTTGTTTCCGGTGATACTAAATTTAAAATTTTTTCTGATCTTTATCTCTATTTATTCTTTTTAAAAATTATATGTTACAGGTGTACAATATAGTGATTCACAATTTTTAAAGATTATACTCCGTTTATAGTTATTATAAAATATTGGCTATATTCCCTGTGTTGTATGATATGTCCTTGTAGCTTATTTTATACTTTATAGTTTGTACCTCTTAATCCCTACCCCTATATTGCTCCTCCCCCCTCTCCTCTCCACACTGGTAACTGCTAACTTGTTCTCTATATCTGTGAGTCGGCTTCTTTCTTGCTATAGTCACTAGTTTGCTGTATTTTTTAGATTCCACATATAAGTGATATCATACAGTATTTGTCTTTCTCTGTCTGACCTTTTTCATTTAGCATAGTGCCCTCCAAGTCCAAGTCTCTGTTTATTCTTAAATCTCTATTTCTTTTTATTCCAAATCTTTTTATATCTTTTTATTCCAAATTTGAATAGATCTTTTTCTCATCTTTGCTTCATCAGATGAGGAAATTAGCAATCTGCTAATGCCCTTTGCCGCTTCTAATTCTCTACACTCAAACTTTTCTTTGCTATGTCATTCATTTTACAATACGAGGGAATGCTGGTTCTTTGCTGTGACTCAGCTTTATTTCCACCCTTATGAACACATCTCTATTAAATGAGATTCTGCTTAGATTCTGCAAATGGAGGCAGTTAATGGGCGGAGGAAGGGATAAGATGTATTTTTCTGTTCCTGGTGGGTAGCATGGTATATCTTTTTCCAACCTTTTGCTTTTAACCTACCTGTGTTTTTATATTTAAAGCACATTTAAAGTTGACAGCATATGTTTGGATCTTATTTTTTGTGGAGTCTGACACTTTTTTTCCTCTAATTATAGTAGTCTATATTTAACATAATTATTGATATGATGGAGATTTAATCTACCACCTTCCTATCTATTTAGTTTCTGTTTCATATGTATGTCTTTGTTCCTTTTACTCGGATTAATTAACAATATTTTTGAATTTCATCTAGAATGTGTTGCTTAATTTCTAGATATTTGGGACCTCCAGATATCTCTCAGGTGTTGTTTTGTAGTTTAAGCTTGTAGTTAAAGAACATGCTTTGAACAATTTGAGGTTTTTTTTAATTGAACATTTGAAAACCGCTGTGTTCAGCTGTTACTGGGTCACACATTCTGAAAATATCAGTTTGGTCGATTATCAACCTAATGTCCTTTAAGTATTCTATAGTTTTACTGATTTTCTGTCTGCTTGTTCAATGTAAAACCAAGAGAAGAGGTTTGAAGACTCAAAACACGACTGCCCCAAGCTGTCCTTGGAAGCAGGAAACAGTTTTTTCAACCTTGGCCTTCCTGTGATGTGCGTACTCCCCCTGGCTGCAGGACCCAGCCTGAGTGGGCAGGAAGAGCTGCTGGGATGAAGCCCTTCTTGGATGTTTGCTCCTGTATCAGCCTAACCCCCAGCCTCGTTCACGGCCGGGACACCGACCTCCTGCATGGAACTCATCCTGGGGGAGGAGACAGCCCTTCCAGTCACAGGTCTCCTAGGAAGGCCTGGCTTCTCTAAGAGGATGGGCCTCGTGTTTAGATTTGTTCACATCTGAGACCTAGGAGGAGAGGCACCTTGAACGTGACCCATTCAGGCCACAGCTGGGGTCACTTTCAAAAAACATGGTTCAAGAGCCACAGACAAACTCATAGGCCCGGTGCAAATGTGGCCTTGGAGATGGAAAATGTTTCCCAATCCCTGAGATCTTTGAGACTTTCAGGCCAAATTCTCCCTGTGTGTTACAGCTACGGAAATAGGTTCCCATGGTCCAAAGAATTTAGCTGTTTATATAAAATGTATACCAAGTCCTACCAGGCCCTGTGTTAAATCCTGGAATACCAAGAAGAGTAAGACACTGCCCTGTCGTCGAGGGATTTGGAGACACACAGGAAACAAATGATTCCGCCAGAGGTGCTAAGAGTTGTGACAGAGTTGGTGAAAATGCTGTGGGAGCCAGAGGAGGTGGCGCTAATTCTGCAGAAGATCACAGGGATCCGAGAAATTCTGTGCCACTTTCCAAAATAGGACTCAAAAGTAGGTTGGCAACCTCTACGGTGGAGATCATGGGTGCTGGTCTTCGGGACCAAGATGGCAGATTTAAGCCCAATGGTCATTAGAAAGCCCACTACAGGGTTGGGAACAACATGTTGCCTGACGATGAATAAGCAGGGGACATTTTTCCCCTCTATGGATAGGTAGGTAAGTAGCTGGCTTTGAATAGCAAAACCACACTTCTGGGTAATGCTTCTGGTATTCCAATGCAATGCAGTTGGACACAGAATCTAATTCACATCACCCCCACCCAGACGATGCTGCAGTTCCCTCTGTGCTGCTGGAAAGGAGCCTAAAAGGATTCGGCTGCAGGAATGGCTTTTACCTTAGTTCACCAGTCTCCTCTTTAATGATACATTGCTTCCTCACCACGGTGGCTCATTACTCCAAACGGCACATGAAATTGTCTACATCCTGTCCCAAGAGAGACAGCATTTTTCCTGATAGTGTGGGATTTTGCTTTCCCAAGACTAGGTTTTGTAATGTTTCTTGGCACTCTCCCAGGTGCAAGGGGCTCTCTAATATATGAGATTATGATTTTTAAAAAAACATCAAATTTGATTTTGTGACCCAGGCTCTTCCATGTGACTTTCTGAGTTATTACCAACACACATTTCTGGTTTTAAAAAAAATGACTGCCCCTCTTCTTTTCTTCTAATATTCTAATATCCTAATATTTCCTTCTAATACACATACTGTTACAGCGGTCATTGAGGCCCTGTTCATCTTTATCCAGTCTTTTTTCCACTCTGCTTCACTGCAGATATTTTCTATTTTTATGTCTTAATGTGTAGCAAGCTTCCATTCTGCATTTTCTAGTCTGCCATCAAGCTCATTCAGTGAATTTTCACTTCAGATATTGTCATTTCCGTATCTAGAAAGTCCACTTAGTCCTTTTTATAGCTTCAATTTTTCTCTTCAGTAGTATGTTCATGTTTTCTTTTAAATATTTTTACATAGTGATAGATATTTTAATGCTCTTGTCTATCAATTCTATTATCCCTCTTCTTTCTAGGTCTGTTTTTATTGACATTTTTTCCTTGTCACATAATTTTCTTGCTTCTTGCTATGGTTAGCATTCTTTTAAATTGTATGCTTAACATTATGACTCTTGTTTCAGGGCTTTGAATTTTAACACGTAGGCAGTTAAATTACTGGTGGTTCTATTTGCTACTTTTGAGATTTGCTTTTAATATTAATTTGGTGGATCTTGGGTAGCCCTTATTACGAAAACAATTTAGTCCCACTACTTAGATGGTCTTTCTGTGGTCTCACCTAAATGTGCCTAGTGGTCAATAGGGACACCTGTCTCTGTCTCTGGTTGATTGCAATTTTAGTGCTTTTTTGTGTGGGCTCTAGATCAGCTCACAGCTCTTCTGGTTGTTCAACCTTGTAGAGTTTCACCCCATGCATGTGTATTTTAGTAGTTGTGATGGTTAATTTTACATGTCAACTTGGTTAAGCTGTAGTACCTAGCTATTTAATGAAACACTGATTTAACTTTTGCTGTGAAGGTATTTTATAGAAGTAGTTAATATCTACAATTAGTTGACTTTAGGTAAAAGAGATTGATAATGTGGGTGGCCCTCATCCAATTAATTGGAAGCCTTAAGAGCAAAATCAGATTTTCTGGAGAAAAATAAATTCTGCCTCAAAGCCGTAGTGTCAACTCCTGCTTTAGTTTCCAGCCTGCCAGACTGCCTACAGTTTCAGACTTTCCTGCCCCCAGAATCACATGAGCCAATTTCTTAATTCCTTAAAATGTCTATCTATCTATCTATCTATCTATCTATCATCCCTCCATCTATCATCTATCTCCTATTGGTTCTGATTCTCTGGACACACCTGACTGATAGAGTAATCTATAAATATTCAAGGGGCTGGAACATGGGAATTTATGAAACTTTTTTTCTTTGCAACTCCCTCCTCTCTGGAATTCTGTGCTGCAACTTCCAGCTGCCTCCGCATCCATGAAATCCAGTCTCTGGCTCCTCAGTTAAACAAGATTACATGCTCTGCTTAGCCTCTGCTTGCTCATTGGTTTCTCCAGGCAGAATTCTGGGGCAATTGCAGGGTTCACTTCATTTATTTCTCTTCTTTCAGTGATCATGGTTCTGCACTGCCAGTTGTCCATAACTGAAAGATGTTTTATACATTTTTCCATTTTTTTCCGATTGTTTACAATATGAAGTTAAATTCAGTCCTTCCTTTCTTTTAAATTTATTTATTTATCTATTTATTTATTTAAAAAAATTTTAAATTTTATATTGGAGTATAGTTGATTAACAATGTTGTGTTAGTTTCAGGTGTACAGCAAAGTGATTCAGTTATACATATACATCTATCTATTCTTTTTCAAATTCTTTTCCCATTTAGGTTGTACACACTGCTATATTTAAAAGAGATAACCAACAAGGACCTACTGTATAGCACAGGGAATACTGCTCAATACTCTGAAATTCAGTTCTTCTTACTCCATGGTGACCGGAAGCTTGTCTCTCCATCTTCAACACTAGCAAGGCAAAAACTCAGTCAATTAAGAATCCCCATTTAAAAATCATATTGGAAAAGCTTCTATTTCATAAGGAAATAGACATTCATTGCTCTGATTTCAGTAAACTAGAAATAGAAAAATTTCATATATAGGCACTCTTCTTGTATGTTTGCATCGCAATTTATTTTTACACAGAGGTTGTCTTCCGTTTTGATCTCAGCTAGTGTATAATCAATCTTTTCTCTGTTCGTGTACTGTCTTGGTAGGGAGTCTTAGTAAATCATGGGTGCATTGAAAGGTCACAACCAGTTTTTTTAAAATATGTTATTTTATATTTGCTCAGAACCATGATTTTTGGGCATTCTTGACAAAAGTAATAGATCTCTCATCTCTGCACAGGGATAGGACTGGTCAGCTACTTGTTTTATAGATTTCTTTTATTGTTTTGGGACATCAACTTGCCATAAGGTTGAAAAAAAATTCCTTTCTGAGTCTAATAGTATAATTCCCATTCACTCCCCTTCTGGGCTAATGAGTTTATTCAGAACATTGCCTCCTGTGTTCACATACTGCTGCTTCTTTCCTTCTTTTCTTGATTCATTTCAGGTCTAGTATAACTGGAAAATTACTCCTTTCACAGCATTAAATTTTCGTATTGTTTTTTCCATTTCAGTAACTATATGATGGATATAAGACTTAGTTTCCTTTCTATGTAATAAGGATTGAGTTGCATATAATGGGCAAATAGAAAATGTTTTATACAAAATGGCCTAATGGAAGTACTTTTCCTTGTTTAAAAAACACAGTATCTTCCATTTTTACATCTACTTGATGCTGTTTCTCAACTCTCAATTTAGCTCTCCCTGGTGGGAGTCATCATTATTTGCTCTTGGCAAGCAGAAAGACTGCAACAAAGTCATTTAGTTTCTCCCATTTTCTTTATCCCATATTTTTGAAGTTGCTTCTGTAATGAGATGGTTGTAAAGGCTATTTCGTTTGCATTCCCCAGTGCTATTTTTGTTGTTGTTCTGCAGTAGTTTCCTATGTACCTTGTACTCTATTTGAATCCTAGGTTAAAACTTTGTGTGTGTGTGTGTGTGTGTGTGTGTATGTGTGTATGTGTTATCTAGATGTATTCTCTATCATGACTAGAGCAGTTGTATTTTGACAAACATTTATGAATCTTGAAGAATATGGTTACTGTATGACCATGATTGGTATGACATTAATAACTTTGATAATTATATTAATATTATTAAAACATAGTAAGTTAACATGAGATTGGATGTCATTGTTATCTAGTGCATTGCTTACTTTTAATTTTGCGGTTATCTTATTAGAAAAAATAAATTAGTTGAGGACTTTCAAAGAATGTTACTCAAAAAATGTTTGCTTCATTTTGTTCCCTCAGCACCAATGAGAGTGCAAGATAGTGACTGTTCAATAAACAGTATTTACAATCAATGAGATCATTTAAAACATTTTTAACAGTATGCTGGAAATAGTTTGTTGTGATTTTAACATACATCACATTAAGTAATAAATATTTGGGGGACTTCTCTGGTGGACCAGTGGTTAGGACTCTGTGCTTCCACTGCAGGGGGCGCGGGTTTGATCCCTGGTCGGGGAACTAAGATCCCACATGCGGCGCGGACAAAAATAAATAAATAATAATAATACCTGGTAAATAAATATACATTATTAAAAAAAAGTAATAAATATTTTATAGTTAGAATAGTGCCAGTCCAATATATATATATATTTTTTCTTTGTCACACAGCATTTCACTTGGCTGGCATTCCTTTTAATACAAAACCTGAAACTATTTCTCTCTGAAACCCTGTCAACATTAAATTCAGGACTTTTATGTATATTGCTTAAAACAAATAACTCACTCTTGTAGATGAGTTCATTTTGATTAGTTACTCTCTAACCATAGAGGAGACAAACAGCATTTTCCATTTTTCAATATCATCTAAATTATTGTGGTTAAGTAAGAAGCTGTGAATTCATGAGGATCAATGTTACCATTTTTTAAGTATAGAATATCCATTTTAGCTAATTTAAGATAAAATTGCCCATTTTATAAAATGCAGTCATCTCTACTACTTCCTACTTCCAATTCTACAACAATGATTTGGAGGTTTTTGTTTTATATCTTGCAGTCATTGTATAATTTTTAAAATATTTCAAAGTACATGGCAAATAAATAATTGATTTTTATATATTTTCATGGTATTATCTGAAAATATTTATTGTTAAATAGTCAAAATTCAGTTTTTGTTCTTAACGCTGACTTTATAAGCAATTTTTCCTATATTCCTTTTCTGTTTCCCAAAGATGATGATAGCAATGGTAGATAAGTAAATACAATCTGAAAAGATAAACTATCTAAGGAACTGTTTTATTAGTCAAAGCTTTAAGAGAAATTTGCATATCATATTCCTTAACTTTAAATACACAGAAATATGGAGCCTCCAACAGCCCTTGAAATGCTATAGTTATTTCACATCTGTTTTCTCATCTCTGACTCCCATAATATACTATAAATCATACTTACTAAATATCAATAGCAAATGCAGACATCTATAGACCTTTGAGTGGTATAATTTTTATATGACTATTTTTATAGTCAGATATCTAAGGTCATTATCTCTTTTTGCACACTCTTTTTTTGCACACTTAATTTCTGACTTATCTTTCTCTGATGTTATTTCCATAGGTACAAATTTTGGTCTTATTTTTAAGAGCTTGAAAATAAAGCACCACAGTTTATCACATGTCAAAATTTTCTAAAGATGGGGAAATTGTACCTTTTTATAGATATTGCATTACTTTATTTAGAGGCAGGATTTTTTTTCCATTAAATAATTTTTTTCACTTGTTAAATCATTTGGGATAGAAGCCTGAAAGGCACAATAAAAGAACTGGCTTACCCTGACTGCTACTATTCTTGTGAATTTAAATAAGCATTTAACCATTCCTGGTCTCTTTCTTTGATACAATGAATTATTAGACTGGACTGTCTCAAAGATTTTCAGCTTTAAATTTCTAAGAATCTAGCTTTCTGTTTTGCATATCTAATTAGATAGAAATTGTATAAAAGCAATTTTGGTCAGATGAGAAAGGATTCAGTTAGGTTAGACAGGTGATCACTGGGAAAGGGTTAAAATGGAGCTCAGTGGTGTTAACTAGCAATAAGTACACTGAGCTTCCACACTGGGTCATTGTTATTATACAAACCACCTGTGATTGCACTTCATCTCTACCCAAATTCTGTCCATAATTTATGCCCTGTGAAAGACACTGCTCAAAATGCTGGCCTTTTAGTTTACTGGGAAACTTCATTCTGATAGATTTATGCTCCATTTCATCAAATTTTCCTATTGCCGTAGTCACACCCTAAAACACCAATCTTTGATATTGCTTTACTCTGAATACATAACAAACATCCCAACATTATCTCCAATCTTTTCATTTCCCTTCTCAGTTATTACTCCAGCAACTGCTCTCCTTATATTTTGTTTCCTACCATATTATCTCATTGGGACTTTCCCCCTCCCATTTATATGCCTAAATTTTTCAGTGAAACCCCAAACCTGGAAAAACATAATGTTGGTTTTCTTCACGCCTACCATCAGGTTGCTGAGCCTTGGATCAGTATCACAGTATCAGACAGTGGTAGAACTAATCATTTATAATCATGTGCATCAGTGACCCTTCTGACCACCTGGGCAATCAATTACTTATAACAATTTTTTCAGCTTTGTTAAACTTTCCATTTCTCCCATTACATGCTGTCCTCAGCAGAAACTTAAACTTTCTCTTCAGCGAGAAAAGAGAAAAGTATCAGTGAAGAATTACCTCAAATTCCAACTACCAATCTACAAACCAGTATAAATTCTCACCCCTTCTCTATTCTTTCCTGTCACAATGCTGCAGTTGTCATTCTTCCCTTCTAAAATCAATATTAAACTTGGCCTTTAAGTTATTTCATTCTACTTCCCTTTATATTCAGTATCTTCAACTTTTTCAACTATATTATGTCTGTCCATATGTATTTATGCATATTAAAAACACTCCAGTTTGAGCAGAAAATGTCCTTTCTTAAAGATACATTCAATTTCAGCTATAATTCTATTTCTTGCACTTCATAGTCTAACTCTGTAAATAAGTTTCTAAAATCTTTGTTTCTATTTCATCATCTCTCATTTGTACACCTACAGTTCAAGTGAAACAACCTTGGCAAATGGCACCAATGACTTCCAAGTCACTCCAATCAGGGGCCACTTCTCAGTCTTCTTGCTTAAACTCTCACTACCCTTCTGAATAAGTGACGCTTTCTTTAAAACACTATCTTCTCTTCAGATTTGATTTCACTTTCACCAAGTATTTTTCCTACATTCTCAATTCTTTCCGATGGTCTATACCATCTTTAAATGTTGGATTTCCTCATGCCTTCTTCTTCAACTCTATTTCCAATTTACTCTTCCTCTCATGTATTACCATGGCTTACCAAAGCCTGCAAATATGTATTTCTAATACCCTTTTTTGAACTTTAAATGTCTGTATATTTATCAAATATCCATCTACCTATCTGTCTGTCTATCTATCATTGTTATCTATCATCTACTGCCTCTCGACCCCACAATTTAAACTCAAAAGCAAATCATCTATCAATCTGGACCAATTGTCCATTTCCCACAAGCTGCCAGATGTGTGAATTTCTTCTAGAATAGCACTCTTGTTCTCTCTCTAACCTCTCAATCACTTCCTGATTAAAGAAGAAGTTATCTGATTGATTTTTGGAAAAAAAAGCAGAGCATGCTTGGCTCAGTTCTTTTTTCCTATATCATGACTATTCCTTCAGTATGCAGCCTTTTATTTAGTCTTATGGTATACTCAATTGCTTTAGTCAGGAAGATAGAAGATAGAAGTTGATTTTGTCTTCTTTTTCCTCATGCCCTTCATCCCTACATATCCAGCTAACCTTGTACTTCTCCAGACTCTCACTGTTACCCTTCTATTTCTGCCTTCCTCTCTCTCTCTTCTGACTACTGCAATAGCATTCTAAGTGGTATTCCCCCATCACTTCTTACATCCCATACAACTACAATTTATCTTTTAAAATGCATAGTTATGTCGCCACATCACTTTAAAAAAATCTTTCAGTATTTGTAGTTACCTGTAGGAAAAAAATCCAAACTTCTTAATCTGGCTTAAAATTGATGTACAATTGGGTTCTTGAACTTGCCTCTCTTACTGGCTACCCACCAGCTTGTTCTTTAAGAATTAGCAGTAGCCTCCTTCTCAGAATTCTTCAATATGTTATGTATGTTTACCAATTCAGAATTTTTATGCATCCTATTCCTTCTGTCTGGAACAATCTCTACCTTCTCCATTTGAACCTATTCTCTTAGATAATATCTATTATTCTTTTCAGTTTTCAGATTTCAGTTCTCAGGTTAACAGCCAATTCCCATGGAAGTTCTTTATTGATTACTGAAATAGATAAGATAAACAATTTGTATGCTATATTGCATTCTGTATTTTTCATAGCATATAATGGAAATCGTAACTCTAAATTACTTGTTTATAATAATTTGTGTAATGTTTTTCTTTCTTACTAGACTCTAAGCCCATAAGGGCAGAGCCTATCTTTTCTCAGGGCCACAATGGACTCTCCAACATATTGAGAAGTTCAGTAGGTATTTGCTTAATAAATGAATAGCCAGTAAAGAAGTAGGAATTTCACAGAAAATTATGGCATGAGGAAGGTGAGGAAAGAGACTTTGGAAATAAGGATGGTTATATTGCATCTGATAGAATATAAGTAAGAGAGCAATTATGAATTGTGCACTTACCTCGTAGGGCATTTTTACAGAAACTTTAGCAGGTAGATCTTGCGATACTATTACTTCCTCCCTTTTACATACGAGGGAAGTGAAACACAGCGGAGATTATGTGGCTTGACAAAGACCTCACAGCCAGTAGAAGTGGCACTGGTTTACAAACGCAGTAATGTGGCTGCAGAGCCCATGCTCTTTAGCACTATTTTATAATTCTCAGACCACTAGAATCCTAGCTATCCTATCATTTGTTTCAGTCCCACTTCCAGAGTCAGTCCTGATGGAGCTACAGCAAGAGCTGTGCTGTGTGCAGTAGAAAGAGCACATGACTTGGAATCCAACAGACCTAAGTCCAAAGTGTAAATCCATCGTACCCTCTGTGTCTTCAGGGGACCAGTGGGCTTCTTTGAGGCTTAGTCTTTCCATCCAACGAGAGAAAATAGTAACATCAAATCTATGTAACCCAGAGCTTTATCTTAAAGAAAGAATGAGGTAATTAATAAAAATTTTTGTAACTCCCTATAAAAATTTAAGGAATATTGATGAATAACTCATTTGCACTAGCATTTTGCTGTTACAGTGAAGAATAAGAGCCGACTAAATACCTGCTTTGAGACATAACTTATAACCTTGTGACCATTAACTATCCTGTCAATTTTAGTTTCATTATTTGTAAAATGGAAATAAAAATTACTAATTTCATAGGTTAAGGTATTTTAGGTATTTGTAAGATGGTATATGTATGAGGTGAGACATATATTAATTCCTCAACAAGTATGAGTTCCCTAATGCCTTCCCTCACTGCCCTAGGATTCAGTGACCCAAGACATGATTTTTTGGCATCCTTTTTATGTTTGCTTAGTTTTCCCAATTTCTTTTTATCCCTTAGGCCCTGGAGCCTGGATTCTTTTGGCCAAATTATAGTTCTCTCTTTTCCAACTTTGGCATAATCAAACTGGACTGATCTTTTTACTTGATTCTTACTACTTTGTTCTTCCTGATTAAACAAACCTCCTTTATCAATTCTCTTTTGGATTATGATTCAACCCACTTGTGTGGGGTCTGCATTGCTCTTTTGTTTGCATGTGAGTATGTGTGCCAATTTTAAGTATACTATTTAACTTTTGTAGTACCAACAGAGTGCGATGATGTCATTACTCTACATAATTTATTTAGAGTGTCCCAAAATATCATTTTCTAAAACTGCCATCGACTTTGTTTGTCTACTAATTTAGGTCTTTCAAATGTGGTGAAAAACTGGATGCTTCCTTTCCAGTTCTTCAATTATTGCAATGGTAGTTCCAGAGGAGGCAACTTGAAGTTTCCCATATTCCTTTGTACACTTTGCTGTGAAGGCATAGAGTTTTAGGAAAAGGCAATTTATGATTCTTTGTATCTGCCTGCTTGTCTCTTTAGTCTGGGGGACAATTAGCAGTTTGCTCCATGACCCGAATTCTTTAATGGAACTAAGAAGAGTTGTTGATTTTCACCTTGTTCAGTTTTTTTTTCTTGTTGTGAGAATGTGGGTGATGACTTCCAGACTGCACTGGTATTAAAGTACTACAGTTTATTTAAGCTTTCTTCTATCAAAGGATATCTGGGTTGTTTCTAGTTTTGGGCTATTATAAATAAACCTGCTATAAACATTTATGCATAAGTTTTTGTGTGAATATAAGTCTTCACTTTTCTGAGATAAATGCCCAGGAGTGCAATTATTGGGTCTTATTATTAAAAACAACAGCAATTGCAAACTATTTTCAAGAATAGCTGTGCCATTTTACATCCTCACGAGCAATGTGCAAGTGATCCAGTTTCCCTATGTTCTCAGCAGGATTTGATGTTTGCACTATTTTTTTAAGAAACCATTCTGTTAGGTATTTAGTGATATCATAGTGTGGTTTTGATTTGCATTTCCCTGGTGGCTAATGATGTTAACATCTTTTCATGTGTTTATTTGCTATCTGTATATCCTCTTCAATGAAATGCTTCTCTATGTCTTTAGCTCATTTAGTAATTGTACTGTTTGGTTTTTTACTGTTGACTTTGAGAATTCTTTATATATTCTAGAAATTAGTTCCTTGTTGGATATGTGTTTGCAAGTCTCACAGTCTATAGCTTGTCTTCTCACCCTCTTGACAGGGTTTTTGCAAAGCAAAAGGTTTTAATTTTGAGAAAGTCCAGTTTATCATTTTTCCTCCAATGGAATGTGTTCTTGGTGTCAGGTCTAAGAACTCTTTGCCTAGCGCAAGACCCCAGAAATTTTGTATTTCTGGGTTCTCTATTCTGATCCATTGACATGTACCTATCCTCTGCCATACTGCACTGTCTTGACTGTTTTAGCTATATAGTAAGCCTTAGTATCAGTCAGAGTGATTCCTTCTACTTTATTCTTCTTTGTCAAGATGGTTTACCTTTTTATAAGTTACAAAAGTAATATATGAAGGCACACTTGTAAAGTATTTCAAATGATAGTAGATTCATGTGTTTTGGGAGAGTGTATTTTAGTAACTTTTAAAGAAAAATCTCCCATTTCAATCACAGAGGAGGATACATATTTGTTTCCCAAAAGTGCATCCTTTCTGATGGGCTTAAAACTAATGCTTCTAGCTCTACATAATGGCTGAAATGTCTAACGCTTTACATTTTGTAACTGAAAAGCCTTGAAGCAAAAAGTGGCCCTAGGTGGAATTCTTCTCATTTTGTAGTGGTAGATATTGACAAGATCATGTTGCTTTGTTTCCAACACAGCAACTCAAGATGGCCAGAGGCCTAATCTTTTGTGTGGTATGACTAGGAAGAAGCTTGGAACAATTTTGAAAAAGCAGCCTTTTGAGCAATGTTATTCCCAGATAGTTAGAGAGGGGATTAACCTTAGCCCCACATGTGTGGTTTCCTTGGTGTCAGAAAAGCTCATGTTAAGCTGACGTTGTCCACACAAATTTGGAGATAAAGTGATTAAACAGAAACGTCCATGAACTATTACTTCGAGGACCATATCAAATTATTCTACACAGGATATTCCTGGTGCTAGGAAATAAGGCATCTCTCTTCAGCTGATTTCAAACTGGAAGTGTGTCTCACTGCCTAACAGGGATTAAAATAACCCTCTTACTTATCCATGTTCAGAACTCTTTGGCAGGAGGATTACTTCATATTAAGGGGTGCTGCATCCTAGAGTAGGCAGCGTTTTGTATAGTGAATATTGGAGGCAAACAGTAGCTTCTATGGCAGTAATTTGGGGAGGTTTTGTGGAAAAATAATAGTTTCAGTAAAAGTCCAAATATATTCCCTCTGCTACATCATTTGGCTTCAGAAACAGTATATGAAAAGACAGGGAACTATACCTTAGAGCAGAAAATGATGTAAAGGTGATATCAAGAAACTTAAATTGTAATTATTTCTGCTAAGTAATTGTAGACAGAAAGAAACTTGAGGAGGTATCAGCTTGATCCACATTACCCAAAGTGAGATAGTAGTAGGAAAGATACCAATAGAATAGAACGTCACTGACTTTTATCACCCAGAATTTTCTTTCTATCATTTCATTTAGGGAGATACTTCTCCCCTCATTCAAATCACGGGATTCTGGTGGAGACTGTTGATCACAATTCTTTCTCCTTGAGAGTATAACTCAGTTAGGCCAACCACAGAATTTCAGGCCCCACCCATAGGAATGTTTCCATTATGGGCTCATGTCCCAAGCATGATTGATCAGACTCATTTTCTAGGAGTTTCAGCTGGGACTGACAGATAAGTATCTGACAGGGAAGTCTGAATACTTGGAATCAGTATGCTAGACTCTTAGGGAAAGTAAGCCTGAAAAAATGATAGAGACAAGATTCTTTGGATCCATTTTCCCTTGAGATTAGTCATACCCTATTTTATTTTTTGTTTGGTTAGTCTAGCTAATAAATGTTTTTAAAGTTGTTTGTTTCTGGTTTTGTTTATTTTTTCATTAATTTTTTTAAAGACTTCTTTTGCAGTAGTTGTAGGTTTGTAACAAAATTGAGAGGAAGGTTACAGAGACTTCCCATATATTCCCTGTCCCCACATATGCATAGCTTCCCCCATTATTAACATCATTCACCAGAATGATACATTTTTCATCAAAGATGAACCTACATTGACACGTCATAGTCACCCAAAGTCTACAGTTTTCCTTAGCATTCAATCTTGCTGTTCTATGTTCTATGGGTTTGGACAAATGTATAATAATGTATATACATCATTATAATATCATACAGAATATTTTCACTGCCCTAAAACTCCTCTGTGCTCTGCCTTTTCATCTCTCCCTGCATACTACGCCCCCCATAACCACTGATCTTTTTACTGTCTCCATAGTTTTGCCTTTTCCAGAATGTCATATAATTGTAACCATATGGTATGTAGTCTTTTCAGATTGGCTTGTTTCACTTAGTAATACACAATTAAAGTTCGTCCATGACTTTTCATGGCTTGATAGCTAATTTCTTCTTAGTGCTGGAAAATATTCCACTGTCTTTATGTACCACAGTTTATGTAATCATTCACCTATGGAGAACATTTTGGTTGCTTCCAAGTTTGGGCAATTATAAATAAATCTACTACAAACTTCTGTATGCAGTTTTTTTGGTGTGTGGACAGAAGTATTTAACTCCTTGTGTAAATACCAAGGAACACAATTGCTGGATTGTATTGTAAGGGTATGTTTAGTTTTGTAAGAAATTGCCAAACTCTCTTCCAAAGTGGTTGTACCACTTTGCATTTCACAGCAATCTATGAGAGTTCTTGTTGCTCCACATCTTCACCAGGGTTTGATGTTGTCAGTGGTCCAGATTTTGGCCATTCTAGTAGGTGTGTAGTAATATCTCATTGTTGCTTTGATTTGCATTTTCCTGATGAAATATGGTGTAGAGCATCTTTTCTTATGCTTTTTTTTCCATCTGTATATCTTCTTTGGTGAGATGTCTCTTTAAATGTTTCACCCAATTTTTAATGGGATTATTTGTTTTCTTATTGTTGAATTTGAAGGGATCTTTGTATATTTTGGCTAACAGTTCTTTATCAGATATGTCTTTTGCAAATACTTTCTCCCAGTCTGTGGCTTGTCTTCTAATTCTCTTGATGTTATCTTTTGCAGAGTAGAAGTATTTAATTTTAATAAACTCCAGCTTATCAATGTTTTTTTCATGGATCATGTCTTTGATGTTGTTTATAAAAAGGCGTTATCATATCCTAGGTCATCTAGGTTTTCTCCTGTATCATCTTCAAGGAGTTTTATAGTTTTGCATTTTACATTTAGGTCTATAAACCATTTTGAGTTAATTTTTGTGGAGTATAAGGGTTGTGTCTAGATTTATTTTTTGGATGCGAGTGTCCAGTTGTTCCAGCACCATCTATTGAAGAGATTAGTTTTACTCCATTGTGTTACCTTTACTCTTTTGTCAAAGATCAGTTGATTATACTTAATCATGGTCTATTTCTTGGTTTTTTATTTTGTTTCTTTAATTTATTTATCTATTCTTTCACCAATACCACACTGTGGCTTTATAGTAAGTCTTGAAGTCAGATAACATCAGTCCTCCAATTTTGTTCTTCTCCTTCAGTATTACATTGGCTACTCTGGGTCTTTTGCACCTTGTATAAGTTTTAGAATCTGTTTATTGATATTTATAAAATAACTTGCTGGGATTATGATTGGGATTACATTTAATCTATAAATTAAGTTGGGAAGAACTGACATGTTGACACTATTGAGACTTTCTATCCACAGACATAGAATATCTCTCCATTATTTAGTTCCTCTTTTAAATTTTGTTATCAGAGTTTTATAGTTTTCCTTACATAGATCTTGTATGTATTTTGTTAGATTTATACTTAGACATTTCATTTTGGGGGGTGCTAATGTAAATGTTATTGTGTTTCTAATTTCAAATTTGATTTGTTCATTGTGATATATAAGAAAGTAATTGACTTTTGTATATTAAACTTGTATCCTGCAATCTTGCTATTGTCACTTATTAGTTCCAGAAGGTTTTTTGTTGGTTCTTCTGGATTTTCCACGTAGATGATCGTATCATCTGTGAACCAAGAGAGTTTTATGTCTCCCTTCCCCATCTGTATAATTTTTATTTCCATTTCTTGCTTTATTGCATTAGCAAGGGCTCCCAGTATGATTTTGAAAAAGAGTGGTGAGACAGGACACCCTTGCTATGTACCTGGTCTTAGTGGAAAAGCTTTGAGTTTATCTTCACTTAAGTATGATATTTTCTGTAAGTTTTTAAAAATAAATACATTCATTCCTCAGTATCATGGGGGATTGGTTCCAGGAGCCCTGTAGACACCAAAATTTGTGGATGCTCAAGTCCCTTATATAAAATGGCACAGTGTAGTGAATGCAGCCAGCCCTCTGTATTTGTGGATTTTGCATCAGCAGATTCAACCAACCATGGTTCAATTCAATTCAATTGGATCAATTCACTTCAATCTGTGCTTGGTTGAATTTGTGGATGCGAAATTTGCAGATACAGAGGGTTGACTGTAGTCTCTAAGTTGAGAAATTTCCTCTCTATTACTAATTTACTAATAGTTTTTATCATGAATGGATGTTGGACTGTGTCAAATGCTTTTTCTGCATCTATTGATGGATCATGGGTATTTTTTGTTTTTAGTCTTTTGTTGTGATAATTACATTAATTGGTTTTCAAATTGAACCAACCCTGCATACCTGGGCTAAATCCCACTTGGTCATGGTGTTTCCTTTTATACATTTTTGGATTTGATTTGCTTTTGTTGAAGATTTTAGCATCTGTGTTCATGAGAAATATTGGTCTGTAGTTTTCTTATAATGTCTTTGTCTGGTTTTGGTAGTAGAGTAATGCTGGCCTCATAGAATGAGATAGAAAGCATTCCCTCTGCTTCTATCCTCTGAAAGAGATTGTAGAGAATTGGTACAATTTCTTCCTTAAATGTTTGGTAAAATTCACCAGTGAACCCATCTGGGCCTGGTGCTTTCTGTTTTAGAAAGTTATTAATTATTGATTCAATTTCTTTAATATATATAAACCTATTCAGATTGCCTATATATTCTTGTGTGAATTCTGGCAGGTTGTATATTTCAAGGAACTGGTCCATTTCATCTAGGCTTTCAAATTTGTAGGCAAATTCACACTATTTTTATTATACTTTTAATTTTCATGATATCTGTAGTAATATCCTTTCTTTCATTTCTGATATTAGTAATTTGTGTACACTTTCTTTTTTTCTTAGTTAACCTGGCTAGAGGCTTATCAATTTTATTGATTTTTTTCAAAGAAACAGCTTTCAGTTTTGTTGATTTTCTCTATTGATTTCCTGCTTTCAATTTCATTGGTTTCTGCTCTAATTCCTATTATTTATCTTCTTGTGCTTGCTTTGGTTTTAATTTGCTGCTCCATTTCTAGTTCTTTAATGTGATTAAAGCAAGCCAATTTAGAGTGTCTGACACATTCCTTAAATTACATGAGTTAAACATTAAAAGTAATTAAAATTACTACAAACGTAAAGGACAAGAGAAACAACATATATATATAACCCATGTGCATGTGCACATATATGTGCATGTGTACGTATATGTATACATAATATGTTTGGTGAATACTGAATGAATGGATTTCCATTTTGAAAAGTGAACTATTTTCTATTCCCCTTTGAAATGAGACTCAGAAATTCACAGAAGCATTTTTAAAAAGAAAATGTGAGGGTTTTTGATTGTATTCTTTAGTCTGGTCATCCTTGCTTGAAATTTGCCTACCATACAAACTATTCTCTACTTCTGGTTCTCTTCTTTTAGTAGATAGATTTTGGAACTTTTGGATCTATTCATCAAGTGCCAATTTTTATCATTTTATTCCTTATTATTTAGCACTGTATGTTGAGATAATTCATACATTGGATTTCACTGTTATTTAATTCAATATATAGAAATTCACCAAATCTATTGAGATTTGTACTATTATTATTATTATTACTATTATTATCAACAGTTGTTTTACTTACAGCTATCAATCTTCAAAATTATACATGGTTAACTTGATTACTTGTATATTCTCCCATATAATGGAAAATATCAAATATGCTTAGTAATTTTATTGGCTTTCTCCAAATATTTGGTCACTTCTGTATGTATTCTTGTACTGTTTACCCCAGTTTTGATATTTGAAAACACTCACCATTCTCCACAAAGTATACTCATATAGGCTTTTATTTAAAGACCAAAGATGAGTAAAGTGAGATAGAGAATGCATGTAGATATCAGAAATCAAAGACATTCTGCAATGAATCCCCCTTTTTTTTTCACATACACATGGGCCATGCTGAGTTTCTAGCTTGAAATGCCATGATTTGTATGAAAAATCTTGGCTTAAGCAGTGCTCCTCAAAAAAGCTCTCAGCATCCCTTTAAATAATGAAGCCACACTTGTCGAATGGGTTGGGCCTGTTGCAAATCAGCTGTAAAGAAACTGATCCTGTGGGTCACCAGGGAAGTTTCAGACTTAACCATCACATCATAAATACCACTACTTTAATCTTTCCCTGAGTCAAAAACCAGATGTGAAGGAGTCCCAAGATATAAAGACTGAATTTTCCCAGTCCAGCTGTTAATCAACTCTGGCTCCACATCACTAATATTTTATTTTGAAAGGCTTTATTCTGTTTGCACCTGTCATATCATTTTATGACAGTTTGTCTCTAGATCTTGTGGAGGAAATATGGAATGGACTGCTGGGTAGTGGGTTTCAGTGTTAAGTGTTCTGGGCATGGGGCTTCCCATTTGTTCCCATGGCCTTGATATGCAAAGCACTGCTCGGCATCTTATTCAACAATCCCAATAATAAACATGTAATTCTCTTATTTAGAAGCAGACACCTTCGTGGACAATATTTGTTTAAAACAGCACAGATGCGGCCTGGAGATGAGAGTAGTTGAGGTTGGGATGAAGTTAATCTACCTGGCAGATACTAGCAAGGTAATTTTATTGTTATGTTTGTTCCTTCTTCTCCTGATGCACAGTACATCAATGTTCATAATCTTCCTGAACTTTCCCAACTTTGCATCAGCTTTTTCATGAACAGGTTTTAAAATACATTTTCTTTCTCCAGATTTAAGATTTACCTCTGTCTCCACATCAAGAATTGCTCAGAATTTTGGTCCCCCTAGGATAACATTTTTGTTTGCCATGTTTTTTCCTGCTTTAGGATTTTATATTCCTTATTATCTTTACCTTGAATACTTCCTTTTCTACTTATCTTTTCCACCTAGTTACAGCTCTGTAATTATTCATATCTTCCAGGGAAAGCTTTTCTTGATTTGCCACTCTGTTAGCTTCTCCTCTTATATTATGATATAAAACTTGAACTTGGCCTTCAGAGAGTTTCTGATAATTCTTTTTTATCCTCTACAGGATCTGTAGAGGAATCTGCAATTGAATGTATTTTGCCAGTTTTGAAAAATTCTCAAATATTACCTCAAATTTGGCTTCTGTCCCTCCTTTTCTTTGGAGGGATTACAGTTACACATATCTTTTCACATTTTTTTCCATTTGCCTCTTGCATTCTTTTTCTCTGTTTTCCATCCCTCTTCCAATCTGCACTTTAATCTTAATATTTTATATTCACCTAAATTCCTGATTATCAATCTTTTTTTAATACTGTGTTTAATATGACTTTGAACTCACTTATTGGATTCTTATTTTCAGCTACTTTGTTATTTTAATAAACATTTTATTTTAGAACAGTTTCAGATTTACAGAGAAATTAGAAACACAGTTTTGAGAGTTTCCATATATCCCAGACTTAGTTTACCCTGTTATTAACATCTAATTTAGTATGGTACTTTTGTTATAATTAATGAATCAGTATTGATAAATTATTATTAACTAAAGTCAAGAGTTTATTATGATTTCTTTGTTTTTTTCCTAATGACCTTTTTCTGTTCCGAGATCTCAACCATGATAGCATATTACATTCAGCCATGTGTCTCCTTAAGCTTTCTTGAATGTGACAGTTTCTCAGACTTTTTTGTTTTGATGATCTTTATAGTTTTGAGGTGTACTCGTCAGATATTTTCTAAAATATTCCTTAATTGAGATGCATCTGATGTTTTTCTTACAATAAGACTAAGGTTATGTGTTTTTCGGAGTAAGATCACAGAGTTTAAGTGCCATTCTCATCACATTATAACAAGAATACATACTACCAATATGATTTAGCACTGTTTATGTTAAATTTGACATCTGGCTGAGGTAGAGTTTATCAGATTCCTCCATTGTAAACTTAATCTTTTTCCTCCATTTCCATGCAAACAAGTATAGTCAATTTATCTTGACAAAGGAGCAAAGGCAATTCAATGGAGAACTCACAGTCTTTTCAACAAATGGTGAGAATTTATGTTTATCTGGTTAGGAGTTCGTCTCTGTTTAATGTTTTCATAGTTGTATGTGCCAGAGGTGCCAAATTAATTTAAGTGTCCTTGTTTCTGTACCCCTTTGACTTTGGGTTTCCTTAAGAACTGCCCCTAGGAGGGATTCTGAATCTTTTAAGTCTTTCAGCTGTAATCCACTGTTATTATAATGGAGCCCTGTTGGTGTGGTAGAAAGGTACAGGAAAGGGATGTATTCTATAATCTTTTGATTAAATCTCTGTATTTTTGTGAGCTTGTGTCTCTGGGTTGTTACCTTCATAAATGTTTCTGTAGTAGTATAGCTTTTTTTTTTTTCTCCCTTAGATGAGATAGTAAATTAGAGGAGGTTGCAATCTGAGTAAATCACTTCCACCAGCTGAGATAAAGATCTGGTAATTTTTTTTCCGCCTTGGATAATAGGCAGTACTTATAGAGGAAATTCTGGGAGTATCTGACAATAATTACCCTTCCCCCTTCCCTGTCAGAGCCACAGGGTATCTTTCTAACATATTACCTTAAAAACATAGTGGGCTTGCAAAGTGTGGGGCTCTTTCCAAGATTATGAACCCAGGTTTTTCTTATTGTCATGCTTGTCTACACTCAGCTTCTAGCAATTCATCAAAATGTCTATGTGAGCACTTCTGCAATGTTTATGGTTTCTGTGGCTCCTGCTCTAAGCAAGTGGTTCTTGACTGTGACTCTCTTGATTTGCCTGCTCTGTGAATTTCATGGTGGCAAATGGCCTTGTAATCTTTGTTACCTGATGGATTCAATAAAAGCCATTGATTTTCTCTTTGTTCTGCTCTTTCTTGTTTTAAGTTTGGGAGTGACAACTTCAAAGCTCTTCTTTAAATGAACACAGCTGACACCAGAAGTAGCAAACCATTGGATTTTTAACTTCTAGAATGTTAAGTTGACTCCTTTTAAGGATTTGAGGTTTATACTGATATTCTCCATCTGTTTTCTATACTTAACAACATATTAATCATATTTATTTTAAAGTTATGGTCTGATAACTAGGATATCTAAATGATCAATTTTTTCCCTTGGTTTTGGTCATTTTTTTGCTAAAGCATACCTCGTAATATTTTATTTAATGCTAGATATTGTATATGAAAAATTAGAGAAGCTCTGGATGATACTTTCTTCCTGAAAAAGGGTTAAATATTTTTCTGGAGGGCAAATAGAGTAGAGGCTGATTCCCTTGATCCCATAGAGGATTCATTTTAAGCTTTTTTTTTCTTTCAGGCAGAACACATTCAACTTTGGCTTTACTTCTAGATCATAGCCCTTACCCCTAGGCTGTGCTCCTCTGAGGCCTTAACTATAAGCCAGAGTTGTTTGACTGTGTTCTTTATCTTGGCAGGTCTTGAACTCCAACCTCTGTCTCCCTAGTATTGCACTGCTGATCAAATTTCTGAACAGTTCTCTAGCTTCCCAGCTGCTACTTTCTGTACAAATTGTTGTAGTATCTTTCTGAGCATGTTCATCTTAGGAGCTGACAAATACCTCAGAGGAAACTGCACTCAGATACTTGGGCTCCCTTTTTGTGGCTCTTGCCTCTCTGAGATTTTGTCCTAAAAGTCTAATCACTTTGAAATTTGCAAACTCCAGTCTCTGAATTAGCATAAATGTCAGTTACATTAAATGGAGTCTTAAATGTTCCTATTATTTTTATTGTCTTGAACTATATCAATACACATCTATATTTGAAAATATATTCAACTAAATTTTGAATGGTATTTCAGGGTCTTAAAAAACATCATATGCAAAATATGGAAAGTGTGCTCAGTCTACACAACAGTAATCAAGAGAAATGCTTGCTAATTCCAGTTCTTTGTTTTTTTTTTCATTTTTGAAACATTTAAAATAAATAATGGTTTGTTAACATTTTAAAATATATTTAGTTGCCTGTGCTTTATATTAATTAGGATCTGCTTAAATCCTGTGATATTTTGGGGATTTCACTTTTTAAAAAATGTAGTGCTAGTAAACTGAGAAATAGTTACCCTGAAAAGATCATAGATAACAGCTATGAAGCATGGATTATAAATAAATTTTAAAAATTTGAAAAAACTATTCTTGCTATACTATTTCCATGTGAGGTTATATAGTTTACTGTAATGGAATGACATGAAGGTATCAATAGTTAAGTGGGGAACAATGCCAGTTCAACACTACTTACTTATTAAATTCGTTTTCTTTCCTTTAATTCCCTCAATTAAAAAAAAAACAGGACACATGAATCTATTCTGTATTAGGTTAATATTAACATGGTAAGCTTCATTTAGAACCCAATTTAGACTGTATACATCTCTAGTAATAATATAAATTTATTTGAGAAAGAATACACTTCCTGTAATGATTAACTAATTTATTATAAATATATATGTAGAGAAAAACAGGAGAGAGAAAGAGAGAGAGAAAATTTAGAGAATGTCATTTAGCCATAATAACATGGTTAAAAGAAATCCATTTTATGTATTTATTTTTTTTAACATCTTTATTGGAGTATAATTGCTTTACAATGGTGTGTTAGTTTCTGCTTTATAACAAAGTGAATCAGCTATACATATACATATATCCCCATATCTCCGCGCTCTTGCGTCTCCCTCCCACCCTCCCTATCCGACTTCTCTAGGTGGTCACAAAGCACAGAGCTGATCTCCCTGTGCTATGCGGCTTCTTCCTACTAGCTATCTATTTTACATTTGGTAGTGTATATATATCCATGCCACTCTCTCACTTCGTCCCAGCTTATCCTTCCCATTCCGTGTGTCCTCAAGTCCATTCTCTACGTCTGCGTCTTTATTCCTGTCCTGCCCTTAGGTTCTTCAGAACCACTTTTTTTTTTTTTTAGATTCCATATATATGCGTTAGCATACAGTATTTGTTTCTGTCTTTCTGACTTACATCACTCTGTATGACAGACTCTAGGTCCATCCACCTCACTACAAAAAACTTAATTTCGTTTCTTTTTATGGCTGAGTAATATTGTATTGTATATATGTGCCACATCTTCTTTATCCATTCATCCGATGATGGACACTTAGGTTGCTTCCATGTCCTGGCTATTGTAAATAGAGCTGCAATGAACATTTTGGTACATGAATATTTTTGAATTATGGTTTTCTCAGGGTATATGCCCAGTAGTGGGATTGCTGGGTCATATGGTAGTTCTATTTTTAGCTTTTTAAGGAACCTCCATACTGTTCTCCATAGTGTTTGTACCAGTTTCCTCTCCCACCAACAGTGTAGGAGGGTTCACATTTCTCCAGACGCTCTCCAGCATTTACTGTTTGTAGATTTTTTGATGATGGCCATTCTGACTGGTGTGAGGTGATACCTCATTGTAGTTTTGATTTGCATTTCTCTAATGATTAGTGATGTTGAGCATCCTCTCATGTGTTTCTTGGCAATCTGTATATCTTCTTTGGAGAAATGTCTATTTAGGTCTTGTACCCATGTTTGGATTGGGTTGTTTGTTTTTTGATATTGAGCTGCATGAGCTGCTTGTAAATTTTGGAGATTAATCCTTTGTCAGTTGCTTCATTTGCAAATATATTCTCCCATTCTGACAGTTGTCTTTTAGTCTTGTTTACGTTTTCTTTTGCTGTGCAAAAGCTTTTAAGTTTCATTAGTTCCCATTTATTTTTGTTTTTATTTCCATTTCTCTAGGAGGTGGGTCAAAAAGGATCTTTCTGTGATTTATGTCATAGAGTGTTGCACCCATGTTTTCCTCTAGAGTTTTATGATGTCTGGCCTTACATTTAGGTGTTTAATCCATTTTGAATTTATTTTTGTGTATGGTGTTAGGGAGTGTTCTAATTTCATTCTTTTACATGTAGCTGTCCAGTTTTCACAACACCACTTACTGAAGAGGCTGTCTTTTCTCCATTGTATATTCTTGCCTCCTTTATCAAAAATAAGATGACCATAAGTGCGTGGGTATATCTCACACCTTTCTATCCTGTTCCATTGATTTATATTTCTGTTTTTGTGCCAGTACCATACTGTCTTGATTACTGTACCTTTGTAGTATAGTCTGAAGTCACAGAGCCTGATTCCTCCAGCTCTGTTTTTCTTTCTTAAGATTGCTTTGCCAATTCAGGGTCTTTTGTGTTTCCATACAAATTGTGAAATTTTTTTGTTCTAGTTCTGTGAAAAATGCCATTGGTAGTTTGATAGGGATTGCATTGAATCTGTAGATTGCTTTGGGTAGTAAAGTCGTTTTCACAATGTTGAGTATATGTATAGTATCATGTCATCTGCAAACAGTGACAGCTTTACTTCTTCTTTTCCAATTTGGATTCCTTTTATTTCTTTTTCTTCTCTGACTGCTGTGGCTAAAACTTCCAAAACTATGTTGAATAATAGTGGTGAGAGTGGACAACCTTGTCTTGTTTCCTTAGAGGAAATGGTTTCAGTTTTTCACCATTGAGAATGATGTTGGCTGTGGGTTTTTCATATATGGCCTTTATTATGTTGAGGTAGGTTCCCTCTATGCCAACTTTTTGGAGGGTTTTTATCATAAATCGGTATTGAATTTTTTCAAAAGCTTTTTCTGCATCTATTGAGATGATCATATGGATTTCCCCCTTCAATTTGTTAATATGGTATATCACATAGATTGATTTGCATATATTGAAGAATCCTTGCCACTTGATCATGGTGTATGATCCTTTAAATGTGCTCTTGGATACTGTTTGCTAGTATTTTGTTGAGGATTTTTGCAACTATGTTCATCAGTAATATTGGACTGTTGTTTTCTTTCTTTGTGACATCTTTGTCCCATTTTGGTATCAGGGTGATGGTGGCCTCATAGAATGAGTTTGGGAGTGTTCCTCCCTCTGGTATATTTTGGAAGAGTTTGAGAAGGATAGGTGTTAGTTCTTCTCTAAATGTTTGATAGAATTCACCTGTGAAGCCATCTGGTCCTGGGCTTTGGTTTGTTGGAAGATTTTTAATCACAGTTTCAATTTCAGTGCTTGTGATTGGTCTGTTTGTATTTTCTATTTCTTCCTGGTTCAGTCTCGGAAGGTTTTGCTTTTTTAAGAATTTGTCCATTTCTTCCAGGTTGTCCATTTTATTGGCATATAGTTGCTTGTAGTAATCTCTCATGATCCTTTGTATTTCTGCAGTGTCAGCTGTTACTTTTCCTTTTTCATTTCTAATTCTATTGATTTGAGTCTTCTCCCTTTTTTTCTTGATGAGTCTGGCTAATGGCTTGACAATTTTGTTTATCTTCTCAAAGAACCAGCTTTTAGTTTTATTGATCTTTGCAATCATTTCCTTCACTTTTTTCCTATTTTTTTCTGATCTGATCTTTATGATTTCTTTCCTTCCGCTAACTTTGGGGTTTTTTTGTTCTTCTTTCTCTAATTGCTTTGGGTGTAAGGTTAGGTTGTTTATTAGAGATATTTCTTGTTTCTTGAGGTAAGACTGTATTGCTATAAACTTCCCTGTTGGAACTGATTTTGCTGCATCACATAGGTTTTGGGCCATCGTGTTTTCACTGTCAGTTGTTTCTAGGTATTTTATGATTTCCTGTTTGATTTCTTCAGTGATCTCTTGGTTATTTAGTAGTGTATTGTTTAGCCTCCATGTGTTTCTATTTTTTACAGACTTTTTCCAGTAATTGATATCTAGTCTCAGAGCGTTGTGGTCAGAAAAGATACTTGAAACGATTTCAATTTTCTTAAATTTTCCAAGGCTTGATTTGCGTCTCAAGATATGATCTATCCTGGAGAATGTTCCATGAGCACTTGAGAAAAAAGTGTATTCTGTTATTTTTGGATGGAATGTCCTATAAATATCAATTAAGACCATCTTTTTTAAAGTAACATTTAAAGCTTGTGTTTCCTTCTTTATTTTCATTTTGGATGATCTGTCCATTGGTGAAAGTGGGATGTTAAAGTCCCCTACTATGACTGTGTTACTGTCGATTTCCCCTTTTATGACTGTTAGTATTTGCCTTATGTATTGAGGTGCTCCTATGTTGGGTGCATAAATATTTACACTTGTTATATCTTCTTCTTAGATTGATCCCTTCATCATTATGTAGTGTCCTCTTTTGTCTCTTGTAATAGTCTTTATTTAAAGTCTATTTTGTCTGATATGAGAATGGCTACTCCAGCTTTCTTTTGATTTCCATTTGCATGGAATATCTTTTTCTATCCCCTCACTTTCAGTCTGTATGTGTCCCTAGGTCTGAAGTGGGTCTCCTGTAGACAGCATATATACGGGTCTTGTTTTGGTATCCATTCAGCCAGTCTATGTCTTTTGGTTAGAGCATTTAATCCATTTACGTTTAAGGTAATTATCGATATGTATGTTCCTATTACCATTTTCTTAATTGTTTTGGTTTGTTATTGTTGCTCTTTTCCTTCTCTTGTGTTTCTTGCCTAGAGAAGTTACTTTAGCATTTGTTGTAAAGCTGGTTTGGTGGTTCTGAATTCTCTTAGCTTTTGCTTATCTGTAAAGGTTTTAATTTCTCCGTCGAATCTGAATGAGATCCTTGCTGGGTAGAGGAATCTTGGTTGTAGGTTCTTCCCTTTCATCACTTTAAATATGTCCTGCCACTCCCCTCTGGCTTGCCAAGTTTCTGCTGAAAGGTCAGCTGTTAACCTTATGGAGAGTCCCTTGTATGTTATTTGTTGTTTTTCCCTTGCTGCTTTTAATATTTTTTCTTTGTATTTAATTTTTGATAGTTTGATTAATATGTGTCTTGGCGTGTTTCACCTTGGATTTATCCTGTATGGGATGCTCTGAGCTTCCTGGCGTTTATTAACTATTTCCTTTCCCATACTATGGAAGTTTTCAACTATAATCTCTTCACATATTTTCTTAGTCCCTTTCTTTTTCTCTTCTTATTTTGGACCCCTATAATTCGAACGTTGGTGCATTTAGTGATGTCCCAGAGGTCTCTGAGACTGTCCTCAATTCTTTTCATTCTTTTTTCTTTATTCTGCTCTGCGGTATTTATTTCCACTATTTTATCTTTCAGGTCACCTATCCATTCTTCTGCCTCAGTTATTTTGCTATTGATTCCTTCTAGAGTGTTTTTAATTTAGTAAAAATGTATTGTGTTGTTCATCATTGTTTGTTTGCTCTTTAGTTCTTCTAGGTCCTTTTTAAACATTTCTTATTTTCTCCATTCTATTTCCAAGATTTTGGATCATCTTTACTATCATTACTGTGAATTCTTTTTCAGGTAGACTGCCTGTTTCCTCTTCATTTGTTTGGTCTGATGGGTTTTTACCTTGCTCCTTCATCTGCTGTGTGTTCTCTGTCTTCTCATTTTGCTTACCTTACTGTGTTTGGGGTCTCCTTTCTGCAGGCTGCAGGTTCGTAGTTCCCATTGTTTTTGGTGTCTGCCCCCGGTGGCTAAGGTTGGTTCAGTGGGTTGCGTAGGCTTCCTGGTGCAGGGAACTGGTGCCTTTGTTTTGGTTGATGAGGCTGGATATTGTCTCTCTGGTGGGCAGGACTGCATCCGGTGGTGTGTTTTGGGGTGCCTGTGACCTTATTATGATTTTAGGCAGCCTCACTACTAATGGGTGGGGTTGTGTTCCTGTCTTGCTAGTTGTTTGGCATAGGGTGTCCAGCACTGTAGCTTGCTGGTCATTGAGTGGAGCTGCATCTTATCGTTGAGATGGAGATCTCTGGGAGATCTTTCGCCGTTTGATATTATGTGGAGCCGGGAGGTCTCTGGTGGACCAATGTCCTGAACTCTGCTCTCCCACCTCAGAGGCACAGTCTTGACACCCGGCCAGGGCACCAAGACCCTGTCAGCCACACAGCTCAGAAGAAAAGGGAGAAAGAAAGAAAGAAAAAAGTAAAATAAAATAAAGTTTTTAAAATAAAAATTAAAAATAAAAAAATTAAGAAGTAATAAAAAAAAGAAAGAAAAAAAGAAGAGAGCAACCAAAAACATTAAAAAAAAAAATCCACCAATGATAACAAGCACTAAAAACTATACTTTAAAAAAAAAAAAAAGAAACAGACAGACCGAGCCCTAGGACAAATGGTAAAAGCAAAGCTATACAGACAAAATCACTCAAAGAAGCATACACACACACACTCATAAAAAGAGAAAAAGGAAAAATATATATATATTTATATATAAAAAAACAAGGAAGAGAGTGACCAAATCAATAAACAAATCTACCAGTGATAATAAACTCTAAATACTAAACTAAGATAAACATAAAGCCAGAAACAAATTAGATGCAGAAAGCAAACCCCAGGTTGCTGCCAAAGTCCACCACCTCAATTTTGGGATGATTCGGTGTCTATTCAGGTATTCCACAGATGCAGGCACATCAGGTTGTTTGTGGAGATTTAATCTGCTGCTCCTGAGGCTGTTGGGAGAGATTTCCCTTTCTCTTCTTTGTTCACACAGCTCCCGGGGTTCAGCTTTGGATTTGGACCTGCCTCTGCATGTAGGTCGCCTGAGGGCATCTGTTCCCTGCTCAGACAGGACGGGGTTAAAGTAGCAGCTGACTAGGGGGCTCTGGCTCACTCAGGCCAGGGGGAGGGAGGGGTATGGAATGCGTGGCAAGCCTGCAGTGGCAGAGGCCAGCATGATGTTCCACCAGCCTGAGGCACACCGTGTGTTCTCCCGGGGAAGTTGTCCCTGGATCGTGGGACCCTGGCAGTGGCGGGCTGCACATACTCTCGGGAGGGGAAGTGTGGATAATGACCTGTGCTTGCACACAGGCTTCTTGATGGCTGCAGCAGCAGCCTTCGAGTTTCATGCCTATCTCTGGTGTCCACGCTGATAGCGCGGCTCGCACCCATCTCTGGAGCTCATTTAGGTGGTGCTCTGAGTCCCCTCTCCTCGCGCACCCCGAAACAATGGTCTCTTGCCTCTTAGGCAGTTCCAACTTTCTTCCTGGACTCCCTCCCAGCTGGCTGTGGTGCACTAGCCCCCTTCAGGCTGTGTTCATGCAGCCAAGCCCATTCCTCTCCCTGGGATCTGACCTCTGAAGCCGGAGCCTCAGCTCCCATCCCCCAACTGCTCCAGAGGGTGAGCAGACAATCCTCTCGGGCTGGTGAGTGCTGGTTGGCACCGATCCTCTGTGCGTGAATCTCTCTGCTTTGCCTTCTGCACTCCTGTTGCTGTGCTCTCCTCTGTGGCTCCGAAGCTTTGCCCCCCTGCCCACCCCCTGTCTCTGTCAGTGAAGGTGCTTCCTAGTGTGTGGAATCTTTTCCTCCTTCACAGCTCCCTCACAGATGTGCAGGTCCTGTCCCTATTCTTTTGTCTCTGTTTTTTCTTTTTTCTTTTGCCCTACTCAAGTACGTGGGGAGTTTCTTGCCTTTCGGGAAGCCTGAGGTCTTCTGCCAGCATTCAGTAGGTGCTCTGTAGGAGTTGTTCCACATGTAGATGTATTTCTGATGTATTTGTGGGGAGGAAGGTGATCTCCATGTCCTACTCCTGTGCCATCTTGAAAGTCTCTCCAAGAAATCCATTTTAGTTAAAATAAATTATTAAATTATGTCTCCTCCATGGAAAAAGTAAGTTAAATCTCTTAGAATTCAGTGCTTGGTGCCTGATTAAACTTTTCCCTGATTTCAAAATTTTATCTGTAAACAGTATAGTATTATTTATGTACCTTAGAAGATCACCATGAAAGTTAAACCAAAAAACTTATTTGAAGCAATTAGCTCTAATAATCACACACAAAAAAGTGTTTACACACTCCATAGTCAATGTGTCCAACTATTTATTTTAAATAAATGTTAGTCAGAATTTCTCATTTTACTGGTCTACATTGATTACTATTCTAAAATCTAACTACTATAATTTGTTATTGCATATTGTTTACACACACACATACACACAAATACATGCAGAATTGAACTATTGCTCTTTTGTAAATGGGACATTTTCTGAAACAAAGACCAGTATTTTGCCATAATTAGACTTTGTGAAGAGCATTATTAGGTTATGGCAATTTTAGCAGGCATTCTTTTTCTTCCTAAATGGCTATTTGGAGATAATTGAAGAAAGCAAAAGAATGTTCTTGGTGTTAGTTGGATTACTACTTGATAGGAATAAAGCCTACATGGGGCAACATGAAACCTGCAAAAGAACAGTGATAAAAAATTAACGAACATTCTTTAGAAGTTCAAAGTGGAAACTGAAATGGTTAGATATTAACATTCTCTGCTATGTCTTTCAGAAAATATTCCATATTGACTTCGGTAATAACAAACTTAAAAGAAGCCTAGGGGCTTCCCTGGTGGCGCAGTGGTTGAGAATCTGCCTGTTAATGCAGGGGACGCGGGTTCGAGCCCTGCTCTGGGAGGATCCCGCATGCCGTGGAGCAACTGGGCCCATGAGCCACAACTGCTGAGCCTGCGCGTCTGGAGCCTGTGCTCCGCAACAAGAGAGGCCGCGATGGTGAGAGGCCCGCACACCACGATGAAGAGTGGCCCCCGCTTGCCACAGCTAGAGGAAGCCCTCGCACAGAAACGAAGACCCAACACAGCCCAAAAAATAAATAAATAAATAAATAAAAGATTACTATAAAAAAAAAAAAAGCCTAGTTAAGAACTTATCAGAGGTACTACCTCTCTTTTTTCTTTTATTATAATTATTACTTTCCTCATTTATTTTAATTGCTAGATTTCAAATAATAAAACTTAGGAAGAGAAAATTAACTTGATAATTGAAGAATAAGGAATTTTCACACAGGCCTAAACACACGCACACACACAGACACACAAATACAATAAATACCTTTTTACTCATTAACTAGAATCAACCATTCTAACATTGTCATAATTGGTTCTTGTGCTTTTTTGTTTTGTTTAACAAACATAAAACATTCTCACAGCTAACTCTCTACTTGAATAATGTCTCCATTGAATGCAGTCTTAACTATGATACCTCTCTAAAGGCAACCAATATCATGAACTTTGCATGTACTTTTTCAATCTAGTTTTGTTACTTTTTTATATATACTAGATTATATTTGCTTTTTAAATTTGTGTAAATATTATCAGAGTGTATCATTCTTCAGCTTGTTATTTTACTAAACAATACATTTTTGAGATCTATCTGCATTGAGAGAGACAGTCAGACAGACAGACAGATAGATATACCTAATTCATTCCTTTTTCTGGTTGTATAGTTTTTACTCTGACATTTCCAGCCTATATTTATTATATTGTGCCCTATGGATCTCACTTTAACAGAATAAAACTAGAATTTTTCAAGTAAAAATTTGCATTAACAGGGTTTAATCTGTGAGTTTATTCAGTTTACATGATCACTTGTACCTTTTTAAAAAAATTTCTTATTCTATTTACAACATATTTCCTTTGGTTCATTTTATTTTTCTTTTCCCATTTTTATTGAATTCATAAATATTCTTTAGTTCATTTTATTTTCTCTCTGTAAGAGTTTATTTATTCTTTACTTTTAAATTAAGGGCCTATCATGAAATACTTAATCTGTATTTTTTACAGATGTATATTCATCTATTTATTATAGTAGAAAATTAATTGATATTTTTAGCTTATACTTCAAGGAATTTATTGTTGCTTAAATATCCTGAAAGTTGTCTTTTACATTTTCATGTGATTTTTTTATTCATCTCTTTTGGCTCTATTAGTTTCTGAACACAAAATAAAATTATGTATAATCCTCCAGCTAAAATGATTTATCTATTTCCTTACTCATCATTACAATCTGATTTACAATTTTTTTCCCTAGATACTTTTGTTTTTCTTGCCAAGTCCTTCATTTTTTCCTACATTCTTAAGTTATAGTTCAGCTTGGTATAGAATATTTGATTGATGACATTTTTAATATGTGCTTTGAAGATATTATGCTTTTTTCCTCAAGTTATCTTAGGATGAGAAATATGCTTAATTTGCCTTGGTATACTTTTAGAGACACTTAGATTTTTAATTTGATAGCTTTTAAAAGTAAATCTTTTAGGGGCTTTGCTGGTGGTGCAGTGATTAGGAATCCGCCTGCCAATGCAGGGGACACGAGCTTGAGCCCTGGTCTGGGAGGATCCCACATACCACAGATCAACTCAGCCTGTGTGCCACAACTACTGAGCCAGCGCTCTAGAGCCCACGAGCCACAACTACTGAGCCCGCATGTCACAACTACCGAAGCCCATGTGCCTAGAGCCTGTGCTCTGCAGCAAGAGAAGCCACCGCAATAAGAGGCCCGCACACTGCAATGAAGAGTAGCCCCCGCCCGCCACATCTAGAGAAGGCCCGCGTGCAGCAACGAAGACCCAATGCAGCCAAAAATAAATAAATAAATAAATAAATAAATAAATTTATTTTTAAAGAAGTTAATCTTTTAACTTTTCTTCTTAGACTTTGAGATTCCACAGTTTCATAAAAATATACTTAAGATTTAATTTTTCAATCTAAGGACTTAGGTATTTCTGTAATTCTGAGAATTGTTGTCTATCATCTCATTTAAAATTGCCTCTTTCACATTCTTCCATTATTCTTCTACTCCTCTATTCACTATTCTGCTAATTCAAATAGAACTATATTGGACCTTCTAAATCTATCATGTTATCTACCATATGATAATCAAGTGTATAGTGTAATTTGTCTATTGAAGTTTATTATGATATACTTTGGATTCGTTTTCTTTTTAAAAATCCATTTGCTTCTCTTAAAATCTGCCTTTCTTGTTTCAAAATCTTGATCCTTTTCTGTATTCTTATTTCTCTTATTTTATCTCTCTGAATATTTGGAACATACTACATAGTCAATTTAGGTTTCTTCAAATTGTTTCATTATCTCTAGTTCCTTGGCTTACAATTCTCTCATTGTGGATCTGTCAGCAGTCAGTCACCTTTCATTGAACTTCATTATAAATCTTATAATTTGATTTCTTTACCATCCTCAATGGGATAAATCTGGACTCCTAAAAGTACCAGGAATAAAGACTACACCATGGGATCATTTTTCATACTGCTGCCATGTCTTTATAGATTTCATCAGTTTGGGACAAGTCATGCCATCAGTTTATATGCTCTGGGTTCTTGTTCTGCAGAGCTAGCATGAATGTACCCTCAAAACTCTACCATGTGCAACCTCAGATACTTGTTTGTTTCTGTTCAGAATCTGGTGCAGTAACCCTAAGCAAGCAGTTGAAAAACACTATTTAACATACTAAATATTAGTGATATTTGGATCTGTACATGAATTCCATGGACTTTGTCCTTGATTTTCAGCGTTTTGTAGACTGTTCAAATCGTAGGTGTAATTCCTTTATACCAAATCGAAATTCTTCCACCATCTATCCTATGATTTACATGCTTTCAACCTCCTTTCAACACAAAAAGCTATTGATTGTTATTTCATCCAATAATTAATTATATATGTCTGAACAAAGAGGAAGAATCGTCCATCAGTTAAATCTGACAATTGAATAGAAGTAAAGTTCACAAAAATTTATATTTATATATAAAAATATACTTTTTATACAGTTATTTGAACTACATCTTTAGATTCAAACAATTACTTGGAAATTTACCCATCCACAATGAACATAAAAATTTTGGTTATATTTTAATCTATATAATTTTATATATATCATCAATGCATTTTCAGAAGGTATTTTGGTAAAGAAAACTTTTATTTCCCCATGAAACTCACACATACATAAAAATATGTGGAAAGGGATTGCATATGAGAACCCATATTGAAAACTAAATGTATTCATATTTACTTATGACATAGTATCTTAGATTTACTTGTAAAATCAATTAGATGAAATATTATTTGATAACTAGATCTTGAATTAATAGACATTTAAACCATGAAGACTCAAAATCTATTTGCTTCAGGGTCAGCCAGATACATCATCTATCTTTTGCATCAAAAGAAATATTGTCCTTCTCATAGTGGTTACGATAAGAAGAATCCTAATAAATTTGTTATTATCAAGAAATGGTGGCGAAATCAGAGAAATATGATATTCATTATAGCTGTCCATCAATTAAATTTTAGTCAATTTGCAACATACAGAAGTATATATGTTATGCCATGTGCTCATCCCATCTCCTCTTACACCCTAAATCAATAGATTAATAAGATAAACTTAGCTAATTTTGTCTGATAGTTTTATTGTTAATATATCTCACTTTGAAGAAAGTTTTTTGTGTTTTCAAGTTTTAATTTCATGATTCATAGCAATGACCTTAAAGCACTGGTTCTGAAGTGAACTACATATCATTTCTCTTTTGTAACAGTTGGGCAATTAGCATGACTTAAAGATGAAAATAATCATGGGGCATTATTTACACAGTAAGAATACAGGAAAGAAATGATTAACTATATCCAAAACTTTTAAGATTTAGCACTTCCAAATATGTGTGGTCTTAGACTATGTAAACTTTATGAATTTAAGGCTTTACATATCCCTTAGTGCATATAAAATAAGTGATAAGATACTAATTAGATATTATTTTAAGATATTATTAAAAGATTGAAAATATTAGATATTATTTAAAGATTGAATTAAAATGGCTAAGTCAATTAATGTAGTCAACAAACTATTTTTTGAGGAACTAGAATGTATGAGATATACGGCATTAATTGAATATACAAATTTTTGAGACATAACCCCTACCTTCAATGAGATTAAATCTACTGTAAAGGAGCTCTCTAGGGAAGTATAATTAATAAATACCTATTGTGTTTAAAATAATAAATTATTAAATAATAAATTAATAAATTAATTGCTGGAATAAAAAATGAAGAAAGATATGAGACAACTAATAAGATGATATGTGAAATGAGATGTGTAGGGGCATACAGACTGAAAAGGAATGAAGAAAAGAGAAAGAATTATTATATAATTAAGAAAATGAGAAATAAAACTAAATAAATGAGAAATGAAACTAAGTATAGGATAATAAAGAACAATAAAAATCAGAAAAATGTGAGCCAGGCTTCCAAAACAATGATTTATTTACTAAAATTTTAATTTTATTTATAATATGAGGCTTTATTATAATATGGGATATTATTCGCAAAATCATAAAGCATGCTTTACTAATATTTTGAAAGAATGAAGTCACTATTATTTTGCAATGCAACACTGTATTTAGCATTGAGAATCTTTGATGTCCTAAACTTTTATAGATGTAAAACCCTTGTCAAATAGTACCATTTCTTTTGTCTTGTATAAATAACTTAGATCCAAAATTGTAATTTGGGAGTAGCATACATATCAAAAAGAAGCAATACTTATATAAAAGCAGAGGAAACAAAAAATGTAAGCTATCTCAACAAATCTGTGGGATTTTATAGTTCTGATAAAAATTATTAGTCATAATTCTTATTCCCCTTGATAAAATAATGTAGAACAACTTTCTCAGTTCTCTCCATGGGGACAATTTTAAAAATGAATGAAATACACAATAAAAAGCATCTTAAAACTATCAGAAAGCTATCAAAATAGTGAAGAAGCAGCGTCAAAATCTAAAAGAATGTAAGTCCACAGAGAGGTAGGCCTAGAACTCAAAAATGCTTTCTATGAGGCATAAAAGCTTCTGATTTTTAACATACAGTGTACAAAAATAGTCAAAAACAAAGGCAAAGAAAGGACTGAGATAGCAAAACCTGAGAATTCAGAAATAGATCAACAATGACTTCAGTTTTAGATTTATCAGCCACAAATTAAACACACACACACACACACACACATACATACATACATTTTATCATGCTCATGTAGATAAAAGAACAGCTTAAAAACTTTGCAGGAAATAAGAAACTATAAAATTTGACATAGTAGATTTGTATATAAGCCAAACAAAAATTCTTGAAAAAATATATCTGTACCTTAACCAATAGTAACAGCAAAAAGAGGAAACTACTAAATAGTTTTCAAAAGCAGATTTTATATCTAAGAGCAGGTTAAGTATATCTGGAGAAAGAACCAGCCAACTGGAAAATAGATCTGAAGAAGCACTCAAACCACAGTATTGAAGATAAGACTCAAATTAGAGAAGAGAGGACAAGAAAATAGTAAATATGGTGAGACATTCTAAAATCTGTATAACTGGAGTCTCAGAAAGTGGATAGAAGAAACAGTTCAAAAGCAATGTTTGACAATAAAACAGTTGAGCATTTTCCAGAACTAATGAAGTCAACAGTGAACAGATTCAAGAAGCTCAGTAAATCTTTAGCATGACAAATAGGGAAAAATACACTTAGAAAACTGTTGAGTATTTTCTCAAACTGAACATAAGTATGCTCTACGGCCTAGTGATTTTGATTCTAGTTTATATCAGAAACATATATGCATATGTACACAAAAAAATATGTACAAGAATGCTCATAACATTTTTATTTACATTTGCCTTAAACTGGAAACAACCTAAATGTCTATCACAGTACAAGTTAAGCATTGCCTATTTTTCAATGACTGGAAAGTAGAAAAGTATACAGCAATGAAAAAGAACAAACTACTGCTACCTGAAATATCTTTTATATATGATGTGCAAATAAGGACACTCATAAGGGGTATATACTGCATGATTCCATTATACAAATTTTAAGAACAGATAAAAACAATACATAGAATAATATCTATGTTTGGGGAAGAGGCTGATTGGAAAGTAGGATAAGAGAAGTCTCTAGTGTGCTGTTAAAGGTATATGTTTTGATCTGGGTGGTGAATAAATAGATAAACTTGTTCGCAAAATTTTACAAAGCTATATACTAAAGATTTGTGCATTATATTACAAGTATGCTATATTTCATAAAAAAAGACCTTGTCATTAAAATGTTAAAGCTATTGAGAAGAGGAAAAAGATATGTAAAATATTGACCAAGAACATGGCTAGGGAAAGTTCTCTTAAACAGGAAACAGAGTATTCATGATATGAAAAGAAATGGATAAATTTATCTACATCCAAATCAAGAGCATCTTTCCATCCATAGTAATTGATGAACAATTCATATCCAGAATATACAGAAACTCTACTTACCAATAAGGATAAAAATAGAAGACAACCTGTTTAAAAATTGGCAAAACTCTTGAATAAGAACTTCAAAACGAAAAAAAAATGCAAATGATAACAACAGTATCACATGAAAAGCTGGGCAACATCTTTAAAAAATATATAGAAAATCTGGCAATTCCATGTGTTGGAAAATTTGTAGAACAATGGGAATTTTCATACTTTACTGGTTTGTGTATTCTTTTTTATAACCATTTTGGAAAGCTCTCTGGAATTATCTGCTGAAGCTAAAAATATGTACATTGTAAGAACAGATAATTCCGCTCTTGAATGAATTATTAGTAAAGGTGCACCAGGACCTATGCATAGAGATGCTTGTAGCAGCATTGTTCATCATTGTCTTAAACTAGAAATGTAAATGACTGAATGGTCATCTACATTAGGAGAGATAAATGAATTGTGTTATATTTTAAAAATGTAAGTTTCTCTAGCAAAAAAAGCTAAAATAACTAGCTAAATCCAACACCATGGGTGAATCTTAAAATATTGAGCAAAAGAACACACTAAAATGATATGTTGATATGATATAATTTTGTTGATATAAAGTGCACAAACAGGACAAACTGTTCTATTTTGATGTACACATAGAAGGTAAAACTATAAAGTAAATCATGGAAGTGATTACTATAAAAGTCAAGATCATGTTAACCTCAAAGAGACAGGGAGGAAATGTAATTGTGAAGGAATATGTGGGGTGGATGGGAATGTTCTCTAATGAATAACCATCACTTTATGGTTATTCCTTATACTGTACATTTATGTAGTATTGGCATATTGACATATATATGTTATACTTCTATAAAAATTTTTTAAAAGGTCACCAAATCATATACCTAATAAGTTGAATGCAAATAATACATGATGAACACTAACTTTGCCTGGTTGATAACTAAAACCAATGGGCAAAAAAGTTCAGTTCTGTGTTATTGTAACAACTGCCTCAAACTGAGTATGGTAGTGAATCTGATTGTGTTGCTAAACTAAAAACATTCTGATGCTAAAATCAGTTTGAGATAAACAAAAGTTGATTCAGTTTGTTCATTAAGATTTCAAAGGGAAATCATAAAGAGACAATTTTTTCAATGTAATTAGGTAAAGATTATGGTTCTTGTTACATATGGTATAGAAATAAAATGTATACATCAAATTTGAAAAAGAAAAGCAAGACACATAAAGCAGAATTAATTCAGAGAGGAAATATTTATTTCACTTCCAAGTTTCCCCTAAATTGTTTATTTCTTTATTTTAAACTCTATTTCTATTTTTTTTTTTAATTACCCACTTCCTAAAACTAAGGTTACATTAAAGAGGAGAGCATTGTACCCAGCTGAGGAAAAGTTTCAGATTTATTTTTATTCATTTAAAAAATTTCAATTACTATTATATATTTTTTAATTTTAAATTTTGAAAAGTATTCATTTTATATGGTAAATATTCAGTTGATTTATAAGTCATCTATATCAGATTATTTTCCAAAACCTTTTCTATATAGTAGAAACTGGACTATGTAATTAAGATTATGTAACAGAAATACTTACAGAAGAATTTATCTCCTCACATGAAGTACTTTAACATCACCATATATATCGACAACTCTAATTCTACCATCATGTGCATTATAAGTGGGGCTAAATCTCAAAACTTTCAAATTGAGAAATAAATTAATAAATTATGGGGAAAACAAATGTCAAACTCTGAGGTAGATTTATATTTCATTTTATATATTTTAAATAAAGTTTTTAAGTAACTGAAGGGTAAATTAAACTTAATGAAGCACTGGGGATACAATTTATTATTATTATAATTATGATTAAATTATTTTATGACACATCTACTACTGCTTTAACTAATACTGCATCTAATAATATAATGATACATAAATTCCTTTTCACATTGAAGTTACCAGAGTTTCTTTTGAGAATCAGGTTAAGGCTTTGTTTGGAGCTCTGGATGATTTATGTTGTGCATGATAAAGCCAACTTCCACACAGTTCAGCTAACTTGAGACCTGGCATCACTTTCTCTCTAAACAATCTTGAAGCTCTTTTTATAGTAGTGAATTGCTCATTGAAGGTGAGAAGATTTCAAGCAGGCAAGTGTCTGGGTCATTATGTGCTGGGCCATGTCTTACGTAGGTATCTAAATTTGTTTAGCTCTGGTTAGTTTGTGATGTATTTTAATTTAGAGGTATAAATGCTGGCCAGAGTTCTGAGTTTTAATTAAATACTGTCAAGGGATTGATTACAGTGTATTGATCCATAACTGAACATACTATCTACTGAGCCACAGTTCTAGTAAACAAGGCTACATTTTTAGTTCTGTTCTGATTATAGTCTGTTACTGGGACAATATATAAATTGCATTGTTGTTATTTGAGAATAATGATGCATAGCCATTGATAAGACATGTTTCTCTTCCTTTCACTCCATTAAGCTACAAGTTTGGATAAACAAAGACACAATATTAGTTTCATATATTTTCTGATGGCAGCTCTGAGAATAAAGAAACAGCTTTGGTAAGACAATACGTTTAGTTGAAATAAATTTTTGGAAATTACTTCCTAAAAAATGGATAGATTTAACTAGAAAATAATGTTTCTATTCTCTTTTCCAAAGACATTGATGGTCCTTCTTTTTCCTCAGTCATCACTGGTGTTTCCTATCCTCTAAACTACCCCTGCCTCACGCAGTAAAACTTAACATTCAACACATAATTTTTCATGTATCTGTGAATCTTCATGTAGCTTCTAGATGTGGTTCAGTGGTTTCTCTATATTGTTGGAAAGTTCAGCATCATCATTGAACCTTTTCACTTTGCACTTGAAATGTAAACTTAAATGGAATCTATGTCCATGTTGCACCCTTTGTCTCTACTTAAGCAGTAGTGGTATGCTTCAGTATTTATTTTATTTGATAAAATGTTCACAAACATTAAGGACTAACTTAAGAAAAATGTCAGAGAATCCTGATTCAGAGTCTGTGACATACTGATAAGGATTATTTTCAAATTTAAGACATGCTTCCTGAAATGACAAAAGAAAATGTCCTAAATCTCACTTTTTAAAGCATAGAATGATGGAGTCACATTACCTTCCCATTTAATATGAATTAATTCAACAACAAATAGTAGATGAACAAAAAGTGTACACTTTCTCCTATCATTTCACTCAATGGGCATATACTTGGGGCAAGCATAAGATGAGACAAAATTTTTCTTTCAATTAAATTTCTTACAAGCCTTTTAGGGTATGGACATCTTGTACCATTCTGGTCTACTACTGGTGGTCAGAATTTACATTTCTAAATTGTTTTAAACTTAAAACAAATTCTAGAATTTTAAGACAAATATTTTCCACAAGCACGATCTTTAGTTTATATACTTTTTGTTGTGTTGTTCAGTTCCTTTGTGTTTTGAATTGTGTCCCCTGAAATACATGTTCAAGTGATATTCCCCAGTACCCTGTGTAAGTTGTCTTATTTGGAAATAAGGTCTTTGCAGATGTAATCAATTAAGGTGAGGTTAGACTAGATTATGGTTGGCTCAAATCCAATGACTGGTGTCCATATAAGACAAAAGAAATTTGGACACAGGGAGAACACCATCTAACGATGGAGGTAGAGAATACAGTTGTGCTGCCACAAGCTAAAGAATGCAAAGCATTACCAACAACCACCAGAAACTTGGAAAGAATATGCAATAGGTTTGCCTTCTGAGCCCCCAGAAGGAACCAATGTTGACAACACTTTAATTTTGGACATTTGGCCTCCTGCATTATGAAAGAACAAATTTCTGTTAATTTAAGCCACCCACACTCCAGTAGCTTAATTTTTCTTTGTTTATAATTGTTTAAAAATTTATTTATTTAATTTATCTATTTTTGACTGCGTTGGGTCTCTGTTGCTGCGTGCAGGCTTTCTCTAGTTGCGGCGAGCGGGGGCTGCTCTTCGTTGCGGTGCGCAGGCTTCTCATTGCAGTGGCTTCTCTTGTTGCGGAGCACCGGCTCTAGGTGCACCGGCTTCAGTAGTTGTGGCCTGCAGGTTCTAGAGCGCAGACTCAGTAGTTGTGGCTCACAGGCTTAGTTGTTCCGTGGCACGTGGGATCTTCCTGGACCAGGGCTCGAACCTGTGTCCTCTGCATTGGCAGGCGGATCCTTAACCACTGAGCAACCAGAGAAGCCCCTCTGGTAGCTTTTTTATGGCAGACCTAGGACACTAGGTCCCAAAGAAAACAAACAAAAACAACAAAACCCTGGCTGGAATTACTTAGTGAGAGACAGTCTTAAGGTGAATCCTTCCTAGGGGGTTTTTAAAGGTAATATTGTGGAAGATACTGTTTATATAGGATCTTGGTTAAAGTCAGCATCTAACTCATCTTGATAGTGGAAACTGTTCATTTTTTTTGAAAGACAAATTCACAGTTATAATATTGGTGATCTAATTCATATAATAAGTACATAACACTTTATACAGTTTTACATGTAGGCAATAGAGAATAGTGGTTAATTACCAGAGTTCCTGAGCTGAGAAAAAAACCAAGTATTCATACCCAGATCTCCTACCTACCAGCTACATGGCCATGGGAAAATTATTAAGATGTTCGAAACTTCAGTTATTTCTCTATAAAATAGAGCCAATAATAAGAACTAACTATTGCGCTGCTCTAAGGTTTAGATAAGATAATTTCCAGTAGAATGTAAGCTACACTCGAACAGGGGCATTTGTCTTTTTACTCACTGCTGGAACCACATGGAAGGGATTCTATGAACACTTGTTGACTGGATACATGGATGAATGAATAATGCATGGCCAAAAAAGTGCCTGGCCTGGCACGTGGAAAATATTCTAAAGGCATTAGATATTAATGTTTTCCCAAAAAACCCCATCAGATTAATTTATTTTGGACTGTTCTAAAGATCTATGCTAAACTAATTTTTTTTCTCTTTTTGAAATATACTTTCTTTCATTTTTTACAGCTTTCTTATAATATATAAGGATTGTTCAATTTCATGCAACTTTCAGTACAAGACAAAAAGATTTATATATTGTTTGATGGATTTGGTGCTGCATGAATAAATTAGTGGCTAGGAAATATTATACTCTTTTGAAATTCATGACAACTTTTATGCAACTAGGGTATTATTTATCAAATCGATTTAGCAAATTATTGAAAGGTGGCTTAGTAACCAATGATACACTAGTTACCAAGAACAGGTTCTTCTCCTCTGCTTTATTTAGTGATAAAAGATAGCACATCAATCATTTACAGACCTATGCTATTGTCCACCCAGTGACTCATAGAGAAAGTGTAAATGGCTCAAAGTGAATCATCTCCTCTGTTCAAAAAACAGTTTAAAACAAACATCATATTTTTTTATGGATGAATCACTAATGTTGCATTCAAATAGGAATTGTATACTTTTTCTCTTGTATGAAAATTATAGTCTAGCATCTCTTGTATGAAAATTATTAGAGTCTAGGTGTGCCTTTATAGAAGGCACATGCTCTTCTCTGCCAGAAAGATATGAGTTGATACTCTTAATGCAATAAGTGAGGTGGAGCTACAGATTTGGTAGGGCTTTTTATCATCCTTGTTCCTAAGCCATAGCCTTCCTAGGACTTTCAAGTAAGAGTGTGATAGGTTCTCTGTGGTCCTTCCCCCAGGCTGGTCTATGCAGCATTACAATACTGCTGAAAACTCTGCCCTGCTTTTCAGAGGACTTCAGCTTAGCTTTTTAGTATCCTGCCCTAAGAATGTTCAGATTTCAGCAAATGTTTCAAGGTAGCATGTGTGTGAGGCCTTTTATGTTTTCAATTTTGTGGCCTTTTTTCAGAGAAAAATTAGATTTCAGTCCCATGTTCACACATGAAATTATCAAATTCATTAGGGAAAATGCAATTTCAGATTAACATCTCATCTTTCTCTGGATTTTTACTCTTTGTAATAGGTATTAATTCTACTAGTCCTAGGGAATTTAGCAGTTCTCTGATGACTTTCAAAAAGATATCTTTATTTTTTTCTTATTTAATTCAGCTTTTTAAGTTATTCTCAAGAATGTTTTTGTCTTCCATTAGTCACTACATTCCACCCATCAATAAAAGTCTCAAGACGTAGGTTCTGTGGGAATTTTATGTTTCTTATAGGCCCCTCTTACTGCAGTTCTCTTTGTCTCAAAATAATGCATCTCTATTTTTGAAGGCTGCTTGCAAATCAAGTCACTCTTCACTCAGGAGTCACTCTGGTTTTTGATACTGAATCTCTCCAGTCTTCCTTACATCCCTGTGTGATGGAAACTGAGACCACTCTATAATTGATTTCTTATCTCATAGCCTTTATCTGTTTCACAGGAAATATTTATGCATTGCTGGCACCAACAACATCTTGGATATTAGGCTTAATCCAATACAGACACCTCTATCCTCTTGCTAGAGCTCATTTTAAGCTTTTTAAGGTATAAGCCAAACATCCTTATTATGTGTCTGAAAAGTACAATAAACACATTTGAAATCTCTCCGAGTGGTCCTGTGAAAGGCATCTTCATAAGACCAAAGGTTAAAGAGTTAGCACCTCTCAATACATTCCTTCTTGGTGCTGGTGGTGTGGAGCATGAAGTACAGAAGTGACGCTTGGTCCTGGTGGTGTGGTACATGAAGTACAAAAATGATACTCAATCTAAAGGTTTTTGAAGAACCCTAAGAGCTACTGTTTATATTTCTTATATCTATTGATATTTACTGTGTTATAAATTAAAACACAAGTTAAAAATATTTACAAATTCACTTAAAATAATGGTAGCCAGCTTATTACAGGTTAACATGAATAATACATGTTGCTTGAAAAATAACTATATTTTCCAAAAGAAGAGAGTGACGTTGTTTTATATTTTTGTAAATCCCTTTACTATCTTGTTTAATAGAGGTCAAATGGATTCCCATATCTGCTACTGCATTCATCATTTGCAATATCAATTATTTCTTCACTGTCCATGCTACCCTGTATCTCGCCACTATGAACATATAGTTTTGATATTGTGGATATTCTGACTGGATTTGGAGAAATCTCAAGGTTACCAAATCACGTTTTGATAACCACTGTAGTACAGTAATCGCATTCTTTAAATTAATATCTTTACTTTTCTCTATGTTTTTATTCTTGAAGCAATAGAGAAGATTCAAAATGGGGGAATATGAGGAACATTTTTGGAATATGGGAACATTCTAAAATTGAATGATGGTGATAATTCCCCATCTGTAAATTTACTAAAACTCACTGAATTACAAACATATATGGTAAGTGTTATGGTATTATAAATTATGCCTTAATAAACTTGTAAAAATGGTGGAATACATTCTAATCCTTTTGTTTCATAAATTCATCATGTGGTGATCTTACTTTGCAATTTCACATTTGTTATAACTTGGTGACTTATTTAAACCTTCAATTTCTAGGAGAGGCTGGATAGCATAGGGATTAGAAACAGATTCTTGCTTCACCCTGAATTCCTAGATTTAATCCTATACTGTCTCTCTGTTTCCTCCTCTGTAAAAAGGAGAAAATAATAGCAGCTAAGCTCATGATTTGTTCTAAGTATTAACTGAGTTAATATGCCTAGATGTGCTTAGAGTTGTGCCATTGCCTGGTAAACATTACATAAGTGCTAGTTATTATTACAGATACTGAATTAAGAAGTCAGTTAACGTTAAAATCGAAGATACAAAAGTCAGATAGTAAAACTGAGAGAGAAAGATATGAGAAAAGGGAAGTAAAAAGGAATGTGGTTAATCTTCTTAAAGTAAATAAACAAATCTTACCCCTGAAGTAAGACATACATAATGATTAATTCGGGTATAATTTTAAGTAGTGGACTGATGAATGATGGTGTTAGTAATTAGGAAGACAACAGAAATTCAGTTATTTTGGCTATTTCTATTACTATTTTATAGTAGGTAAAATCATTTGAAGAAAGAGATAACCTGGGATACTAACGGTAGGAGAGTTGAGATTAAAAGTTTGCCATAGCTGTTGTTGGGAAATGGAGAAAGATGCTAAATAGGAATACAGAAGAGAACAACCAAAGTTGTAGACCATAATTTGTTCTCAGTGTTAATAGAAGTATATTCCTTTGACAACATCAATAGACAAAATGACAAAACTATTTTACTAAAACTGATCCTCATTAATTATTAGAACCAGTTTTAAGAGCCTACAGTAGCCATTATAACTGACTAACCAATATTTATTCCCCATGAAATAATTAGTCTAAGTCAATCATAATAATTTCTTTATCTCGTCAGTGCTGAATTTAGAGATGGACAAGTTGAACAACTTGAGGCCAATGAAATGCAACTAAATATTTGCTTTGGACTCCTAAGGAAGTAAATTAAGCCTTTGCAGTTGGATGTGAAGAAAGGTGCTTTTAATCCCAGTTTCTGCTAGCAGACATTTCACCCTCATAACGTGAGCCGTCCTCAAGATTAATCTAGTGGTTTGTGGTGGCAGAGATAGAGAAATAACCTTGGCTCTTCATAAAATCTTTCAGAAATCAAATCAAGCATCTCAAGAGCCTGGCCTAAATCTGAACTACCTATTATGTAAGTTTATTTATTTTCTTTTCTTTAAAATACAATTTAAGAAGTTTATTTATTTTTCTTTAAAATACAATTTAAGTTGAAATTTTCATTACCTATAGCTGAAATGACTCAATCTAATACAGAATATAGATCTGGAAATATTCTTCAGATACTCATTATAAAATGTAAAGAGCAAAAGTAAATAAATTTCAGAAGAAAAAGTTTTTATTTAGTGAAAATTAGGTTGTTATATTTACGTATGTTAATTGAATTTACATTTGATCATCTTTATGTAGTTAATCATTTTATACAGAAATTATGGGCTCCTCCCAAACTGAAAATCACAAAGAAGCAACCAGGATGACTGAATCAATGGGATTCAAAGCATCTGAGGATAAAACAGGAAACAATCAATTGTATAAGCTCACATTTGACTATAAGTAATTCTTAGGATATATATAGATCATGAATATGGTGTAATTGAAACAATCTTACAAATTAAAGAGTTTAAAAATTCAAAAAATATATCTGATAACGTGGTAAGAGACTTGCATTTGCTTCTGTCCTATTTTTAGCATTGCTATCTAGTAGAAGTTCACCAAATAAAGCATTTCATTTAACTATATTGGTTTGAATCATTGCAATGACTCTAGATTATAAATGGCTTACAAATTATAGGAGAGGTTTTACATTATCCTAACTGCGTTTCACTTTTTTTCTCTCTTGACTTATAGGCAATCTTCTTAGCATACCTCATTACATTATTCTCAGAGTACATTAATCTCACCACTTTTAAAAATAAATATCTGCCAGTCTTCTCACACTGATTGTACCTGAAGAAACTCTTCTAAAATTATCCCTTTAAACATCTCTTATTCCTGGGTATAATTAGAAGAAAGAAAAAGTGAACATAAAGCTAATTTCAGTTCTTTTATTTTGATACAATAACCAAGTGCTCTAACATAAGTGTCCTTTAATTCCTTATTAAATAGACGATAAAAACTATACTAGAGCATGTCATTTGGAAGCCAAATCCTTTATCCTTCCCTAAATATGTGCATGGATTAGAAATACACTAATTAAATCCCAAACTTATCATAGTGTGATTCCCTTTGTGAATGGAAAGGTGAAGTCTCACTCAGCATAGTTTTACTAAGCCAGAAAGAAAAAAATCAGCATTAAATGCAATTTATTCCAAAATCATATGATGCCCTTACATTCTAGAAAATCATTCAGGCTTGACAGCAAGAAAACACTTTTAAATTGGAAAAGGCTTTAGTTTTCAGACTTTTCCCCTGGTTCTTATTTCCCTTTTACATTTTGATATCACCAATGTTCCACTCAAATACACTCCTTAGAGCTTTTGTGCAACCTTCCCCATGTGTTTATTTCCCACTTGAGTGCTATCTAGAAGGAAATGTTACTCTACTTCTACTTTTTAAAAATAATTATTTCTTCCTTATTGATATAAGTTACTTGATTGAGCCACAAGAAAAATTATCAACATTCAACCATCTACAAAAACAGTATTTTCAGATGGCTCCAGCCAGTATTATCAAAGTATTCAGAATTTCTTCATATCAGAAAAAAGGTGATCTAATACAATCAATAATATAAATTAATTTTCTTTTTAATTTATGTTTCTGAGATTTTAATTACCCTGGATTTAGACTTATATGTATGTAGATTACTTTACTTTGGCCTAATGTTATTTTCCCCCTTTGCTAATTTCAGGGATTATTTTAATCTGAGTTTGGTTAGGAAAAGAGTATTACTGGATAACAGGTTTTAATATAGGGATTTGAGCTTATATATTTCTGGCAGAAACTGGGAGAGTGAAAATAGATTAACTTAGAGCTGGAGCACTGGAAAAAGAGTTACTAATGATATCAGTTGAAGCATAGGCTGAGGAGGATGGGAAAGAAGCCACAAGACCACAGGGACTTTGACAAGATTCCTTTTCCCCAGAACTGCAAGTCAGAGAGGGTGCTAAACCATGACGCCTGACCAGCACAACCTTAGTGGTGATCACTTCATGTCCACTTTCCTAATTTTACTGAAGTTCTTCTTAATGAGAAACTCTAACTTGTGCTAACACAGAGAAGGGGATTCCATGGAAAATATGTCCTGGCCATAGAAGGAAGTGATGGTAATTCCCAGTTGGCTACTGACAATCCACCTCAGGCATAGAAGCCAGAGATTTGCATAAGCGATCATTCAAAGATTTTCATCTCCAAGGGACCATTGTTTTTTCCAGAAAACCTAATGATGTAAGCTTATCACTGAGATGCTCCATACCCACAACATACACACACATACACACAGAGATACACTCAACTCAAGGATCTTGCCAATAAACTAAGCAGCGATGCTTTTCCTAGAAGTTTAAAGCATATTGACTATTTTGGCTCACAGGCATAATTAGTAAGGTAATCGATAGGTAAGTCAGGGCTAATAACAGGGCATTCCTCTCACACTGAAAGAAAGTTGGTCTGCCTAGTCAGCTTCTATGTAAGTAATAAATCTCTCATCTGTCTGTTCATTTCTGAGACACTCTACTCCTTTTACAAGATTAGGTAAGTACTCAGGCTTTAAAGCCTTTCCCACTAGATCTTCAAGTCACCTAACAATCATTAATATAAGTAAATACAAATGACTATGGAATGAGAAAAACAAACAAAACAAAAAGACCACATTTTTTTCCCCCACGGAAAAGCTCTTTCCAAAGAAACATGATCTTGTTTACCAAATGTTGGGGCATAATTATTATGCCAATTAATCTTACCATTTGGAGAAAACTACCTATTTGTGAAATTCAAGAGAAATATGTGAAAATAAAGTATTCCATATTGTGATTTGAAATATTTTAAAATAATGTTATTTCTTTAGAATATTATTTAAAAATAAAAGTTTGTCACCAATTTTTGTACACCATGTATTTTCCTAGAGGATATATTTTTTTCTCATTTCACAGTCTTTAGAAATACATATATCTTACTGTAATCAAAATTTAAGTGAAAGGATTGTGAATCTTATATCAACATTTGAAAAATAGGAAACCACAAGAGAGTGGAGACCTAATAGTGTTCATGAATGTAGTACTTGTCTTTAAAATTATTATGATATTGCATGAATGGGAGAACATGAGAAAGTGAGGTTAAGAAAAAGAGCAATTATTACAAAGTTGTGAGGGCTGAGAATGATGTTCAGATGGACAATGAAGATGGAGCAGATATGAATATTGTGTCAGAGGTAAGGAAGGATCTCAGAGCCTTGAAAATAAGCAAAAAAGTATTAAATGTCTTAGGTAGTGAAGAATGAAATCAGTCAATGGCTTTGAGAAACAAAGTAAAAGATGAAATCTTATTTTTGTAATTCAACCCCCAAAGACTTTTTGATGCGTTAGTCTTGGGTACTTTTGTTTGCTAACTATTGCTAAAGCAGATAGACAGTACTTTGTCTATTTTATCTTTCCCATGTCAGACAGCTTACTGGCTTCCTTGAAATTTAAATTAATAAAATTTATGGCTTACTGATTAATTTTGACACCATAATTTTAAACAGAGATGAGTCTCATTATTGTATGGTACTTGATCATTCCCTAATATGAGAATACAAATTTTTTGATTTTTTTAAAAAAAGACATTTTAAAATGTCTCAAGGTATTTGGATCTAAATCTTGGTGATTTCTGTTAAAATTAAAGTAGAGAATTAGGTGGCTTACACTGTATTAATTAAAATTAGAAACATCTATACTTGAATATTTTTATTTTAGAATACATTAAGATTTACAAAAAAGTTGTAGAGATAGTACAATTACTATATACTCCACACTCAGCTTCTCTTATTATTATTATATTATATTAGTATGGTACATTTGTCACAATTAATAAACTGATATCAACACATTATTAACTGAAGTTCATATAACTGAAATCCATACTTTCAGGTTTCTGGAGTTTTCCCCTAATCTCCTTATTCTTTTCCAGGATCCCATCTAGAATAACACATTACAGTGAGTTGTCATGTCTACTTAAGCTCCTCTTGGTTGTCACAGTTTCTTAGATTTTCTTTGGTTTTGGTAACCTTGATAATTTTAAAGATTACTGGTCAGTTATTTTGTAGAATTTAGGTTTGTTTGATGTTTTTCTCATGGTAAGACTGGAGTAATATATACTTTAATATTAAAGAGAAGAAGAAAGTTTTAAAATTGTCACTCAAAATTGATTATAATCTAGTAAACAAATGTAAATTTGTAGGGAAATGAATGAAAAATTATAATATATTAATATCATATCAAAATATAGAGTTCAAGGAGCAGTTTTCTAACTTTTTGAAACCTCAATCTATAATAATAAATAGAAGTAACATTGTGCCTCAGTAGACATACACACATATAAAGCTGAAAAAATAAGAGCATCTATTTTCTTTTTTTAAATTTCTTTAACTCCACTAAATTCATTCTACAATCATCTAATATGCCATGACTTGCAGTTTTAATAGACTGGTCTAATTTACTGTGTGTCACAGAGAAAATCAAATAGTCTTTTCTCTCACTCAGAGCTTTCGAGAGCGTTTGACTGAATATTCCCAAAGACATAGGGGGAAACTGAGCAAAAATATTGGAGAGATAATATAATGTCTAATAACATAAAGATCCCTCAAGAATTTCTTTACATATGTTGGAAACACAAAAGGCTAAGTGAGAAGAAAATAAATACATGTTGTTGTGATTTTCATAATGGCCATTACAGTTAAATTAGGTGTGAATCAAGAATAAAAAAGTTAATTGCATGGATAAAGGTTGTACAGTAAGTCAATAGTAAAGAGAATAAAAACCAGGCATCTGTCCCCTGCAGCCACTATTACATATGTCCCGCAAATAGTTGATTTAGCAGGAAATTGCATTCTCTTTAATGTTTCTCATTACATAGGTCTGCTTTTCACTATAAAAGAGAAAATGAGTGTAGGGAATTCAAAACTATGTACAAATGATTTGGGGTCTCAATTTCATTTCTCTACTGAATATGAAAAAATTGCAAGAATCATGTAAAAATGTCCTCTGTTTCAAGTGACTTGCACTATAGCCGTCCCCACGGCAGAGTCCCACACTTGAGCTAAAAGGTAATATTACAGGGATCGTTTCCAAATGGAGATAAAAATAAGAGAAGACTCCTTCATCCTGCGTCCTACTAGGAAATGTGACTCAGAAGCATCTTTTCTTATTACTTCTTCTGTTTGTTTAAAGAGGTAAACACACATCTGGGGAGTATTTTCAAAAAGGGCAAATACAACAGGGATGTTATCAAATGACTGGAGTATGATCTAGGCATGTGAGGAATTCTAATTCAGGTGTTTGGGGAATCTTATAAATTCAGTTCTTGTTAAGAGCCAAAACAGTAGCTCATTAGTAACATTTTTTAATGCCAGAAAAGAGATGTGGGTTCAGTTCCCAGTGTCTGTAGCTACCTCTTCAGGCTATTTGGCACACATTATATAGCAGAGGTTGCCTGAAAAAAAAAGCTGGAGGCCAGGAAGTATGGCATGCTGCTCACCAATGGTTCCGCTAGCCAGGAAATGATCAGCATGTTGATAGGCCCTCTGATTAGCTATTCATGATGAGATGTACTGTTATGGTGCATGTGTGTGCATAAACCAGTAAGGGGTAAAGTGAAATGTAGAAAATAGATAGGCACAAGTGCCTTTTGTACTTGGCCAGTCTAGGTAAACATGAAGGTGATTTATCATGTCTAATTGTAGCACAAGCGCCTTTTGTACTTGGCCAGTCTAGGTAAACATGAAGGTGATTTATCATGTCTAATTGTAGATAAGAAATAATTACAGACATTTCAAGACACTAAATTATCTACTTTTAATTCATATAAATAAAATAAAGTCCTAATCAGAAACAATTTGGTTTGTTGACTTTTGCTTGGCTAATTTTTAACAGGGCTTTTTATTTTGGTTATTATACGTTATTATTTTAAATCTACAATGTCGGTAACTTTGTGACCTAGTGCTCCTTCTAATGATGATGACTTTTCATTTCCTTAAAATATCTCTTGATGGTATTTTTCTACACTAAAACAAGATAGAAAAAAAGAAGTACTAGAATCTTTAAATGATCTTTTATTATATTCATAAACAACATACGAGCAAAGGGAGAAAATGGAACAGAAGAATAAAAGGAAATTCTCCATAAGGAATGATAGCATTCTGACAAACCGCTAAAAGTCTGCTGAAGTCACTGGTTTATATACTTGATTCAATTAATTCTTAAAGGAGACCTGAAGTTGTATGCAAAACTTTGAGTAAATATGTATTTGTGCATTTTTTTTCATGAAGCAAATGATCAATAGTTTTCATAGCATTTTGAGAGCATTCTTAAGTGGATCCATGACCAAAGTCGTCAAAATTCCCTTCTCCTTCCAAATATATCAGATTCATATGAATTTTCCCAAACTTTCAAGAAACTAGATCATCTACGTCTTATAGAAATTATGTTTTGTAGTCAGATGAAATTCTTCAAGATTTTTGTCTTCAATTTCCCCCAGCTTTCTATTCTATTTTATTCTACATTGTATTAGAGATAATTTCACTGTTTTATTGGTTTGTTGGTTTTAATTCTCCAGAGTTGGATGAATCTGCCTTTAAACTGTTGTACAAATGCCATTTTAAAACAAAGCCTATTCATTATTTTTTCCACAAAAAAATAGTTGGGTTGGGTTGAAAGGCATAATAAGGTATCTAGAGAATATGTGACAAAAGATGGGTATGGTAAGTAGTCTATGTCAGGGACTTTCCAAGAGGGAGATCAGCACACCACTGATAGGCCAGTGGAGCATGGCAATGAACAATTTAAGAACTGTCACTGTTCAGAGATACAGATAGATAAGCTAAAAAAAAAATTGCATGAAGTAGCAGGGAGACAGACATTAGGGGATTAGTTGCAGTCTCTGGAAGGTGGGAGGACAGGGGTTGACAAGAGAGAAAAGGAGGGGTTCAGGCTTGAGGGACTGGAGAAGTTCTAAGATAAGCAATTTAAGGAGTAACCTTGGCACAGGAGACCAGGGACAATCACCTGCTCCAGAAGCAAAGCGTAATTTCTCGATTTGGCCTGTATGGTCAGAGGCAGATTGGTAGCAATGACAACTTGCTGCTGACCATCTGGTAGTGAATTAAATTCTTGCTGGCAAGGGAGAACTTTGGGTCTAGAAGCAGTGGCAGGGTTGAGCTTAATGCCAAGAAGTCTGGCAAAAGGGAAGTAGCCAAATCCTGATGCTGTGGATATTTGACCTATTTCATATGCATTTCTTTCAGTAGTCTTTAATTATATTCTTTAATTAATGACATTTAGAACTTTCTAGTAATAGGTCTTCCTCTTATTACTGAGAATATAACATATGTAAAATACTCTTTGTTCCTTACTAAACATTATTAACAATAAATTAAACCTAAGACAATTTTGATTTCTCAAAGTTTACAACGTCTGCCTCAGAGGGAGTTACCTATTAAAATGTTTATCTCAGTCATTTCTAACTGTGGGTCACATATTCTAAATCAAGAAATACAGAATATCCTTTAAACTTGAAATATTGCTCTGTTACCCAAACTTCACATTTAAAATGTTCCTTTCAAAGGGAAAACATCTGTCAAAATTTGTTAAATAATATTTTCAATAAATGCCTTATTTCCCCATTCTTTACTGTGGCCCCATTATTAAATCAATCTGCCAAAGCATACATTTTTACTTATTTTCATTGCCTCTTCACAAATTGGTATAGATGTGGGTGTCAACCTTTTCTTATATAACACTACTTTCTGAAAAATATTTGCTAAATTATTTCATAACTACTAATTTAAAAATAAAGTATGCACTAAATTTTTTTGTAATCTACAATGCAAATCAGAATGTTGGATATGGTGGGGTTGTGATTCTACTCCTCAAAGCTCCTATTCTGAATAAGATGCTGCTAGTCTCTTTTAGTTTTTGTATCAGCCTGTTGACTTTGCAATCTGAAAGCTCTTGATCTTTAATGATCTGTAGCACATCTGTATGCATAATATTGTCTTTCATACTCCTCAACAATACAAAAACATTAGGCACGTATCACAGAGCTCTTTTAACATATTTTCCATGCAACAGTGCTTTTCTAAAATGCAACCCATTTTTGCATAAAAAATAAGATTTTATTGTGTGGGGATAATCAGGTAGTTATGCTGAACTAATTGAGCTTTTTCTCTTTCTGACAGTCCCCAGATACAGTAATTGGGGAATTTAGTCATTCCTTAGATCTAGGAATAATGAGTTCTCCACCTTTGGTCACCATTAAAGATTTCCTTACACTGGAATATCCAGGCCAGGCAAGCTCATTAACAAGCTACATTACAATCCATTGATTACATAATATGAAATAATAGGCTATCTGTCTGTTCATTCGTATAAAACCATTCATTAAAACTGAGCTACTCTGCATATAATGTAAATTGATTGTGCCACTTGCCACTGTTATTTTCATTATATAAATTAACCTGAAAAAGTGTATTTTTTTCTTTACTATATAAAGCAAAATTTAAAAAATGATCACAGGGAAGTGATAATGTACTAGCTGGGATAACTTGGCTTTATTTCTTTAGAGGAAGTCTTTTTTTTCTCTAAATTGGAATCACATTTAAAAAATTCTATTGTCATAATTTTTAGACATTCCACTTCTTTTTCTATTTATTTCAAGTCCTGATTGTGTTCCAGAATTCAGTCTTGATGCTCCATAATCATACAAATCCCCTATTCTGAAAGGAATATTCAATTCAAAAAGAGAGAGGAAGAGCCTGGGAAATTCATTTAGACTAATAGCATATTTATTTAGCACTGAAGGGCAACATTCTTATTATGATATTCTATTTTTTCCCCGAAATGACAAATAAGCTAGTGAGAAGGTGGCACATCTTCTACCTTTGGCTATTTTTCTCTGAAGCTCTGACCTACGTCTTACACTGTTGTGGAAATAGTTGTTGTTTTCCTCTATTTCTTTCCCTCTCTCTATGTCACTTCTTTCAATAGTTCTCTATATTCATGATCAAAGGAATGGAAGCTTGAGTGTTCTTGTGTGCACCCAGCATCAGAAATGCAAGTGCATGATGACTTCTTTGGGTGAGCATGAGGCTTAACTTCAAATCTATGTTTAGAGATTTAAAAAATATTTTTATTATTATTTTTAATATTTCTAGTTTCAATAGATGCATACTTGTAAAAAATGTTGTACCTTTTATTCTTATTCTCTCCATTCTCTGGCTTGTTTGGGGCATCCAGAAAATAAGACTAAACTGATAAGAAGCTCAAGAAAAGCCATGATTAATTTAAAGTAAAGAACATTAACAAGTGAATGCAATTATCTGCCTGTTTGGCAACAGCCACCAGAATAAAAACCACAGGGACCAAAAAATAAATAAATACATTTTTTAAAGGAAGAAAGAAGTATACCTAAACATGTTTTCTGCAAGTTAAGTGAGCAAAGCCGTAGTTTCTTAAGAGCTATTGCATCCACTCTTAGGACTGAAGCATTAAATCATCCCAAGCCTATCTGTCAGCCAATCAGGAAATCTTTACATTTTAGCTGGGTCTTTAGCACAGCAATCAAGGTACTCTCACAGGTTGTTTTCTTGTAGCATAAAGTTTAATGCACTGTATAGCAAGCACATCGTTGAAAACTGGCCAAGATGGACAGGGACTTGGCAGACACTTTCTGGAGCTCCTAGTGCCAACAAGATGTCTTTGCTAGGTAAAAACAAATAAGAACCAAAATTCTTTCCAGCCTGCACAGATAAAAGGTTCCTGGGATGTGCTGAGTGTTAGATTGCTGTCCTAAAACCCTTCATTTTGTGCTCTTGTTCTGAGTTGTGTTTTTGTTGCAATGGGTTCCCTGCCTAGGAACTTGCTATACCCTGCTGGGTTAACCATGATGGGCAGGTGGCATGAGGGACCACCGGTTGATTTGACAGTAGTCCAGTGGCGCTTAGGACGACCTTTGCCACAAGAGGGTGGTATACATTTGTGGAAGGTAGGTGATGTTTTAATCCCCACCCCTACCTCCCCTTTTAAATTTGTCCCTGTCTTCTCAGTCTTTCACTTCTCACTTTTCTCTAGAAATGCCTCCAATGGCCATTCTACAAGCTTACATTGCAGTGTCACATTATCAGCTTCAAACTTATCAAAAAACAATCAAAGTGACCATCTTGCAGGCGGGGCAGGTGGTAATTCAACAGAGTTAAAGTCTATAAGACACTCTGGCAAATATTAGAAAATGTCCCCTTAAAGCCCACAGATAAGACTACGGAACGTTTTATCAGTATTCAATTGTCTATGTAAAAGAAGGAAACGGGATTAGCTGAAGGTTAGCATTTATTCACTAATATTTATGTCATTAAAAATTGCAAGAATACTGTTATTTTATTTATAAATAGCTTATTTAATCTCCACTGCATTTCAAGCATCAAGGATACAGCAATGGACCAGAGACAAAGCCCTGCTCTCATGGAGCTTACAGATGAGTGGGAAAGACAAAAAACCTAGCATATTTACAAACACATATATATGTCAAGTGGTGGTTAAGTGTTAAGAAGGAATGTAAATCAGGTTAAAGAGAAAAGGGTGGTGCTATTTAGATAAAACAGTTAAGTAAGGCCCATCCAAATCCAATATAAAAGTGAGTTTGTATAAATTGAATAGTATTTATCTATTCACTCAACATATGTATATATAATGCTTACATATAATGGAAAACAGGTATATTATTTGGTACTTAAGCTATACTATCTACATCCTTCAGGCATTATTTTTTGCCACTCTGGAAAAACATAAATGTTGAGATCTTAGGTTTTGATATAATATACTTATTTTTGTGTCTTACTGTAATATGATATACAATGGGAAATAACTTAATTTATCTAAGTCTCAGTTTTCTCATATATAAAATGGTATTTGTCCCATAGATTTGTTATGTATATAAAGGAAATAACAAATGAGAAGCACCTAGAATAATGCTAGGAACACAATTCATACTTATTGAATGTGGTATTGAAATTGTTTAAATAAATGCATGGCCAAGTATTGCAAGCTAAAAATTAAACATCAATTACATAATCATGGGAGCACTTTTGGGCTTTTTTTAAAAGTTATTATAGCCTTCCACTTACTTTAATGGTAGCATTTTTAAAAATGAATACTTACAGACTGTGATGAAAAAAAATAGCTGCTGTTACTTTTCTACAAATAAAGGCAAGTTAACTATAAGGCCCCTTTTTCAATATATTATTAGTTAAATTAACAAAATTATTTTGAGAATTCTCTTTCTATACCTTTTACAGATGAGGTATGTTTAGGAGCAGGGGCAGAATGTTATGGATTATACTGCAGTAAGGAAAGAGAGTAGTGTATTTCTTTTTCCTGAAATATCTTTGTATTCTGCCACAGCCTTTGGTCACCAAGATCCTCAGACTTTCGAGTCCTCCTTGTCCCAATTTTAGATCCTCTCCACATTTCTGACCCCATCTGATAGTAGACGGGAGCCCTCATCTGCTTTCCCAGTACTACCGAGGACTGTGAAGCTGCTGTCAGGCTTCAACCTCATGCTGGACAGGACGTGGATAAAAGGTTTACATTCTTGCTGTATTATATACTCAGAAGGGAGGCTGAAGTCCACAGCCAGGGATTCCTCCTGTACCCTCGGTGTAGTAATATTGGCTACACCCTTACCTACCAAGTGTTTTGGCCTCTAGTTGGGACACGTGTAATAACTCCTTTTCAAACAAGTATCTCTGAGTCATTCTTATCAAATCTCTTTTAACCTAGAAGAGTGGTTCTTAAGGGTGCAGCAGAATCACCTAGGGGGATTTTAACGCATAGATTGCAGTTCTCTACTCCCAGGGTTTCTGATTCAATAGGTCCCGAATGGAGCCTGATAACTTGAATTTCTAATAAGTTTCCAGGTGATGCTGATGTTGCTGGTGTAGGAACAATAATTGGGAAACCACTGACCTGGATGATCCTTATTTCCTTTTGGGCTGGAAGATCATCATGGTGAATTTTCCCTTCTTTGTATTTTATAACATAAACTGTATTTCTCAGCCTTTCAAAATTGCTCTTAACATTTAAAACCAAACTTTTGGAATTCCAGAAGATCTTTTTCTCTCTCATCAAAAGACCAGTGGTTTTCTCTTTTTTCCTTACTATATTTTGGATCTGTTTCAAGCTAAGATTAATAAAATGAGGGGGTCTGGGCAAGGTGGCGGAAGAGTAAGACGCGGAGATCACCTTCCTTCCCACAGATACAGTAGAAATACATCTACACGTGGAACTGCTCCTACAGAACACCGACTGAACGCTGGCAGAAGACGTCAGACCTCCCAAAAGGCAAGAAACTCCCCACGTACTTGGGTAGGGCAAAAGAAAAAAGAACAGAGACAAAAGAATAGGGACGGGACCTGCACCAGTGGGAGGGAGCTGCGAAGGAGGAAAGGTTTCCACACACTAGGAAGCCCCTTCGCGGGCGGAGACTGCGGGTGGCAGAGGGGGGAAGCTTCGGAGCCATGGAGGAGAGCGCAGCCACAGGGGTGCGAAGGGCAAAGCGGAGAGATTCCCGCACGGAGGAGTGGTGCCGACCAGCACTCACCAGCCCGAGGGGCTTGTCTGCTCACCCGCCGGGGCGGGCGGGAGCTGGGAGCTGAGGCTCGGGCTTCTGTCGGATCGCAGGGAGAGGACTGGGGTTGACGGCGTGAACACAGCCTGAAGGGGTTAGCGCACCACAGCTAGCCGGGAGGGAGCCTGGGAAAAAGACTGCAGCTGCCAAAGAGGCAAGAGACTTTTTATTGCCTCTTTGTTTCACGGTGCGCAGGGAGAGGGGATTCACAGCACTGCCTAAACGAACTCCAGAGACGGGCGCGAGCCGCGACGATCAGCGCGGACCCCAGAGACGGGCATGAGATGCTAAGGCTGCTGCTGCCGCCACCAAGAAGCCTGTGTGCGAGCACAGGTCACTACCCACACCGCCCCTCCCGGGAACCTATGCAGCCCGCCACTGCCAGGGTCCCATGATCCAGGGACAACTTCCCCGGGAGAGCGCACGGCGCGCCTCAGGCTGCTGCAACGTCACGCCGGCCTCTGCCGCTGCAGGATCGCCCCGCATCCGTACCCCTCCCTCCCCCCCGGCCTGACTGAGCCAGAGCCCCCGAAGCAGCTGCTCCTTTAACCCCGTTCTGTCTGGGCGGGGAACAGACGCCCTCAGGCGACCTACACGCAGAGGCGGGTCCAAATCCAAAGCTGAACCCCGGGAGCTGTGCGAACAAAGAAGAGAAAGGGAAATCTCTCCCAGCAGCCTCAGGAGCAGCGGATTAAAGCTCCACAAACAACTTGATGTGCCTGCATCTGTTGAATACCTGAATAGACAACGAATCATCCCAAATTCAGGAGGTGGACTTTGGGAGCAGGATATATTAATTTTTCCCCTTTTCCTTTTTTTGTGAGTGTATATGTGTATGATTCTGGGTGAGATTTTGTCTGTATACCTTTGCTTTCACCATTAGTCCTAGGGTTAGGTCCGTCCGTTTTTTTTTTTTTTTGATTTTTTTTTGTTTTTTTACTTAAAAACAATTTTTTTCCTAATAAATGCTTTTCTTAATAATTTTTTCCTTATTTTCTATTTTTAAAAATTAAAAAAATTTTTAATAAGTTTTTTCATATTTTTTATTTTAAAAATTAAAAAATTTTTTTCTCTCTTAAATTTTTTCTTAATAATTTTTTTCTTATTTTTTATTATAAAAAATTAATAAATCTATTTTTAAAAATTAAAAAAATTTTTTTCTTAATAAATTTATTCTTAATAATTTTTTTCTTATTTTTTATTATAATAGCTTTATTTTATTTTATTTTATCCTTTTTCTTTCTTTCTTTCTATTTTTTCTCCCTTTCATTCTGAGCCGTGTGGATGAAAGGCTCTTGGTGCTCCAGCCAGGCATCAGGGCTGTGCCTCTGAGGTGGGAGAGCCAACTTCAGGGCACTGGTCCACAAGAGACCTCCCAGCTCCACGTAATACCAAACGGCGAAAATCTCTCAGAGATCTCCATCTCAACATCAAGACCCAGCTTCACTCAACGACCAGCAAGCTACAGTGCTGGACACCCTATGCCAAACAACTAGCAAGACAGGAACACAGCCCCATCCATTAGCAGAGAAGCTGCCTAAAATCATAATAAGGCCACAGACACCCAAAAACACACCACCAGACGTGGACGTGCACACCAGAAAGACAAGATCCAGCCTCATCCACCAGAACACAGGCACTAGTCCCCTCCACCAGGAAGCCTACACAACCCACTGAACCAACTTTAGCCACTGGGGACAGATACCAAAAACAACGGGAACTACAAACCTGCAGCCTGTGAAAAGGAGACCACAAACACAGTAAGATAAGCAAAATGAGAAGACAAAAAAACACACAGCAGGTGAAGGAGCAGGGTCAAAACACACCAGACCTAACAAATGAAGAGGAAATAGGCAGTCTACCTGAAAAAGAATTCAGAATAATGATAGTGAAGATGATCCAAAATCTTGGAAATAGAATAGACAAAATGCAAGAAACATTTAACAAGAATGTAGAAGAACTAAAGAGGAACCAAGCAACGATAAAAAACACAATAAATGAAATTAAAAATACTCTAGACGGGATCAATAGCAGAATAACTGAGGCAGAAGAACGGATAAGTGACCTGGAAGATAAAATAGTGGAAATAACTACTGCAGAGCAGAATAAAGAAAAAAGAATGAAAAGAACTGAGGACAGTCTCAGAGACCTCTGGGACAACATTAAGCGCACCAACATTCGAATTATAGGGGTCCCAGAAGAAGAAGAGAAAAAGAAAGGGACTGAGAAAATATTTGAAGGGATTATAGTTGAAAACTTCCCTAATATGGGAAAGGAAATAGTTAATCAAGTCCTGGAAGCACAGAGAGTCCCATACAGGATAAATCCAAGGAGAAACACGCCAAGACACATATTAATCAAACTATCAAAAATTAAACATAAAGAAACCATATTAAAAGCAGCAAGGGAAAAACAACAAATAACACACAAGGGAATCGCCATAAGGTTAACAGCTGATCTTTCAGCAGAAACTCTGCAAGCCAGAAGGGAGTGGCAGGATATACTTAAAGTGATGAAGGAGAAAAACCTACAACCAAGGTTACTCTACCCAGCAAGGATCTCATTCAGATTTGATGGAGAAATTAAAACCTTTACAGACAAGCAAAAGCTGCGAGAGTTCAGCACCACCAAACCAGCTTTACAACAAATGCTAAAGGAACTTCTCTAGGCAAGAAACACAAGAGAAGTTAAACACCTACAATAACAAACCCAAAACATTTAAGAAAATGGCAATAGGAACATACATATCGATAATTACCTTAAATGTAAATGGATTAAATGCTCCCACCAAAAGACACAGACTGGCTGAATGGATACAAAAACAAGACCCATATATATGCTGTCTACAAGAGACCCACTTCAGACCTAGAGACACATACAGACTGAAAGTGAGGGGATGGAAAAAGATATTCCATGCAAATGGAAATCAAAAGAAGGTTGGAGTAGCAATTCTCATATCAGACAAAATAGACTTTAAAATAAAGACTATTACAAGAGACAAAGAAGGACACTATATAATGATCAAGGGATCGATCCAAGAGGAAGGTATAACAATTGTAAATATTTATGCACCCAACATAGGAGCACCTCAATACATAAGGCAAATACTAACAGCCATAAAAGGGGAAATCGACAGTAACACAATCATAGTAGGGGACTTTAACACACCATTTTCACCAATGGACAGATCATCCAAAATGAAAATAAATAAGGAAACACAAGCTTTAAATGATACATTAAACAAGATGGACTTAATTGATATTTATAGGACATTCCACACAAAAACAACAGAATACACATTTTTCTCAAGTGCTCATGGAACATTCTCCAGGATAGATCATATCTTGGGTCACAAATCAAGCCTTGGTAAATTTAAGAAAATTGAAATCGTATCAAGTATCTTTTCTGACCACAACGCTATGAGACTAGATATCAATTACAGGAAAAGATCTGTAAAAAATACAAACACATGGAGGCTACACAATACACTACTTAATAACGAAGTGATCTCTGAAGAAATCAAAGAGGAAATCAAAAAATACCTAGAAACAAATGACAATGGAGACACGACGACCCAAAACCTATGGGATGCAGCAAAAGCAGTTCTAAGAGGGAAGTTTATAGCAATACAAGCCTACCTCAAGAAACAGGAAACATCTCGAATAAACAACCTAACCTTGCACCTAAAGCAATTAGAGAAAGAAGAACAAGAAAACCCCAAAGCTAGCAGAAGGAAAGAAATCATAAAGATCAGATCAGAAATAAATGAAAAAGAAATGAAGGAAACAATAGCAAAAATCAATGAAACTAAAAGCTGGTTCTTTGAGAAGATAAACAAAATTGATAAACCATTAGCCAGACTCATCAAGAGAAAAAGGGAGAAGACTCAAATCAATAGAATTAGAAATGAAAAAGGAGAAGTAACCACTGACACTGCAGAAATACAAACGATCATGAGAGATTACTACAAGCAACTCTATGCCAATAAAATGGACAACCTGGAAGAAATGGACAGATTCTTAGAAATGCACAACCTGCCGAGACTGAACCAGGAAGAAATAGAAATTATGAATAGACCAATCACAAGCACTGAAATTGAAACTGTCATTAAAAATCTTCCAACAAACAAAAGCCCAGGACCAGATGGCTTCACAGGCGAATTCTATCAAACATTTAGAGAAGAGCTAACACCTATCCTTCTCAAACTCTTCCAAAATATTGCAGAGGGAGGAACACTCCCCAACTCATTCTACGAGGCCACCATCACCCTGATACCAAAACCAGACAAAGATGTCACAAAGAAAGAAAACTACAGGCCAATATCACTGATGAACATAGATGCAAAAATCCTCAACAAAATACTAGCAAACAGAATCCAACAGCACATTAAAAGGATTATACACCATGATCAAGTGGGGTTTATTCCAGGAATGCAAGGATTCTTCAATATATGCAAATCAATCAACGTGATACATCATATTAACAAATTGAAGGATAATAACCATATGATCATCTCAATAGATGCAGAGAAAGCTTTCGACAAAATTCAACACCCATTTATGATAAAAGCCCTGCAGGAAGTAGGCATAGAGGGAACTTTCCTCAACATAATAAAGGCCATATATGACAAACCCACAGCCAACATCGTTCTCAATGGTGAAAAACTGAAACCATTTCCACTAAGATCAGGAACAAGACAAGGTTGCCCACTCTCACCACTATTATTCAACATAGTTTTGGAAGTGTTAGCCACAGCAATCAGAGAAGAAAAAGAAATAAAAGGAATCCAAATCGGAAAAGAAGAAGTAAAGCTGTCACTGTTTGCAGATGACATGATACTATACATAGAGAATCCTAAAGATGCTACCAGAAAACTACTAGAGCTAATCAATGAATTTGGGAAAGTAGCAGGATACAAAATTAATGCACAGAAATCTCTTGCATTCCTATATACTAATGATGAAAAATCTGAAAGTGAAATTAAGAAAACACTCCCGTTTACCATTGCAACAAAAAGAATAAAATATCTAGGAATAAACCTACCTAAGGAGACAAAAGACCTGTATGCAGAAAATTATAGGACACTGATGAAAGAAATTAAAGATGATACAAATAGATGGAGAGATATACCATGTTCTTGGATTGGAAGAATCAACATTGTGAAAATGACTCTACTACCCAAAGCAATCTACAGATTCAATGCAATCCGTATCAAACTACCACTGGCATTTTTCACAGAACTAGAACAAAAAATTTCCCAATTTGTATGGAAACACAAAAGACCCCGAATAGCCAAAGCAATCTTGAGAACGAAAAATGGAGCTGGAGGAATCAGGCTCCCTGACTTCAGACTATATTACAAAGCTACAGTAATCAAGACAGTTTGGTACTGGCACAAAAACAGAAATATAGATCAATGGAACAGGATAGAAAGCCCAGAGATAAACCCACGCACATATGGTCACCTTATCTTTGATAAAGGAGGCAAGCATATACAGTGGAGAAAAGACAGCCTCTTCAATAAGTGGTGCTGGGAAAATTGGACAGGTACATGTAAAAGTATGAAATTAGAACACTCCCTGACACCATACACAAAAATAAACTCAAAATGGATTAAAGACCTAAATGTAAGGCCAGATGCTATCAAACTCTTAGAGGAAAACATAGGCAGAACACTCTATGACATAAATCACAGCAAGATCCTTTCTGACCCAGCTCCTAGAGAAATGGATATAAAAACACAAATAAACAAATGGGACCTAATAAAGTTCAAAGCTTTTGCACAGCAAAGGAAACTATAAGCAAGACCAAAAGACAACCCTCAGAATGGGAGAAAATATTTGCAAATGAAGCAACTGACAAAGGATTAATCTCCAAGATTTACAAGCAGCTCATGCAGCTCAATAACAAAAAAACAAACAACCCAATCCAAAAATGGGCAGAAGACCTAAACAGACATTTCTCCAAAGAAGATATACAGATTGCCAACAGACACATGAAAGAATGCTCAACATCATTAATCATTAGAGAAATGCAAATCAAAATTACAATGAGATATCATGTCACACCAGTCAGAATGGCCATGATCAAAAAATCTAGAAACAATAAATGCTGGAAAGGGTGTGGAGAAAAGGGAACACTCTTGCACTGTTGGTGGGAATGTAAATTGATACAGCCACTATGGAGAACAGTATGGAGGTTCCTTAGAAAACTAAAAATAGAACTACCATACGACCCAGCAATACCACTACTGGGCATATACCCTGAGAAAACCATAATTCAAAAAGAGTCATGTACCAAAATGTTCATTGCAGCTCTATTTACAATAGCCAGGACATGGAAGCAACCTAAATGTCCATCATCGGATGAATGGATAAAGAGGATGTGGCACATATATACAATGGAATATTACTCAGTCATAAAAAGAAATGAAATGGAGGTATTTGTAATGAGGTGGATGGAGTTAGAGTCTGTCATACAGAGTGAAGTAAGTCAGAAAGAGAAAAACAAATACAGTATGCTAACACATATATATGGAATCTAAGGAAAAAAAAAAAAAAGGTCATGAAGAACCTAGTGGCAAGACGGGAATAAAGACACAGACCTACTAGAGAAAGGACTTTAGGATATGGGGAGGGGGAGAGGTGAGATGTGACAGGGTGAGAGAGTGGCGTGGACATATATATACTACCAAATGTAAAATAGGTAGCTAGTGGGAAGCAGCCGCATAGCACAGGGAGATCAGCTAGGTGCTTTGTGACCACCTAGAGTGGTGGGATAGGGAGGGTGGGAGGGGGGGAGATGCAAGAGGGAAGAGATATGGGAACATATGTATATGTATAACTGATTCACTTTGTTATACAGCAGAAACTAACACACCATTGTAAAGCAATTATACTTCAATAAAGATGTTCAAAAAATAAATAAATAAATAAATAAATAAATAAAAATAAAATGAAATACCAGGAGGAAGAACTAGATTTCTTTTCCAATTTCAAATGTACTTTTCAATTTGGAAAAAAACAAACAAACAATACATTTGCATGTATTTGAAAAGTATTTATTGTTTAATTATTCTCTGTTTTAACCTTCTGATTGCTAAATACGATTTAGTCACTAACAGTCTTCCAAACTCTGGAGGTATCATACTGTTTTGCAATTATGTTCTGTTAAATAACGCTTAGGCAGATTACAAGTACTCAGCTAAGTCAATATGAGCAACCGTTTACAATCTGTTATATTTTGCTTATGGTAATTTTTAGGAGATTATGTTAGATGCACAAATAAGCTAGCGGAACCTGCTAAACGAAAGTGCATGCACTTAATCCTTTTTCTCTTACCGCATTTAAATTAGACCATAAGAATTGCTCTTTTTATAGCATGTCCCTAAGAGTCAACATGAACACCTGGGCCACTGAGGGGAGTATCATACATAAATGCACACATGCAGAAACATACACATATACATTCACACATTTTGGTAAATGGTGCTGAGACGAAACCAGATACAGCACATATACACAAGAGCTTGCCAATATAATGTATATGAATAAAAATAATATATAATTCAAACTTTCAATTTTCCTGGCTTCAAGCAGACTAGACAATGTACTTGTTCTAAATGTTTAATCATCATTTTTTTCAAGTAGCCTCAAATTTAACTGGGATTTAATTATAGAGTCTCTATTTTGATTACTTAGATTTAGGGATGAAATTTTCATTGCTAGATTTTTGTTTGTGTGTTTGATTAGTCAGTAATTTTTCAGACAGACTCACTATATTGTAAAAATTCATGGCTACCCTTGACCAGCAATGACCTTGAGTGTTTGTATGGCATTTGCACCTATATGGTATAAAAACATAGTCAATATACTTTAATATTTGAAACTGATGGTGACAGTAGAGGGTCAGGTTGAAAGGCCAGTATATACTCTGAGGCAATCAATTATGAAAGCTGCCTTCTGCTAAGCAGGTGAGGTTGCTGCTTTCATGGCATGCCTTTGTATTTGAAGCCCTATCTGTTGTCTATTAGTCTCTGTATTATAGATCTGCAGAGACTTTTTCTCCCAAAATGGTATCAGCCCATCTCATATTCCTCCCTGCCAGCTGCCTGTTTCTATTTCTGTTTATTTCAAGCAATCAACAAGTCCTTTACATTTCTACAGGCTGAGTTTCTGTGGTCCAGTCTTTCTTTTGGTTGGAAAATATATTGGTTTCATTTGAGAGTAGGTCTAGTAAGCATGGCTATAATACCAACTGATGCATTTTCGTCCAGGATCTTGATAATTTCAGTTCCATTTTGCTAATTGAAGACAACATTAACACAGTGCCTCACAATAAATCCTGTCCAAATACTGAACAAAGGGAGTGATAATGTTCAAGGACTCTCTAAGCTCTGAGGATGCATTATTATTCTTAGAGTCTGTGTTAATCTTCACTGCCTCCCGTGGGTGCCATTTATACTAGTGATCTATTATTTTGCCTACCCAACAACCATATCCCTTTCATTTGGTAAAAGCACCTTGCCTTTCTTTTAGAAGATAACTTTTCTCAACCTTAATTCATGGGATTTGAGGGGAGCTGACTCAACCTTGAACTTTAGTAATACATGTGACCCAGATGTGGACATTTAGGGCACTTCAATTTCCTCACTAAACTCATTACCTCAGCTGGACCAGGGAGAGCCTTACATGTGGATTTTACTATCAAGAGGAAAAGGAAGTAATTTGTTTTTTTCCAAAAAATGTCTAAGCTGATACAATATACTTTTGATGTCACTAGTTATCACTTGGCACTACTTATGATTGAGGATAGCTGCCTAAAAATAAAGTCAACAGAGATAAAAGCAAAGCAGTGGTGAAGAGTTACTCTTAGAGAGCTATCCTTGAATATCTCATTTGAACACCTACATCAAGCCATACCTAAAGCCCACTCTTAGACTTCCCTGTTATACCAGCCAAACACTATTATTGCTTGCATCAATTTGAATTGGGCTTCTGCCACCCACAACTAAACTGTATTATAAAGTACACTGATTAAAACAGTATCCCTAGTCCCAAATGCTAGTGTTGCGAGTAACACAAACAACAAAAGCATGATAGAACCATAAACTTTAGGATAAAGCCAATGGGTTATCCTAAGATAAAACACTGTTTTACTGGCATTAACACCTAACATTTCACCTACTACTAAGAAGTCATTTGATGTGATATGCATGTGCATTCAAGTATGAGACATGTTTCCTCTTTCTTATCTTTCTTTTCATTTATAGTTATCTCCTTGGTTTACCTGAGTACCATGTAGCTACTTTGGTTTCATATATTTAGTGATATTTTGTCTTTAATTAAGCCACATTTCTTTAATAGGAAGCTGGTATATAAATATAACACAGTATAGTGGATGCTGAATATGAGCTACGGAAGTAACAGAATACAGTGACAGCTCTGAGCCATGCAGGTCAGGAGAGAGTTGCAGCCAAGTGTAGTATTTGCCCAGCAAGACCCTGGTTTTCAGGATGATTGTCATTTCATTGTATTACACTGAACTTTTAAACAATTCATAATTTATTGCATATCTTCTTGAATGTGTGCTTCTAGGGCAGAGTTAGCAGTGTCGACACTTTCCCAAATAACTTTATCAAGGTCTTCAGTGTACTCCTATGAACCCTAGGAGTAGAAGAGTTTCGCTTATTGTCCAAACTCTGGGTCCCAGGCTTTTTGTTTTATAACTGATCAGAGTGGAATAAGGGCTGGAAAGAGTCACTTTTACCTCTATGCCTTTGGCTTCATTTATGCACCCAGGGACTGATACTTTTGCTGACTGGAGTATTTTCCCAATATGTAAAGATAGTTTTTAAGATCTCAGAGTCCTCTGAATTGTGATAAACACATATGCTAACCCTCACTTTCATGCTTACTATCTGGGAGTCCTTGGGACTTAGGTTCCTCCCTTGTAAACTAGGATGACCTTAAGAGACTATTTTTGGGGTGGTAGTTATTATTATTAAATTAGATAATCCTAATTAGTCCACAAAATGTGATTTATTAGTATTAGTGTGAGTATTATAGTCCAATGTAAAAAATAATCATCTAAAAGGAGTCCAATTCTCAGGCAAAGATTTTTTTTTAGAAGTAATTCCTAAGATGTGAGAGTCATTCAAAAAAATGTTCTCTGACTCATACATGCTATATCATGAAATTATTTGTCTGAGGTTACTACTTGATTTATATGTTCTCCCTGACCTCTCCCACTCTTTCCTGTGTGAATACACCATAAGTATATTATCGACCATATGTTTCTACTTGCATTCAGTGCCCAGAGTGTACACAAACATGAAATGTTTCCCGTGAGGGAAGAGAAACAAAGACCCTTGAGACAAATGAATCTCCCAGAGCAAAGGAAAGATGCTCTTCTCTGGAATTCAACATAGTCATGGAATCAGAGCACACAAGAAGTGAACTATCAGTACAGCCTCAAGGTCACAATTTCCAATTCAGAGAATCACCCAAGAGAGGGTTTCAGAATTAGTAAGTGCTCTGGGACAGCAGCAGAAAGCAGTGCAGAAGGAAAGACCATTTATAAAAGTGAAGAACTACAGTGAATACTAAATTTTTTCTCCTTTCTGGGCAAATGACAGAAGAGGCTATCATATAAAATGCGAAGTGATAGTAATTATGACTTATTGGAGGTGTTTCAATACATTACCATTGGTGATGATGATAAACAGAGTTACCCAGGACAGGAGGGAGAGTTGAACAAAACACAAATTCTAAAAGAACATAAAAGAAAGAGACACAAGATAATAGAATTATTTTCTTAAAATAAAGAAAAAGGGGAAGTAGGAAAAAATTTGGAGGCCCGAGTGAGATAAAGCATTAAAATTTTAGCATTCAGGAGTTTGGAGGATCAAACTTGTTAAGTTTAATAAAAATGTATTTAAGCACTCTCACTAAAACAAACATTTATATGTTATTTGAAATATTTTTTATAAATAATTAATACTTAAACTAATATTAATGATATTATTAATGATATGTTACCTATATATAGGCCTTCTATGTTTTTCATTAACTCTTAATACCATGATTTTAATCAGTCCCAGAGAGAATAAGAGGCTTGTCAAGACCACAGAGCAAATAAATGGGTCAGAATTGGGACAAGAATTTATATTTTCTAAGTACTCAACCAAAGATTCTGCCATCATATTACATACTCTCAAATAGATTTTTCCCAATTTCATAAGCATTTAACATGGAGACTACCGTCTCAGTAGGCCTTATTAATATGTATAATCCCATCAATTTCCTAAATTCAGGGTAAACCGACTAATAACTATATTGGTTATTATTTGTCTCCTTGGGGACAAACTGATACTGAGTGTGTTCTAATAATAATTTCTTGTTGTTCTTAGCAATACATACATTTACATAATTGGAAATGGTATGGCTTAATTTATGGTAGGAGTGTGTGATATATCTGGGAGATTGGAATTGTTTCATTTTGTCAAAACGGTCAGCTGTGGATCTTTGGTTTGGTAAGTTTCACTGCATCTTAAGTGCAAAGCAAGAGTAGGCATGTTGATTTGAGATTGAGAATTCAGAGAAATGTCATAAGAATGTGACCAGGTAGAAAACTTTGAGGATAGAGTTGAAATTAATCTATAAGATTGGGGATATGCAGGGAATTCAATATTTTAAGCACAAAACTATCCAAACAGCTATCCCTATGCTAGTTAAAATTGCCAGCTCTTATTACAATTGCTACTTTGTAATGAAAGTGTCTAACTTAAAAAAAAATCTCCATTAAGCTTATAAACAGAATTTTACTGTCTAGCTAAGCGGTATTATAATTTTTCTCTTCTTTTCTAATTGTTTAACTTAGAGGATTTAGGATATAATTATCTCTCATTGTTGTGATACTAAACTTTTCAATTTATCGACAAATACACTAAAATAGCGTTCTCCATGATTACTTCATATGTATCTTATTAGTTTGTATTCTTCTGCTGCATATTCTTCTTCTTCAAATGCATCATCGAACTATTCTTTCCATTAAAACTCATCTCCTTCTCATCTGAATAATTTCCCCAGCTGTCCAGATCCATCTGTATTTTTGATCAAGCTGATTTATTATCGCTAGCTTCTAGCGTTTTATTATTACAGATTTGGATGTGTACTCGTTTACATTTTCCACTGACTGCTTAATGAATATGTTGAATAATACCAATTCACATTCTAATCCCCAGAGACCTTCCTTGATACTTCTATCTTCCAATGAGGTATAAAATAATTTAAGTTTTCTATTTGCTGGGCTAATTTGTATATTCTTATTGTGCCATTATTTGTATGCAAGAAAATCTTAAGTACTGAAACCCGTCATTTAACTAGACTTTTTTCAACTCTCAGCTGTTAGAAAAAAGAAGAAATTAATGGCACAACAGTAGCTAGCAGGCATTGAGTTTAAAAACTACTACTTTACAGAGTCCTGGCTCAGTTTTGCTTTAGCTCAGTCTCCTTTATCTTCAGTAGCTACAATGACAAAGTTTTAAATGGTAAGACTTGGGTACAACAATATCCCCAGGCACTCTATCAGGAAAATATGCCACAGACCCTACGGTAAACTGGACCTGCTCGCTTCATGGGGAGGATGCTATCTGGGTAATATTCCATCCTCCACCCCTATGCATATATACATAAGTACCCAGAGAGAAAAATCAGTAAATCTTTTAGACAAGCAAAGAATTATGGAGACCTGGGTCACTGTCTCTTCATGATTAGATAAGGTGAGCTTGCTTGCTTAACTTAAAATGACTAATCTCTGGTTCATGAATTGTGGATTTTGAATAAAAATCTTTTCCACACATTTCTGTGGAAATATAATACACCTGGGCACATAATCTCCTCTATCCTACATTTTAAAAAGTTCTACCTAAATCAACTCCATGGTAGTGTGGGTGTGTATATTCTAATGCTATTTTTTCTTCAGAACAGAGAACTTAACAGCTAAAAGCGAGTCTGACATTATCATGGCCAAGCTCAGCATTATACTTGAGTCTGCCCTTCAAAGCAAACCCTCCCCTCTCTACCTCTGCTGTACTGGTTGCTGCTTCCTATGTATCACTTTACTTCCTTAAGAAAATATTAAGACAGTAACACAAATTTGCAATCTCTAATCTTGGTCCTATATTTTTATTGCCTATTTCCAACAAACTTTAAATTCCAGCTCTAATCAAGAAACTTGATCAGATTCTCAAGAGACTTTATCAAGCAGGACTTGTTTGGAATGAGCGTATATAATCAGCCCATGGTAAGGTGGATGTATATCTAAAACCCAGAATAAAGCATTGTGTGATTTGCATTTCAATAAGTATAAATGAGGTAGTAAAGTAATGATGACAAAGGAAGCATTTTCTAAATGGAGAAAATATCATAAAAAATAAAAGAAGAAAACATAATACATGTTGTCTGATTTATATGTAATTAAAAGTTAGAATAAGAAGGGGAGGATGCTTAAACTGTCTATTAGAGCAAGCAAACTCTACTCTGGACTACCTTGGTTAAATTATATAACCAAACCAATCCCTGTTATGTCATTTTAAAAATGGCAATTATAAATCCTGAATTGCTCCTAGGGTTTAAATACAAAAGTAGATATAAATCCCCTATCAAAGTGGCTTGTTCATAATAGGTAAGTGACCATAAAATCTTAGCTACATACCCTCTTCTGCCCCAGAGCAGTACTTTGTGGACATATCTCTAACTATTTAAATTAAAGCATAATGAGGAAGGCGTGCTGGAGACAAAGTGACATAGATTACAAAGAACTAGGAATACATGGTTAAGTCTAAAAACTCCAGAGAGGAACCCTATGGTATGCCAATTCACTGGATCAGTGAACCTTGTATTAATATAGCAGAAACATGGCAACAGATACTCAATAAAACCATTATACTAGGTATAGTATAACACTAGCCAATATAGATTGCTATTGGGTTACCTCACTTTTATTTATTTAAAGAGCAGCTCTATTTATTTATTTATATTTTAAGTTCTTTGAAATATTGTTGGCTCTTAAAATTGTCATAGACCAAGCAGTGGAAGTTTGTCTGGGCTTGAGGGAGTTTAGTTTTTATTTCTGGTACCACAAGCGGGCAAACGTTGCCTCAACATTTTTACATCAGTAGGGTATTTAAAAACCACTTGAGAAAAAAAATATGGTTTCCCATTTTTGCCTAAAGATATGCCATGAAATTCTCCAGAAAGTTCAATAGAGCAACAAAATCTAGTCTGCAGAACAGAAGTAAGTGACATGAAAAAATATTTTGGAGACAAAAGTAGAGAATTTTTTAAAGAAATTGTGCATCATTGTATCACCAAGATTCTTGATGTCACTGCAGGGCATATTATTCTTAGGTAAAATACAGAGAATGATAATTCTGTGATTCAAAAGAGCCAGACTCTGAATGGAAGGTTTTAGGAGTAACTAAATCAAATTATTTCTCTTATATTTTATTTTTAATGTATATACAAGAGTGATATATGAAACAAAAGTCTGAATTGAGTCTGAAAGATATCTTCCCACAGGTATAAAATAAACAAAAACATATTGCGATAACTTTTAATTGGCAGTGTTCTCCTATTGTTCTTTCTTAATTGTAATTACCATAACAGTGTCATAAATTGACTGTGTTTTGGATTTAATGAAGTACAGTAGCTGCTCAGATGCTAGAAAATAGTGACCTAGACTGTATCCTAAGATGAGTATTTTTATGAATATATTAGAGTCTTTCCTTGTCTTTCCTCACTAGCGTAGGTATAGCAAACAACAGAAACACCACTGTGGATACCACAAAAAGTTACAAGATTTACATTTTTGGACATGATAGGAGAGTGATACCTCAGAAGTGTGAATTTTTTAATGATTCTAAAATATACAATAAAACAGTCTTATTTTTCAGAGATTTAAAAATAATATAAAGTAAGTCTGCTAGGCAAAGAGAAAGCTGAAAAAAATCAGAAGAAAATGATTTACATGGCCAAGCATATAGATTAAATGAAAACACAGAGATACTTAAGTCCAAATTTGCTCAATTGTGGCCTCCATTTTGCACCTGCAGTGTGTGGGCACCATTCAAATGAGATAACATCTGGCACATTGTTAGCGTAGTAATCGACAATTGCAGAACATTTAAATTGTGGCTGTACTTACGGAGAAAGAGAGAAAGTGCAGTTAAAAAGATGTGAGTCTAAGATAGGTTTAAACTCACAATATCCACATAACTCATTCTTCAGAAGAGAGACTGAAGCTAAGTCTGAACTGGATCAAAGAGGGAACTCAAGGTTATGAAGCTACAAGGAGTTCAGTCATGGGGTGGTAGAAAGAGGATGGGCTTTAGAAATGATCAGATGTCATTTCACATACACTTTCTAGGTGTAGGAAGTTGAAGCAACTACTTAAACTCTTTGTATCACAAGTCTTGCTGTTGTAAAAAGAAAATAATAGAAAGGGTGTGGATTTATAGTGAGAATTATAGTAGTATGCTGAAAAGTAAGAGGCTCTATGAATTGTAGTTTCCTTTCTCAACCTTCTTTTTTCTTTCTTATATTTCTATCCCTAGATTTTATATAAAGTGATGATAATTTTTATGTATTTAACTTAAGTGTGTTTCAATTTGACTTATAAATTCACCTACTTCATACTCTGGGGACTTGGGAATCATTCATTCTAAACCATGTATCAAAAGCCTCTTTTTTGCGAATTAATATGCCAGGTGCTGGAATTACAATTGTGAGCACAAAGAAACAAGGACCCTAGGCTTGTTATAACCTATTGAGTGAGACAGACATTAATCAACTGTACAAAAAAAAATTTAGTGACATTACAAATGTGACAAGTGCCATGGATAAGGGATATAGCTTGTAACATGAGAGGGTGCAGAAGTCAAGGAAGTCAGGGAAACATTTAGGAAATTGAAGGAGGAAGAGAAAATATGTAGGCAAAAGGCAAGGGAAGAGCATAAAAGCAAGAGAAAAAAAAAGAGAAAGTTCTTTCTGGCAGAAAGGAGCACTATATATGAAATCAAAAGAATATGTTTGGTATTAAACTGATGCTATGGATGAAACATTACATACTTGAAAAACTTATAGAGGTCTTTATCAGATTATGTGGAAAAAATAGTAAAGTTATATATACAGTATAGGGTTGAAATCATGAGTTATGTTCAAAATGTGTTTGAAATTTTATAACAGTGCAAGTATTCCTTAAAATGTAAATTGTGCCAATAATGGACATTTTGAGGGCAGTCAGATTAATTTAATTCACAATGACACCCCTTTGAATTCCAAGTTCTAAATTTGGGAGAGATATAAAATACAAGCATGAGTGGGAACACTAGAATTTGGCATGACAGATGTTCACATGTACACCCTTCCTCTGCTTGATCATTCCTACTTTTCTCAGTACTTAGTTCAATGAGTGTCAGAAAGAGAATAGGAAAAGAAAAGAGTTTCACTTCTAAGCTGGACTGAACTATCATTTCTGGGAGAGACTGTACAAATATAGTAGTACAGTTAATATATGTGTATGTGTACCTCCACATGAAGTATTGATGTAAGAGATATGCAGCTGTTGAGAAGCAGTCCAAAATCTGAGCTGGAGTATGGATATTTTTCAAGGTTACAAATCTTACATGAAAAGATGGTCAACATCACTAATCATTAGAGAAATGCAAATTAAAACTACAATGAGGTATCACCTCACACCGGTCAGAATGGCCATCATCAAAAAATCTACAAACAATAAATGCTGGAGAGGGTGTGGAGAAAAGGGAACCCTCTTGCACTGTTGGTGGGAATGTAAATTGATACAGCCACTATGGAGAACGGTATGGAGGTTCCCTAAAAAACTAAAAATAGAACTACCATACGACCCAGCAATCTCACTACTGGGCACATACCCTGAGAAAACCATAATTCAAAAAGAGACATGTACCACAGTGTTCATTGCAGCTCTATTTACCATAGCCAGGACATGGAAGCAACCTAAGTGTCCATCGACAGATGAATGGATAAAGAAGATGTGGCACATATATACAATGGAATATTACTCAGCCATAAAAAGAAACAAAATTGAGTTATTTGTAGTGAGGTGGATGGACCTAGAGTCTGTCATACAGAGTGAAGTACGTCAGAAAGAGAAAAACAAATACTGTATGCTAACACATATATATGGAATCTAAAACAAAAAAAAAGGTTCTGAAGAACCTAGGGGCAGGACAGGAATAAAGACGCAGACGTAGAGAATGGACTTGAGGACACGGGGAGGGGGAAGGGTAAGCTGGGACAAAGTGAGAGAGGGGCATGGACATATACACACTACCAAATGTAAAATAGATAGCTAGTGGGAAGCAGCTGCATAGCACAGGGAGATCAGCTCAGCGCTTTGTGTCCACCTAGAGGGATGGGATAGGGAGGGTGGGAGGGAGACGAAAGAGAAAGGAGATAAGGGGATATATGTATACGTATAGCTGATTCACTTTGTTATACAGCAGAAACTAACACACCATTGTAAAGCAATTATACTGCAATAAAGATGTAAAAATAAATAAATAAATAAGTCAAATTACATAAAAATTTCAATAACAATAAACATAATAATAGTGCTGAAATACAAAATCTTAAGGGAAGTAGAAAAATGTGATTGTACCTTAAACCTCTGGGATGGACACCATAAATTAGACAAATGATACAAAGAGTGTTTTAATTTAGTTAAAATCTTATTCTAAATTATCAGTCTCAACATATTCCACTCATACAATATATTAATATAAGTCATATATTTATGTTTTAATAAGAATAAGCTTCCCCAAACCACTGTCCATAAGATAAACAACATCTAGAAAGGAAATACAGCTATTTAGCAAAATTAACACTAAAAAATTAATAATTCTGTATACTTATTTAATTTTTACAACAAACCTTTGAATTTTGTGAGATAAATATTACTACTTCAATACTGAAAATAATGAAACTGAGATCCTGAATATTTAACTTAGATGTCCAGAGTCATAAAGTTATTGAGTCTGGCACATAGCAATTATATGATAAATATTTATTGAATTAATAAGCCCATGGAGTATCTTAGGATAAAACCTAGCTCTCCAGGACTCCATAGCATCTCACTGCATAAAAAAGATAGTACTATCTGATAGCAGAAAACTTAAATAGAAGCCTAAGCTAGAGTTTCCTTCATTGAATCATTTGTTTATGTATTCATTCATTCACTTGTCTGTTCATTTTATTTCCCCTAAGTTTGTTGATAGCATATTACATGTGAGGAATTTTGTTAGGCATGGAGGTGCATCAAAACACAAAACAGTTATGTCCTCAGTCCTCAGAGAGTGTATAGTTTTTCAGGGAATATAGACAATTACACAAGTAATTACTGCATAGGTTAATGTAGGAAAAGTAAAGAATGCAAGAATGCAAGTAAAGAATGCAAGAATAATAATCTGGGGTTGGTGGAGAGAGGCAGTGAGAAAAACTCAGAAATGCTTTTAAGTCACGTCCTCACCTAAGAATGGGAATTAGCCAAGTGAAGGTGCACAAAATTTGGCGGTTAGGTAGGAGAGTACTGTGTAAAGGAATAGCATGTATTGAGAAAGTCTGTAGGTTACAAAAAGAAACTGAGTATGAATAGAACATAAGAGTACAAGATGGAGAGTGGAAAGGCATGAGGATATAGAGGAAGACAGGAGCTAGAAAATGAAGACCCTCATGCAGCTTATTAAGATGTACCCTCAAAGCAATAGTTTATTTTGTATTAGAGGATTGGTTAAGCAATAAAGCATCATCGTTAGAGCTGCATTTTTGTTTGTTTTAAAGATTCTTTTACAGAGGTTTTATATGGACAAAGTTTTAGGGAAAAAAACCAAAATCATTTATGTAGGGATACCAGTTGGTTTCAATGGCATTGGAGAAAACAAAATCACTAGGAGATATGCTTAAGACATTGTCTGCAAGCCATTGTATGGGATTGGAAAGAATGATTCCAGAGATTTTGACTGCAGTAACCAAGGGTGCTGCAGTGCTAATCATGGAGTATGGGAACAGTTATGGAAGACAGAGTTAGGAGATAGCATGATAAACTTTGCTCATATTGAGTTTGAAATGTCTACCAGACATCAAGTGGAAATTTCTATTGATTATTTAAATAGAGGATCTGAGACTGAGGAGAAAAATGTGGTATGGAGCTAAAATTTAAAAAAATAAATAAAATAGGGAAAAAAACCCATTAATGTGATAGTGCTCACAGTCTTTCCTCTGAAGGATGAGGCTTTGGGATGGCTTTCCAATTCTGAATCCCAGAATCAGAGCAACACTGCCTACGGCAAATATTGCAGATTGGTTCGATCAGCATCGCTTTCTGTAAACTAGAGAATGGAAAGGTGAAATCTCATTTCTCATACTCTTGAAGCTAAGTTTTCAAAAGTGACAGATTTGCACCAAGCGGATTCCCATGCAAGACTTGAAAGGCAGAACTAAGATTATAGGGCAGAGGCCATGAGGCTTCTCTAGCAAGCAAAGTCATAAAACTTTTTCCTTTTTTTTTTTTCTCATTCTCTCTCTCTCTCTCTAATGGCAGCTCTACAAGGATCTCTGTTCTCCAGTGTTTGGTATCTTGGGTGGTGAGAACCAAAAAGCTACTACTACTGCAGGACTGCAAGAAAATATTTTGTTGGTGTGATTGGACAGTTCTGTTTACATTGCTTCTGGAAGTTTAGCACACAAATTTAGTATCCAAATAATAATATTTTTAAATAAATTCTTTTTTTTTTCTTTTATTCTAGTTAGAGTAGATTTTGTCAGCCATTAAAAATCCTCTCCTAGTGATAACTAACTAGGTTTTGTTGGTGTCATTACTGGCGACATAATTTGCAGGGCCTAGTACAAAATAAAATTTGACATCTTTTGTTCAAAAAATATTAAGAATTTTAAGATGGCAACCACAGAGCATTAAATCAAATACTGGGAGCTTCTAAGCTGCACAGGTCACACATCCATGAAGCCAGTCCCAGCTGGAGCATAAAACAGCCAGATGGGTTGATGTGGACAGAGGGTGGTTCTAGAAACAGGCATTTTCAGACTCCATTATCTTGTAGCTTTACTGTCTACTACAGCTGCTGGTTGCTGGGTGAGCAAAAGAGGGAAGGAATAATCACTCTTGAGCTTATCACTGTCCCACCTAAAAGTGTCACATGCTATTTCACCTTATAGGCCATTGGTCCAAATTAGTTACAGGCTCCCTCCTAACTGAAAGAGTGCTGGGTAATATAAGGAAGTAATTTTAACGGTGTGAACAGTATAATATTTGCTACAAATCCCAACATACACCAGTACAGGTCACAGAAAGTCCTTGAAATCGACTAATACCAGACTAGATGCTTTGCTACTAAGCTTATCACAAGAATGCACGATGACACCAGCTTGGTCTTTGCCACCAGCATGCCTGGGGCATGGAAGGAGCATGGAAGGGGCCTTTGGGGTTGTGGAAGGAGCATGGCCCATGCCACAAGCTACTGACTCACTTCGGGTGCTGCAGCTGTAGGTTTGTAATGTAACCTCTATAGCAGCTGACTGTACAAATAAAAAGTTCTTTTTGCTTAGTGAGGAGGGCTGCTTAATGTGTAGAACCTCCAGAGCACTGGCATCCCAAATACTTTTATTTTCAAATCCCCTTTCCATAAGAAGGCTTGAAAAACTTCCTGTTTTTTAAAAATTTTTGTAAAGGGTTACTGGTGAGGAAAGGGCTAGAATTTACTAATTATAGTCAATTTTAATTTTACAGATATTTTACATCCTGATTATATAATCTAAACTCATTCTAATAGTAGTTAAAAAAAACAATTACAAAGGCAGATACTTTAGGAAAAATACAGAATTGCAATGTGCAACAAAACCAAAGATAAGTCACTTATCTATTGGGTGTTTCAGACCATCTACATCATCTTTTTAATTTGTGGAGTGCATTTAAGTGCCCCCAAATATTGTCTTTTACGGAGACACAAGTACCAGAATTTGACACAGTTACACATTTGACTGGTATATTAGGGTGGTAGTCATACCACTTGACATGATTTCAGGAGATTTAAGGTTTATTTGGTTCAGTCTCTAGATGTGTAACCTTTAAAAGTCACATAATCGCACATCAAACTGTTCTAGTATTTTATACAGCATCACTTTACTTTTGACTTGACCTGACCCTTAGGTAGTTGGGTGTTCTAAAGCAGATTACAGGCTTCCAAAGATTACATCTTGCTTTTTTTGTTTCCATTCTCAGTCACATGTAAAATTTCACTGCAAACTTCTTGAAAATTCTGATATTCCCTAATACTACTTCATGCTAATATGCTGTTTTTTAAAATTTTGTAAAACTAAATGTTGTGTATTTGATTACCTATCACACATTTAAGTGTCATAAATTAGGTTTAATTCTATTCAGTTTTCACTTTAAGAATATTAATATAAATATATTTTAATGGAGAGACTAGGAAAGCAAGTATGGAAAGAACAAATAGTACATTGTAAGATTCAGTTGCAACTAGAACAAGCTGGAGAATTTGACTTATGAGATCTCCAACCATGAACTATTAACCTTTTCTTTCAATTGGCTACATATTTCATATAAAAAAATGATTAACTGAATGTCCTGAAATTTAAAAATAAGATATAAAATTATATCCTTCTTATGACTTCAGCCACTAAAGTTGTCTTTATTTTAAAATTAATGATAGATAAAATCTTATACACAAATATATATTTGGGCTCCACTTTACGGAAAAAAGAAAACATTTATAATACCATAACTTCCTACTTACATTATCTTCTAAATGGTGAATTATTGATGTTGCCAATTATGTTTAATTTAGAGGGTAAAAGTTTCCACAATTTCGCTTTTGTTAATTTTACTAACAACACAGTTGGTGATTCTTTGAGAGCTTTCTTTTTGTTCAAATATTTGTTTTAAGAAACAGTTAATTAATTTTCCAGTTTTCTTTCCTTCCTTTCTTTTCTTTCTTTCTTTCTTCCTTCCTTCCTTTCTTTCTTCCTTCCTTCCTTTTCTTTTTTTGTTTTTTAACCAATTCACAGAAGTCAAAATAGAAGACACTTTTACTCACAAAGAAGTCAGGTAACTGGTACACCCAAAGCTCACATCAGATAACTCACCTAAATAAGCTAAACGCTCGAAATACAAACTGAAAATTTAGCAAGTAAGAACCATGTAGTCATTCTCTTTCTGTGAAATTACAACAAACAAATAGAATATGATGGTTAAATCAACAGATCCAAGGTACAGAATACTACTAAACATTTGTATACATCAATAAATATTTTTAAATAAATCTTATTTAGTTATTTTATTATCCTATATAATTATTTTATATTCCAGATCTATATCCTTTTAACAAATGAGCATAGGAGGAATGTGACCTATCAGCACAGTACTATAATCAAAAATACCCTAATGATAAAAATATAACATCTTTAACATATCAATAATATCAGGGAATATACAATTTTATCCTGAGAATCTTACTGGCAGGAATCTAAGGCCTAGCAAAGGTGCTCCCTACATCCAGAAGGAAAAAAAAAGAAGGTAGGTAGTTCTCTGTTAAAGGGAGAGGAGAAGCACTGTACAAGAAAGTGAGAATGTAGAAATATATGAAAATACCCAAGCAAAATGTACCTGCTTCACAGTCAATAATTTGCAAATATTTATATTTGCAATAGTTGCCAATATATGATTAAAGTCTTAATTCTTGGAACATCAAAGGATGTACAGAAAGAGCTATTCAGTTTCCCACTTCATGTTGTAGTAACAACAGCCTCTTTCTACATGGCTCACTTTCTGGAAGTAGCTGTAATCAAACCCATAAAATTTAATAGTTTGTTTTATTTTTTAATCCTATAAATTAATTCACTGGTCATACACATTTTATGACAAACTACCACTGAGATACAAAAATTTTGTAATGTGACAACTTCTTAGATGTACAGTCTTCTAAACTGTCATTAAAATCTGGTTGACTTTTTACGTCTATAAAATATTTGTTTTTAATCCTTTAATGTTATTGCATTGTCAATGAACTATAAAGCTTAAACTCTGGTTAGTTTAAGGTTTTGTCAAATTTTGGCCAGGAAAAGTGAATTTATTTTGACTGTATTTCTTGTGGCAATACCTATGTATAATGCTGGCTCTAAATGGCTGCAATGTGTATACCCCTCATGAAAATCATGAGCATATTTTAAACTACAAAATACATTCTGGGCATGAGCAAGAGCATATAATTGGATTGGTTGAGGCCACTTATGTCAGAAAACAAAAGATGATATAATCTGTAAATCAGGCTAACTTATAACAGTGATGAATATCTGCTAAATTCCTAAATTCTCTCTTCTGTGTTTATATGATATATTTTGGGGGGGTTGATATAGAAAACCATTTTCAACGTAGAATATACAAACTCTTTAAACCTGATGATTTTATAGTGTGATTCCTACTACATTACTTATAACAAAACTCTAAAGTGGATGAACTTTCAGACATAATCAAACATTTAATTTAAACATTTAATCCTTTAAATTTCTTCTTACATTGAGTTGGTTTTTTCAGGCATCCTCAGAAGCGCTAGCATGATTTGTTACAGCAAATTACTGATCATCCAGTTGGTCAAATACCAGATTGTGATCTATTTCAGAGCCGTTGTTTCCAATCACATACCCTTCCCTTTTGTTTAAGAGCATTTAAAAAGCCCAGGAACTTCGCAGAGAAAAGGAAGGATCACAGATCCCCAAGTGGGCTCACTGTTAAGAGTTCCTGACACATTATGGAAAGGGACTTACTGGCAGCTTACTCCTTCATTTGTCCTTTAAAATTCCTCTACCAAAGCTTTTGCCCCTAAAACAAACAGTGATCATATCATTAGAGCAGAAAATTAAATGTGTGTGTGTATTACTTTACAGATATTTTATTTTATTTTATTAACAAATAGAGGGAAAGTAAAGGGATAAGAAAGCTAGCTGGGTCACATATTCTCAAATAACATTTTCTGCCTCTTATACTCAGGGTCAGCTTGGGATTTAAACTTTCATTTATTTGAGAAATGTTGATTTGATATGCATATCTTTAGAACTAATTTAGATAAATGGGTAGGAGGATATCAGTATTAGGGAATTCCCTCTACAATCAGCCACCTGCCTTGCCTGTACAATGTGTTAAGTCGTTTCAATCTGGCCAGTGACCTGTCTAGAACCAGAGACATTAATGTTTAATCATTCCTAGTCACCTTCCAAGCAGGGGCAATTGTCACCACTCCCTTAATAGTTCTGGAATATGTGACACTTAGTAAGGGGAAGGAACTTGATTCTAAGTGCAGTGCTGTGTGGTTAGGAATAGTCAGGTTCTATAATATCAACATAGAAAATGTTTGTGTGTATGAGAAAGAATGCCTACTGTATGTTTTCTTAGCCCCCTATTTAAAACTATTAACAGCTGTTTGAAAGAGATTATTAGTCTCATTTTACAGATGTGAAAACTGAGGTTGAGAGGTTGGGAAAATCATTGACTGTCAAACACCAGCCAGTAATTAAGCTCCCATCTGTCAGATTCCAGGTTAAACACAAGGGTAATGGGAAGACTTTACATTCTCTCAAACAAGTAGTGTGAAGAGGGAGAAAAAAAAAATAGTGTCAGCTTCATAACTCCAGGCAATAAACTCAATGCTTTCTCAATTTGTTCTCAGTATTTTAGTGAAAAGATTTACTTAGGATTCCCAAGCAATTTCAATAAAAGCCCAACTGGTTTGAAAATTTTTATATCAGCACTAAATAATAAAAGTCTTAAAAAGCAGTTTTAGACTCACATTGATATAGTGATGGCATCATTATGTTTACGGGCTGATAGGGTCTGAAACTAGGTGTGTTTCATGGATAGCAATACTTTTCACCAATCACATGGAACTAATCATCAGATATTAAGTTAACCTGACTTATGGCAAAACTCATCCTGACTTCTGCTATGTTAAAAGGAGAAAGGCACAAATCAACAGAAAACGGGATGAGTCAGAAATAGCCTTATCTTCAAATTGCTTAATTTTGATGATTTATGCCTTCATCATACTTTTCAGCAATATAGCTTTTTGAAGTAATTTTTTTTTCCTTTGGCAAAGAAGAAATAAATGAGTATATGAATAAAGGAAAAATTAGGTACTGGAGAAATGAAGACTTTCTAATACATCTTCCATCTACTAGATACAGCATAGTTACTTGTATAGTTAACTGTTCTCCCAATCCTTAAAGCCATAACAAGACTTATTGTTGAACATTAAAGATGAAATAATACTTGAAGTTACACAAAATATTATATATAGCAGTATCAAATTACTATCGTTTAAATAAATGATAAATCAATATTCTTGTTTCTGAGATAGAAATTTAGCTGCTGTAAATCATTATAATCTTCCTGCTTTTCCACTGAACCATTATTGTCTTTTATATTCTAACAAGTATCATGTGACTCCTCTCCAAAATAATAAAGAACAGGGAATCACTGCTGCAGAGAAAATCCTTGGTTTTACAAGCAAGGTATTTCTATATTTCCTTTCTAAGGCCACATAATGATTCCTTAAACTTTTCTTGACAGGGAAAAATAGTAAATATTTTTAGGATTTTGCTGGCCACCGGGTCTCTGTCACAACTACAAAACTCCACCGTTGTAGTGGGAAAGTAGCTATAAACAATAAATAAACAAATGGTGGCATGGCTGGGATCCAATAAAATTTCATTTATAAAAACAGGATAGAACTGACCCAATGATTCTAATTTTCTGACTTCTATCATGCAGGGTAGCTTCATCAGACCTTCCATTTGGCCAAAGTACCCCATTGGAGTTTTTTTTTCACTATTTCCAAATTTACTCACTGCCAATAATCTACCTTTGTCTTTACTCTCCTTTTAGTATAAAACTGCCTTCATATTTAATCTGTAGCCATTCTTCAAATCCCATCTTAAATCCACCTCATCAGAGAACTCCAGTGAGCATGATACTTTGAGCATATTAAGCTATCATAACCTATTTCATCCATTAAGCAATCTTTCCTCTGTTGACTTATAATAGTGTTCATCATTTTTGCACATAGAATCCTTTTTTTAAGAAAAGAAAACAAACCATCCAATTTAAAAAATGGGCAAAGAACTTGCTAAACATTTTTCCAAAGAAGACATACAAATGGCCACTGGGTACATGAAAAGATATTCAATATCTCTAATCATTAGGGAAATGCAAATCAAAACCACAATAAGATAGCACCTCACAATAGAATGACTATTATCAAAAAGACAAGAAACAGCAAGTGTTAGTGAGGCTGTGGAGAAAAGGTACACTGTTGGTAGGAATGTAAATTGTTGCAGCCATTACAGAAAACATTATGTGGAGGTTCCTCAAAAAATTAAAAATAGAACACCATATAATCTGGTAATCCTATTTCTGTGTATATAACCAAAGGAAATGAAATCACTATATCAAAGAGATATTTGTATCCCCATGTTCATTGCATTATTATTCACAGTAGCAAAGTGGCGGAAACAACCTAAGTGTCCATCAGTGGATGAATGGATAAAGAGGATGTGGTGTATACATATTCCCATCATCTAATATAATAATAATCTAAGAAAGCTGAACTCATAGAAGTAGATGGTAGAATGGTGGTTCCAGGGCCTGAGAGGTGGGGGAAATGGGGTCATGTTTGTCAGAGGATATAAACTCCCAGCTATAAGATAAAAAAGATCTGGGGAGCTAATGCATAGCATAATGACTATAATTAACAACACTGTATTATATACTTGAAAGTTGTTAAGAGAATAAATCTTAAATGTTCTCACGACACACATAAACAAATCTTAATTATGAGGAGATGGGGGTGTTAACTAACTTTATTGTCAATCTTTTTACAATATATACATTTATCTAATCATCACATTGCATGCCTTAAACTCATATATGTTATATGTCAATAATATCACAATAAACCCAGGGGAAAAATGAAAGGGAACCAAAACTATCATGTGGTGTGATCCTGTCATTTGGGAAGCATGAAAACCAGAGAGGCTAAGTAATTTTCCATGATCAAATGAAGAAAAGACAATAGTAAAGCCCAGCTCTCTTGAATCTACTTTAGTAAGCTTTATTAAGGCTGTAAAAATCTTAGCATTTCATAAGGATTCCTAAGGATATATATATAACTCATTCCATCAAGTACCAAAAGATCCTCTATCAGTTCACTAGCAATTAATATCCAGTTTCAATATTTTCAATCAAAGGGAAATAATGACATGCTCCTACTTACAAATAGCATAATTTTTTAAAAGACTTTTGTGAGTCCATTTCCTATTGAGCCAAAAATGACACTCAAAGTCTTTGCTAAAGTTGATGAAATGGTGATCTGGTGAGAGTCTTTGTTCTTATTAACAAAAAATGTAAGTAGACAGAAAATGAGAAGCTTCATTACCTCCTTGAGGTATATACTAGAGATATATCCCTAGTTGGACAGGTCTAATTGCTATTTCTTATACTGAGCAAAACCATCCTCTCTGTAATATTTACTCACTTGCTTAGCTCTACAAATTTACTCTCACGTGTCTTATCTTACTTTCATGTGACAAATCTTCACATATTTGAGAAATGTTGCCATGTATCCTCTAAGAATTTTGTTTTCAGACTAAACACCACCAGAACAGCCATTATTCATCCATAATATATAATACCAAGAACACTTCCAATAACTCACATATATGTATGCATGTTACTTCCCACAGTGGCAAGTGGTCCAACCCGCACAGAGTACAGTGAGTTTCCTGTCTTCCATGCCTTGTAAGCTGGAGTTCTCTTAACACAGATTGATTGAACTAAAGATAGACTATCTTGGCTAAATCTGGTAATAGTTTGCTTATATTCCTTACCCTTTAAGTACATTTCAGTATATTAAAATCAGAAATAACTCAGTTATGATTCAACGAATTCCCACATAAACTATTTCCTCTTATTTCCTGGCCAGTTGAGCATTCAATAGATGCTTGAAATTCATGCTGTAATGTAGAATTCTAAGTTGTATGATTTAAACTCATATGTTTTCACTGGTAATGCTGCATGGTTGGAGGTCTTTGACTTAATTTCCTAAACCAGTGGACCACTCTCCAATTTAAAAAAAAAAAAAAAAAAGAGATTCTTTTATGAGAATTAGAGTCCCCAGAAAAGAAAGTTTGAAAACAAATATTCTTTTTGAAGGCTTAAAGTAACGTCAAAGACATAACAGGGAACTGTGCATTTAGACCTATATTTCACATGTCTTTGCTAGGTTAAGCACCCTCTGGGAGAAACTTTCTGAGTGCTGAGTGTTGAAAAGGATTCTTAAGAGTATATAACTCAACATGCCATCAAGTACAAAAAGTCCCTCTATCAGTTTTAACCAGCAATTAATATCCAGTTTTGATATTATCAGTGAACTTGTTTTTACACATAGTCATTGGCTGAATCTCACCATTTGTGATCTACAGTTCTGAAAACAGACTCTCCAAGGCTGGTGATCAGCAGTGAAAAAGACCTTAAATGTATCAGTAAGCCTCTACCCAAGACTCCATTTCATTCATTCAACATAAAGCCAGCATTTTCCTGAGTTAATTTCAACAGTTTTAATCCATTTCATCTATTTAAACTAGGTTCCTCTTCATTATTTTAAAGATGTTGTTTTGAGGGAACAAAAGAGGAAAATTATGTGTGACAGATACATGTTTAGGCAAAACCAAGCTAAACAATACAAAAACAAAAACAGAAGAATATGGGGAAAGTATCTGATTCGATCAATGCCATAAGACTTTCTCATCAAGTTATTTAGCAGGTAATTTGAAAATGGGCTTGGAGTTTTCTAAGCCTTCTAAATTAGTGTGATGCAGCCTATAGCTGCCACATCAAGGTTCTTATCTATAGGACAAGCAGATTAAACTCATTGCAAGTGTCAACTCTGTCCTTCTATTCTCATCCTGAGTGGCTCATTAACTTGTTTTGAGTAGGAGTACCTATGTATCAATGAGCTGGTTAAAGGTTCTTGTCATGACCTTAGATTTCAAAATGGATGTGACTAAAGCAGTGACTGTCATTTTCATACAGCAGTAATTCTGCAGAATATGAGTACCTGCAGGTTACATTTTATTCATCTTCCTCTTTTAGACAGATTGTGGATTGGCCTATTCACACTGTCAAGTGCAAGTGTGAGGGAGGAGGAGAGTGAGAATTCATGAGAAGGGGCAGGAGGTAGTAATGTAAGAGACACATTCTTACTTTAATGTGGCTTGAAAATCCCAGCTTACCTCCAGGCTGGGTTTGGGAGACAAAAGTTTATGTGCTATATGGCTGTTAGAAATATTTTATATTTCTATGGACTATTATTTGGGCTTCACAAAGAAAGATGTTAAAAATCTACTTTTATATCACTCTAAAAACTATAGAAACTATAGAAAGACCCATAAATGAAAAAAAAATTCAAACATAATTCCAAGACCTAACTCTTATAGTCTTTTTGCTATGCATAAAAATACAGACAGCATATTAATAGACATATAAGATATATATATATATAATTGTATGTATACATTTATCTTAATGTAACTGAAATTACCCATTGTCTTTTCAGATTTAAATAAAAATTTATTAAAATCCAGTTTGTGGTAATTTTAAGCATGTCTACAAATTCTCTGATACTGCTATACCTTCCTTGAATATTGGCTGGTCTTAATGCCTCACTATGACGACTAGTTTTATGTGTCAACTTGGGCAGGTGACCTAGTTATTCAATCAGACACTAATCTAGGTATGCTGTAAAGGTGTTTTGTAAATGTGGTTAAAGTCCATATTAAGTTGATTTTAAGTACAAGGAGATTTCTCTCCTTCTTCTGGGACCCCTAATAATTCAAATGTTTGTGCGTTTAGTGTTGTCCCAGAGGTCTCTAAGACTGTCCTCAATTCTTTTCATTCTGTTTTCTTTATTCTTCTCTGCAGTAGTTATTTCCACTATTCTATCTTCCAGGTCACTTATCCATCTTCTGCCTCAGTTATTCTGCTATTGATTCTTTCTAGAGAATTTTTAATTTCATTTATTGTGTTGTTCATCATTGTTTGTTTGCTCTTTAGTTCTTCTAGGTCCTTGTTAAACGTTTCTTTTATTTTCTCCATTCTATTTCCAAGATTTTGGATCATGTTTACTATCATTACTCTGAATTCTTTTTCAGGTAGACTGCTTATTTCCTCTTCATTTGTTTGGTCTGGTGGGTTTTTACCTTGTTCCTTCATCTGCTGTGTTCCTGTCATCTCATTTTGCTTAACTTACTGTGTTTGGGGTCTCCTTTTTGCAGGCTGCAGGTTCGTAGTTCCCGTTGTTTTTGGTGTTTGCCCCCAGTGGCTAAGGTTGGTGGGTTTGTAGGCTTCCTAGTGGAGGGGACTAGTGCCTGTGTTCTGGTGGATGAGGCTGGATCTTGTCTTTCTGGTGGGCAGCACCACATCCAGTAGGGTGTTTTGGGGTGTCTGCGACCTTATTATGATTTTAGGCAGCCTCTCTGCTAATGGGTGGGGTTGTGTTCCTGTCTTGCTAGTTGTTTGGCATAGGGTGTCCAGCACTGTAGCTTGCTGGTCATTGAGTGGAGCTGGGTCTTATCATTGACATGGAGATCTCTGGGAGAGCTTTTGCCGTTTGATATTACGTGGAGCTGGGAGGTCTCTGGTGGACAAATGTCCTGAACTTGGCTCTCCCATCTCAGAGGCATAGGCCTGACACCTGGCCGGAGCACCAAGACCCTGTCAGTCACAAGGCTCAGAAGAAAAGAGAAAAAAAAAAGCAAGCAAGAAAGAAAAAATAAAATAAAATAAAACAAAGTTATTAAAATAAAAAATACTTATTAAAAATAAAAAAATTAAGTGGAGTAAAAGAAAGAAGAGATCAACCAAACCAAAAAACAAGTCCACCAGTGATAACAAGTGCTAAAAACTATACTAAAAAAAAAAAAAAGTAAACTCTAAATACTAAACTAATATAAACATAAAACCAGAAATGAATTAGATGCAGAAAGCAAACTCGAAGTCTACATTTGCTCCCAAAGTCCACTGCATCAATTTGGGATGATTCGTTGTCTACTCAGGTATTCCACAGATGCAGGTTACATCAAGTTGATTGTGGAGATTTAATCCGTTGCTCCTGAGGCTGCTGGGAGAGATTTCCCTTTCTCTTCTTTGTTCACACAGCTCCCGAGGTTCAGCTTTGGATTTGGCCCTGCCTCTGCGTGTAGGTCACCTGAGGGCGTCTGTTCTTCGCCCAGACAGGACGGGGTTAAAGGAGCAGCTGATTAGGGGCCTCTGGCTCAGTCAGGCCGGGGGGAGGGAGGGGTACGGATGCGGGACGAGCGTGCAGCGGCAGAGCCTGCCGTGAAGTTGCACCACCCTGAGGCGTGCCGTGCGTTCTCCCGGGGAAGTTGTCCCTGGATCACGGGACCCTGGCAGTGGCGGGCTGCACAGGCTCCCAGGAGGGGTGGTGTGGAGAGTGACCTGTGCTCGCACACAGGCTTCTTGGTGGCGGCAGCAGCAGCCTTAGCATCTCATGCCAGTCTCTGGGGTCCACGCTGATAGCTGTGGCTCGCGCCCATCTCTGGAGCTCATTTAGGCGGTGCTCTGAATCCCCTCTCCTTGTGCACCCCGAAACCATGGTATCTTGCCTCTTAGACAGGTCCAGATTTTTTCCCGGACTCCCTCCCAGTGAGCTGTGGTGCACTGGCCCCTTCAGGCTGTGTTCACGTGGCCAACCCCAGTCCTCTCCCTGGGGTCTGACCTCCGAAGCCCGAGCCCCAGCTCCCAGCCCCCGCCCGCCCCGGCGGGTGAGCAGACAAGCCTCCTGGGCTGGTGAGTGCTGGTCGGCACCGATCCTCTGTGCGGGAATCTCTCCGCTTTGCCCTCCGCACCCCTGTTCTGCACTCTCCTCCGTGGCTCCGAAGCTTCCCCCCTCTGCCACCCGCAGTCTCCTCCCGCGAAGGGGCTTCCTAGTGTGTGGAAACCTTTCCTCCTTCACGGCTCCCTCCCACTGGTGCAGGTCCCATCCCTATTCTTTTGTCTCTGTTGTTTTCTTTTCTCTTTTGCCCTACCCAGGTACGTGGGGAGTTTCTTGCCTTTTGGGAAGTCTGAGGTCTTCGGCCAGCGTTCAGCAGGTGTTCTGTAGGAGTTGTTCCACGTGTAGGTGTATTTCTGATGTATTTGTGGGGAGGAAGCTGATCTCCATGTCTTACTTCTCTGCCATCTTGAAGGTCTCTGAGAACACACGATTTTTACAGGTTCACCAGGAAGTTGCTTTGCTCAAAGGTGGACATTTTCTTGTTTTGTGGACAAAGTCAATGTATGATTATACTGGCTATAAAAAATAGTCCTTGGGGCTTCCCTGGTGGCGCAGTGGTTGAGAATCTGCCTGCCAATGCAGGGGACACGGGTTCGAGCCCTGGTCTGGGAAGATCCCACATGCTGCGGAGCCACTAGGCCCGTGAGCCACAACTACAGAGCCTGCGCGTCTGGAGCCTGTGCTCCGCAACAAGAGAGGCCGCGATAGTGAAAGGCCCGCGCACCGCGATGAAGAGTGGCCCCCGCTTGCTGCAACTAGAGAAAGCCCTCGCACAGAAACGAAGACCCAACACAGCCAATAAATAAAAAAATAAATAAATAATAATTAAAAAAAACAATAGTCCTTGATAAATCAACTATGTTTATTTATATAGGGTAGACCTTTGTTGCCTTAACTTTTAAGAACATTTAAAAGAATATATATATAACTTTATTAAATTCACATATATATTAATGTAATAAAGTATGGTTAACTTCATACATGATAAAATGCCAATATATCATCACATTATAAAACCAAGATCATGGAAATATAGAAAAATATGTACATACAATATAAAAAAGATTTAGGCTGTTCTGGCTGAAATATTTTAGAAAGGCTTTTGTTTGCTAAAAAATCATTGTTTTGTGAACCCAGCTAAATATTTGTTAGCCATCATGATGTTTCCCCTCCACTTTTTGTGCAAAACCAAAGTTTAGGCTAATGTGTGATATAAATCATACGTGAACGTGGGTTTGAAATGGACCAAGAAGTACATCTGATGCTGTAAGTATCTGTAATCCTGATGCAAATATGTCATTGGTGAATTCTATAATATATGTATGGTGAAACTTTTTGCTCAGCAGGGAGAAAAATAAGAATTTGAAATAAGGCGTTGCAAGCTAGTCTAACTTTCCACTCTGCCACACGTTGAGGGCCCTCATAATTCATACCTAGGGGAAAGTACAAGCCAAGCTGGGGAAGTCTGAAACCAAATAAGCCCTACTGTATTAGGGAAAGTGCCAATTAAAGACATGTTTTATTATCAACAAGAAATCATGAGTGCATTAGTGCATGGTGGAGAAGGAAAATAATTTGGCTTAAGAGGATTAGAAATCCCCAGTTCCTAGTTAAAAGTAATTCAACCACATAGCAAAATAAACAAATTCAATAATATTTGAAGTTTATGAACAAAGGTAGTCAGGGGGGAGAAATGACAATGTAATGATATAGACAAAGCTTTGTTTTTAGAGCTTCTGAAAAATCTGTTTCAGAAAAGTCTCACAGAGAGAAGAAAAACAGAGCTTACTATTAAATCCTTGTGGCTAAACCATTGTTTTGCATTGATTTTTATGTTATCTTTTTCTCTAATAATGTCACATTATTTATTAAAATGATGACCTCACAATAATTGATACACAGTTAAAAGCATTCTGAAAAATAGACTTTGCAAGAATTGTGCTTCATTTATTTTTGATTTCATTGGTTTTGTGTGGGTTGTTTATGCATCAATGTTCAGTACAGTTTCATTTACTTTATGCCCATGTGTTATTTGTAAGTTTGTTGATGTTTCACCAATAGACAACAAATCAATAGAGACAGAAAAAAGAGAAAGAAAATTTTTATTCTTCCTTCCCCATGATGATGTGGCCTTTCCTAATTTTCCCCATGTAAAAATAGTGATAATAATTTATCTCTGTTTCAAAGAATTGTTCTGAATGTTGGATAATTTAAAAATAATTCAAGTGAATAAGCTTTAACACTATAAAGTACTATGCAAAGGAAATAGCCATTACTTTTTTATTAATATAATAATTAACATTAAGAAGCATGCCTTTTTTGGACATATAAAAATGAAATAGTGCAACTATAAGTAATTCTGAGAAATGATGAGGAAAAGGCTGAAGCAATCACATAAAAGTAGATTAAACTTGTGTCAAATTTCAGGCTCAAAAAACAACAACAACAACACAAAACACATATTAGATTTTGCCCAACGGGCATTACTAGCCTTCAACACATACCAAGTGACAGAAAGCAGGAAGACATTCTCAATTCACCAACCCCAGCCCCAGCCAACACTCCCTCATGGAACCTTTCATTTCTCAGGACTGTGGAATATGCACTTGTCTGAAATTGTAATTGATGTTGCTGCCACAAACAGCAGCAATATGAATGCACCCTTATCTTTTCCCCAGCTTCAATAGAGGAAAATGGAACTACCATGCAGGTGTGAGGAGACAGAGAAGATGAACAACTTCAAAATCTAGTGAACTTCTGACTAGTAAACAGTTAAATTCAGAATAAAGAAATAGTTGAAACTCACAGTCACACAGGGTATTCCTAAGTGGGTTCCAAGTAAAGGGCACAGAGACTAGATACTTGGTGTGGACAAGCAAACCAAAATTTCACCATTTTAAAAGTATGTGATCTCAGACAATTTTTTCAAACTTGGAAATAAAATGTGAAAATAGGTGAGACATTAATTACGAATATTGCAGGTATAAAGTAAGTACCAAGTAATGACAGTGGCAGTGATGATAACGATGATGATGATGATGATGATGATGCTGTCAGACATCAAATTATCTCTGAAGTCATTATCACAGTTATCTATAATTTGGCATTATCTGTCCCCCAATGTAAGTTTTATGATGTAAGCTGATAGAATATTCCTCTTTCATTTTGAAAAACTTTGAGTATATTTGAGTGAAGATGTTAATGTTAGATTTACTGAGAACAAGTAAAACTTAAATAAATGGCATGTTCAAACCAGAGTTTAATAAATCCAAGTATTTTCTTTCTTTTGTAAATTATTAAATATTTGCAGTACCACATATTTATCAGTCTGAATATCAACTCTTCGCATAAGCAGTAAAGGTTAATGAACATACCTAATTAAATGATTTCAATTACATGTGTACTAAGTCCAAGTTATCCTAAAGATTTAAAAAATAAATTCCTGATATTAGCTTATTTTGCTATTTGCAAATTACTCCTAAAATAAAGATGTAGGAAAACTGTTATGAATGTAATTGACTGTTCTGACCACTACTTGCTCATCACTGCACTAATCTAACAATATTATCAACAATGAAGCTCTTGCCTCAGTGTTTTGCTTTTCTATAATTATTTATTAGATCTTAATAAAATTGAAAATGGTAACATAGTATTTTTCTGTTGACTCCCAAAAAGTAAAAGAGATATAATTAAGAAAAAAATCTTGGTGTATTTTTAAATCTTTTTCATTTCTCATATACTTTTAATAGTCCTTATATATGTGGCTGAGCTGGATTAAGGCAAAAATATTTACTTTTGTAATAATAAAGTACAACAAAGTAAATCCATATTTCTGGGTATTATTGTTTATGGTACTATAGCAAATAAAATATTAATCTTTTAAAATATATATACTCTTTGCTAATGTATCTTTCTAGTTAATGAAGAATGCTATGCACTTCACAACTCCAAAAGTGCAAAGCAATGACTTTGTAAAAGTCAGAAACCTGAATATATCATGATTTTTTAATATGGGGTAATAGCACTGGCAAGACAAATCTCAGGGCGTTTCTGCACCTTTGGCCAATTTAATTCAATCAAACACGTAAATCATTTAACAGAGTTCCTGCTATATTTGTAATGTTCAATAAATATGATTTCTTTTTCTATCTCTGTCCTAGGCTGCCTTGCTTTGGCTTTTTAGACCCTCTCCTTCTATTAGACATGTTCTTCACCTCATGTTGAAAATCATGCTCACAACACAAGTCTTCTAAGTCTTTCTCTAATGGAATCATCTTATTTGAATTATTACTTTTCTATGATTTATCCCAGCCTTATCCATTTAATGTATTCACTAATTCATACATTCCTTCATGGTTTGACATATTGTGCTGCTTTATTTGTCTCACTTACGTTACTCTATTACTCAGATGCCCTAAAGGTAAAAATAAAACACTGTACTGTAAATATTGCTCATTACATATCAGTTTAATAGCTGGAATTTGCCTTAAAAGTGTCTTTATTTTTTAGACTAAATACAGTTGATATTTTCATTATGTCATTTGTAATGTTGATGTTAGCCAGTCATTTCAGCTAAAATTAAGTCTTCAAATGAAGAAAATCAAAGATATGTGATTTTAAATTGTTTACATTTGTAAATCGGGTATTTTGACATAATTATTCAACTTAATGATAGATTAAAATCCAATAAGCACTTAAACTCTATGGGTTAATCCACTACGCAAATTTACATTAAGTCAAAGGGCTCCGAATTTAAACTACTTAAAGATATTATAATATGAATAGCTAAAACTTCTGATTAAAAAATGGAAAAAAAAGTTACTCTCAGTGCTGCCAATATAGCCATAGGCTATTTGAACTTACTCCCCTCCTGTGCTCAACATTTTAATCTAAGACCCATTCCTTGCTGTCTTGAAAGTGCCGATTCTCTTGAGTAATCTATTTGAGAAGCTCTTTGGTCTTCTTGTTTTTTAAGTGGAGGACAAATGGGATGTTAATAAGGGAAAGTGCAAGTACTTAGGACCTGAGTTTGACAGCAGAAGAAATGAAAGATGGCTCTGGAAAAACAGCTTCTGTTAATAGTAAAAAAACAGAGATTAAAAAAAATAGAAAGAGGATCTTGAAAATAATGGATTTGTAACTTATTACTTTCTAAATTATTTAAATAGCCTTATTAATATCAGATTATTATTTCATTTTATACAATGTATTTATTGACTAGCACATCACACAAACTTTGTGTCAGCTTAACAATGCCATAGGAGTACTAATTACTTTTTATGTGGCATCAGATTTCACTCCCTATGAGTCCCTCACCCAGAATATCTGGGAAAATTAACTCATATATCTTTATTCTCCAAGAGTTAGATGCCATACAATTAACAAAATGTTGCCATGATTCCTCTCCCTTCTCACATACTATCTCAAAATCTTAACCAAGTTTCAAGGTTCAGTGTAAGTTTCACTTCCATCACAAATATTTACCTCAATATTTCAGCATATATGATCTATTTCTCCAAATCCATAAGCCATCTATTTCTTGCATTACACAATTTGGTATTATACAATGTTCTAAGATTGCATGCATTTATATTTCCCTCACTCAACCCTTCAGAATATTATACCTTTTCACAGTTCAAAGGCTGTGATTCACACTTCACTTTTATGTGCTTGTGTACTAGTATAATTATAAATGTGACAGGCACTATTTTTTGAGCTGCAATTTTAATATCAGAAACTTGATTTTGTCATTTACTTGCTGCATGGCCTTGGGCTAATCAATTGATATTTCTAAACCTTATTATTTTTATGTATGAGATATTATGTTTATATTGAATTCATAGGTTTATAGGAATAAGAGGAAATACTGCATGATAAATAGTACTAAAACCATAAAGTATTGGAAAAATTAGTTGATGGAACAAAAATTATGTCTAAATGGACAAAAGAGTGCTAATCTTTGAGATCACTTACTTAAGAACGGATATAAGGAATTCTGAGAAACAGATATAGTGCACTTTAATAAATATCATCCATCTTGATCATTTTTCACAACTAAATTAAAATAAAATCATCAGTTCTGCAGTAGTCAGCACCTTTCTTGTTGAACGTGTTCTATAACTCCTTCCCATAGAGACATGGCAGTTTACTATTTCCCCACTTCTGAAGAACAGATGTAAAACCAGGATGCCACATTTAACCAGGCATAAGTATGTCCTCCTTTTTTATACTTGTGAGAATCTAGCTTTCATGCCCAACAACCCAGATTCCAAGCTTCTCAGTGTGACTTTTACTGATGTTACTTTAATAAGGAATCTAGTGAATTGCAGTTTATTACTATATTATTATTTATCTTCATATCTATATACATATATATATATATATTGATATGCAGTAAACTGAAGATTGCTAGAGAAAGACATCTGCACATGGGGTGCAAGGTATTCCGTTGAGGAAAGAATTGCAAGAGTAAAATGATGAAATTTTCTTTATGTAATAAAGGGAGGAAGGTGGCAACTTCTCTCCTTCCTCACATCAGGAAGTCTCCTTGAAAACATTATACACCCAATCTTTTGATTTTACAACATAAAGATGAAGGCTTTCTGACCCTTGGAACTTGAAACACGTACCTCTAAAATTCACCCAGGAGATTCTTAGGAGGGGTGCAGGAGACTATCACATGGTGCAACCATTTGTCTCTCACGCAAATAACTACCCCATGGAAGTTCTAATTATTGTCCCTTATTTTTGTCCACACCTTGCAGTCTTCCGTGGACTGTCTGCATGCATGTAACCTGATATGCATACTCAATAATTATCTCCCTCTTCTGTATTGATGCAAAGTTTTTTGGGTTTTCTTGGGGAGAGAAGCATGGTTTTCTATTTCCCCTACAGAACTATATCTTAACCACTTCTAACAGAGTTTCAAAGTTTTGGTAATGATCAAGAAGATTCCAATTAAGGCCTATAGGGAAAGAAGGAATAAAGACAACCTGTAAGTAGAAAAAAATGGGTAGAATAAGTTGGCTCTGTACTCTGTTTTTGGGTGTGTCTAGGTTATTTCATCTAAAAAGTCTTGCTAATTTTAAGATGAATACTTTTTCAGACGGACAGTGTGCACTTGACCAGGCAGGTTTGCATTCTGGGAATGCATAGGTGTGAATACAAAAAACCCTTTAATATTGATATTAAAGTTGAAGTATATCCAGTAACCATCTTGAGCTTAGAATTAACTTGCCTGGGATGGTTTCACTGCTGCTGACATCTTTATATACCATTCATCAAAGTTCATGAGAAGCTGAACTCCTGCTTGGAAACAGGAGCTTTAGTCATTAGCCCGACCCCCAGCCCCACTGCCTGCTCTATAATCTGGAGAGGAGAGTCCAGTGATGATTTACAGGCTCCTTGAGGGACATCTACATCTCTGTATTTAAACAGAAGCATGCATTGACTCTTTTAACAGTAGACAACAGTACAATTTTAAGGTTATATCAGGAGGAAAGATAGCAGTGTCAGAAAGCTAATGTACTCCCTGATCATCTGGCCCTGTGGAGGACCAGAGTCAGAATACTAGGAATAGGACTTAACCATTCTACCGAAACAGGAAACCTTATTTCACATACTTTATAACATTCTGGTCAATTGAATATAATAATACACTTGAAGATTTTTTAAAATTTTTTTTCAAGAAAATATTTTTTGTACTTGTTAGTTAAAATAATGTTTGAGAATTTGTAAAGATTGTGATGTGTTGGGCTACTCCACAAAAGCTTATACCATAAGAGATGTATCATTTAATGCTCATCAAATTATTATGTATTTTAAAAATTTATATTTACAGATTAATTTGTACCATATCCATTAAATAATGCTATGAAAATTATGTGATAAGCGAGAAAAATTACTTCCAGATCCTGAATGTAGGTGCCTTGATGGTCCACATTAATTCATAAAACTTGACTAATTAATGACATAATTAAGAGTTTGCTACTACAGAACTCTATTAAATGTAAATTTCTTTAAAGCTATGAAGTTAATTATCAGTTAATTTTTTTGAAAGAAGCATGTCATTTTAATATATGGAATAAATACACAGAAGAGAAAAAATAGTGAATTATTAAAATTTAACTTAAATATTAATAAATCACATAATAACAGACAGAATACTTATAAACTAATTTGTCTAGCACATTAGTTTCAAGGTATCTACTTCTCCTTACAATGGTGCAGGGAATAGTAAAAAAGAGTTCTAAAATGGAGTCCCAGTTTACAGAAGCAAAAATCTCTAGGTGAGTTTCCATCCACCAACAGATGTATTTGAAGCAGTTGAAGTGAGACAGGATTTTTTAAGAAAGCTTTAAACTCACAAGTTCCATCATGAATAAAATTAAAATTATTGCCTTCATTAGTTTTCTTCCCTCCAAATCTTGAGAATTTGCTTTCAATATCATCCATCAGAATCATTGTGGAGGAAAGGTCACAGATCTAATTCATCATTCAGGCACAGAGGACATTAACACCTAATATACAATGTGAGATATCATATATAATAATTAGGATGTAATTATCTTCATATATTTCCTCATAGATGTCTTTAGGCACTAGATGTTCTTCAACTTCAAGAAACCACAGTGGACACTGTTCCTATGGTTACCTGGAGGGGTGCATTATGGAGATAGCTCACGACTATAAAAGGAGTAAGAAACAAAGCCAGAATTGCCAGCTGGCCGAATAAAGTCACTCTGTCCATCAGTATTTCTCATTATCCTGATGCTAAGATTGTGTTATTTACTAGGAACAAAGAAATTAATAAAACATTTCACATGAATAAACCAATTTAATTAGTTTTCAGTCTGCTTTAATCCATTTATGGCTGCAGCTCTAGATTCCTGATAAAAATTATTTTAAAAAAAGAATTTGGGAAAAGAAAAGAAGTCTGCTGTTTTAAAGGGGACAGCATTTTGAAAGAACTGTTCCCTCAAATATTATTGAGGTGATCACTGAAATAGTACAGGTAAAGTCAACTAGTATTTAAAACAACAATCCAGTGGGAAATAACCATGTTTTCTACACAATCATAGGTTTATTTAACTGAACATGAACCTAATCTTGTTATTCTTGTTTTTGTAATAGCTTGCCTGAAATAAAACCTCTGTATTTTGACAACATTTTTGCTGAGAGACAGAGAGAGATTAGAAAATGATAGCATCGCATGCTCTAAAAGGAAGTAAAAGTGGAATTAGAGAGTGAAATGAGAATGGTAAGAAATTATTAAGCTCCCCTAGACAAAACTAATTTTTGGAGAGAAATCTTTGAATCTTTCACTTTTCCTATTCATTCATTTGCAAAACAAAGATATGATTTGGTAAAGCACCTAAATATTCTTACTAATTTTGAGATGGAAAACAGCAGTCTTCAGTGTGCTAAAGTTTGCCGAATAGAGATGTTTATACATATGTATACATACTTATAAAAGCTTACCATTATATTCTCTTTTCTAATCAAACATAAAATATTTAATCATTTTTATTTAGTTCCTGATATAACTTGTTTTTAAAATCCAGGTTGAAGCTTATGAAAAGTACCAAAATTTTTCAACTGTATATTTTTGCATGCTTCTGACATTAAATATCTTAGAGAAAGTCAGTATTCCTCAGTTTAGCAAGCTTGCCTCTGTGACTGCCAGAGCTGAGAAAGACCAAAAAAATGGCAATTTACGCAAATTTTCTAATCAAGCAAGGAAATCCTAAGGCATTTACTGGAACCTACCATCAAGTATCCTGACATTTTTTTAAACTGAATAAGATATAGTTATTTGTGTATGTCAGCAAATACCCAGCGGCACGTCTGAGAGCAACATTTATAAAGAGCAGACACCCCCATTTACCTGGGAAGATTCTGAAATAATTAAGTTAGTAAATCATCACCTAGTCAGGACATCAGGGTCCCACAGCTACTCTCCTTGATCTTCACCTTAATTATGTACTTGTCTTGATCCCGGATTATAAAATGTACTGATATTCATGTGCTGTTGACTGCTCTATTCTGGAGATACTTCATAAGCTATCCATGATTTGATGTTTTTATTCTAACTCTCCATGCTGCTTTGACATATATATCCAGAGAGAGGTGTCTGTCATAACCTGCAAACTCCTAGGGGGGGTAAGCTACTTACAATCAGTTTTCATTGTTCAGTAGCCACCAGAGTGGCATTTGCAATCAGCCAGTTAATCAGTGCTTAATGTCAGGATAAGGATGACTATGACAAATCTATATTTTGGTTGAAGTATAAATATATAAAGAGAAGACAGACAGTGTCATCCATTTCAAATGTACACACATGCATACACACACACAAAATAAAGAGGATTTTAAATAATACATTTTATCTTAACTCCAAGATCTATCAACACCATCATTATGCTTTTAATAATTAAAAAAAGAATGTAATACTGTAAATTACTACCGCCATCAAAAAGGAATGTCATACTGTTGATTACCCATTATAGTGGTACAGTGATATAATTGTATTTTGGAAGTATACTTTATTTTTATTTCTTTTATATCTATTTTGTATATTTAGTATATATGTATATGTACATATGTGTGTGACTTTCTATTAGAAAAAATAAAACAAAATATGGGTGTCTATTATTCAATTATATGACATATAAGATGAAATATTAGAACTCAGTCTTCTACCAGGGATGAATTACTTACATCCTCTGTAGAACACCTACAATATTCTCTCCAGGAAAGTGATACTGACTATTGTAGAACCAAGAAAAGGCAAGTTAATGAGGAAATAATGTTATTAGAGTCCTTACTTTTGGATCTGCTTAAGGAATAATCAGAGGGAGAGAGCATAATACTACATCACCCAAGTCTGTAGAGTGAATGGATGATGACATTATACAAACAAGAAATATACAGCATTTCTAATCCTTGTACCATACTCATCCTTGAGAGAAGTGTCCTGTGTCTTCAAGGTTTGCCTTATGAAGATCTCAACATTTTGAAAAATAAAGAGACAAAAAGATAGCAACAAATAAAAAAGCCTCAAACCTTGACTAGTGATTGAATTTTTCACCTGCTATCTTTTACTATTTAATCTGTACATGGATGTAAAAATCAGCTGACCTGTCCAGAACATCTGGATGTTACGGTGCCCAACAACTATGATAGCCGCAGCTAATGAGCCTAAAGATAGGAAGAGCATTACCTGGTTGCTGGTTCAGCCTTCAGTCAATGAATATGAACAGCCTTTCGTTCATCTTTTGTCCTACTAAAATGTAATCCCGTTTATTGAACTGATGACTTACAGTAACCATTTTGACATTATTTCTTTATAAATCTAACATGGTGTCCTTGTTCTGTTCTTCGTCTCTCTGTATTAGAGAAACCATAATAAAACGATATAATCTGTTTAAGCTCAGTGATTCTAATGATTGATAAAAAAATTTGTATAGAAAATGCCATATATATGTATATATATAAAAAATATATAAAAATACATATAGGGGGCTGCCCTGGTGGTGCAGTGGTTAAGGGTCCGCCTGCCAATGCAGGGGACACGGGTTCGAGCCCTGGTCTGGGAAGATCCCACATGCCGCGGAGCAACTAAGCCCGTGTGCCACAACTACTGAGCCTGCGCTCTAGAGCCCATGAGCCACAACTGCTGAGCCTGCGTGCCGCAGCTGCTGAAGCCCGCGCGCCTGGAGCCCGAGCTCCGCAACAAGGGAAGCCACCGCAATGAGAAGCCTGCTCACCGCAAGGAAGAGTAGCCCCTGCTCGCTGCAACTATAAAAAGCCTGCGTGCAGCAACGAAGACCCAACACAGCCAAAAATAAATAAATAAATAAAATAAATTTATACAAAGAAAAAACATATAAAAATCATACAACATGAAAAGAAAGTAGGATCTCCACTGTCATGTCTATAGTTATTTCATACAAAATGTTCTGCCTCAATTTTGTTCCCTAAATAATGAGATTGATGATGGGACCTGCCCCAAAGTGTTTTGTAAAAATGAAATTAAGTAATGCGTATAACGTCTATATAGCAAGTGCTGAGGGAATGTATTCATTGATATTATTATTGTCGTGGCTATTAGTATATCATCAGAGTGTCAGATCTAAAGTAAGTTTTATGCTGGCAAATTTGTCCACCATTAGGAGAGAAAGGCTGTGTTGAGATTGGGAAGTATGCCCAGGCTAAGCAATGGGCTTATGAAGGTAAATGTGGAAAAGCTGGCCCCTTTTGGTCTGGTTAAGACAGAATGATTTGCCTGTCATTCAAGGCCGGGCCTTCTCCTGAGGAGAAGTGTCTCCAATAAGCACCTGGACTACTCCCCTGCCTCAACTGGAGGTCACTGTGTCATATACTATATACTCAAAGGCCATACTCTGTGCTCTGAGTTGCATTTTATAGTTTTATACAGAGAACTATATCTACTGTGTACTTACTAGCGGTCAAAACTCTTGACATCTTTTAAGTCCTGTGCTTCCACTGGTCTAAGGATGGGGAAAGAGGATAGGAGGGGCCCTTTTGGTCTACCTGGAAATATGCAGAAATTGATACCAAGTTTTTAACATGGGAAACTAGAAGTATTAATAAAAATATAATTTTAGGACACAGAATTAACAATGGAAGTCAAGACTGTAGCTTTCATTTAGCAGCATTGCAACAGCATAATGTGGGTTTTATCATTTAAAAAATACTGTCTTATAAATAGTTTTACATAATCTTCACAACCAATCAGTGACCTAGCTAGAGAAAATATTGTTTTCTCCATTTTACAGATGACACAACTGATTTTTAGAGGTAAAGTGACTTACCAGATCTCATATATGTGTAAACAATAGATTTAAGGCAAGACGTCATATCTTTTCCCTCCAAACAAAATTTCTTAATATTTATATATTTCAGCTTTACATATCCATTGATAAAATAAACATTTATAAATAAAATTCTAGCAACTTGTCAATTTGTTTTATTACAAATATACACCAAATTTCTCTCTTAGAAAATCAACTTTAGTGACATATTTACTCAGGTTTAATAACTTCAAGTAATAGCTTTTGGGTATCTACCCTGTTTTCATCCAAAGGCATTCCATCTCTAATGGAATTACACCTAAAGTTATAAAAACACAACATGATGGAGGAAAACTCCCAGGTAAGTGGTTTAAGCCACTGGGTTATCTGTGCCATTCAGTGAGATAGAGAAGATGTGATCAAGATAGTTTTTGGAGGAGAAGGGAGGGAGTCAAGAGTTGTAGTTTTCACATATTATATTTGAGGATACAACTCCACATGGAAGTTCAAATATCACAGAGGCTGTTTGGTTACACAAGTCTAGATCTCAAGGGATCTGGTAGAAGCTGTAAATGGGGGAGCCATGAGCATATAGAAGTAGATGTATGAGTCCACTTAGACATGGTTTAGAGAGGAATGAGAGTTTGGCCTTGAAACACTCCAACATTTAGAAACTGGGTAGGAAAGAGAAGCCAGCAAAGGAAAATAAGGAAAAGTTGGGTGGTACAAGAAAAATCCTGGGAGTGTGACTGTAAAAAATAGAAGAAAGTGTCTCAAATATGCTGAATTTCTGGAGAGAAATGGTATGAAATAAGTGGTACTTGAAGATATTTCATTGGTCTGAGTGAAACAAAATTCATTTTTGGAGAGATTTCTATCAGTCAGAGTTTGATCAGAGAAACAGAACACCTTATAAATAAATAGTTTATTGTAGGGACTCAACCTTAACAATTGTGGGAATTCATTATGCTATCCCTGATGGAGCTGTGGCCAGAAGTCAGCAGTGCAATCTACTAAGAAAAGATTGACATTAATGTGAAGTGGGGAAACATGGAACAACTAGAATACCCAAAAATGAATGGACTCTAGGAGTACAGAATGGAACTGACATTGGTTTCCTATCACCTCCAAGACTCTAACTTCAATAGTCGAGGTGTCCTGCAGGAACAGCTAGTGACTTTTGTCAATGAGCTAGGAGCGCAAAAGATCCTTAAGGAGGAGGTGAGGCAGCAGCTAAAGTTGCTGTGGATTCAGCTGCAGCCCATCCCAACCAGTTGAGCCAACAGATAAAGGGCAACCTGCCTGAGCTGTGAGCAGCAACTTATCCCCCCTCTATTCTTCCTAGAGTAAAAAAGAACATGACTTCCACTGTCTAACTCTTGTTCACGATGTCTCTTGTGACCCATGCAAACTGGAACCATGCAGGGAGGGGAATTCAGGGAAACTAATTCTCAGTTAGCTAACTTGACACAGTACAAATTCTCCTGAGGGTAGAAGACTGAATGGGAGGTGAGTTAACATCTACAACTCTTTCAAGGGTTTTGCTGAAACAAACAGAAGTGTAAATTTTTTAATTTAGTTTTCGGTTTTTGATTTATTTATTTTTGTTCTACAAGATGGTTGATAATGGAGCAATCTGGTTCTATAAGATGGTAGATAATTGAGAATGACTCAGCAGAAATGGAGAGATTAATGATGAAGGGAAGAGAGAATAAGGACAGAACTAATAAAGCCCTTGAGAAGGTAAGATGAATAATTGCTGTTAACACTCTAGGTCTAGGACATTTCTTTTCAGTCTTTCTTTTTGCTATGTATTTCTGATGGAATTTAGTGGTTCACAGCACAGACTGGGACAGATTGGCTTTAAATCTTGACCCTATTACTTAATAGTTGCGTGACAAATAGCAAGAATCTCTTTGCCTCAGATTCTTCTTTTTAAAATGGCAATACAAAAACTAGACTCAAAGTGTCACTGAAAGATAAAATAATAATGGTACCCATCCATAGGTCACTGCCAAGATTAAATAAGTTAATATTTGGAATTCATGTTGAACACTATGGGTTCTTAGCACGTGCTCTGTTATTATTTAAATATTTGGGTGCCTAAAAGAATATACATTTCTTAAAATTATTTTTTCATTAACATTCTAATCTTAAGACTTCTATTATTTAAGTTTCTTTACAAATATTGTTTTATTATTTCATAATCTTCCAGCATATAGAGTGTAACAAAATGTGCGTAACTTTCTTTTTCCCTGAATGGGCATTCAGGAAAACTAATCATACATTCAGAAAGCTTCTAATTTTAAAAAATACTTTTTCTGTTGTTTTTGTTTGCTTTACATAATGCTGTTGTGGACATCTTTGAACATAAGGATATGTTCATTTATATTATTTCTGTAGAATGAACTACTAGAATTGGAATAATGAGTTAGTAATTCCCAGCATTCTTAATGTTCTGTCTTTTGAGTAATAAAGAAAAAATAGTCCTAAAAATTAAGTTTGAACTTTGTTCTTTTAAAATATTATCTTAAGAGTTTTGTTCATTAAGTGACAAAATGGTAGAGAGTGTTAAAATTTATTAAAATTAAAATTTTCAGCAATTCATGTCTATCATTTATTTCTAAATCCATGCTAAACTGTTAAATACTAGAAAACCATGATTTTTCTTCAGCTGCATCTCTGTTAAAATTAACATTGAGATTTCCATAGAAAAAAATGCTTTCCTTAGACATTTAAATTATAGTAATTGCAATAGTTTTTTAGATTATTTTACTATTTGCTCATCTTTTGTACCTGATGTTTACGATTATAGATTTTATCATGAAGCTTAAAAACACACTAAAGTGAGATAATATACATAGCTTTTCACTGATTGTCAATTACCATTTTGATTATGTCACCTGTTAATTTCACAATTAAAACATATGGATAATTTCTTTGTACAGCAATTGCCTCTGCTATCATAATAACTAGTGGCAAATCTGCCAAGATAATATTCTCACCTGTCTCTAGAAATTTAAGTCTCCTTTGCATTACTAATTTGACCACAAAGTTGATCTCCTCCAGTGTGCGTTCATCTATTGTTAGTGTATTTGTTAACAACCATACCCATGTCTTTATTTCAACTGTTAATCATGATTTTATAATGCACAGTTATGACAAATGTTAAACGTTTTCTGGATGAATGCCTACAATTTCACAAATGTTCACATGGTTGTTAAAAAAAATTACACATGAATAAAGCAGAAGAATATATGCCTACACAAGGAAAGAAAGAATTTTACCCTATAGAAGAATACTCACTAATAATGCCATAATCACTGTTATTAGAAGCTGCCTTATTTTCTTTGCAATCATCTGTCTTTGGAGTGGAAAGATAGGCTGTTCCTGTTCCTAAGAGACAGTGGCTAAATAAAATGCATTTCATTTTTTCTTTCCACCATCAAACTGGTGTTCACATCCATAAGAAATAGGAAAAGTACATTTTTAAAATCGTGTACTCTCATGGTTTCCTTAACACCACACTCTCCTTGTTCTCTCTAATCTTTTCTACTTTTTCTCCTTATATCGTTAGAGTTAATACCCATTAGGTACTACAATTTTAGAATACACTAATGAGTACTCCAAATGCATTTTCTCCTTTAATTTTCTGAATAACACTATTGGGTGAGTATTTTATTGCAGAGAGGAAACTAACTTGCCACAAAATAATGTTGGTAAGAAACAAAATGCAAATTAAATCCAGAAGGTGTGACTGACTCACCTCAAAAATTTAACTATTATGCCCCTCCCCGCCCCCGCCATTACCAGCTCCTTTCCATCATACGATCCCTTAAGTGGCTGTAGGACCAAGTTTCTGTCCATCGTCATCCACCCTACTCATTCGGCATTCTTTCCTTCAGTGATTTCTTTCCCATGTTTTCAGATTCTATTGTAGCTTGGAGGCTTCCATATCTTTTTCACAAGCCTAAAACCTGTTTCTGAGCTAAAGATTCTTAGTTTCATTTGTCTGATGGACAGCTGCACCAGAGTGTTTCACAAGAACCTGAGTATCATTATATCTATAATTAATTACATAATTTCCCCAGCTCCATTCTTTCTCTGCCAAACTTGTCTTTACCTTTAATTTTCTATCTCTGTGATTGCTCCAATGTTTATGAGATTCTTAAGAAGTCCCCCTTAAGGATTTATGAGATCCTTAAGAGTCTTTAAAAAGCCTCTTTCCCATTCCACATTTCAATCATTCAACCAAGGCTTTGTCATCCCAATTCCTACAAATCTGAATTCATCTTCATTCTCTATCCTCACTGCCAATTCATCTTTCTTCCATCTCAAATCCATTCTTCAGGTGATCTCAAATTGATCTTCTGAAAATATTTTAATAGACTTCCATTATATTCAAGATAAATTTCAAATTCCTTAAGTAGCCCAGAAATCATAATAAATATTATGCCAACATTTCTAACCATATTATTCACTTTTCCTACTGTAATGGAAGTTCTCTTAACAAGTAAGATTTCTTACTGTTCCCTGCCTTGAACTTAAGCTTACTGTGTCTTCCATGTTTTTAATGGACTGTCAACCTGAAAACATTTTTTCCTGCCTTTCAAAATCAGACTTAATTTTCTCATTCTCTGTGAGATTCTTCGTTGTTATTTTAATGTTTTTATTAAAATGTAACTTAAGTAGATAAAAGTGCTCAAAAAACAGATGCACTGTTTAAACTGTTATCTTAATAATTTTTGTTTGTTTATTTGTATTAATTATTGCTTTTCCTATTTTTGGCACCCATTTACCTGGTCCTTCCTATTATATTCCAAAGTCTTCAAAATATGCAAGTTTTTAGTTTTACTAAAATTCAAAAATATTTTAGATATGTGATAATTTTAGTGGTTACCAACAGCTCCTCTCTATTAGGATACACATTTTCCCTCATCCTCACCCATCTAGAGTTTTGTCTCACTTTTTTTTTCAAGGTTTTTCAATTTTATTTTATTTTATTTTTAATTTTTTTCTTTTTGGCCACACCACATGGCTGGCAGGATCCCAGTTCCCCAACCAGGGGTTGAACCTGGGCCATGAATTCTAAACACAAGAACACCAGGGAACTCCCTTGTCTCACTTTAGAGAGATGTTTTCTAATTTTTGTTTTAATTTACATTTTGAATTAAGTAATAGTAAGTATATTTTCATATATGAGTGCCTGTTTTAATTTTTTTCCAAAAGCAGTGAATTTATACCTTTGCCTATTTTTTCCAACAAGGTATTTTTACTTCCTAATGATTTGAAATGGCTGCTTATACATGAAGTAAATATGCACTGCAAATATTTTTCAATCTGTTTTTGTTTTATGGATTTGTTAATATTTTTTCTTGCATTTTTCTCCATCTTTGTCTTTATGGCTTATAGATTCTATGCCATCCTTAGGCGTCCAATTGAAGACATGAAAAAACTTTTATTTATTCTGGTACTTTTTTTGAACTCACTTTTACATTTTTAAATTGGACACTTCTGGTATTAATTTTATAATAGGGTATATAGTAGAAATCCAGATTTATTCAAATAGCTAGTCAATCCCCTACCATAGTCTCTTTACTAATCCTTGTTTTCCCCACTAATTTTCATAGATTAAATCAATTCATATTTTGGGGGCTGTTTCTGGATTCTCTATTATGCTCCATTGATCTGTCAGTCTACTCATGCACAAATAACTTATTTTATTAACTGGAGCTTTATCCTTTGTTATCCAACTGAAATACTTCCTTTGTCACCATCCTAATCCTCCTTTCATACAGAAATTTTCTGATTATTCTAGGATGTTTCTCTTTTAATACCAACTTTAGAAACAGTTTCTCTAATTCAAAATTAAAGCTGGTATTATTTAAAATATTAACTTAGGAAAATGGCATTTTGAAAATACGTAATATTCATGTCCAAGGACAGATTATGCACTTCCATCTATTCAGAGTCATTTCTGCATTTTTTTTTTTATTTTTCATATTCTAGAAAGGTGCATTATTGGGCATTTCATATATTTATATTGCCAATTGTGAAGACAATATTTTAATTTCTTTCCTCACTGATTATTACTAGTATAAAATGTATTTCTACCTATTTGTCTAAGTAGTTTTTAATCAAGCATATTACTAGCTTTACTTATTAACTAATTTTTTCATACCTATTTTCCACCTTTTGTTTTTAAATATATAATCTATGAAAGAAAAAGAGTTTTCCTCCTCTTTTCCAGTTGTACACCACTGTTTTATCTTCTCTCATTCCAAAGGTCAATGTGGAGAACTTTTTTTTACAGCATCTAGAATTCTACACCCCATTCTCATCACTCTTCCCTCCTTTAATATTTATTCAGTCTCTGCTACTCAGAAAATGCTTGGGCAGATAGTAAGGGAATGAACAAAATGCACTGGCATTTGACTTATAATTGTTTGCTAACACAACTGTATCACCATGGCCTATCTTCTACCTGGGACCTCATGAGTCTTCGAAAGTGCGTCCTATATTTGGAGGAATACATTGGTAACATAAATACACCGTTTTATCAAAAGTGGTAGAGAGGAAGATAGTTTGTTAATACATGTGATTCTGCACTTGTCTGCATTCTGTCAAGACGAACGGAAGAAAGTCATTACAACATTGAGAAAATCTCTTCTGAGTAAAACAGAACAGAACAGTTAAGCACCCTTCCAAGTGCTCAAAATTTGGCTGTGATCTCGTTTGTTTTTTTATTCATTTATTCATGTAATCATTCAACAACAATATGCAGACATTGTTCTAAGCAGTGAAGATATGGCAATAAAAAAACCAAACCCCATGTTCTCATAGAACTTTCACTCTAGAGGAAGGAAAGATAATTTAAAAACATTGTTGGGATTAGATAACATGTAAATGATATTTAAAGCCATGTACTAAATGAGATAAGCTTGGATTTAGTGTAGATACTGGAAGTCCAAGGATTGATCCCTGAGATATACCAATATTGCAACATTGGTGAATTTAGGAACAGTAAGAATATTAGCCTGAAAATTGTAAATTAGAAAAATAATCAAGAGAACTGTGGGTTCTGGATTTCACGTAAACAGTGTATTTTAAGAAAGAAGTAGTGTTCAACTGCATTAAGTTTTCAGGTTGTAGGCTGAGTAGAATGAGGATTTGGAATTGATCATTGGATTCTGTAACGAGAAGATCATTGCTGACCTTA